>NC_066355.1:5177284-6377284 GCF_024516045.1 Bombus affinis | reverse complement strand
CTGTTTAATCAATTGCTCACCGTTATAATAGATTCAGCGGCTTGTTTGAAATAATATTGATTAATAATAATATTGAGTTTCGAAATGTTTACAAGCGATTGGTTTATTTTACAAATTTTAGCGATTGTAACGTTTCATTAAAATTATTCATATTCTCTTGAAATGTTTCTTTCAAATAATAATTATAAACGAAGGTGATTTAAATTTGAAGTTGAGTATACTAAAGTGTTTAAATACTTATACGTGATGTTTTTCACTTGTGTGACATTCGTGGATTTTATACGAATCTTGGAAGAAGCTTTGCCATGCAGATGTCTCGAGGATCAAAGTTATGAACGTGTTAATAATTTCCGTAATTCCGGCCGCTCATGCGGCGATATAAAAAAGAGAATTTATATTCTCCAACAAGGTATATCTTTCACGTGTTATATTAAGGCGGTCTTATTCTGTCCTGGTACAGCCAGCGATTCCAATTTTGTGGCTGCTTTTGCCTAACCCCGATATTAAATTTCTCGGACGTTTCTCGTACCGTGTAAACACAGAACATTTAAAGCAAGAACTACCAGCAATTTCTCGCACAAAACTACCACCACTACTTATTTACCAAAATCACTAACTAATTCTTAATACACTGGAAGTTCCTGGCTATATTATACATACATGATTATAATTAAATTGGTATGCTAAATATAAATAGCTGATGATATATTACATATTATATCTGCGAATATTTATGCAAATTCATATTCTTCTAAATATAATTAAAAAGATAGAATTAAAAAGATAGAAAGGTAGAATTATACTTTGAATACTTTATATGTTTTTGCATATTACATGCATCCTGTGCGTTTCCGCTTCTTTGAATTTCCCATGAAACATACGTATTTTTAATAACCGTAACAATAAAAGTAAAGGAATGAAATCGTGTCATTTAACGAGTTTGACAGTTGCAATATCGAACCGTTATGTTGCTCGATTCGCTTCAGGAGTATTCGTCGCAATCAACTCGGCACATCTCGATGAAGGCGGAAAACGAAAAAGGTCTCATTAATTTTCGCCGGGAGTCTGGTCTATAGACCAGCCAGACGGTTCTGTAGAAGATAGCCCGGCATTTGCCAACAGAAGTGGGCCAGAAATTGAAAAATCAGACAATCTGACGGAGACAAGTTGCATCGAGGCATCGTCGACGTTATAACTCCCCATAATTATCGCCTCTTTGTATAATTGCAAACGTCTCGTTATCGCAGTAGCTGGACTGCCGAGGCGTCCAGGGGGTGATGGACTTTGAACGTGGCTGTTAAATGGAAATAATTCTCTCGAGACAGCTTTCCGTGACCCGTTTCATTCTTTCTTCGCGTTCAAACGTTTTAACTTGCCCGTACCTTTTCTTTTATATAATATCCACGCGTTTCCCGTGCTCTTTGTTCAACGTGTCTGACCGCGTTATCTCGCTTAACTTATGTTAATACAACCACCAGAGGGTTGCAGAGGAATAAGGGGCAGGAATTTCGTGTCACACGCGGATTAGAATAGACGTACAGTATGCATGGAAGCACGTGTATACGTATGCATGGCCGAACAAGTATGCATCTAGTCGGCCGCTTAACACCGTACCTCGCCTACACATCGCTCGTGCTCCAACACATCCATCCAGAGCTGCAACGTGTCCACGCGTTTCCATCTATGAATACGGTGTTTACTGACGCAATATGCCGAATCCTGTGTTTACGTCGTCGGCGTACATATCGCTGGCCGACGATAGCAATCACCGACTGTGCATCCGTATTTCCAACCAGGACACTGTTCGCGTTTCACGCCCGCAGGAGCTACTGTAACGCGCCGGGGTTTTCGCCCCTGTAACGCGTCCTGTTATTCCCTCCATTTGTTCGATACCCTTCGAACCATGTGTTTTCAATATTTACAACGAATCGCCTTAAACCGACTGTAAGTGTGGCTTCTGACTTATTCGATATTTTGTAGATTTTTCCATTTTCGTTTGAGGAAGATAAATGTAGAATGATAGGAACGTTTTAGGAGCATACGAGGCGGTTGATATTTAACAACTAACAGCAACTCTTTGATCGAATGATTCAGATAGTAATTATTTCTTTATCAATACAAATTTCTGACATTTCTAGTAAGTCTGGTATCAGGTATTTAAGAAATGCGTTCATTTAATGTGTGAAACATATAGAATAGAATACTATGAAGGATCGTGAAGGAATTGCAGAGTAAGATTTCATCTGGTTAAATTTTCTTTATTTCGGAGGTCGCTAAAGTCAGACAAATGCGATGAAATGTTTTATTATTATTCGCTATTAGATGAGTAGTAGAACAGCTGTAGAAACAATTTGCACTGACTATAAATAAATTGGTTATAAATGTTACTGCGATAATATTAAAATAAAAATTTCGAATAGAGCGAAAGTTCACCTGTGATAACGTTAAGATGACTTCCTTCGACGATTTCAAGGGTCAAAGTGTCTGAAGTGCAGTCGAGGAGTTCCATTGAGTACCATATTCCTTAGAAGATGTTCTAGTTCCGTTAATGCCCGGACGCCTACATCTTTCCGAACTGCTGCACTTGCATATATTCATTTTATATTCAGCCATCAGGGTAAAAGCCATCGATTCTCATCTCTTTTGCCTTGAAGAGAACTTAAAGAAACGAACACGTAACTATACCTACGTACGTGTCCAAGCAACGATCGTCGCACAACTTCGAGTCCATCGGACGAAATCACTAACATCGAACTCGAACGGACGAAAAGGAAAAGAGGAGGAAGAACGCGCTGCCTGTGTTTTCCGCTCCATTTGATATTTCTTTCACCATGCGTGTACAGGCGTGCTCTTTATAGCGAGGGCAGTTGTCCGTAGTACTAGGTTCCATTTGCCGTGCTTTTCGAACGTGTAACTTCCTTTCCAACCGATGTAGTTGATCCTAGAACTATGTATCTGTCAATCGAATTCTCTCACGTATACTGCTTTACGTGTGCATTGTTCTGTTTGCACGTGTACCTTTCAGAAGCATACATTTCTTGATGTTACTTCGTTATATTGACAATGAATAGCAGGGAACTTAAGGAACAAACGATAATAGCAGTAGTAATTATTATTATTTATCTTTTACGTATGCTTTACAAAATTTTGTACATGAAAATTCTCAATAGGTTGGTAAGATCAAAAAAGATTTTAATACGACGTCGTATTCTTAGCATTAGACCAGTGAATGAATTTTGTATTACATGAAATGATATAAAAGAAAAGATAGTAATCTTGAAGTTTCATAGGGCATAGGAGTTGTAGATAACAGATAGTTCCATAAATCAATCAATTTCAGGCACAATTTATTCATAAATAATTGGCATATAGCCGCGAATAAGAAAGGTTTGTTGGAAAAGACAAAGAACTTGTACAGTATGTATGAACATAATAAGACATACCCGACAACTCTACATGAAAATTACATTATAGGGATTAGACCCTTGACGCTCTTTAATTGTTATCGCAATACTTAGTGGCTACACGGCGAAACTTGGGAAGTTACTCAACAAAGGAGCAGCAACAGGATACCTGAAATAGTTTGTAGATAATCCGTGCTGGAATTTCATTCTGGCTGATAAGCACAGGCGCGTGGTATTAATCATTAACGTAACAGTTTCATCAACTCAAACACCAATGAGGATGACGTTTCATAGGAAGAGGGCACTTAGTGGGATATCTTGACGTATCCCCAATTACTCAGACCTTTCTCTCTGATGGTACGTTGACTGCGCGTTTCAACGATACAGCTTGAACAAATAAAGCCAAGCGAAGGATGGATTGTTCGTGGCGAGTTCTATAATTCCGGGCACGGAGGGAAGCCCACGGAAACGTTGAAAGATATACACGTTGTCGCGCGACTCACACAATTCCCTGGGCTTACAAATTTCTCGTAAAATTCCCGGAAGTATGTATTTCGCGTTGTGCAACTGCAACCGGGCGTGGAACAACGAAGTAATCGCGAATGCGCCCCAATGCGGCGGACCGCAATCGCGTAGAAATACCATGAAAATAAGAATAATCCAGACTTGCCTTCCGTTACCCGGCTTTCGTTTTACCCTTAAGGTATTGTGGAAAGCACAAAAACCCAGAGTTTGCGGGATCGTTTCGTGGTTCTCTATTAATGGAAAGGGATGCAGAGTTGAGTGGAAAAAAAATCAAAGAGTCTTGCTGAATTCTTTTTACCGAGTATTATGCTTGGACAACTGCTATTTGAAGCGGAAGGGCTTCGAATGACGTTCAATTTTTTCCGCCCGCGTCTTCGTGACTAGCTTTCGAGCTAGTAGTATTATACCGAGTGTAGTCAGACGAGAATATCAGTGATATAATCGTTGGAACTGTTAGCAGGCGAATCAAGTAGTATGAGTGAACGTATATATATATCGAGACGAACGCCAATCTCACTTCCAGGCGTCTGACCATGGACGTTTGTTTCCACTGCGTGTTCTGTCGACTACGTCCGTCATATTTCATGGAAAATCATACATGTAACGTATTTCTACATGCTGCATGACGATGACAAAGGTTGCGAAAGGAACACGAGGGACATACTTAAGTGATTAATTTTCATATTGTGTGGATTACGGCGGACGTTTCGTTATCTTCGAAAAATTATACCGACTTATCTCCCGCATGTTACCGAGTGTAGCAGGTTATGGATTGTTTGCGGCTGAGAGTATCGTGCTAATGAATGCTATGGCACGCCATATCTCTTTGTCAAGAACACGCCAGAGGCTAGGGGAGCGGTTGCCGGTTGAAAGACGCGGTGGCAAATATTTTTCCCTTAAATATGCACAGGGGTTGGTGTATTTCATTGATAAGGCTGGCAGCCCCTACATACGGAACTTTTATTCCCTCGTTCTCCGTCGTTTCTAACAATGAATCCAATTTATCGACACTAAGAAATTACGGCCGGAAATTTCCCCCGTCTCTATCTTTCTTTCTTCTTCTTCTGCCCCATTTTTTCGTCCCTCGGAAGAAAGCTGAAACGAAATGTTGCGGACGATTTCTAATTAGGGCAAGTTCTTCTCGTCGATGCTGCGCAAGTAACATTAATGTTTGATGACGATTCCGTTAATTCGTATGTAATGATGGCCGATGGCATCGTACATTCAGGGCAAATCGAATATTATTTCGAATCAGCTTACATTACTGTGTAAGCATGTGTTCCATCGTATGCACCATCTAAACCCACTTTGCTTTCGATCACCCATATAAGCGATGCTGCAGTCTATTTGCTCTCCGTTTGTTTACAAACACTGTTTCACATTTACGTAACTCTCGAACACATCGATCGGAATTCCGCAATCCGTGCACCAAGCCGTACTTCAAAAACATTTATGTCGCAATAAGCAATTCGCTTTAATATCATAATACGTATTATACTTTCCTTTATTGAAAAGAGGATCCTGATCGAATTCTATACCAAAGCATATCCTATAGGATATTTACAGATAATGCGGAAGGCAATATTCCGTCAAGTGAACGAAGAAAATTTGATTATTTAGCAAATTTTTCCGCGAACTATTACGCGAATTTATTACGCGAACAATAGCGATTGGATCCCAGCAAAATTACGTTTGAGTATCCATTATGAGATTTGAAAATAGTGCATAAAGCGAAATCTCGAATCTACGATACCAACCAACTTTCACAATTACTGCTTGCACGATGAAAACGTTTACATTGGAATCGTGTATTATATAATTAATTATAATTAACGAGAAATAATTGTATAGAAGGGCATTGAATTATAACAGACTGATTAACAGCGATGGGATCGAATCGAATTTATACAAGACTGGCACGCTAAAATTTATCAATTCCGGTCCTGTATTCCATGTGTTTTACTTATAACGAGTAAATCGATACACATTGCGACTCTACATACGATACATTGCCATACAATCGTTCTATTGCGTTTTCATTGATATAACATGGAAAAGAATGGAACAAAAATTTATAAACATTTATATAGGATTTTTAGAGTAATAGCCAGAATAATAATAGCATTATTGCAAATAAAGTACACAGACATTTATTTACTTATATTATATATATATATATTTTAAAGAATACTATTTTCAAAAAGAATTTCTATTTAAGAAATTCTATTTAAAAAATTCCATTCCTGTTAGAGGAACGTGCTGAGACTGTTGATCGATACCCAAAAAGTTTGAAGTGCAAGATATTAATGTATCACCGAGGATGCAAACCGTCGCATTGAATGAAATTCGCGCACGTAATCCAATCGTTAAGTATAGGCATTATACGTGTCTCGGGAGAACAAATTTGTCGTCGCTGCAAACAACTACGTATTTTTTTAGTATCGGTAGATTATTTTTATAGTACTTATTATATAGTAGATTCATATTTGTCATACGATCGAAACTCTACAAGAAAGTGAAACAGGAACAAAACCCGATGCTTTAACATTGCTTTTCATATTTCTTTTTTCTTTCATTTTTTCTCACGAAGCAGCTACATGGCTGTCAAATGATCATCTCGGAAAGGATTACGCTTCCCTATCAGGTATTCATGAGATTCGTGTCAGGACAGGTGCAATAAAAAGAGGTGAAAAAAATGATAACAAGATTACTGTCGACGGAACGTCATCAGATATACCATTAATCACGTTGCTTTTGCTCGATCCGAAACTAGGCGCAAGATTGGCGTGAAACGGAAAGCTTTTATCGCGGCCAGTGTCAAAAATCGCTGGCCGTTTTCGAATCAATCATTTAAATGTATTCTTGCCGGAAATCGACTCGGACACGCAACTGAATTTAGCAGCTTGTGATTCGACACGTTTTCAGGCCGGCAGTGGGTGCAAATTATTTCGCCGTTTATTCTTCCGTGAAACAGATATTCCGTGTATCGCGCTGATTTCGTCGATGTATATCGGCCAACGTGTACACACGGTCGTAACAGCGTATTACATATTTTGAGCTTCGTGATTTTCGTTCCGTTGAAAAAGCAACACTACGGTGACAGACGATGATACATCAGCTAATAATCTTTCGAATTCGTGACGAGTCTTCGAAACAAAAGTTTAATATTTAAAGCGAATATACTTTGAGATATACAGTTTCGTAAAGAAGTTTCCAATCAGATAGATATTCCTCCTTACGCTGCAAAACCGAGACCTAAAAGAATTTTAATTGATATAACGAAATTAAAAGATTAACAGAAAATAGATTTATCTCTTCTTTCCTTCGTATTTATTAGACGTAGCAGAGAATTTTCTATCGAGTATAGGAAAGTATTAAATCGAAACTTGAAGCTATCCAAACGCGATATAAGCTGTGTTTAATCAATCGTTTTATAAAATAGAGCCAGGTTTTGTATCGAAGTATCGAAGTTATCAATCAACATGGAATTCTTTTTTTTTTATAAAACATTAAACATCGAATTGACGCTGTTAAGTAGCATTGAGATTTAAAAAATCAACAGAACCTTTCAACCAATGAAATGTCCAACAAAAATGTGAAAATCTATGATTCTGAAATTGTCTGTTCTAAGAAAACGTTCAAATATCCGGAAGAGACATTGAAATACGGAAGGTATTTAACACACGAATGAATCTACACGGAAGACGACGTGGTCCACGTAAAGAAATCAGAAAGGAAAGGCTCGTTTGAAGCAACGACGCGATTTCCCCGCTATTCACGGAAGTGTCTCAATTTCCTGACGAAGTTCCGCGGAAATCGGATCGCGTAGGTCGCCTGGTCCCGATTGTACACGTGCTTAGCACGCCAACCGACCGTTCCTCCCTAGCTCGATCTTTTTAAAACAATCACAACCTGGCACGCGATTCTTCGACCCCTGCAATCTTCCCTCGTTCGACTTTTCGTTCCTTCGTTTCTCTCCCGGCAAGCTAAGCGAACCGCTGTGAATCGTTTCGAAATTTTCATTTAGCTTTCGCCCCGTGGCTTCGGCTACGCGGCGATGGTCTCTCGTGGTCGTTGGCCGTTATAGTAAATCGTCGTGAATTTATAGGCGCTCGGCGTTACAAGCCGCATAGACGGTCGAAGCGTACACCGACTTTTCGTTATTAGTTGTCTGGATTTGCTTCGCTAACGCGATCTGGCAGTTGGCCAATTTTTTTTACTCTTAATTTCCGCTCGAGCCACGGAATCAACCCTCCCGGATGGATTTCGCTTTGCGCCGATCCAGCGTTTTCTTCCGTTTTTTTTTTGCTGCACCCTGTCCCTCGAAAACACGATACGACCACGCTACCTTTTCCCATTTTTCTAGTTACCCTTTCCCATTGGAATTTAATCGAGAGATGCACGCCGATTCGCGACTCGCTAGATTCTATCCATTTTTTGTACGAGCTACTCTTAAATGGAATCGGTGAACATTGGTAGCATATATGGGGAATCATGTCGAGTAAAGATAGCTAGATACACCATGGGTCAGTTTGTTTTATAGCTCTCGCGATACATACATAGAAATATTGACACGATCCTCTATAGATTTTCCTCCATAGAACTGCATAAAATCGAAGCTGTGTTCAGATCGAAAAGCTCGTAAGTAATTGACAGCAAATATCACGGAAGCTGCTGTTGGCATTAGCGTTGATTTGATCAATATTGAATGGATGTTGTCGTTCATATAGACACGCGATGGTCATTCATTTCAACAATTTATGTTAACCAGTATTATTCGGCATGAAAATAAGTTCACGTAGTTTCAAACAAGTAATTATCTTTCAAAGTCGGGTGAATAGGATACGGTGAATCCGATTACGTGGAATCTGATTATGTCAGAATATTATATCGCAATAGCCTCCTAAAAATTCTGGCGAGGTTTGCAGGTTTCATTCTAGATCACCGTGTAGTTTATCATTCAAAAGATACGGGCATCGCTGAACTGATATTTATCGGAAATATTCGCAGAAAGACGAAAGTATGCGAAAAGTAGACTTCATATCAGTCGCCTTTACTCGCATACTTTCTTCGGCGGAATGCATCGTTTCTGTAGAGCGTGGTTATGCATCAGACCTGTGGCTGTTTTTCTTCGAGAATGACTGCTGAAAAATGTGAACTTCCCCGTAGCTTCCCTCTTATTATCCCTGAAAGTAATTTCTCGTCGCCGTTCAACGTTATCCTCGTTCTCAGACCAGCCCATCGAGAAAAAGAAAAGAGACAACTTTTTACATTCTCCTCGCGATGATTTTCAACTTTCAAGGGTGCGTGCATCGGTTTAAATTTTAAGTAACGAAGGTTGATAGGACCGACGAAAGCTTGCCAATCGTATGAATTCCAGTGAATTTCGTAATTGTTTTGAAAGAAACGAATATCGGCGCTACGTGTTGTTACCTTCATTTTTCCATTTCTATTTTATCGTTCATTATATTTGATTCACGACCGGTAATATGCACTTCACGAACGCGTGATGCCCATTAATTACGGGGATGGTAATCGATATGGTTATGCCCGCGGCTTGTATCACCCGAGAAATAAAATTACGCACATCGTACGTCGCACTGACGGACAGTTTAGTTGTACGTTAAATATACATAACGCAGCTGATACTATGATCAAATAACCTGTAATCAATGTGTCGAGTGAGGAGCGTGACATTTTATGATTATACTGTGCTCAATGAGCTAAACGTGCAACGTATGGAAAGTATTCGAACATTTTGCTAAAATATCTTCAGGATAGACGATGTGTAAAGCCGTAACATATATCGGATGAGATTATAAAGCGTGATCCTCGTATTCATAGATTGGACTGAATATTGGAACCCCGTTATATAATACACAAAAGTGTGAATAATACTAAACATTTGTACAACGCTTGTATATTATATATATGTTGAACAAACATTTACACTATAAATTTGATATCATATTGAACTGTAGTTAGATCGAATTGTCTGTTAATATTATTAATTCAAAATTAATATCACGATAAACGTAGACGTATATGATACAAATATAGTATACTACGGTAGGCTTCAAGATAATAAATAACAATAAATATAAATAATAATAAATAAATAATAGTAATAATAAAAATAAATATTTTCTTTACTACACAAATTTTAACATAGCAGGATTGTAAGCAAAGTCTTGTTTCGAATTTTTGGATATTAGAGGACACGTGGTAATTGGAAACTGTTAGCCAATTAGCGCATTCCTAATACCTTTTGGAATATTTTTTTAAAATAATTGCATTCTCTATTTGCGATTTATACGGAATATATTGATTGGGCTCCTTTAACGAATACATTATAATAACAATAAAAATTTTTCTTGCCATAATGCGATGATAATACACTATCTTTGTGATAATATAGATGTTGTGACATAATAATGGATTATCGTTAACCCTTTTACAACACATTATGGGATCATTAACAGCCTGGGCGCTGAATTTTAAACTTCATTATAGGATTTCCTATTGAACTTTACCAAATCACAAGCAACCTCGTTAACATCAAAAAGATGGAGTCATTTCATTTTAGATCATTTCATTTTATTGAGATATGTGTAATTTTGTGTACTACACTAGCTCAGCCGCGTAGTAGTGATACGCATATATGAGTATGAGTGTGTGGAAGTATGTGCGTGCACAGCGTCTCGTAAAACAGATGAATGCAACTGTTCCGTTAGTAGTGTGGTATAGAAGATGGCGAGGCAAAGAGAGTGCTGAGACGCGTGCAAAAGTGTATCGACGAAGATCTTGTAAATCACATATTAAATAAATGTGAAACTATTTTGATATCAATTCTAAGTGTAATTTAAGTGTTCCTATACATTTATTTCGGCGATTAAGATCCACAATTGTCAACACATTTCTACATACATAAGAAAAAAATAATATCGTTTGCAAAAATCATTCTCCATGAGAATTCTTTCTGGTGTAACCGTAGCAGAACTACCACAACGAATGCAAACTTCATCGTATTCGTTTGCTTGTAATTTTCTTTCCTTCGTGCGCCTTCTTGCTATTCAGTTTGTCATCGAAAGGGAGAAGATGATACACGTAGGGAAAAAAGGACGTAACACGCGAAGAAAAGGCAGTGGCAATCTCGACTCTAAGTAAGGGACAGTCGGTCGGGTACAGACAAATGGTCTCGAAGCGCGAGAACACGCAAGAACAAAAGCGTCGAAACAAGAGACAATCGGTTATGATTTGCACCCTCGCATCCAATCTCGCCATTTACCACCTATCCCTTTTTCCTCAGACTATGCGCTACTACGTTCTAGGTGACGACGTCGCCACGAAAGACAGGAACATTTCTCCGTCCTTTGTCGTGGTAGCTCTGTTTGCTTTTGTTTCTGCCGTCTTATCTGCGCAGCCAGCATCGCGAAACACGCGTTGTTGGTTTTGTTAAGGTGAACGCGGCTCTGATTTACGGGGACCTGTCTCGCGAGAAATCGAGCCTCCTACCCTTCGTTGCGATCTCTCCAGAGATACGATTTCAAGTAATTGCGCTGGAAGGGTAACGAGATGCCTAGCCTCTTTTTCTTACCTTCCACTTCTCCTCGCTTCCTTTTTTTTTTTTTTTTTTTTCAAGGTATTCCGAAATCTCGGGCTTTTTTAGGTAATTCTTCGAAGTAGGCACTTTGTCACGGGGAATCTTCCTTTTCTGCATTATTTTCGGTATTCGGAGAACCTCGCTATTATAATTTTGTAAGGGGAGATGATTGTCAGAAGGATTTTTATTTGAGCATCTCCAGGGAGGTGAAAAATAGAAGGACCGTATGAAATAAATTTAGACACCAAGGAATATATATATATATTTAAATAATTCTGGGTATAAATACGTTTAAATAATGAAAGGTTTCATAGGGGATTGTTATAAGGATTTTTATTCGAGTATCGTGAAGAAGGAGAAAAAGCATGAGGTTGTGAAACAGAGTTTCGCGTCAAGCAAAATATGTAGATAGATATATCTAAATAATTCTTACATAGAAAAGTAGAATTTGAAAACAATTAATTTCATGGTGCATTGTAAATCACAGTTCTCATATAACGATGCATAACAAAGTATTCAATCATCCAGTAAACGACTAAGTTTCCAACAACCACAAAATACCTGCAGGCTAGCGAGGTTGTTTCTATTTTCCCCTCGTTGCTTTTCTCGCTTTATTTTACGTAATTTTCGCCGAGCTTTAAAGGGGCGCGCTGTTACGTAGGACAACAATTCAGATATTCAACGGCATGTTCGTCAGCAGCGCATAGCTTCAACTATACTGTGAAAGTTAAGAATACACGGTCGTGATTGTTATAAGATTTTATGGTGTGAATATTACAGGCATCCGGTAGACACAGTCAGGCCAATGTTCGTTACGAGACTGCGTTAACTTATTATTGTATGGGAAACTCCGTTAAGCCATAACATTCTCCGCAATCCTACCACCGAAACCTGTTAACCCCCAACTGCCATAACACCGGCCGTTACAGCAACGCGCAAATACACCATTATGTTTCACAGTGTTTCAGTTATTTGAATCTTTCGTTACGCTGCACTAAGTCGAATGAATGTACTACGCATCAGATTTGTGCCCTTGCATTATTTCTACCCTTAGTCGTCGCCTTATACTTTCCCCTGCAACTTGAATAAGTAATTGAATTTCCCGCGGTTCTACGTTGAATCGCCAGAAACGTTTCATCTGTTACGTTTCAACCGTTTGAAATGCCAGTTTCAAAGACTTCTGTTATGCAAAATTCCTGTATTTTACGAGATTAATGTAGGTAAATGTTTAATCTAACAGACAATTGTTAAGTCGAGAAATAAATAAACGATGGATATGATATATATGATATTTATATGATATTTGTATATGGATATTTATGCATATATGGAAAATTTAGAGATATACAAATGCGCATAATGCATAGAATCGTGTAAAATATTGGAGGTAAAATACGAGGTAAAATAGAGTCTTCTCATGGACAAATACTTGTTCACAGGTAAAATAGGTAATTCATGTTGGAGACAAATTTTCTTACTATTCTAGGTTTCTGAAAACTTAAGAAAACTCTCTACGAGAGTCGTAGACGACACAAATTCACCGAGTCAATAGCAATCGGTCAAGACTTTCGTTTCCACAGGGTGACTTTCATTTCCAAAAGTGGGAGAAAGACGTACTATCGTCGAGACGAAATAGAGAGACGAGAGAGAGAGAGAGAGAGAGAGAGAGAGGCAGAGAAAGCTAGGCGTTCATGTTCCGTCGAGGCTGGTTTATCCGTCGACGAGGAAAGGCCGCCAGCCGAACCACGAGAATTTAATAGAAGGACTTTTCAGAAAAGACAATTTTCTCTCCGTATCTCGGACGATGTACGAGCTAAGGTTCCTTGAGCAACGAGACCTGTGGAGTGGAGAAATGTAGTTGGACCTAGAGGATGGCCAGATATAGAAGCAGAAATGCCGTGGAATCTGTAAATTTGAAATGGTGAATGGCGGCCACGATAGAAGGCCATTAAGAGCGGAACGCGTATATATGCTATAATTTCTCCGATATGAAGCTTACGAAGGATTCTGCCGGTGGTTTATGGTGTTTCAATTACACACGCAATCATAGACCGTGTTACAGTCAGCTTTCGGGGCCAGGCAACGTTCAGCTTCTACCGAAACATAAACTTTCGAACAGGTTGGTTAACAGTGTTGAAGGTGAAGCGTCGATGCGGAGGGTCGGTGAATGGTGACGTTGGCTACGAAAGGGATGGATGGAAGGAGACTAAAAGGGTGGTAGAGTGGTGACGGAGGGGGCGAGCTGTCGCAAACCGCACGCCTCCGCCACTATTGGTAGCAATTCGACCGATGTTCCCCGACCGTAGTTCCGCCACTGGATTCGGCGCTATTGCCGGTGGCATTGTAATTGGCTGTCAAATGAGAGCGCGACCTCCCTTAAATCTTCCCAAGTTGCATCACCATGGAATTAGAATGGCGCTAGTTCGTTCGGCTTGAGAAAACGAGCTGGCACCTCTTGATACGTTCTCATTCGAAACGCTCTATTTTGAAACTCAGCTCTCATATTTCGTGGAAATAATGAATAACTCGATCGAACGATTTGGTTTGTTTAGATAATTCCAACGTGGCCATGTGACAATTCGAAGGGATGAGAGGAAGATTGATAAGGAGGAAACAAAGCTACATTTTGTTGGAAGTGTTTTAATTGATTACAAAGGGAAAGTATACAACTTTTAGATTGTTAATCCATCGATGTTATTAGTTGATTAAATATAATGCAAGAGAATCGTCAAATAATAAATAAGAATTGTTGCGTGTAGCAGAGGGATGTTTGGACTTGAAGAAATTCAGAATTTTTTTGCTTAGTCTTCTATTACTCGTCCTTCTTATAAATTCTCATACTCCTGCAGTAATTAAGTACATGCTTAAAAAAATTGTTCTTTCTGATATGCATTCCATTGGTAGGCAACGTCGAAGAACCATCATACAATATGCATAGTTTGTACTTCATCGAGCAAGAACGTGGAAGATCTTTATTTCCCATGAGATTCGTACGTAAAACGAAAAATCCCAGCATCGTAAAATGAAGAATCTTGCTGGATTTTTTCAAAAGCACGATCACCTACGTAACAGAATATAGGCTCGATGAGATGCTGCACGTAGAATAACGAGTTTCTAGATAGTCGAGGCAAGGCATCTGCCTCGCTCGAGAAACTGTAGACAAGACACGATCAAACTTTTACCTGGCTGAAAACTTCGGACTTCAATTTTATACTAAGCACCGAGTCTCTCGCTTGTGCGAGGAAGGCTTCGTTAAAGCTTCATTCCCGAGGACGATGCTTTTCGAGAATCGATCCATAGAGAGAAAGAGAAAAAGAGAGAGAGAGAGAGAGGGAGAGGTGTTCGAAACGGAGTCCAGAAAAGATCTTCGCGCAATGACGAACGCCATGAAAACGGAACAAAAAAAAATGGAACGAGAGGAGAGGTTTAACGAAGAGGGCTTTTGACGCCGCTCAAGCTCGCTTCGACGGTCTTCTATGAAGCGTTTTGGCCCTGCGCCCTTCCGTTTAATCTCAGACAATGGCTGGTCTGCCGAAAAAAGAGGCAACCGTGGCTTGATTTCGAAAGGATGAACGAACCGCGACGAAAGTATACGAATTCTCGTGCCCACCCTTCTATTCCCACGTCGGTCTACGCGGAGCAGTCACGTTGACTACCGATTGAAGGGGATTTTTCCCTTCGAGTCAGACACACAGACACCGGACAGACCCGCGTGTATTCACAGACACAGGGGACGTTTTGTGCTCGTACTGGCACTCGTCTGGGTCTGAGCGACAGTCATTAACGGAGATGATGGTTAGGTGTGCAGTCTGCTGCTCGAAAATGATTTCCATCGGAGATACGCGGTTCGCAATAACGTTCGTGGAATATTACGGACCGGCCCTCTCTTCTCTTCTTTCATTTTTTATCCTCCTCCCTTCGATGCATCGCGTTCAGTCTCCGCGTTGCCCACGGTGTGTTTCACTCGGAACGCGTCTGCATCCTGTGTGCAATGGCTGAAAACGAGTTTGCTAATCGATTCTGTCGCGACTCCACGCCAGACACTCCTTCCGTCATGAGCCTGAAAGGTTTCCGTGACCAGGAGCAATGGAATATCGCGACTAATCGAAAACTACCCTTGTGTTCCAAGCTTCGCCCTCCGAAGAAATATCACGATTTACATCGATAACATTCCTTTGAGTGGTGATGACGAATCATTCTCTTGGGGGCTGACTAAGTGTGCGTCGATTGAAAAAACTTTTCTTCTCGCTGCTCGCAAAGAATCTGTCGGAAAAGAGTTGAAACGTTGAAACGTTAGGTGACTCGCATCATTTGCAGCATTCGTGTCAAGACTCTCGTATCAAGGCTTTTCTGTTTCGCTGGTAGAAAATTCTAGACGGCTGATAATAGAAAATAGTAAAATAGAAAATAAATTCGATAGCTATTTTATATAACCTTTTTTTATTTACTTTTTAATTAAAGTGAATTTAAAGAACATTAAATGATAGGATGTCTATGACAGAAGTATTTAGGAAAAATATTATTAATTTGGGCGCTATATCTGTTTTTGTGAAGGACATTAGGTTGTAAATGATTCATAATTGATATATCTTCTTTTATTTCTGCAATTGTTTACATTTGTCTATTTAGTTTCTCTACTAACCCCCTTTTAATGGAATTTTGGCATCTATGAACTCGTTTCTCAAATATACCAAATTACTTGGTTTTTATCCATATTTATTCTAATTATATCAACTGAACAATTAACAAGAAGAATATTATTGGACGATTGCTAAAAAATCTCATGAACTGTTAATCAAAGTCAACTGGAAGCACGATTGTGCAACCTGACGAATACCTTTTTTACCGCGCTCTTCTCCGATCCGAGAAATATACCGATATCGAGGATTTTGTAGAATAATTTACAAGGACAATTGACTAAAGAAAAGGGAAAGAAATTATTATCAACGTTATTAAAATACCTTCCGGTTTGGAAATATTTATCGCCTCATTATAACTCGATTTCGTCGGGATTGTGCTTGTAATTTAGGAGAGGCTATCGTTAGTCTCATTAATCTTTCATCGAAAGCTTATACTCTGGCTGGAGCGCTGAATTTCCGCGTTAATTATTATTACAGTAATTAAAACGCGGCATCTAGCCGTGGAAGAAGAGCGCCGGGTCGAGAGACGAAAGTTTTGAAATCGAGAAGCGGATCCGACTCGCTCTAGCGAAGCTCAGGGTTGCCTGTAATTACGTAATAAAAGGAAGTGTTTAATAATGTATCGCCTGGGTACGCGAAGGAACGTCCGAGGAAACCGGTTGCCGGGGTCGCCGGTACCAACCTGATAAATTGAAGGTACGAATGCGCTTTAAACTTTTTAATTAAAGTGAATTTAAAGAGCGTTAAAACGTTGAATGCCAGACGGTCGAGATCTTTCATTCTTGACACCCTGTTGCCGCGTTCTGCGTTGCAACAAAAATTTCAATTTTCACCAGTGGCCTCGTTTTGAAAACGCCGTGGCCTCGGTGCATCGAAAAAATGAATTCGCGGTCTCGTGTTCTCGATCGAAGAGACAGAGAGCGGAAAGAACGAAGGTGACTGTCGGTTTTCGACAAACGACAGGTTTGGATAATGAACGAAATTAAGGAACTCTTGGAAGAAACCGGCGAATGCTGGCCGCGCACCCTAGTGCACCTCGACACGAGAAACCCTTGTGCGTAACAATCGTACAGAGAAGGGGTGTGTTTTGAATGGAAGCGTCGTAATTGCAGACAGACAAAAGAAGAAACCTCGACGCGAGATATAGCCTGCTATTTCTCTTGGCGGCGTCGTGGAACGTCGCTTACGGTGATGACGTCGACGTCTCGACTGGATACGAAAGGGGTTGAAATGGTTGGAAACCATGACGCTTCTGTCTTTGGCCAGCACATAATGAGACCCGTTCGCGTAGTAATACTCCTAGTCAATCAAAGAGACTCGTCATAATGTGGCTAGGTTGAAAAACGAGATGTCGAAGACAGCAGCATTAAAGACGCGAATATATTCGAAGGAATAGTCACGTTGTATGTAGGTTTAAAGAGATGGTAGGGGTGATGAATGTAATCGTAGAGGATCGAGTTAAATCTCGGGCGTTTTTTTGAATTTTTCATGAGAGCTCTCTTCAGGATAGCTTTCACGCGTTTACTCTCTGCTGGCTTTTCACTGACTTTTCACCGGATTTACGTACACGCGTGTAAAACTAGACTGGTTTTTTCTAGGGGAACACGAGGCTATAGCTGAGGCTCATTATTTCTGTAATATGGTAGACGTTACTTTTGGCAACTAAAATTTAATTTAGGTTATCATACCTTTAGTTTTCGATGTCCAATTATTTCAAGTATTTGCGTTGTCTCTTGAAGGTAATAGCAAGAGGGAAATGACGAGAAGGGAGGAAGGAAGTATTAAAACTTAATAATAAATTTAGATAAATGTAAGTCTTTCTATATTGCAGAGTCTTGAATTTGTAATTTATGTTTCTAAATGAGAAATTTTATTTGCTAGTTACTGTAGTGGAGATCTCGCGCAAGTAATAATTAAAGTTATTCAGTTGTTAATTAACACTTGGTTATTATATAATGTAATATGACCGAGTTTGAATGAAACGATAAAATATAGAAATAAATATTTAATATAAAGAATTGTGCATTAGCTTTCGCCTCGTTTTCAGTGTACAATATTTACCGAAGGTAAACAGTGTATATTTCTAGTGGAATCAGAGAAACAAATAATTCTTTGTGCCGAAGAGTATTAAATTGAAGAAGCGAGCAACCATGATGTTAAATAATTACAAGTGGCCATTGCCGTAGAAATTGTATAAGAAAGTTATAACTTTGGCCGATTTGTAGCGCGAATATCGAAAGAAAGAAAAAGAAAAAGGAAACGAACCGATAGGAATAATCGACGAAGAAGTAGCTTTCTAAAAGAATTAATTGGCTCTCGACAGCGTTGGGATTGATCTGAGCTAGTAATTACAAACACTAAAGAACTTCGATAATTCCACATCGACAATGATCGAGCAAGAGTTAACAGACAGTAGATCGACCCGTTCATAATCAGACGCAGACAAAAAGATCTTTTTCTTTCGTAGACACTTCAAGCTACGATATCATTTTTAATTCGCAAAGTGTAGAATATAAATCATTAATTGTTCAAGTCGATTATCTTCTATTTGTATTCTGTTCTAATGCAAATGAAATGACGGAGATCTTAATAAAATCTTTCAACGTTCGTGCTGTTCCTTCTTCCAAAATTTCGTTCATTTTATCAATTTCTATTTTCTACTTGACTAAAATCGCATAAGGAGGCGAAATTAATGATACAAACATGATTCATAACATATCGAATTTCAAAATTGCTTCTTATAGAACACGAGAATCGTGAGTCGTTATGTTTCTTTCCCGTGAACTGCATGTTATTTAACAACGTTTTTTGAATACTAAATTCTGGCTGATTTTACACGTCTGCAAAATTAGCTATATCATATTGACGATAATCTAATATCTCGTCGAGCTCGTCCTCTTTTCCCAATTTGTCGTTCTCTGACTTACGAAGCCATATTCGTAGATTCTGGGAATCCAGAATAAATAGGATGGGACAGAGAGAGAGAGAGAAAGAGAGAGAGAGAGGGAGGGAGAGCTTTCTGGGATTGTGGTGCTGTTCCTGAAGGCCTATTAGCGAATCCTCTGGCCGTCTGACCGGCTGAACAGGCCAAGCACACTCGACTACAAAGCTCCTCTGGCAGAGGTTGGAATAAATGCGTTGTCTCGAAACTAACTGTCCACGTAATTGCACGCGAGTCCCTTATTTATCCCGCGACTTTGCCCGTTGACTCCGGCGCTCTTTGTGCGCGGGTACGTGAAGAGAACGCATTCCCTGGAAAAACGAATCTCTGTTCGAGCGTTTAATCAAGATAAAAGGCAATACCCTTCAAGAAAAGCTGCGCTTTGCAACGCAACGTTGGATTATAAAGCGCTTATGCATTGCAGCTCCTTTAAGGAGCCCTTCCTTCCTCAAAGCAAGTCAGTAAGGACTATTATTAAAGATTCGATAAATGCTCGCTCGGTTACTCCTGCTTCTTGTTCTTAATTTCCTGATGATAAAATAGAAACTGCGACCGAGGATTTCGCGACATGATGAAGTCGTTGGCTTGATTAGTTCCTACGATGTATCGACGTAGAAGCGATCGTTATAATTTCTCTGTGGAGTTAAGAGTCGGTTTAACAAACGATCGCGTGGTTCACATTGTAAACGAGGATACAGAGATGCAGCATTGTACCGTTAAATAAAATTATTCCCTCGTTCGAATAAAAACAAAGATCAAGAAAGGAACGTTCTCTCATCGAAGCATTAGAAACAGAAATTATTTCAAGTTTACTCTGTAAAGTTGTAAAGTTCTAATTACAAATTAATATATCGCTGTCTATATTACGGCTGTGTACATCGATGTCCAAAATGTAATTGCACGTACACGTGTTTTGTACGATTCTCTGTATCGATCATATGGAAGAGATGAAGAAACGGAAATTTAAAGGACGACTGGCTGTGAAAGAAGAAGTGGAAGCCGAGAACTGGTGATAATCGAAAACTCTACCGTTATATCAGTCTGTCGTGCTACTCTTCGAGTACGGAATCAGCAATCGTTCCCCACAATCCTCATTGGCGGGCATTGTGCCGGTAACATAATGGCCTTGAGTGGAAAGCTGTGGGAAAGGAAGTAAAAGAAGAAAAAACGCGTAGGAGAAGGGAAAAGAAAGAAATAAAGGAAGTAACCGAGCGGTAAGAAAAAAGAAAGAGGGAAAGAGAAAGACAGAAACGAAGAGGGGAAGGACGAAGGATGAAATTCGTACACGAGAAACGAACGACGGTAATGACGAGCCGAATATAGACCCCGTAAAACCCGTAAGGCTTTCCTCATTATATTCTCCCCGAGCCGCCCTCCTACATTTCCCTTTCTCACCCTCTCTCTCTCTCTATCTATCTCTCTTCTTCCCTCGTCTCAAGTTCTACCCCTCTTTTTCACCTTCTCGAGAGTAGAAACCGGGTACCGACTGTCGTCGCCCTCTCGGAATGCTCTTGGAACAGACGATTTCTTTGAATGCGGGCCAAAGATTGCCCACGGTAATAATTATTGCGGAGGCTTTCTTTTAAAAATCACCGACCTGTGAATAACAAATGAAAAAGACCAGGAGTGGGCCGGTGTCTACAAAAACGGGGTCACCGGCGAAGCTCGGCCGACCAACCGGAGAGAATGAAGAAGACAGTTGACGCGATGTCTCGGTCTTGGTGAGATCGATTTGCGACCATGGTAACGCGAAATCTCACAAAGCTTTCCTCTCTTTCTCGTTTCATCTGTTCTCGCGCCTCTCACTAGCCCTGCTCTGCCTTTGAAGTCTCGCCTGAAGTACACGCGTTTAACTCCGCGATATACGAAGCTTTCTGTGCTTTATGTTACGAATCAATTTGCAGATCCGTTGGATAGAGACAAAGAGGATTCCGCCGGAATATTTCGGGAAATTATGCCGCGATGATATAGCATCAACCGATTGGTCTGAAAGAAGTTTCCAGGGTAATAAAATATCGCGAAAGGGGATGATTAGACGAAATAATGAATCGTTTCATTGAAATGTCAATGTTTGCCTGTTAGTTCGCGAGGATTTACAAGGATTAGTTTTATAATTTGGAAAGAGCAGCCAATGTGGATCGTCGAACACGAGATATAGCATAGGCTTTGCGTTCGAAAAGAGCTCAATCAATATCTGGAATATTTCGTTCCGTAAAATGATATGTCCAGCTAGCCGCGATTTTTCGTCTGTGAAAACGTTCACTCCTGTATTTGCCATGAAAATTCGTGGTAAATATGACGCGGTAATAACTTGCGCGAAATTACAGATGCAAAAAGAAGCTGATCTGCAAATGCCATTCGAGCCAGAAAAATATAATCGGCGGTAAACGAGAGGCAGTCGGTCAAAAAACCGCGGTTTTCCACTGATCGATTTGATCGATAGAATAGTCCGTTTATATCATTGCGGAAAGATGCATTTTTCCTTCCAGGTAGTTCCGTCCGAACGAGTAGAAAAGAGAAGGAAATTCACAATTTTTCTCCTTGAGCGTATCGTTTCGCGGATAAACAGTTCTCCTTGTTTGAACTCTTTGGCTGTTAAATTAAGCGACATTGAGAATTCCTTCCATCTGAATAAAACGCTCGAATCATTATTTCTGTCTGGATTCATAACGATATTGTCTTTCGAACTACCTTCTGTCTATAGACTTTTAATTTCGTTACGATTTAACGAAGACGAATCGTTTGCTAAATTTGAATCTCGTTATGGAGGGATTTATCGAAGCCAGAAGAATTGTTTCTAACATTTAGATAGAATTATCTCACATTTTTCTGATTCTCAGCAGAGAGAGGATTGTCATTCGTAAAGGAATTTCGTACAAATCGGATTAATTATTCACGGTAATGTTTATTACATTCCTCGAGGTCAGTCTGGAGTGTTTACATGTTCAATAAAACCCAAAGAATTGCGAAAGGTATCAATTTAAAATTCTACTATCTTAGAAAAGAGAGACGTTTGCAGAGAGATGTTATCAAAGTGATACTGAAATTAAGAACTTCGAGTTAATCTGTTTGATTTTTGAGAGATTCTGTGGACTATATGAATTTATAGCACGTACCAAAAAGTGTTTCTACTTTGATTCGAATTGAACTCGTTTCTACTTTGAACTCGAATTGCTTTGCTTCGATTATTTAAAGTTGCAACTGTCCCCTTATTGCGGCGTCTCTTTCAAAAACCAATATAAGCTTTCCAAATATCTTTTTACGTTTTCTTTAAAAAAAATCACAACACAAAATTTAAAAAAATGTATTAACACGAAACATATCCCAAATGTTGTCGCATCGTCGTAATTTCGTCTTGGCGAAAGAAGAGGACGCGAACACGAGAATTGGGAGGTTGACCGGCGCGAGGCGGTGTACACGCGCGCCGAGGGATGTTTATTTTTAGGGGATGCTAGTACGAACACCAGGCGTACTTTCCTAGGTACTCACTTGGTCGTGGAAGCCGTTTGTCGAGTATCATATCATACAACACTCGACCTCTCTAGCCTGGCTACACTAACCTATCTCGAGCTAACTCAACATCGTCGAAGCCAGGCCAGCCCCTCTGAGCTACCCCCACGGACAACGTAGATACTTTGTTTGCCTAGTGCTCGACCATTACTAACCCCGCTACACCCCAGAACCTGTGTTACCGTACAATACTGCACGGATGAGCTACAACGTTGTACCAGGCTATAACCGGCGGACAATTCGAGACATGGCGGCGTGTTCACGTTGCACACCGATGAAACACACAACCCTGGGATACATGTCCGTATTTATTTATTGTATCCTGCAATACTTTTTACAGTTCCAGTTTCCCGTAATTCGAAATCAGGACGGCCGGGCTTGTTTACTGCAAATATTGGCTGCTTTCGTTTCCAGGTCGAGATACGATGCTTTTACGTAATTGATAGCGCCGTACCCCTGATGAAACATCTGTCGTGATTATTGTGTACGAACCTGTCTTTGTAAACGGAATACGATCCGAACGATGAGTCCTTTTTATCGTCTTTCTATTGATGGTTAAATATGATCTTTCGTATTAGTTGATAGCTTATGTCTATATCTTATGCTTCATATAAAACATTTGGAAATTTCGTTAGTATTGTAACGAGACAGGAGTTTCGTGATTATACTGGTAAAATATGAAACCAATTTAGAAGAGTTGTTTTCGAATCAGCAGAATGCTCGAGTCGAGCTAAGTAATTTGCCTAAGCTAAGCAATTAAGTTACGTAAATATTTAATCACCAAATTCGATTATGAATAAGTTTCAAGCGAACCACATTTGTGCCCTGTTTAATTATTTTGTACGTGCAAAATCCAAGGTTGGATTTTAAGATGTTGAAGTCTTGCTATGTTTTTGTGTATCTCTGGCTTTTCTTTTTTTTAATCCCGGAGAATGTATCTTCTGTTTATCAATTGAATCTGTAAAAAAGATACGTATAACTATTTTCCAACTGGTTAACCTTCGCAAACATCTCAACATTCAAACCGCATTATCCCTCTTTTATGAATATTTCCCCGTTTTCCAAACGCTGGCTGGACGTGCCCAGCGTTCTTATCTTGTACCATAAAAGGAACTGACTTCCCTGATAACAACTGCTTACCAGCCATCGAATGCCTCTTGTATATATTTACGATACGCTTTCCGAAACTTTTTGTCCAATCTCGACAAACTTCCGGACTCGAATGTTTCTGAAGAAACCTGACCCACATCATCTAGGAAGGAAGGAAAGAAAAAGAGAGAGAGAGAGAGAGAGAGAGAGAGAGAGAGAGAGAACGCGATACCCTGGCATGTAACAAGTTTCTTTTCGTTGATCTTACAAAATTGAGTTCAGTCTACTCGTTCCTCCGCTGGTACACAGAATATCACGATGGATTTTCCTCTTTCTTCCAGTCGCGCTAGGGATTAATATCTGTACACACAGTCCAGGTGAAAATCTCATGGGTGGAAAGGAAAGGTACAAGGAGAGGAAACTTAGTGTATTTAAGGTAACATTTCCTGCTGGTATGTTTGAGACCCTTCTATTTGCTCCTTTTCTTCCGCCATCCTTCTCTTCCTTACTACACGTACCATCGACCTAAGGCCCGAGGGCTCGACCCTCCCTCTTGACTTTACGACCTGTGCCAGATTAGGATTTATTTTAATCCTAAAGGACTGGTTTGCCTTCGTGGTTTCACCCTTCTATTCCCGTGTATACACACAGCGACGTTCCCTCTCAGGACTGCCACGATCGAGTGTTCTTCTACACGCACGAAACGATCCTTTTCTCTTCAACAACTTCGGAACGCGATTTTCTATATCAATTTATAACGGAGCGCAACTTTCACGCCCATTTGGAACTTTCTTCGTGGCGCTGGCTACGGTAACCGAAAGGTTCGCTGGAAACTAGGACACATATTTTTTCTTACGAAAATGAGATCACTATTTATTTCGAGGATCCTTTTTAAATTGAAAATGCAATCTTGTACTTGCATATAATCCATGGATAAAGCGTATGATGGTAGTATACTGTAATTCCAAGTATAATACACGGTGTATTTTTATATTTAATAGAGAAGACTTTTTATTGAATTTTCTATCTTCATTCGCGTCTATGTTTAGACCGACTAAAGAGATTTCTAACTCTTTGCCCGAACGGTATTTCAATTTGCCTATTTCCTTTGTATGCCAAAGGGTACTGTATCTTTACTGTTGATATTAATAGCTAGCTACTATCGATATTAACCGATAAATAAATAAATACAAGGTATTTGCTTTACAATAATTAGTTGGTAGGAATTTTAAAAATTTCGAAATAGTTTTACAATTACTTGTACCGTTTTTTCCTCAAATCCCTCGATATCTGAAATGAATATTCATGTTTGCGATTAGTTGTTCTATTTTACGAGAAATAGCGTGTACCTGAATAGCGTGTGTCAGACAAACAGAGTATCAGAGGCATTTATATCCGGTTCGTCTAATTTATGCACGCGCGCCAGGTACCACGAGTTTTGCGTTTTTCCTTTTCCCTGATTCCTTTCATCGAGGCAAATGAAACGGTCTCGCATCGGTTCCATCTATTCCCGACATTGTTCGAAATTCACCGATCACGAGGCCGTGTGCCGTTGCTCCTTTGAACGTGGTGCATCTCCCCGAAGGTTTTATAGGAAATCGATATCGGGACGCGTGGAATGTTCGTTTCAAAGGTATGATCGACGGCGGGGGAGGCACGCGTGGACAGGCTGACGAAAAACAGAGAGGTCGACAACAAACGACGACGACCGAAAACAGAAGAGGTGGAGAAGGAAAAGAGGGGTGGGGGGAAACACAAGGAAAGAGGAAAAACGGGAAAATAAACTGCCGTAAAGTCGTGCGATCAATCACGTGCCGCGCTAGACCGCGCGTAATCTTCGTTAGAATAAATAAATCCAGTCACGTAGAATACACGCGTGTTGCACGCTGTTACAAACGAGTCCAAAGTGAACGACGATGACTACAGAGGGTCGAAAAAAAAGTAGCGTGTCACGCTTATTAGAGGCAAGAGAGAACGTTCACGGCAATTCCATTTAGTCGATTCGATTTCCAGCTTGGTTACGTTCCGGTGTTCGGTGCTAAATTCACGATTAATGAAATAACCTGGGTATCTTTGAACCAGTGCTGACTGGTCGTCTGTATTCATCGGCCCCATAGTTTATTTTACACGAACTATGCGACCATTAATTACATTGAACAAACGCGTGTAAACGTCCGTCCCACTTATGCGAATAGTTTCATTTTACGGGAGCCAGCCTGCGGTGGCTTGTTTGCCGCGTAAAATATCCGTAACTAGACTCTGATCTTCATCCGCCTCGCTAACCAACGGCCTGTAATTTATTTCGTCGACTATCGATCGTTTACTTTGACTATTGTTATAAATAAGCTGCGATTGTTCACGTATATCCATATCTTTTTGAATGAAACTAGAGAAATGCAAGCTCAGGGGAGATTCGTTGTAGCGGTACTGTATTTGGATATTTTGTATATTTTGTAAAATGCTGGTGTTTCTCGTATTTCTTGCTTCCTTTTTTTAAAGTTTCTTTTTCTGAACTTTCTTTCTCATCTTCATAGTTCGGTCACGCCCTGCTGCTAAACTTCAAGTGGTAAATGTATACACGTCCATAGTCTACATTTATGTGGTTCCTCTGAAACTGCGACTTGCAAATTCACTTTACAGACGACATTTACCCAAGATCGTGCTAATTGATAGACGTACGGCGAGTTGATTGGACCGACACGTATTAATTGATGTATAACGATCGATACGATAAGAGCCATTTACTGATATTCGCTGTCAGTAAATAGCAGTGTGACGTGTGTAACTACGTACACGTAGCGCGACAACGTTAAAGGGGGTTAACAATGTTTAGAGTACGTTAGAAGACAGTTGTTTGGGAGAATGGGGCGGCGTTGAAATTGAATTTTCAATACGCTAAATATTCACGAACACGATGACGCATTTCCATAACCGGGGACTGTACACGCGTCGAACATAACTTTTCCATTTTCCATTTGCCCGGCCTTTCGTTCGCTTCGACACACGGATGATTGATCGATTACCGATGGAAAGCGAAAGTGATGCAACGAAAACGAAAGAAAAAGATTTGCAGAATAGATGCAGCCAGAAGATGAGTTACAGTATGAGAAAGATGATAGCAACAGGCTCCGAGTAGTAGGAATGCACACCTGACACTACGAGTATTCTTCGTAGTGCTTTATATTCAAAACAGCATCGACAAAGAAACAAAAAATTCCTATGAATCTTGAAACGAAGCATTCTCTTCCTTTTCCTTTGGTATATTCATAGTCGCGATTTCCTTCTGATTCGCGCTTGTATGTGCAGCACACGTATGTATCTCACGATGGGGAATACGCCTTACCTATACGTATCCACTACTACAGTGACTAGATCCAGATAGATCCGCAACCTCAACATTTATGCAGCCCGCAAAGCCCACGTCGAGTTGGCGCTTTAGCGTTGCTTAACATTAACATCAACACGAGTGCATGAAAGTGGCTGGTGTTCCCGAAGGAATCGAATAACGGAGAAGCGTGGAGGTGCAAACGCATCGCGAGATTTGTCGAACGAAAAGGAAATTTCAAAGGAGCCGTGGCTGCGTTCGAGGGCAGAACGCTCGACCAATGTCGAGTTTCTGTTCCGATCCACGCGACGACTTTATAAATTTATATTGTGAATAAATCTGAATTCGAAAGCGATAGACGTCGAAGAAGTTGTAGTAGACATTCCGTGATGATCGAGGAAAAAGGGCCGTGCTTAAAGGCGAGCAAGAGGGAAGGGCGACACGAGGAAACGCAAGGGAGAAAGAGGAAGCGTAGGAATATCGAAAAAGTGGAAAGCAGAAAAGGGCCGTGCTCGTCAGACGACGCTACGAATGCAAATTTAACTTTTCCTTTCGCGCGAAAGAAGCTACGCCGATGAAAGTCGACGAGAGAAGGTTGGATTGCAGACGTTGCTGGATAAGGCCGTGGAAAAACGACGGCGAGGCTGAGTCGACACCACGAAGCCACCCCTTCGATCCGACAAGCGGAGCTTACGTAAGCGACAGTCGTGTGCTGTCTTTCAAATTATTTCGATGTCCTAGGGAAGACCGCGAGTTTCAGCGCGATCTTTCGCTCGGGAAAATTTACGACTACGGCGAACAGCTTTTCTTGCGACCGATCCGTGCACACGTTTCCCTTTTGAACGAATCGCTTGTATCCGTTCTTTGTCCCTCGCCAGCGTGGAGAAAACACGATGGACCGATTCAGGATGAGCGGTTGCTTCTTTTTAAATCATGTAGGAGAATGTACTAAAATACTTCTTGAAAACCATAAGAAAAGTAATTCAATTAATTTAGTAGAATTCACGGTCGTTTGGAAGTGATAATCGTTTACACTGTATACACGATAATTTATTAATTAATAATGTTGGTGGCTTGAAAAGATACTGGTTGCAAACGATAAAGGAGTTCTTTTATAATCTTATAACATGATGGAATAAGACGATTACAGGACGTGTAATTTATAAAACTTTATTTATTTGATGGAAAATTGTTCCTGTTATATAAGAGAGTATATTGGCACTGGTAATTTATGACTCATTAAACTTTACATCGGTTAGTTCATTTACGAAGAAGAGATCTATATTCTTTATATTTTCTCCTCTTTGTCGCAAAAATTTGAAAAACTAGAAAACACAGACAGTGGAAGCCAATTAATTAAAAGAGAAGTACAAATGCTAATTGCCGAAGTAAAGCCAGACCGACTTTATCAATAACTTTGAACAAATGACACTATTACTTTAATTAAAATCACGATACGAAACATGTGTCTCAAAGCGAGCTTTAGACTATGACCTTATACAACTCTTAATTGCAGCAGCTCATAGCTGTCTGTTATAGGACATCGATAAAACTATACTCGACCATGAAGTTCTTAATTGAGTACGTATGCACGTACACACGCATACACATATATAGGATAAACCATAGTAACTTGAATTATAGGATAGTGTGGAAAAACAGTATAGC
This sequence comes from Bombus affinis, assembly GCF_024516045.1. Taxonomy (NCBI): domain Eukaryota; kingdom Metazoa; phylum Arthropoda; class Insecta; order Hymenoptera; family Apidae; genus Bombus; species Bombus affinis. The sequence goes on along the minus strand of NC_066355.1, from coordinate 6,348,579 downwards.
GAAACAAGATTAGATTAGCGTTTCGAGAACATAAGACACGACGAAGAAGCGAGTTGAAAGTACTAAGCGCATAGGAAAGAGCTTTAACTTTCACGTGAGAAAAATGTTCTCGAAGAAAGTAATTGCAAGAGACGCCAGTCCGCTCTCAGAAATAGGAATAAATTTCTACCGTATGCGAATACTATTTTCACGCGGGAAAAACATTGGTTATACAGGGGTCTTACGCGAATTGCACTTGCTCGCCATTCCAGGCTGCGGAAGACGAAATAGGACGATTTCTCATCCAGAATGAAGAGTAACGTTCCCTTCTTGACCTCGTTGTTTCACGCTTTCCGAATATCGACGTTACCCTGGCATAATCGTTGTCTGGTGAAGCTTTCTTCGAAACTTGTCCAACCTATAGATGCAGCAAATCGAGAACCAGCAGTGGATAGAAGGACAAACGACAGATAAATTATTCGAAATAGCTGTTGAACGCATCTCCGATTCAGCCGCGATCTGTCTGCCAGATTCCAAGCAAATTACATCGAATTTGACGTCCGGATAATGCAGCAGAGATCAACGTGTCCTATCTAATTTACGTAACACCGTCCATCACGTTACTTATTAACGTTTATGCGAACACCAACCATTGAATTATCGAACAACGTTCCCCATCGCGTGGATAGTGGAATTTCGGCTATTGGACCGAAATGGGTCGAGTCCATTCGTTAGCCAGTTCTTTTATTTTTCGAAAAGCAACGAAACGCATCCAACTGCCAAAATATCGAGACGGAAAGCAACACTGGGAGGATTGTAACACGCTCTCTGTCTTTGTCTTTGTCTCTGTCTCTGCTTCTCTCGTTGGTAGCTGCACTCTACGCGTTCGCTTCGATCGCATCAGTCAATTTACGCTCAGGACTGTCGATTAAACCGAGCGCGATACTTTTAATGGCGACGGCTTGTTTCCTGTCTGGAACAACCATTAATTTTAGGCCGGCACCCAAGCGATATCGATAGCAGAACAGATGTCCGTACTGTTGATAAAAGCGCGTCCATAAAAGTGAGCTTTACAGGATAATAACACGTGTACACGTGACGTATGTGTATTCTCCGGCTGACCGTGGCGCAACAAATGAGTATGAACGTTTTCCAATCAAACCGGCATCAAAACCGGACCGCGGGAGAGAAAAGGGCAGAGAGAGGGATGAAAAGAAGGGAACGATCGAAAATCCAACCTAAAGAGCCGGGGAAAAAAACACAGCACTTGGATACTTGATACCCTTCAAACGATTTCCATCCGCGAGTGAGTTTCGCCATTTTCCGTTAATTTTTTAGAAATTTTACCGATGTTTTGTGATTGGTTAAACTTAGTTTCTATCGATCGGAAATCGAGGAAAGCCACTAGATGTAGGAAAAAGCCTCTGCGATCGAAATTAATCAAGAACAGCGCGATTTGACTCTCTGTTCACATTTATTTGTACAGAAATTATCCTTAACTTCAGAGTCGGTAGTTTGCCATGGACTTGCCACAAAATCCATTCCCTCGAATTTACTTTCAACCATCGAATTAACCGCTCGAAATCCATTAGTCGGCTAATCTCGTTTCTTGCCCGGAATGCTTCGGTCCTGTTGAATTTCCGACGTTGCATCGTCCACAGAAAGCGAATACGCGATACATCGAAGTATACATACAGAGAAAGGGACAGGTAGAATGAGAGAGAAAGAGAGAGAGAGAGAGAGAGGTATTCGTAAATCGGCCATATCTACGGAATTTTGCCGAAAATACGCGACCGGTGACAGAATGAAAAGCACACGGAGGTATGCCCATTCCACCGATATATTGCTCCGTGGCGACATAGTAATAGCAAACGCCGCTGTGGAGAAGGCAAAGTAAACAGGTGATCGATATTGTTTGATTTATGCGCCACGGGAGGGTGTGCGAACGTAGCGAGATCACGGAGTGTTTTCGGTGCCTGCATTTACAAGCAATGGTCGAGGTTACGCGTCCACCTAGCCACGTCTATTCACGTGCGCCAACCCCTGTGTCACCGAGCAAAATGTCTACATACACACGTCTCGCCGTACAGATACATAGACACGCATGTGAGAGACCTGCTTCGAATTTCTAATTTTCGATATTGACAAGCGGACAACGCCAGCCCTTTTCACCTCCGCTCGTCCTTTGCCGATCTACCCCTTTGGCCTGCACCCTCTTTTTCAACCGAGGCGACTGTGATTCATGCCAGCTCGCACGTACCGTTTATTGGCCACTGGCTGGTGCACGCAATAGCCGAGCAGGATTTATGAAGCGCACCTTGGTACGAGCCGTGCCATGGACCGCGCGAGACGAATTTTAAGGGAAACGAGCCGCGAACTTTCCGCGAAAGTTGTGATAAAGAACCTGCCCTTAGTGGCGAGCTTTTCTTAGAATCTATCGGCGAACTTTGAAGATCCCTTAATGAAGACATTGTACACGATCGGCGAGACCATTAGGAATAGCAATTTGAAGGGCGAAGTAATTCACACCGGTGAAAATATCGTTAAAAAGCTCAGGATAGCAGACTGATGAAATTTACGAAAATTGCGATTGAAGGAGATTCGTCCTGTGAAAAGAATTGTAAAAAATCGTTAAATAATTATATAACAAAATAGATAAATATATATATGTACATATATAATAAAATAGAGCAATGCTCGTAAGCATTTAGATTTAAGAAGACTCGTCGCTGTATAAAATGAATTGTAAAGAGAAACAGCGCAACAGAGTGGGGTTACTTAGGAAAATTTCAATTCGGAAAAATTCACCCTTTGAAGAATTACAAAGCACTATAAAGGAATACGAAAGAAGATGGCAAAGATATCTAAACTTAAATTTAAAGAGTCCCTTGAAGACAGAAAGTAAATAATAAATACAAAGTGACAAACTAGCGTCGTTTGCATAATTTTCAATTTGTCGAGAGAACGCCTTCGATTAAATTCATGTCCGTTATGCCCATTGAAAACCCCCGAATTCCGTTTCTATATCGAAAACACGAAACGTGCGAAGTGCTCCTATGTATAATTTAAAAGTTTGGGAACGGTATTATTCCATCACGACGATTCCGTGGCGTGGTGCAACGAACGTCGAATACAGAGGATGGCGAATATTTGGCCGACTCTCAGAATAGTTGAATGATAAAGGTGAAAATGGTAGGGATGATCGAGTGCAACGAGGGTTGTAAAGGCGCGAGAGAATGCACCAGGCTGCAGGCTAGAACGAGATCTCTCCAGGATATATGGGCATGGAGGAAAAAGACGTCGTTACCAGGAGCTCATTAACGGGGAACTATCCCCAAGACAGCACCTAGTCGTACCTTCCAGTCGAGCTACTGGTGGAAGCTTTTGGAGGGTGTAGCCCGCGCGTTAGGCTGCGAGGAAACTGCGCAGCTCCGATACTAATTAGTCCATCGGTTCGATCGTTCACTGGTAGAAGCTTCTCTCGCGTTTACCTTCTCTTGTTTTTTTTTCGCCTGACTTCTTTTCGTTACATCCTGTTCTCATTTTTCTTCGAGTTTCTCATTGGAACTTGGTCGCCGACGAAGGTGAAGTAAAATCGTGGCACGACGAATTTACACGAGAACGAGGGCAGAAGTTTGTTCGAAAGAGCTTCCAGTCTTTCGCTTCTTTCTCATTTTATTTTTGCTTCTGTCCTCTTTGTTTCTTTCCAAGTTCTTTATTTCTGTCTCCTTTTCTAACGTTTTCGTTCAGACTTTTGCACGAGAGTAGGCGAAATTTGGACTCTTGCCATGTCTAACTACCCGCCCCCCCTTCCCGGCCTTTCTCGTGAACGTTTCAGGTTGGCGTTCCTGAAGTTCGCCCAATTACCAGGCATTAGTCTCGTTTCATCTCGTCGGGGGTGCGAACAGCGCAATTTCCTCAACGCTTCTGCATTCGCTATTATTTCATTAGGAACAGCCGATACTTCAAGATGTGAATTACATCTGTTTTTATCGGAGGAAATTCCAGTAACCTGATTGGGTAGTCAGAAATCTGATTTACTTGATGCAGTGAGCGAATCTGTGCTTTTTAACAATTTAAAGATTCGAAGACTTTCCGTTATTTCGACGATATCGCAGTTCCATTCTTCTTGCGAAGTAATAGGTATAATTTTGTTAGGTAAAGTAACGACATTCTTATCTTAGGAAATAGTTCATTGACAAAATCGTTTCTTGCGTCACTGTTCCAGCGAGTCAACGATATTATCATCAAAATGAAAAGATACTTTGCATACGGAAACTATTGTTTTAAATAATAATACATTTAATCACATTAACTCCAGCGGAATTATCGGATATTATCAATTAGCGAAGATGTATTTGAACTTTTTTATTTATACTTGTGTCTGTCTTCGTTCAGCATTGGTTGTATTTGTACTTGGTTGTACTTTATTGACAAACAGCATACGAACATACGAGAAACGCGTTAAAAGTTATAATTTCATTGTCTGAAAAGCTATCGAAAGCCACTCCTTGCACAATTATGTAATAAATCTTGCTTTAGTCGATATTTTACATCGCGAAACACGCGATAGTATGAGTAGAATAGGAAATTTATGATAAAATATAACTGGCGAATGAAAAGTATTCATCGTGAACGAAAAATATCTCATATTGTCTAAACGCGCTAGATATCCTGATACTTATGGCGGATAGTGTATATACATGGCGTTATAAATGCTAAGCCTCGATTTCGCCGTTAACAGCGTAGCGAGTACGGATGGACAGGTAATGAACGACCATGCGAGCGAGAAGATGAGCGGCACAGATATAGGACATATAATAGCCTGGATAGTGGAACAGAGAGAAGCTGCAATCGATGGGATATTCAAGTAATGACAACGATAACGACGGTGACGATAATCAACGAGCAACACCCACGTCGAACGCAGTTCGCTGCAACGACGATGACGAACGACAGCGAGGGTGGCCATTAAATTGATACCACCTGCTAATTGGTATCTCTAATTTCTATCGGGCTGTGTACCAACCAGCTTACGATAAAATGATCGGCCAGAACCCATACGATGATTGGCGTTTCCAGCGTGGAGGAATAATTTGTTACCAACGTTTCCATCGTTTGATCTTCTCACCACTTTGTTTCACAGGATTCGCGAAGTACGATTTTCATGTCATGATCCCCGTATCACCGCGTTCGAACGGATCAAAGGTTTCATTTAATGCTGTTGCAGTTTCACTTCAAAGCATCGCTCGCAACAAACGACTTGCAACGTTCTCGCGCGACTAACACCTCAACATCGTTCCATTTCCCAGCGTCTCAGCGCCGTCGTACTTTTATCCCCGGCCGTCAGTCAATGTTTGTCGCGCATCTGCCTCGTAGAATGTACGAAATAAAATTGAGGCAAACCGATCTGCCTCCCTTAAACTGATTGACACGCTCGACTGCGCCCGTGGATCTTGCGAAAGCCTGCGAAAGAGGCGAAATAAGAAAAGCGCGAAAATAAGACGATGGCGCCTAGATAAGTACAAGTGGAAAACCCACATCGCAGGCGTTTGTAAATCGAGTTTACCAACGACGAACGGTTCCCATCATTTCCACCCCTTCCATTTCCACCCCTTCCATTTCCACCGTTGCACTCTCCAACCCTCTATTTCGCCGCATCGTCTCAAATGTACATTGCGTGGTAGACCTTTTATCCCGAGAAATTACCTTGAATGGTTGAGAAAATCATCGTTCCACGGGGCGGATAGGAGGCTTCTCCATTTTCTTCGTCAACGGTTGGGACGCTTCGTCGCTCGCAACCCTCCGCACGGAATCGCGACACGACTTGCCTGCGTATCGAGGCCGCAACAGTCGTTTCCTCGACGCCGTTTAGAAAATGCCTGCACGTACGTTGCGGCACCCCCGCGAGGGGTTGAGACACGCTGCGCCACGAAAGGGAGACACGAACAGGAAATATTCCCTGCCTCGAGGAAATTCTTCGTATCCCCGGGAAAATTCGTTCGACTCCCAGCTGCGCTCTACATTTCTTCTTCTTCCGCGTCTTCTACCCTTACCTCCCACCATTTCGCCGTGTTAAACTGCTACGTGCCCTTTATCCGATGTTAAGGCGTTTCTGTTTTCCTTTTTTCCTATCCCTCCTCTCTTTCTTTCGAAAGCTTGTTTGATTCAAGAGCACCGGAATCTCCGGAGAATCTTGAAACGAATAACGTTGCCGGATTAATAGGAGATGAAGATCGCAGTTGGAGGTGCACGTAGCGATTCAAAGGGCCGCCTTTCCAGGCCACTTTCCAGGTCGCTTTCGGGTTGGCCTAAGCAGAAAATGGCAAGTCCTTCTGACTTTGAAAGGGCACTGAAAGTCTTACGCTGGTTACCACCCGGCAAATTGCGCTCCGAGATGTTTTACGTAGCGAGTATCACGAGCATCTGCTCCAAACAACCACTATCGCTTCTTTATCTGCTTTCTCTTAACCATAGATAGCGTACAAAAGGGAAGGAAACCTCGCGGGGAGCAGGTAACTCTCTTCTTGATCTTCTTTGGTAGTTCCTTCTTAAACAAGGCACGTTTATTGCCAAGCACTAACCTGCAGCTAGTATAGATGGCGCTCTTTGTTCGTCGGTAATTTCTCGTAGTCGAATCTCAGCAAAGAAACGCGGTTGTTTCAAGCTTGGTCCTTCAACAGAGACTTAAATCTTTGTCGGAACAATTTTCACGAGAGTATAGAGATTTATTATAAGAGAAAAAGAAAAATTAGTTTGAACTACTGTGAATAAGATTCAAAGAACGTTAAAGGGATCGTTGATTCGTGATCGGATGATCTTGCTAACCGAACTATGGTAAACTGTAATTCCAACTTGGGCAGCAAAGAAACTTCACGTGCAGTGGAATTTGCATTACATTTGCCCATAAAACTCGAACGATATTTATGTTTACCGGACACGAAGATTTTTGTATTCAGTCCGCCGTCTTCCCCGCTAGAAAAATATTCCTGCAATTAAAACGCTGCCACGTAAGCGGAATGCTTAAAGCGCAGCGCCGCCACCCAGAAAGCACGTTCCTTCTATTCGCAGATTTCTCGCCTCGTTGTACTTTAATAGGGATAAAATTCCGCGATAACACGTACAGCACGTAACATCCTTGTTCTCCACCGTGTAATCTCAGCGCCGAGAGGCGAGTTCGAAACTATAAGATGTCCGTGGCTGACTTACGAAGATATTCGACCCCGTGGGGCAATGGCTGGCGTAAGGGCTGGAATATATTTAATTTTCCCCGGTGGAGCTAGTTCGCTAGATGTAAAAGGCGCGAGATGATAACTGACCTATTCCTCTTCTTTTTCGTAGAAAAGATTACGCGACGATAAAGAATGCTCGTGTACGAAATTTATATTTAAAAGGTCCTTCTTCGTCTCTGTCGTGCGTTTTCCCTTCTATATCTCTCTGCAGCACCCCTCGGTCCTCTCGTTTTCTATCTCTCCTGTGTGTTTCTCCGCCTCTTTCCATATCGCTCGTTACGGGTGCTCGAATTCGCAGAATAAATTCGCGGAACATCTCTGGCGTGAAACGCGGCCTCAATTCGTATCAAAATAACGCGAGTTCCACGGCGGAGAGGAATTTTCTGCATAGAGAAAAAAAATTTCACCCCGCAAATTCGAATCTCGCGGGAGAACGGATTATTTTCGCGGATTCGATCGGAAACGGAATTATTCCGAACGACGTGCTAACGTCGTTTAATTTCCGTATCGAATTTTAACGCGATTGTCTAGAAAATATTCGTCGTGGTTACGGCGCGTGATAAACATCGGCGATATCAAAATACGCGATATTCCGATTAATCTCGCGAAAGTGGTCGGTACTATGTGGGGGTTGGAAGGTCGTAAAGCGAAACGAGGAATCCTTATCGAACGTCTGATGTCGAAAACTTCTCGCAGGATCCAAACGTTTCGACGTCTTCGTTCTTGACAGAGAAGGATTGCGTCTTCAACCCTCTTCTCCTCTTCGACTCCCAGTGTGGGACTACCCTTCCGTTCCATTCACTGTGTCTCTCTGTATGTCGCAGAAGGATGCAGTGGAGAATAATTAACGAGGGTGAGAAGATCTTCTTCCCGGTGAACATACGTTTAACGAGTCCCGTCGTTGGGGTTAGAAGTACCGGCATCCATAAGCGCGCGACGCTTTCCAAAGAGGGATAACCCATAGAGGGGTGACTTTTGGCGCAGGAACGGCCGTCGTACGACCGTCACGTACTTGTGTAATTGTCGGACGGTCTACGGGAGACATTTAACGATCAGCCATAAATGTCGATAAGCGGATAAAGCTCGGGAAATTTCGGGTATTTTTCAACCGCGATCATACCCGGCTGAATTATCAGGACCACTTTATTAAATTTGTCGAACGTCTCTATCGATTCATTGCGGTCGTTAACGCAGCCAATTATTCGCCGATAACATGTTCAAATATGCCGCTGATAAAATCTTCAATTTCGATTACGATATAATCGCCGATGAATATTTTTGAATATTGCGAGTCATATATCAGATTACCCGTTTGATAGAGCGAGTTTGTATAATTTATCGGGTTTTATGTGCCTGAGTTACGATCAGCGCGAATATGATTTTTTAAATAATTTCGAATATATTTGAAATAACTCTTATTTAAAAAAAAAAAAAAAAAAAAAACACGCGATAGAGGAAATTCAATATTCTTTTTAATTTGAATTTCAGATTTGTATTAAATATGCATTATTAAATATACTTATAGTGTCTCGTCTGTGGTTTGACTTGTACTAAAGAAAAATATATGTTACACCATAGTTGTATTATTATACTTTGTTAAAACGTCAGAGACTGCTCTGTTAGATGAATAGAAATTTTATTGTACAGTTGCCAATAGATTTAACAAATGTATTATATAAATCTGTTAAATGTTACGTCCACTTCATCGACATTCTTGTTATTTCGACTTGTTATTTACTATTGCAAAATTAGTTACCTATCGATCGATCGTCAATAATGGACAATTTTATGAGAAATTAACATTCTTTTCCTTGGAACTACTTTCAATGGAACCAATCGCTAACGATAAAATTACGCAATTAGAAGAACCTCTGGATCCACTGATCTAGCTGAGGACAAATTACAGTGATTCGTGAAAACTAGGTCGATCGAATCGGATCAAGCGTGCAGCAAATCTTTTCGTGGAAACGAGAAGAAGCTTTCTCCGACCTGATGAGAGAGAATACCTTTGAAACGTCGAGACGAGGACGATGTTGGAAACGAGTAACGTCGACGATCCTAAAACTTTTCTTGAAATTTCAATGATGCTCAACCAACGCCATTTTGTTTTCAGGTGTCTTGGATACGTAAAAGAGATTTACACATACTCACGTCGTCCATCTATGCGTACACGGGGGACGAAAGATTCTCCGTGAAGCATCCCGAAACATCTGACGAATGGACGTTGAAGATCGATTACGTTCAGCAACGTGACGCTGGGGTTTACGAATGCCAGGTTAACACCGAGCCCAAATTGAATTTAGCCTTCGTGTTGAGAGTCGAAGGTAAAACTGCAGTTATGTTAACATTATCCTTACGATTAATCCTTTCGCGTGCTTGACACGTTTCAAGAAAATTTCAGTTCAATATTGAAGTGGTTACTGAGTAGAGATGGAATATCGACTATGTAGAATTAAAAAGAATTTTCTCTACAATTTTTACCATTAGAAATAATCTTCTCTTTTGCTCGTGTTTTCGTTCATGTCATATAAAATACTGATCTGGCAATAGATTTTCTTCCAATAGATCGGTAGAAAGTATTCGTAAAAAAGGTACGCGAAAGGATTGGTCATTCCATTGACAAAACAAAACCTCTATACCGTTGTAAATATTCGACTACTTCGTAATAGAGTCTAGATGAAACAGAGACAATTTCTCAATGTTTGCGTACGTGTCTACCACCTGATCGATCAGGAAAGACACTTCCGGTACCTTGACTACGCACCAGCATGAGAAAAGGGACTGAAGCTTTCCGCTTGCATGCCTGTTACCGTGAAACGTTAATATTTTAAAGAGGTCGGCCCCCCATTTCACATTTCTTTTTCTCACACGTTCGATCCAACCCTTTCGTTCGTATTTTGTATCTGACGGGATATTCTGATAAACGTGCCCTACTGGCCGTCGATTTCATCTCCTAGTACTTCTGTTATGCAATTAATTCGCCTAATTGATGGTGCTGTCAACGTCGAGCGCAGGTTGCAACCACGCCGCTACGACAACACTTTAGATTACAAACAGTGGTTGACGTTACGGCGTCAATTAAAAGTCCTCGTGAATTATCGAGCATCGTGCTTGTTCGCGTTATTAAGTATGTTCGAGTCACCGCTATAAGATCAATGGGGGTCAATATCAAACGATGTTAGCACGTTCGCGTAATTTATTTTTTGAGTATCTTTCGTCCTCATTTATTGTCTTCGTGTTTGTCTCATAAAAGTATGCGTGACACGCGTTCTATGGATTTTCGTATCTTTAAATTTCTCACAAATGCATAAAATGCTGTAGTTTAATTAGTGTTTGTGACGAAATAACCGTGATCGACGGAACATTACCAAGGAATGCTGACACGTTGTTCACATTTGCATAATTTATTTTTCGCGTATTTTTGTCCCTGTTTTCATCTGCGTGTTTGTTCCGTTTAATTATCGATTTTCGTTATCAATTAGCACTTGTATCGAAGTTCCACGTAATTACGTTACTTTATCGAGTTACAATTACTCGGCTCCTTTTTATGTTCCACGGGTTATCTGTGCAGTGCACTATTACGCGTTAACGAGCATCAATTATTTAGTACTTTACACGTTTACGGAAGTTAATCATCACGCTTTATCGCAATTAATCGCGCTACTGATGATTTGTGATGAATAACAATGTACAATGTTTATGCGTAAATTAAATGCAAATAATCCGATGAAAGAGCTATCCAGTTTATATGACGATAATTTAATATCGACTGACTTACTGATTACATTATTTTCATAAATATAATTGGACGATGTTTCGAACTTTTTCGCGAACCATTGACTCTCGATCGTCAGTGTGGATCGAGAATTTCCAGGTAACAGTTTAATTAGATAGCTTCTTTGAGTATTGCCACGTAAACTGTTTCCGCGATTCACATGATTCCGAAGAGTGTGCGTGCACGAGCAACGCTGTTCATTAATTATGTTCGTGGCTTCTGCGTGTATCTGTCTCTATCACGAGACAGCATACGTGCGTGCATAACAGTAATTGCTCGTCAGTTGGCGGGCATCGATTTTTCCAATGAAAATCGACGATCGTGCAGTTAATTTACTAGAATTACATACTCCCTGGATATTCAAAATTTTATTCATATTATTTAAACTACTAGGAGCCTAGGTTGCTTTAACGCATCGTTTCATTCGCGATCGTTTTCAATGAATTTTTATTATCGAATTCTATTCTCTAATATCCTGAGTACGAATGGGAATTCCATTAAGCGTTCGTTTAATATTTCTTTCGCCGTTTATTTCTTCCAACTAGATTTTCACGATTTTATGAAATGTAAAAGAGTTGACGAACTTATAATATTATGATAAATACGTGGTAATGGGTTAAACGGCCAGAAGGAAAAATATTTAAGATTCTCTTTTAATTAGTTCAACGTCAAATTATTCTTCGAGAAACAAACTTTACTCGCCGTGAAAACTAGTACAGGAAAGATAAATTCACATAGCCGGTAAAAGAGCTGCGAAGCTGTTATCACGATAGAAGAAAACGACAGGCCGTTACTGAGGACAAGAAAAGGGGCCACGAACGCCATGAATGAACAACGATGCGCTATGCATACGTACGTGTTGTATATACCTATATACATATACATATACCAGTTGAACAGCGAACGTAACCTATATCAGGATGGTTTCGGTGGCAATTCAATCCCCGGGCCACCCACGAAACGGTAGATCTCTCTCGACGAAATCGATTAACTCGATATCTTTTCTGTCCTCCCATTCCAGAAAGTGCCCCTGTCCCCGCCACCACCACACCGAACGCCATTCATCGGACGTTCAACTCAGGTTAGAGAATCACGCAAGAACAGAACTCCTTTTCCAAGCTGTTGAACTTGCTGCTATAGACGTTTTATTGCGACCAGTGTGTAGATCACCGGATGGCTGCCTCTGCATATCTATATATATATATATACATATATATAAAATCCGTTCACTGTGCATGTGGCCAGCATGTCTGTATATGCCGGCTCGTGCTCTATCAGTGCATGCACGTCCACCTTCCGTTTAATGTTAATTAATTCAACCCCCTCAGTACCGGATGGTTTTGTTTTACGAGGGCTGGTCGAGCTGACATTAACTAGTAAAAGGGGATCCGTTTCACTGATCGTCACACCTGCTGACCTGGAATCCAGCCACGTATATGCGACGACACGCGTTTTCTAATTGCCTCGGAATTATGTACCCGCGGAATAATCCAGTCTGATGAACTTTGTAATGCAACGAGATACGTTAAAGGGATAATAATCGCACGTGCTCGACCCGCCTTGGGGTGGATGCTTCAGGTTGCACTTCGTTATGCTTCTGCTTTGATGTTCGATAATTTGTTGCGTTTTGACTTTAATTGCCATAGATGCATATACGGAGTGTGCCAATAGTTAGAATATTAATAGGAAGAAGGTGATATTCTGCGAAGAATAAGTCGACTATATGGAATGATACGTTTTTCGTTGGACTATCTGTTTTCGAAAAAATTGACTTTCGATACTCGTAATATTCTATCCGATACAGTTTCTTGGTAACATTTTCGTGGTGCTGAGTTTCTTTGCTTAATTTGTATGGAACTAATAGGACGGTATTAGAGTAACGTAACGTTTTGGAAGACCGGTCAGTTGCTATAATTGTTCTAGCTTTTCTGATGCCATTATTATTTCATTGTGAATGAAACTATATATCAACTTATATTTTGTCAAACTTGTATAATAATTTGCATTGTTATATTATTGAGTTCATTGAGTTAAATGAAAAATCTATCTCGAAACAGCTCATGTGGGTTTCCAAAGAAATCTCAAATTCATTTTCGTAGTACAAAAGTAATTTAAAACACTGTCCATGGTGGATTTCCGAGTGAAATTATTACACAGTCTCCAACTTAATTTGCATTTTTAATTCTTCAAGTGCCAGAGGAAGCCCCGGCATATAAATGCCGAACAAAGATATTAAAAATTGAATTTCCCGAAAACAAAGCTTCGTACGAAAAAATATTATTCTACATTTTCAACCTATTCTTCCACGTTGAACCACCCTTCTTCCCCCTTCTTCGATTGTATCATTATTGGGACATCCAAGGTATATTTTTTTTTCTAGGGTAATTCTTTTTTATCTTTTGTACGAAGAATGTACCGTGGAGGTGAGTGATTTATTTTGACTTTATCGATCGGCCAAGGTAGTAGATTTTTTGTTTCGAGATAAACCGTGGCCCATTTCGAGGAATGCGATTGCATCGAGACAAAAAGCATATAAATGGGAAGGTTTTCTGGTGCATTTATCATGGCACGAAATGGTGTTTCGCGTGGCATTTGGCATGGTCCCGGTCCTTTTGTCAAGCTACGTAGAAACCATAACTGTAGTATTAATAAATAGTAAATTGTATTTTATGAACGCTTTTACGTGCACAACACACGAGGCCTAATTAGTCTGCTCTGATTATCTCTATCTCTCTACTTCCATAGCAATTAAAATATTCACGGCAACAACGTAAGTTTCGGCTGTGGTTTTTCCTTTCTGTTTTCACCGACCTCAACTTCGAAGTTCCATTAAAACTTTCGCGAAATTCGTTTCGAATGTTAGACACGAGCACAGCTACCAACTTGGTGAACACTCGCCCGCAAGCATTTGCATACGGTATTACACACGCCGAATTTAAGTTCATTCGCCCACAATTTGCTGATACCGGATCTTATGATTCACCCCCGATTACATACAATTTACAGAACGATTCGGGATAATCCCGTGAAATTCGAAATGCCGACTTTCCGTTTCCACAAATAGACGCACGGTTTACTCATTAACACTAGAACTATCTGGTGTATTAAACGTACCAAATATATTCTGCTAAGATTATACTGTAATAAACATATCAAATATACTACAGATAATTACAACGAAAATAGTAGCAGAAAAGTAAATAGATATACAGTGACAAACATATAAACAGATGCAAGAATTACCGACAATTTAATTCAAATTATTGTTCATTTGTATATTTCGAATATATTTTTACTTAAAATTCTTCAAACACTTATTACAGCTTCTGAATATTTCATTTCACAGAATAATGATACTATGAATAATAGTATTTAGAAATGAATACTATCTATTTCACACGAGTTAGAAAAACAGAATTTTATATCCCCCATTTTATTATATCCTCGCTATCGTATAGTCACGTTTTTATCTGAATAAACGTTGATATTAATCGTGCCAAATGAAACCTTCGTAATTTCGTCTATTACAAAAATACGAAACAAAATATACAGTTGATAGTTCTGGCGTTAACGTTTCGACGTTTTATTTTTAACTCTGTTACCGTCCGACAAATATCCGCAATTATAAAAACTTCTACACTCGACAGGCGAGAAATGAAACGCAGCGGCTGCACGTGCACCGTAAATTTTGAAATATGTAACCGCGTGTCGTGTTTTGACTTCGATGTCGCTTTGGGGGACACGCTTTAAAGGGAATCTGCAAGATTCATGAGACAGAGTAGACACCACGATGTATCCGCGAGTATCCCTGAGAAAAGAGAACGAATAAACGAAATTTAAGCGGGACCGAGGACGGAATGTTTAAGTGGCCGATTTCCGATGTGTGTTGCAGCCGCTCAGGCGAAAATCCTGGGTCCGGAAGAAGTCTACGTGAAGAAGGGTAGCACGATAAGCCTCACGTGCACCGTTAATGTGCAAAGTACACCGCCCAGCAGCGTTTCGTGGCATCACGGAGGAGCTGTGGTGGATTTCGACAGTCCCAGGTACAAGCCACGAGAATCAAGTTCTCGAGTTCTCTCCGTAATGCCTTTACTCCTCGTGCACCTCTCTCTATCTCTATCTATATCTCTCTTTCTCTTTCTCTCTTTCACCTGTCTATTTCGCCCCGCGACCCCCGCCAAAAAGGGATATGTAGAGGAGTGGTGCGAGAATCTACTTGCTTCCGTTCGATTACCTACGTTACGATTATTACCACGCACCCTATAGCAGAGATGCATCGAAAACGTGCACCCTCTATCGCCCATATTCGATCACCATGAACATCTCTGTCGCTTTGGTGGATCGGTCGCATAACAGATTCAGCAAGAAAGCTGTACGAGACTCGATCTCACACAGAAAGAGATCTTAATTCGTGTAACTTTTGTTTTCAACGACTTTCTCGCTTCTGCAATGGTCTGGAAAATGGTCTTTTGTCTCGCGAGTCGGAACTTTTGGAAAATAGCGGAAGAGAACTGGCGAACAAGCACCGGCAATGGGGCAAACGGTTTCTCCTTTTGGAAACACGGGGACAAAACACGATAACGTGACAACCGTCGCGTCTCGGTGCATCTCGACGCTCGCGTTATACCAAGTTGGTGTAACGCGGCCGTCACGACCCTTAGAAAATACACCAACATCCTCTAACAAACGTAAACGCGAACGTGTGCGCGGTGAATAGAAGCAAAGTATCTTTGATAATTCAGCGTTCACCGCAGGGGCGGGGTTTCCTTGGAGACCGAGAAGACGGAAAGCGGCACGACGAGCAGACTTCTGGTGACACAAGCCAGATTGACCGACAGCGGAAATTACACCTGCATTCCCAGCAACGCGAATCCAGCCAGCGTAATGGTCCACGTGCTGAATGGTAAGAGCCCTTTTTATTCCCTGAACTCTCATTCGACCCCCGTCGACCGGCCCACCAGTTCCCTTTCCCTTCGTCCCCTGCTCCGTCATGGCTTAACTTAATTTCTTCGGGACTCGAGAGCGACGATCAGTCTTGCGCCTAGACGTAGCTGCGCCGTGACACACAAGTTTCTTAATATTGATCCGCACTCTTCTTGTAACGCCGCTTATCCTGGCTAAAAGAACCTCGTCACGATTCTTTTTCACCCTCACCCCCCCCCCCCGAAATATCGTTTCAACTTGTTAACGCGTCCGTCCTAACGGAATTTGACCGCGTTATTCGTATCAATTTTCAGAGTGGCCAGATATTCATCGCTTTCGATGTTCCAGCACGACACAAGAGAGTTTATTAGCAATTTATCGGCAATTCGATTATAAGAATCCATCGGCTATTACAACGTACTTTCAATTGTTTCATTTAATTATTATCAAGCCAATTACATCAAAGGGATGATGAAACGTGATGGATGATTTAGAACATTGATTCGAAAATGAATGGATGTGAAAGGGTTTGGCGCGTTTCATCTAGGAAGCTTGAGCGTAGAATCGAAACCCATCCGTCTATATCTCTCCGTTTATTGATTCACGTTTTATCCGGATCCAGAGAAATTTTATCCCCGTCGATTTATTTTTATGCTATTTGCTTTGAATCTCTATAGCAGCTTCCTCAATACGCCGCGTCAATGCGCGACCGTGTTCATTTTTAGGCGCGTGTTTCTCTTATTTTTTGCCAGTGATATACGGGCATCATTTCAAACGTTCTGTTACGTCATGCACACGGCCTTCGATAAACGTCGCGAGCAAACGCATTTAAAAGATGGAATCGCGCGGAAAAATCGACAAGCATCCGCTGCCAGGTTAAATCGCGAGCATTTTAACGCTCGCGCGATTTCCTTCGCTTCTTGAATCGACACGCGTCTCGGAACGTCTTCTGACATCCTATCTCTGCCTTCGAGCAAGCATTAGCTCTCGTTAAAGGGAAATGAAATTTGGAAATCGTGATATGTTTGGAAAACTCGTGCTAAGTACAGCGAGAGAAATAAGAAATAAGGCTAAATTTCGGGAAAATCTATACACTGACATAAGAAAAATTGCAGGATCATGTTTCACGTCATCTGCTTTTTGTGCTTGTGTGTAGTTTTTACATTCAATCTGTACTGTGATATGAATCGTTGTTATTAGACTGTGGCTGTTCATGCAAGTCCAGCTCTTTATAGCAACGCTTTGTTCACCAAATGTTACAACGAATAACATACGTAAGTCACACAGTCAAGTTGTTATCATAAACCTGTAACGATCCTCTAATCGTTTTGAACATGCATTTCAACGCAATTTCCGTTTACGCAAGCTGCAAATTTTACTTTATATACAATTTACCTCGTAACTTGTTCGCCGCATTGTCAAGAATAATATATTCCAATTGAAACATTTCCAAGTAATACATTTGGAATTTTTAGATGGAATATTAATTTTAGATTGTTGTGTAATGCCAAGACGAAATATTACGTCAATAACTTTACGTAGGAATAAAATATCAAAAACTATTCTCCCGTTCTGTAAGGTTATAAAATTAATACTAGATAATACGTGTTCGTAATTATGTCGCGAGTTTTTGATATAAAATTCCCTACATATTAATCCATCTGCCTCAGTAAAATGTTAATAAAATTTCCAAATATATCGTACAACACACATAATACACACATTCATAATAGATATTTCTAAATATGCGCATGTATTCGCGAATCTGTGTATTCATATAATACAGATATTAAAGGAAATTCTTTATCAATGTAGGGTCCCCCAGCACCCATAGGAAAGCAGCTACACGCGTGTCCACAACAGAAAGCACGAACTCCCTATCAATTTTATTTCCCTAAAGTACGCGATGGGACCATCGAACTATTCGTCTGACACTTTGAGAATCATGGAACGTGGTCATGTTTGTCCACCCACCGGAGGGTTGGGCGTCGAAGATGTATCGCCGTCCCTTTACGCCGCGATTGTTCGACAAATTCGCCGACAATGGCTGTCCTCCAGTATCGTGAGATGCAACTTGAATGGCTCGCGCCAAGAGGAGAGCTCCTGGAAGCGCTAGGAGGAAAAGGGACGAGACATATTCATTCATCAAGCATCGAAATCCCTCGTCATAAAGTTTGACAGGCTCGTATATTGGGGGCCGCGGCAAGTACTCGGCCCCTCTCTCACGTGTACACTTGGTTTTGATCTATTGTCAGCCGGCAACATTCGCGATAACACATGCAATATCTTGCGCGGCAACTTCACCAATCCAGTCTGTCAATCATCAGGCGCGGCTCGCGCCAACCACGCATTCGTGTAGAAAGTACCGGGATTGAAACACGTCACGCCACGCAACTTGACGACTCACTCTCCGCGCCTGTTGTACGGCTCCTAAATTGCACACCATTTTAGCGAAATTACCAGCGGCGAAGTGTGTAAGGAGCAATTAAGCAGCGTTAAAATTAGGCTGCGAATGTTTTACGGAAATTCATACTTCCATCGATATGATTGGAAGAACGAAAGATAGATAAACATGTTTTTCGTCTACCGAACATTCTAACGTGCGCTTCGTTTTCTATACTTTTTATATCACACGAATTCTATGAGATTTTTGCTTACCGTAAGATTTTCCATAAATTCGTAAAAATACGAGGTCCAGTTATAGTCTGGACAGTGGGCACACCTTATTTTACAGTCGAACGACTCTTTATCAATTTCTACTCCTCCGTTTTCTTTATTATTCTCTATTAAACCACTGTTGAGTAATATAAAATTATATATAAATAAAATTATTATATCGTTACTTTCACTACTAAAGAATGGTCTTACATTACACCGAGTAGAAAACCACATATAATTGATCGGCTCGCTCATTTGACAATGAGAAGCTAATCAATATGATCCGCATAATGACGTCAAGATTAGCCATACACGATCCTATTAACGCATTTCAACCGAGCATATTTTTGCAATCGACGCAGGTAGCACGAACAGAATCAATCTCCCTTTCAAATATCGTCGTAGAGACGTGGAATCCCGCGCGAATTCGCGGCCGAGTAAAACGTGAACACCTCGCGCCGGTATGCCAGATGAAAATTAATGCGGCGCAGTTCGTCTGCATAATTAATTTACAATCGTGCCGGTACGGGCGAGGGATATAGCATCGACGTTATTTCAAACGCAGCTGATTACTCGGCAAAATTGACCGCAAATTTCAATTATTTCGCGATAAACCGGCGCGCAGAGCCGCAAGGATTATCCGTAGAGGAGCGCACTATCCGCGCATTAACGCAATTACGGGGTCCAAGCCGAGAGCTGGACGACGAACGATGTCGTTTTTCGACGAAAACGCCAGCTTCGTTAGTACAGCGTGGCACAGGCGATGGTGGCCCTTCGAAATCGGTCGAATGAGATTTTCGATTCGCTCGTAAATCGCGACGATGTTAGGCCACGTTTGCTGGCAACACGAGAGGAACACGACTATTCGTAACAAGACCCGCGTGCACCGGTATCGTGCACCGGTCGTGATTATCTTTATTACCACCGGATGCTGCGTATACATCGGCAACGCTCACCCGGCCGATACACCGTTAACATTTGTCTGGATATATGAAATGTATATATGGAAATCGGGTAGCCGAACCGAGGGGATAGTTCGTGATTAACGTTGCCTCGTCGCTTCTGTTGGCCTCGTGCTTTCTGCTGCTTCCGTGGCTGGTTACATCTGGCATCATAATTATTCGATTCCATGGACGCACCTTGGCTGTTAAATAATTCGATCGCTCAGATAGGAATAGTTTTATTTGAAAAATAAAGCGATTTCAATCATTTCTCTTCGAAATATTCTCCGCTAATATTTACTCGTCGCTCTGCACGTGTTTTCCGCGCTTCGAAGCAGCGCTGCGGTTTGGAAAATCGAACATCGCTGCATATCAACGTGTTTCTCGCTTTTGATAAAAAATTAAAAGATAAATTTTACGTACTACCCACCAACGTGTATTTGATTTTTAGAGGAAGAGAAAATTACAAGTTGCTGAATTCGAAACGTACTAAATCGGGAATATTCGAGCTTTGGGATACGTTTATCAGTGAAAAACTCCTTAATTGAAATGGAACTGTGAGCCGATGCACGATTCCAGCAAAGTAATTTAATAACGTTTATTTGAAGCAGTCCGATCAGAATTCAACGACGAATTCACGGTTGCTCACGAAATTGTTTGAGAAATACCCGTAGAAAACTTTTATGAATATATTATGTGTGTTATATGAAAGATTTTGAAATTTCATTGGTATTTTAAGAAATCATAATATTCTTGGAACTTCTTCCGGTAACCACGATATCAATTCACTGGCATTCAATAATGTGAATTGATCAAAGAGGAAAAAAATTACAAGCAAAACGTTGTCCCTCAATGAATTAATGAGATTATAATTTTCTTGCGGAGCACAATCCATGTGAAAAACGGGGAAAACGTTTTAAAACGGGATATCGTAGATTTCTATGATTTCTGCAAGAAACTTTCGCCTGCTTTGCTATTTGTCGTGTTTGAGAAATGTTTGACAATTAGATTGTGGATGTTTATGTATCTGTGAAAAAATTACAGGTATAAAACTACGCACAATGCACGTATTTTTTATACACTGAAGCGCAAAAATATTACGAAATAAAGTACTCGTTAGGATAGTTAATAAGCGAAAGAAATCTTTGGTTAGCTTCCGTTCCTTTAATTATACCAACAATAATATAAATTTTCATAAACATCCGCAGTCTATTAAAAACGTGTATAAAAAGACAATCGGAGAATAACGCGAGACGTTTTTCTGTTGCAGGCGAACATCCTGCGGCGATGCAACACGGCGGAAGTTGCGGCGTCACGCCGACCATTTTATTAGCGACCTTTACCCTGGTGATATCGAATCTGCTAAGGTGAGCAGTATCGTTGTGAATCGTGCGACCTCCAAGTCACACGGTCTAATCGAGCTCGTTTCGTGTACCGAGACAAACATGTATCACCGAGACCAGGAATCGTTGAAAAGGTAAAACGTGAACGAAGAAAACCGCGTTCTCCTTTAGGAAGCATACGGAGGTCATTGTGTACGAAAGAAGGAACGCGAGATTTCGTTTTAAATAGCAACGTGACTGGCGTTGTTAACGCGTGAGATCATCAGAGATTTTCCAAGGAAAAAAAAAAAAAAAAAAAAAAAGAACAAAAGAAAGGACCTAGGCGTGGACAAAGTGCAGTGGATCTGGCCATGTGTGATAAACACAGTGACACGGAAGTGGAGCTCGACTTGCACACGTACGTTTTTACCGTAAATTTATTCCACATAAACTATTCCTATGTCTATTTCTCTAGCAATTTTTCGTCGACGTTGACCCATTCACGCGTGGTCCACGTCGCCGCGTGATTCCTTCGCAAGTATCGTGTGTGAGAAAAGAAAAAAGAAGACAATCGTTCGCTTTGTGGTCTCTGTGAATCTGAACCGACACAACGACGGTACTCAAAGAATCTCGTGAGAATTGCGAGGCTGCAAAACCGATGCGATCGATGAACGAGTGTGTCCAGCGTACTTACTTAGCCATCTCGTTGACTCTAAACGATTGATACAGATTCGTCATATAGACTGTTCGAACAGTCGGAAACAAGCGAAATCAATGATTTACAATCCAACGTTGGATAGTCGATTAATTACCATTAAATCGTATAGGTGGCGTGAGTCTCTCTGTATATAAAAGAAGAAGGTCGTTCAATAAATAGGATTCGTCGCGACTTCGTTTGTACAGTACAACGTGATGATCGAGAATTTCGAAGAGACATCGTCGGACCTGGGCAACGTTTGTACATAATGGAACCACATATTTCGATTTTCTCTGGAACGTTTAACGTATATGGAACTTCTATCGTCGATCGTGGGATTAGATCGTTCAGAGTTTGCCCAGGTCTGATTCGTCCATCCAATGGACCCATCGAAATCACTGTAATTTAATCAAAACCGACGTTCGATTCTTGATCGACGAAGTGTGTTTTCCATCGACGCGTAAAACGTCATCGCTCTTTTTAGCAATGAATAAATACATTAATCACGCTCGATATGTTTCTGTTTGTTCGAGAAACTTCGGTAAACGAGGAGTAAGCGCGTCGATTCGTTGTTGCTCACGATATCTGCTCACTTTCTGTTTCTTAGGGAACGCGATTATTTCGTTGGTACCTTTTTTTTCGAAGAAACGTTTCTTTTTCTTCATCGTTTTCACTTGCAATTCGTCGCGATCTATCGGATCGCTTAACGTCTAATCAAAAAGAAGATGCAATCACAACTCTCCTTGAGAATTACATTGTAAGAATTACGAATTCTACGAACGTGACTTAAATATAGGACTCGTGTATAGATAGGCATACGAAGGATAACGTATGTGTACGATTTAAGAGTATCGCTAATAGATATTCGTTACGCGAAAGAGAAGCATTCTGTTAAGACTTCGAAAAGAAAAGAAGCACACGCGTGTAAAAATTTGCTATCGAATAAGCATCGAATTCGAAGATGACACAAATACGAACTTTATCGAGACGATGGTAAGAGATAAATTTTCATTGTTTCGTAATAGTCTGGCGATTCAAGTTTTTCTACTCCTTTTTGTTCGTTCATCGTGTGTCGATTCGTCAGCCTCTCTTTAGAATATTCGTGGCGAGAATAACGCGAAGTCTAAAGACACGACGATAGTAACTTTAATTAGTAGATTTACTACGGATAAAATAATGTAACGAGTAAAGGAAAAACGATATCATAAACGGCATAGCGAATTAAGATGCGACTTAACCATAGGTCTAAAATAGATTTTTTATAATGTTGTACCACGTGGACGAGAAACTGGGACGTACGGTGTAGAACAGACTGCTAGAACGCATTCACGGTGTTACGTTGCACGGATTTTACAATATGAAACAGAAGGTTCGCGATATAATATATTATTCCTTCTTGTATAGTTTATACGGTAATTTATGTCGTTGTGAGAGGACAATATTTTGCAGTTGACGCGTGAGGATAGCGTTAAAGTAAACAGTTAAATGCGGTTACTTAAAAAGAAAGATAAAAAGAAGAAAAAAGGAACAATTTAACGAGACGCGAGAAATAAAACGATCGGTTAGACGCCAGGTTTTTGAATGTTGTTCCGCGTGTGATATTATTATTCAAAGGGAATTAGTGTTATCAGGATGGACGTTAATCGATTTAAATAATGTTGGATCAGGAAAGAGAGAAGTGGAAATCGTCGTTATCGATAAAAAAAAAAAAAAAATGAATTTCCTTCGATTTTTCAATACTTTGTTCCGGACCACCTTCGAGTCTCGTTCCTTTGGAATGGTGTTCGGTTATAATGATCTAGGTTCGATGTTACATAGAGATTGTCAACACTCCACGTGGCATCGATAACGGTCTCACGCGTGAGATAAAGCGAAGAAAATAAAGATGAAACGATAAGTGTAGCTCGCTCGAAGCACGCGTTAATCGCTGATAATCAAAGAAAGAAACAGAAAAATATCGAGAAGAACGTTACACGTTAATTGTGTCACTAGATAATCGATATCCGCGACTCGCATAATTACGAAATGTTGCACAATTTATAGTTAAGCCTAGATCGCATTGTACATACTAACAAGAAAAAAAAAAGAAAGAAAACAGAAAAAAAATTCATAATCGATAATGTACCATGTTATAGAGGAACGTCAGCATAAATCAAAGTGGCAGAGGTAAAGTGCGGCAAACGAGTACAGACTATTATACTGTAAAGATATTCATCGACGTGAATACTGTTTCAATAAATGTAATGATGATATAAAACAGGCTGTCACAATTCGTTCCTCCCGTATTTCAATATCAGTTTCTCAACGTTCTTCCTCCTTTCTTCGTTCTTTCTGTTTCTTTTCTTGCATTTCATTTTTATCTTATCCCCGCGACTAACAATGAATTTCCATTATATTTCATATATTTTCTTTCCTTCTTTTTGTATACAGCACATTTCTTATCGACGTTATCCCGAGCCGAAGCGATACGCAAATTGCTTGAGCGTTTGCCTATCGTTCGACGCAATTTCTCGCTGCAACGATGGAAACGAGTTTGTTATTTGCACGAGTAGTACGCCGAACGGTTACCAAACAGCATCGACGATTTAAAAAAGAGCAGAAAAAAAGAATAGAAGAAAAAAAGAGAGAAAGAGAGAGCAGGGTGAAAAAAAGAGAAAGGTGATCGATGGTACTCAACCTAAAAATTCCGACGATACCGACCGTTCGAAAATTCGATCCCGATGATTTATCATCGTCAACGGCAACGCAACCGCAAGAAGTATCACTTAATCTCGCAAATGTCAAATTCTCCTCGGAACATTTTCAGATTCAATCTCTCAAGCCTGCCTGGTTTCGTGGAAAGAACGACAGGGAAAAAAAAAGAAAAAATTACAGAAAAGAAGAGGACACCCGGATAATACGCTTACGACAAAGCGCCATTACGTCATATTTCCCCAGACACCGGAGTAATCAATTTCGCCCGTCGCCGAAAAACAATCGACCGAGTCCCGAAGTGTCTCTCGACATTATTCGCCGCGTGAATAACGGCGTACAGGTCTCAGGTAGCCCAGGACTCGATACAATCACTCGCCGCGATCCTGTCGAACCTACCCCTGAATCGACCAAGGGAAAAAGAAGGGATGAAATGGTGGAAACGTGTGCCATTCCGAGTTTCGTTCCCCTTACCGAAACTTACCATTCTCCATTTTACTCTTTTTATAACCCTTGATGTTCTCGCCCTTTCCATCGACAGGAATTTTTTTCTACCCTTGCAGTTACGTTTCTGTGAACTCTACTTCCTCTTGTTATAGATGCAAGCATTTGAAATTGTAATTTTACCAAGGAAGAATTTATCAGTGATTCGGATTAAACGTATTAAGATTTATTCGAAATTAGAAAATTACAAGTAATCTACAGTGACTGTAAAAAGCATTGGCTCGTACAGCAGCGGACGAAAGAAGCTTCAAAAGTGAACAATTTCGGAGTTAACGATTCTTCCTAATATGGTAAAAGGTTACCGGTAGCCATATGCTATATTTAGCAATTTAAACTTTATTTTATCGATATTGTACCGTTATTCATAATATAGTGAAACAGGGTCATTCGAGTTATCTGATCTCCCGTATTTCGTTCTACAATTTTTCTTTCTACTATTTTCCCTTGACTTCTTTACTGGTTTGAAATTCGTTGGAAAATATTCGGATCGTTAATCGCAATAGCAGTTGAAAACAATCGTGTTCGCGATGGCTCGAAGCCTTGTTCCGATATTCGTTTCCCATTGGCCTGGTGTGCGTGAAAGTTACATACGAGGTGATTTCCACGCGTGAAACTCGACATTCAGCGATTGGTAGAATTGAACGTGTACACGCACCAACTAAACAGCAAAACATACTATACAAGAGAGGAAAAAGAAGAATGGGAAAAATCGAGGGGAATTGTTGAATACGAACGCGAGAGGATTAATTTTACATATTCGCAAACTTTTCGAAGGTAGGGGAAATGTATTGCGAAAAATTGGACGCGACTCTTCATCTTTTAATAGTTCCATGATCGAATGATATTTTTCAAATGGTCGTTGAACCAATTTCGTGTCACATAATCTCTGTTGATTGCGTACGAATGTTCGATAGGCTATCACCGACTGATTCCATCTAATGAAAATCGTGTTTTCTTGCTATTCAAACGGGTGACGATGAATGTTTTCGAAATAGCGTCACATGTGAAATATTTCGATGTATTGCTTTTTCCGATCAATGTTCTATTCGTCAAAGAAAATTGAAGATATAGAATATGACAGTGAAATGAATCGTTAGATATTTCCTATAAGCCGGTGGGAAAAGTTGAGAGAAACGGCTGCAAGCTACGACTGATAAAATATCAGCCGTCCATCGAGTCCTGTTTGCCGATATTTTACGGGTTTAATTGTTTTTCGATAGTCGAGAGCAATTCCGGCTTTTCGCGTGCGATTCGGGAGACACATAAGGGGTGGCAGAGGTGCAAGCGTTTCGGATCTGGCTATTCGTTACAGTGAAACTGAATCGCAGGTTAACGGCCCAAGATGGCGTATAGCTTTTATTGGTCACGTAATTCTCGTTTCCTTTTCGTCCCTGACTGGAAAACACTGGAATCTTCAACGATGTATCGATCGTTATAAACCATTAAATCTCGTTATTCTATGAAAGAAAATGTTTAATCGGAATCGAAAATTCTCAATTTTAAATTCGAGATGTTTTTTATTTTTGAAAACTTTTTACGCAATAACTGACAAATTGTTCGGTTTATGCTTGTTCCAAGACAGACCATTTTTCCGCCGATTTTTGATGGAAATATTGATATCCATAGCACGGTAGATTACTTTGGTAAATTGAATTTTTAGCGAAATCGCGTCACTTAACGAAATTCGGGACTGCACCCATGCTATGGTGGCTTTAAATCGGCCCAGTTTTTCGTAGCCATTCACTCGGATCTGTATCGAATTGGAGTGAACGCGGCCGAGAGTCGCCCGATGGAAATGGAACATTCGTTTGCCGCTGTTTATTCGTTACAGCGGAATTGAATCGCGCGTCAACAAAGCAAGATTACAAACATTTTTTATGGGAAATGCAATCCTTACGCGCCCGTTTGCCGGTTAACGAGGCAAATGACACTGAAAATTGATTGTCATTTCCTCCGATCGTGCAACGTTTCATGATTGAAACGCAACAATTTTTCGCTCCAGCGAAAGGAATTAATTACACGCGTGATTGGTTTCTCATAATTCCCGTGTCTATTGAATAACAATCGTACCATTTTCTACTATCATTTCCATTAATTTACGTTTAATTTCACATAGTAGAACAATAATGCTACCCAAGCACCTATTATAGAAAATTTGTATGAACATATTGTGTGATTTTTACAAAACATTTTGAAATTTTGTTATAATCTATTATTATATAGAATTTCTAAGACATTTATCGTAAACATACACATAGTAAACAAATAGTACAACTAATTATACAAAGTAATAATAATATAGTAATTTTGTAATGTTACATATTAATATCACAATACATTAATATTATACATTATAATAGTACAATAACATAATGTATGACCGTCCAAGTACTTTGGTGATCTTTGTGAACTATACTTTCTTTTTACCAATTTTTTTCCTGATTTTTACCAATATAATCTCAATGGCAATGTCTCATTATATACCCCATGTTCAAACTATTTTATATAATAATCATAAAATACTTTCGTCAACTACCGTGTTTCCTATTATCCGATTGGTTAATCAACCGATACGTTTTCCACACATATATACAGAAGCCTCGGTTGTTGTTGTTATTATTGCTGCATTTGCTGAATCGAGTTGATCTTTAATTTGAGCAAGGATGAAAGACGGGAATGTAGAAGATACGCGAAATTTATTGCCGGTGGACGATGCTGCTAACGAATGTGTCCCACGGGAACAGAGCGGCTGGACAATGCAGTTTTCCAATTTTCACCCTGCTACCCTCTCCACCCTTTCGAACTGTGCGAGCTCTTCGTTCGACCTCTATGGTCTACCTACTTCTTCGCTCTCTCGCCCTTTATCATCCGCAACCCGAACAATCATAAAGCATGTTGATTCACGGCCGGTCGTAAATTTAGCGTTATTTTATCCTTATTCTACGTGTCGTTTTAAAGGGATACTTTAAACGACGGTCCTGAGGTTCGCGAATTCCAATCCGCACCGTGGTTACATTCAGTGACACGATTTGTCGATTTGTCGTCTCGAAGTTTCTCCGTGTTTGATCCGATATTTTCGATGTAAGATCAGTTTCCCTTGGAGAAATATATTTTTTATATTTCGTGGATAATTCACAAACAAATTTCGCCTGTATCGCCAATACAATCCGGTTTATTTACTAGAAATACTACCCTTGGTAAAAAGTTTCCGATCAAACGCAACAACACGGAACGAGTTAAAAACTGGAAGTTTTTTCTAATAATAAAAACCAGGATATTTCGTGAATGAGAACATCGTGCAACGAATTTTATTTGGACATTTATATCGTTATACCAGAACATGGATGAACGGTAGAGTTGAACGCACCACTCGATCTACGAGGGTTAAATCGAACCGTGACTTAAGTGATTATTATCGGCCATTATTTAACTTCCCTGGAAAGTTAAATCCGAAAGAATTCCACTTCGGCGCACTGATTAATTTAGAAGACCTACCTAGCTTCAACCGCTTTCCATCCATCCACGAACAGTGGCTCCGAAGCCTCAAGCAATTTTATGTGAGATCCGACTCGAAGTTCTCAGAATTTATAAATGAAAATTCACCGGAAGCCCGATCCGCCCTTTCCGCCTCGAAATTGCCTGATTCCTCGGGAATTTTATATTCAGGACATTACTGCGTGCTGAATTATTTTTCAAGTTCGGACAGGGTCGGTTAGTGGCTGTAGTTGAAGTTGCCATGCTGGTGGTGGTGTTGCCGGTGGTAACTGTTTCCGGTTGAGAGCCTTGTCATCCAGGTTCAACTCCAACCAGTCGGTCCCACCCCCTTACTCGCCGAATGCCGTTTCACCCTTCCCTCGGTGTCACTGGCCTGTGCAAGACGACCAGCAAACTTTTTGCCAGACCTCAACAAATTTAGTCTCTAACGTTTCCCAAGCAGACTGATTTTATTGTTACATTTCATACGACTAGACTGAGATGAACTTACCTCGCGTGGTTGATTGAAGATACGATCTGCGTTCAAGAAATTTTGGAAAATTCTCGTCAAAAATATTCTATTCGCTGTCGAGACACGACTGCGTGTGTGTTTTCCAATTGTAGTTAGAATAATCGCAAATTAACCCATAATTAGGATTCCATGAAGATCTGTATTTTTATTTTCGTGGTAATTTAGAAACTACACGATGTGACGTGTTCCACTGCATAATTTAATAACTACCGACATGATTATGATTTATAATTTAATTACTATCAATGTAATATGTATAACTTACAACATTACTTTCTGTAAATCCTCTAATCTAATCATCAGACTTGTAGCTTGATAAATTCCTTCTTTATCAGAAATTAACAGATCTCCAGTAAATTATATGCAAAATTATAAATTCTTCGAGAGAATTATCAAAATTCTAATTCACAGAATCCGTCATTTTCTTGCCAATTATAAATTCCCTACTAAATTTTAGTGCAACGTTTTAAAGAATTATATCGCGTGTCACTTATGCACACTAATTCGACCAATTATTCTCTTATTACGTTCTGTTCAGGTCATTTATTCCGAGTGTTTAGCTTCTGGCACGGACGATCTATAATACCGAGGGATGTCGTCACGGTTTTATTAGTAGTCGGACGTATAGTAGCGTGTCGAAGAATGCGTTGAAACGTTACAGGATATTGTTAAGTTGGCGAGGTGTCGACCGTGTAAAAAGGACGTGGTGAAGTGTAAAACCAGGCCGGCAAGAGTTATGTAACGGGTCTGACCCGCGCGTATCGGAGGGTCTGACCGGAGGTAAAAAACAGAGGGTGTAGCACATTCCCTTCCCCAAGTTACGTTCTCGTAACACGACACGCAATTCACCGGGACGATCAAATATTTAATCTGTTCGTCACCCTGGCATCCGACCGCGCAGAAACCCCCGTCCCGGGTTATTTGTAATTCATAACACATCAAAGTGTTGGAGAACGAGGAAAATCCGCGATCCGTGAAACGATTTTTCAAGCTTTGAATTGGCGTAGATTTGAACCTCGAGACATTCCCTTCGTCTTGGGTCACGGGCTTACTGATTTCCTGAATTTCGTTTCGAAGTTCCCTTCTATCTCTTTTCCTTGCCTCCCTCTGAAATTCATCTCAATCAGCCGGTGTTAAAGGTTTTAGCATGTTAAAGTGAAACGTAGTATGGTGAAATGGCTCGGAAGGTTTTATCTTAGAAACATCGCGCACAGCGTGTTTAAATATTCAAGTGTTTACGAATGCGTCAGGTAATAGACATTAAAATAAAATACAGTATGGTGATGTCGTTCCGGAAATTTTAGTTTCGAAATATCTTGCAAGACACGTTTATAAATACATATATTCACGTGTTTAGAGATATGTTGAGTATTAAAATGAAATACAGTACGACGATATGGTTTGCAATGGACTTTATAGTTTGGGAACATAGCACAGAGTATATTTAAATATTATATGTGTTCAAGGATTGTGTTTGGTATATGTTAAAATAAAATACGGTATAGTGATACAGGTAATGAAATACAGTATGCGATTCGAGAGATTTTATTTTAGAAATATCGTACAAAGCGTGTTTAAATATTTTAGAGGTACGATTAAATACCTTTGTGCCGTTATAAACCTATTGTTTTTAATATACAGACAAATTCGTTTCAATAATGATCAAAGGTCTACTTAAGGTATCGTAATAATAAATACTATCTTAATCGTGGCGTTAATTGTGCGTGTTTAAGACCATTTAAGACCGTTAAGGTACGCTCATAAATAAACCTGAAACTAGCGAGGATAACTGCGAATTGTACGTTTAACAAGCCATATCGAGACTAAATTGACCAATTTTCTAAAGAGAAACCATCGTTTTCTGAGAATTAAATTAATCATATTATATATATAACGTGATAAAGAAAATTTGTAAGATACACAGTAAGAAAGAAAGCACATCATAATTCTACGAATTGAATTATGTTTGTGTTGTTCATCGATCTTCTAATTGCTTTCAGTGTAGACTTGAATTTGTAATGAAATTCAAATTCCCTTCGAAATTTGGGAAGATCCCATTTCTTAAAATAAAAATAGACGATTATTATTAATACGATAAAGGACGTCTAGCATAAAAGTTACTAATTCATACTTTCAATTTTAAACATTCTTTCATCCACTTCTGTAACAATAAAACAGAGAAACGTCGGAAAGAGAAATAAAAGAAAATTGGTTTGTTTGCCACATCTGAGTGGCAAAATAATTGAAAGCCACGCGACGTTCATGTGTAAAATTATCGCAAACGGCTGTTATTTTTCTCATGTTCCACGAATCGAATTACGAACTAAGAAAAAAATTTCATTAATGCTGTTCCCTGGTTGCAAAGAGGCATCGGCGGAGTTAAGATACAGGATATCAAATTACTTGCACATCCTTTGACGTTACTCGGCCACTTTAATCCCATTGACTTGAAGAGGGACGCTCAAAGAAGCGTCGTGAATTGCAAGGGCGTAGTGAAAAAGACGTTCCGACACCGTTCTCAGATCGCCGCTGCGGCTCACTTACTGAATTATTTACGTAAAAAATAAATTTACCAAAGGTTCCTTCAACGACTCTCGTTTCTACCACTTTTTCCGACGAATTGCCCCGGATTGCTCGATCTTCTTAATAATTCTTAAAGAGAATATCCACGTCGTGCGGATATTCAACATTGAAGAAGGAAGAGTAACGTGGAAGTACTGTGAACCGACTAAACGACTCGTTATTTCCACACCGTCGTTTTGCAATTTCAAATATTTGAAATTTGCTTCCGATTAAAAAACAAGCGATCGCGATGCGTCGGTTTTTAAAGTAATCTCGGAGATACAGAGTGGTTCGCGAAGCGCTGATGTTCTCTAGTGTTTCGATAATTGTCGATTGCTGTTAAACTATCCTAATCGATTCCACTCAACTATCCACCACCACCGCTACGTATTCTATGCATCGTTTTGTTAGTTATTGCCAGACACGCAATACGATAGAAGTAACTCCATAGCCGAAAAGAACGAAGAACACACGTTAAAACTATGACAATAATCGTCATTCCTTTATAAAGACTCGTGATTAGAATAGACTTTGCACAGAATACGCGTACTGCGCAAAAGTGTATAAAATATCCAAAATATAGTACCAATTATAACATATGGCAGGAAAAACAAATTTCTCGCCAGCTTCCATCTTTTTAATCGTATTCATAAAAATACAAATTTGCATAAATATACACAATCTACTTATCATGTTTTCCACCTATGCTCTTCAAACCGGAATCAATTCTCTTTTCAATCAAATCAATCTCGAAATGAATTTCAGAATTATTTCATCAAGCTCGCCGTGTAAGCTGCGAATAATCTCTGTAAATCGAGTTGGCTGTGAAATTCAAATGGGAACACTATGGCGGTGTTTCTGTTACGTGTAATGGCTCCTCGTTACCCTCTTATCAATAATTCCTACGTATCTAACTTACGATCTATTCGCTGTTTGGTCGAATTTCTAGGTACTTTCTCTCCCGTCGACGGGAAGAACGAGAGAATAGGGACAGGACGAGAGAAACGCGCGTGAAATACTGTCGTAGTGTGCGCTATTGCAGGAAAGTTTGGCTGTTTCGTGCGAGTATTAGAAACCACGAGAACGGAAGTAGAAGCCCGGCCCAGTGCCTGACGTCACATCCGCCAGAGACGTATCCGGCGTCACGTTGCATGGCTTCCGTACGTTCTCCTGAAACAGAAATAAAACACTATTTCTCAGTTTAAATCCGGTTTCGCCGTGGATTCCTAAGGTGACGCACAATCATAGATTTATGATTATAACTCGGAGATGCGACTTTTCGTGATAGACAGGACGGGGATACGAAGGGAGAAAGGTATCGATAGCGTTAGCCAGAACGAAAGAGTAATGAAACTGGCCACTCGTAAATCAATGTCTCGCGTAGACTATCGGATTATTGGTTTTTTCTACGTCACCGGGCTGCACTAGTGAGCTAACGTCTTTATTAATTACCACGCTCTTTAGCCACCAATCGGACACTTTTTACTCTTAAGTAGGATCATAACATATAATTATTCGAACGTAATCGTGATTTTCACAAGCAATTGTGTGCATCCAACGTCCGATTAGATGGTTACATTGCGAGCTTTTATCACGATTACTCTCGTTCGCGATTTTCATATATTCATTAATCCTATGCGAAATATTTGTAGTGTATTGAAATATTATTTGAGTGAACTGTATGAATTTTGGCTCTTGAGAATTATAAACAGAAAATAGATGGCTAAATGAACGATGGGAATCTTAATTTATAATACAAAGTAACAGCGATATCTTGAAAGATGATAAATTCTAACATCAATTATTCTTAACGCGTCAACAGGAGGACCGAACACGTTTGCCAGGATGAGGTTGAATTTTGAGAAGCAGTAGGGGTTCCAGGAGCTGTAATACGTAATAAAGATATTACACGTCCCATACGTGAATGCAAAGAACATGCCACGAGCAGATGGCGTCGGGCACGTGTACGCGTACTCAGCTGTGCTTACAAGAACATCGCTTGACGTTGCCAAAATCTATTACATAAGGCGTCGAGCTCCACGTGCGTGCAAGATTCTCGTGGTTTAATGCCCTAATATTAAATTGTCGTGAATGGATAACCGACCCTTCAAACCTCATCCCCCGACGTAAGATTTAACCAGAAAATCGAAGAAGAAACTGTCAAGCTGAAAAATTAATAAATGAAGTAGAACGTTTATCAGACGAAGCTCTCACGGATAAGAAACATGTACTTGATCCCAAAATTAAATAGAGATAATTATTTAATTAATTGACCGGGTAATAAAATTCGAAAATTTATTTTCTCTGAAAGATGGAAATTTGATTTATACGCTTCGAGTGAAGCGAAGCACAACGCTAACATTTTCGGTCAAAAGCTGTAGTTGAACGAGTATGAAAGATGTTCGAAATTGGGAATTTTTTAAATTGTTGAAAATTTCATGATGGAATTTAGTCGAGCTACTAGAGTTCGCTAAGGAAGTTAGAGCCGTTTGTACGACGTAAAGGTTTCGATTATGGCTGTTGGCTTCTTGAGACATGCATTGTTGGCGCGCTTTCGACTTGATGGTTCTTTGCGACTACCAATATCGACCAAGATCAAAATCTTGATCTTTTTTATTTCTTTTTTTGTTTTGAGGAATCGCCAACAGGTACTCTGTTTAATGTTTCTTTCTACAATTGCACAAGTCTGATGCTCCAGTGGCAAAAATAGATAGAAGCACTTTATGAGCTTACATTCGACCGTGTACATTCGAAACTAATAAATTTTCCTTCCACTTTTCCTTTACCGAAATTGGTTTTTTGGCTTCCTACCACTGATTCGTTCGTGGCGAAAATTCATCGGTTTCTGTGGCGATTGCTCTCATATTTTCTGGCGATTAAATACTTGTAGAAATTTCTATTTTTCCAGAATGTTATTTTTGGAACTTTGAAGTCAATTATTAGCTTTTAGAGTTATTCAAACGGAACGTTATCGAAGGAATGTCTCGATCAATCTGTCAGGTGATTTTCAGTACTGTAATTGTTAGATTATTGGAGAGACAGCAATTCCTTCGCCAAGATCGATCGCGATTGATCGCATACTATCGGTATTAATTCCTAAAGTCGCATAACATGCCTGTATATACAACATGAGGCCATTTACTATTAGATAACCGCATGAAATTCATATCACTGATGGGATGGTTGATTCTGTCTACAGACGAGCGCTTCTGATACCGAATAACATGATTTTAAAATATTTGACAGTCCTATCAAAATATACAGTTCTTCAGATATTGTTTCACAATGGAATTTATATTCTATGATTCCATGCTAATTTCTCTATTAATTTTCATTCTTCTTTTACAATATGACATTTATCATAAATATACATCTGATCCTAATTTCTAATTGACTACCTTTATGTGTATGAAAACACGGCACAAGAAAACAATCGATTAAATAACTTCATAATCTTTTACAGGAAATAACGGGTTGCTCGTTAAATTATGTTAATATATTGCATTTGAAAAAGCGTTTTTAACCCTCATTGGATTTCTGCCAAATAATTGCATAAATAATTAAATAATAATTAAGTGTAAGCCATTCAATTCTCCTCTGAACATTTGCACATATATCGGGTTATTTACAAATAATTTTATAGTCATAAATTATTATTGTACATCCTGTATAGGTATCTAGTATATTGAATTATTATAAAATTCCTGTTTATTTCGTAAGTACGTATAAGACATTATAAGCTTACCAATCTGAAGACAGCTGATATTAAAAAAAATTAAGCTAATAATAGAAAATTTCTAACGCAATTTACTTAATTCACCATTTTATTCGACGAGCCCTTTTTCCAGAAAGCTTTTCAACCGACTACGATACACGAGCTGTTGGAAATTACGATGACCCAGGGTCAGTAAATCTTAGACAATAGTAGTAATTGAAATTCCTTGATCAATGCAAATAAGAGACGGTTCAGAGATAAAGAGGGAAGATATAAATCTTTGTCAACGCGATTTGGTTCACGGTCGATGGAACGTCCGGCGTACTACAGCCTACAGCCTGCGGTTTACACAATTTCCCCGGCATTCGAGTAGTCTGCTCTACTCGGCGCCTCGTGGCCAGAAGATCACGACGGATTCCGGACATCAGCGGACGATCCGTTCTCGTCCTTTGTCGAGGATGGGTATCAAGGATAGTTAATTGGCTACCCGAATAGGGCACGGCCAATTAAGCGTTTAATTAGAGTGGCAGGCTATCGATGGATTTTCGGTTGCTTGGCATTAATCGATGATCTCTGGTCTGACAGGGCTCCGAATATTCGCCGTTGAAATTCGTGGCAGTTGGTTTATGTTTTGTTCAAATTTCAAAATACTGTTCGAATATTACAATCAATCTCTTGGATAATCTGTTGTTGAACGAATAAGAACATTTGTATCAAACACGTTGAAAGAAACATAAACTGTGAAAATGGAGCACTTATGATCGAATACCTTTATGTGTATATCGTGTGCATTATATGAAGCATTCTGAAATTTCATTGGCAGTGTAATGAGACACGACTGTCCTGATTCAGTTGGAAAAATTTGCAAGCTGAAGATGAATGTAGAAGTCACAGAACATTTATTAGAAGCATATACCCATTGAATATTTAGAAGTATTAATACAATGGATGATACGTTTAAGTACTTGATTATTTAACATAATTCAGTATTTAATTGCTTATTTATAATACTTTTATGACGTCTGTGCAAGATACATTTGCTTTAAATATCCTGTGTACATTTTTGCATTTGTTTCAAGCTTTTCCATAATAGTCGAGTAGTTTATCATCTTAGTTTACTTATCTTAATATTCTATGGTATAATCATGATAGGGGAGTCGCATTACAATGCTAATGAAATTTCAATATGTATCATATACATACGATAGACATAACGTAAGTATTCAAATATCTTCATCATCTACTATGTATTTCATTTGAGGCTACGAGTCCTCTTTTGATAGTAAAAGCAATATGGTCAAAATTGCGAGTGACTTATGAAGTAAGACACAAAGTCACACCTATAATAAGTTCTAACATTATTCTCTGCCCGTAGAGATCCCGGTGCACCAATATGTCGTCTCTAGCCGAAAATTCACGAGCGCTTTCGAGATTTTTAAATATATAGATATATCTATATATATATATATATATGTATATGTATGTACCTGGTGCACATAGGCAACATGGCGCTAAAGTTAGTAGGAAGTTTAATACCTAACGACTCCCTGAGCTACCGTTTATACGGCTCCAAATTTCATCCCTTGCCTTTTCTTTTTCTCGTCGTCCCTCACTCGGTCCCAAGCTCGTCTTCCTGCGATATTATTAAATTTTCTGGGGGAATTGAAGCAGGAGAATCCATTCTTGTCCTTGTGTTATTGAAAAAGAGCGTACAACATGGTTGACTGCACGAAGGGCGGCTGCAAGATCATTTCAAATTTTCGATTTGGCTGAAAGATTTTATTCGGTCTATCAACGTTTTTATATGTTGGAAATGTCGAAATTACCGCGAACCAACGAAACGAATTTAATTCACCGAATTGGACGAAATATCTGAACGCGACAATTAACGTGCTCGAGATTTTTTCATGACTGCCATAATGAAATACTATTCTTTTGTAATTCCATTCGCGATTAAAAACGATACAGTCAAGCGACGCAAGCGCTTTTCGAACGATACGTGGCGAGAAAATGTTAGGTAACAACCACAGCTGGTTTCTGTATACTTTTTCGCTCATACATACCATCATGAAGATGTACGTGAATGTTCGAATATCGATCGGTTTAATGACTGCCGAAACATTTCCAAAGTACGACGAGTAGCACTCGAAGAAGGATCGACTTTTGAAACGCGTAGGATACAGGACAATTTTCAAGAGTTCCTTCAGGAAAGCTATGCCAGTTGGAGAGGCACTTTTGTAACTTTTCGTGCTTATAGATCATTCCATGGTAGTCGTAACGCCAACTTCTCTTTTTCTCTCTCTCCTTTTCTATCTCCATGACAACAGATAGACTTTCACATTAACGAATCGATTTCGTCGAGTAAAAGTTGAAGCTACAATCGGCTCTTAGAGCCACTCAGACATGCAACACCGGCAAACCGTGATGATTGAGAGAAAAAAGTTTCGATTTCGTCAGGAAAAAGAATATTACCGACGATTGTTGCATCCAGTGTTATTATCGTTTGAAAAAGAATGGTAATTAATATCGTTGATACACGTCGATAACGAAACGATGAAACGACACGGTTTAGCTTGGTGTACATCCGGCAAAACAATGAGTAAAATCGCGGACCAATTAACGGCGTAATGGTTGCACGATAATTCGCAACGATAAAGCTTTCCTCTCTCTGGGGATCGTTCGAACACCACAAATTGCCCCAGCTGGCCTTAATAATTTTCTTTAATCACTGCATTCTATATTTAATTCGTAGCGTCTGATAGATACGTCCCGGTGATCTACAGTTCTTTGGTAAGCTCAGTAGGCTAGCTTAGCGGAGCACTTATGGCTGATTTATACGAACCATTACCACTAGCAGTGACCCAATAAGGTTATCCGCCAACCTCGGTGAACCAGATCAGTGGCGCTCTTAAAGGTTGATTCACAAGGCCCACCGTTAGCCTTAAACCGTCCTCGACTGTGAATCTTATTAAGGTCAATGATGATACTCTTGTACTTGGTGACTTGGAGATTAATAGCGGACTACTGCAGTGTTATTGTCCCTGCTATTGAATACGAATATGATTGTCTATGAATATTTTGATTGCGTTTAATAATGTGGGTAGTTTTATTGTTCCATCTCCGGATAAGACGAAGAGGTTTGCTTACTACGAGACAGTTTCAGTGGCAGATAAAAATGTGACTGAGTATAGTATGAATGATTTTGAAATATGAAGTGCAGAAAGAAGGCCACTCGACTCGAAGACGAACTGAAGAACATAACTCAACGACTATAGATACGCATCATCCACATATTTTAACAAATGTTCTATTGTATTTTGTAACTTTCTTCACTTCAGACCGCTTGAAGCAAGGAAAGCACTTAACTCCGTGCAAATTAAACTCAAGAATAGAATTGGATAATTGTATTCAGAAATTGTACCGGTTAACTCGATAGTATTAGCATAGTATTAGTAATTATGATTGTGCGCTATTGCGCTATTGTATTCTTAAACATTCGAGACTCGTTCTATGCGTCTCTTTCATATGCACTTTGGTCGCTTTAAATACTAATCTAAGACGAAAGAAGTTTCCCATTTGCCATTACGGCAGCAAGAAAGAGAATTCTTAGACGACACGTCGTTAAAGCGTGGGCGTAGCTTTTAACTACAGTTTCCGTGTTATTAGCGCCGGCTAGTCGTTAGCCAAATTTTTCCTGGGCAAACTATTCAACTCGTAATCCGAACACAACAGTGCTAAAAGCTCATCGTCGTCCTTAATAGTGCGCTCTGAATACGAGCCAAATATTAAAATCTCTTCTCGCGGAAGGCAAAACTTCAAAGACGCGGCGGAGCGGTTCAGAACGAAGATTCCAGAAGATTAGCCGGGAAGAAACGCGGAAATTCGGTGGCTCCTAGACATCGAAAATCCGCTGCAAAACAAGGATAGAAGCGAGATAGTTCGAGTGAAAGGTACTGAAAAGGTGGAATAAGTCGTCGAATTGGAAGATAACGAAAGGAAGGGGGACAGGGGAAGAAACTGAGCAGAACTGAAAGTGGAAAGACGGTGAAAACTTTAGGTTGAAACGGTTAGAGTGCCCTTCGGAGCGAGACGGTATGAAGATATCGAGGATAGGGTCTCGAGACGAGTGGCAGAGTGAGAGGACTCATGGTGATGTGCAATTAGGAAAATTGAATTCCGCCGTAATTAACTTTCTTAATTAATAGAATCGCGGGATTGTATCTTTAATCTGGCCGTTGGAAGTGCTTCTGGCAGCTTCTGTCACCGAACGGAAGAGAATGTGGCTTGGCTCCGACTCGGGATGAAACCAGGAACAGATGAAGACGACTGCAAGGAACGAGGATAGAGAAAACGATAGGAAGAGCGGGATGCAAGATTGACGAACGTGCAGAGAACGTGGAAGAACAGGGAGAAGAAAGGGAGAAGAAAGGGATAAGACAGGATTGTTGCAAGATGCAGAAGCGGTGGCGACGATTGCGAGCTACTTGGGATGGGTAGTCGCTGTAAGTTTTGATATATGCGCCAGGTTATTTACGATCGCATAAGAATTAGCCCAGACAGTAAGCCGGTCTTTCTCTAGCAAAAAGCCGACTTTGTGCCGCGGACTGGCACTGTAGTCCACCGGTTTTTGCTCGTTCGCTTTCGGAAAAGTCGTTAAATCTCGCGCCGCATTCGACGAATCAGCCAAATGACGTTTCTTGCGTCCTGTGGTTGTATCGATGGAAGTTCGGACGACGATAATTCCACTCGCGCGTTTCAACTTCTCCGACACGGTGCAATGGTGTCATTCAAATCTATAGCATATTTCGACGAAGCTAAACAATGCAACGAGTTAATTGATTCTCGAAAGTGTAGCTGTTCGTGTAGTATCATTTCGCTATATCTCTTCTGTTATACGTTGAAACAATAGCCTTGTCATGGAATTATTCAACTCATCCTCTCGTTTTTTGATATCTTTTCTGGCTGATCTTAAGGTACACGATATTTTCTCATTCTTTCGTTATTATATTAACGACTAATAGTCTTTATTCGTCTCATAATATGCAACAAACTTGAGTATTCTATGCGAAATTGAAGTATAAATTTGAACATGCGGAAGCTCGGATGATTCAAATAACCCCATCTTCGATAGAACAAACCGGACAAGTGGCGATAGATTCGCGAGAACAACTGTTTGCATCGGCTCGTGGATACTATTTGAAAATTCGTCGGATCCCCGGGCGAGATTGTCACAACGAATTATGCTGGTCGCGTGAAAAATTAACGGAGCTGGTTTTCGACGATCGACGTACGTTAGAAAGCCAAGCGGAAAGTCATTTTTCTCTTCGTTCCTTTAACGGCCACTGGCAGATTAATTAATCACGCCGTGCCGATTTCGTTCGACCACGCGGCTCGATTAATAAAATCGAACCCCGACTCTCGTTCCTTGTTTAAGTTAACTTGCTCGCCGTGCAGTTAATTACGCCGATCGATGAGCGCCGCATATTTTTGACGTTCATGGAATACGAGAACATACCGTGTGTACTCGTAAAACTGGTTTTGACGAGCGCCTTTAATCCCGGCCAGCGAATGGAAACGACTCTGAATTCACGATGAAACGCGTAAATTCGTAATCTGCAAAATGTACAACAACTCGCCGAACTTCTGATTTATGATCCTGGACAACGCTTTCACAGGATTTTCCACGTTATGCCGTGTTATCTGACACATCTAAAATATTATGAGGAAAGTTGTACCTGCGTACATTGTACTTTTCGACCGATGTGCAGCAATTATGTGGAGAATCTCTACTGTTATTATTCGAACGCTTACGCACCAGTGAAACCTTGTCAGTCTGTCATCAAACTTATCGAAGTTCGAACGTGGCGCCATGAAGAATAATAAAACGACTCATTGGTGTTCTGATTGGAGTATCACAAGGAATTGTGCTTCGTGTTGTTTCAAAGGTAAGTCAATTGCGATTATATCAATGAATTGATCTTTAACGGCTATCGTGAGTGAATTTTTTGGTCATTTTGTTCGAACATTATTGTCCTGCAATAACATCACCGTGGTGTTATTTGCGATCATTGCAAATGGTAACTGGTTTTTTTTTTAATAATATCGAATGATCATGAAACACTTGGTCAGATTTGTGTAACTTCATTGATTTTCAAATTAAAACAGGGTACATGGGCATGAAATTTCATCCATGATAGCTAGACCGTAGATATTTATACAAATTTATATTTTTATGAACATAACTAAAAATGTGGAATCTACGTGAGACATGCTTCACGCATCAAATATCATAACGAGTATTGCACTTTTGATATTTTATACATTTCATATATATCTTCTGTACATTTTTACATCTTTCAATTTTTGATAAATGCATTAAATGATAAACAGCTTAACGATAGGGCAAACTGATTTTCTTTCGTGATACCTTTTGACAGTTAGATGATCTTTTAATTGGCAACGATCATTTTCTTCTCACTCTGCGTAAATTGTTTACAATTTCACTACGCTTCGATCTCGAATGCTGTTTCATCGAGATGCATAATTTACGCGGCATTCATGGCGATATTTATGAGAATATTTTTGCGTCGGAGTAAGCTCGTAAAAATCATCTCCAAAGCGCAGTGACGCTAGCGTTTAATTCCAATCGGGCGGTAATTCTTCTCGAAAGCAGCTACTCGAACCCATAAACTGGTGTGAATTCGCAATTGGGAAAACCGTGCGGCGAATCACTGAAACTCTGATTTATCAACGCGATCGATATCTCTACAACATCGATTATAAAAGCACGAAACGTTGCACGGGCTGTGGTAATGAACGACGCTTCTCGTTCGTTTTTCATTCAGTAGCGAAACAAGTATTTTATATGGAAACTGATCGATCAATTTGGGACTTTTTCATATTGCGTTCATACATTTTTTAACCAATCTTGCTGCATATTTCGACCATTTCCTACCTAATTGTGCTTTTCTGCTGTTAAGAGCTTTTTGAAGTTCGAGAAGATGTAAAAGAATCATTGTTAACCTATTTACGGTTAGAGGTAGATTAAAGTAGAAAATTAAAAATTTCTGTTTCTGAAGTACAATATGGATCGAAATAAAACATAATATAAAATGAATTTCAAGAGCCTGCTTTTATATACGAATAATTCAAGCGCCAGACTAGATAACTGTACTTTTTGGCAATTATTTCATTTTTGTTACTCAGATGTGCGATTCATCTTCAACTCTTAAAAGACAAATGATCTTTCCATAAAGTTATTTTTGTAGTGAAACTCTATACATAATAAGAAATTCCAAGATAAATGTGAAAGGGATACATCTTTTTAACATCTTTCCTCTACTTTTCAATTTATAGTATACCTTTCTTTTTAATTCAAACGGTTTAATTCGAATAGCTAGTAAGTGCAGTAAGAAATAGCTAATAGTGCAGTAAGAAATTTTGCATGCCTTCAAATTATCGATAATTGTTTCGCCCCGGCATATTTCACAGAAAAGCGTAAAACT
This sequence comes from Bombus affinis, assembly GCF_024516045.1. Classification (NCBI taxonomy): domain Eukaryota; kingdom Metazoa; phylum Arthropoda; class Insecta; order Hymenoptera; family Apidae; genus Bombus; species Bombus affinis. The sequence goes on along the minus strand of NC_066355.1, from coordinate 6,306,069 downwards.
TGTGAAGCAATTCGAGTTACGAACGAAGCACAAACAAAAGCCTAACACCGAGGACACTGTCTCGCAGCTTCGTGAAATCGGTACAATCCGCGACGAGGAAGATGGAGGGGAACGTCTGCTGGAACGTTGCCTATAAACCGCGTAAATTCGCAATCTGTGAAACTACGAAACGAGTCGGCGAAGTTGTGATTTACGGCGCGTCTCGTCGCCCCGTTTACGGGACAGAAGAAAAGGAATAGTTGGTCTGCTGCTATATACGTATGTATATGTACGCGTACGACGAGGGTGAGTGGGCGGTGGGCGTCGGTTGTTCGGGAAAAATGCGACGTAGCGCGGCCCGCCGTTTTCTCGCAATAACTTCCGAAGGAAAATTCACGATAATAGAGACTACTGCCTGTGAATTCCGTATGCAAGTGTGCTTACGCCACTCCTCTGCTCTCTTCCAGTTCTCCTTTTCACCAAACCTCTCCACCTATATCCTCTCCTTCCTATCCCCTTTTCTCTTTTCCTTTTCCTCTTTCCAGTAAGATCTCGACCGCTCGTGCCACCCTTTCCTTCTCTATTTCTCACCAACGCGACGCGGGTACATGCACGTTTTACCTCGGGATTTTCCCTCTTTCTTTGCGGAGCCGAAACGACGTCCGTGGCGAACCAAGGGAGGCTGAGCTAGACAAATAGTCGCCCCGTGAAATACCGCCGCCTCCTTAAAACTTTAAAGTGTTTCGAGTAATCCTAAGGCACGACTTTAGATCATGAGGATACCTAGTCTTGTCCTTCAACCCTTTCCACCTCTTCTTTCTCATTTCCATCGATACCATTTCCTTGTTCTATCTTTTCCTTTCTTTGCATGGTGTGCTTTCTCTATGGTCGCGTAGATGTGGCGTGTACGAAGACGTTACGGCGAATCGAATACAAATAGCCGCGTCCGCTGCTCGTAACGCTCCGGCCGATGAGCTTCATGGAGGAAGGCTCTTGTTCCGCGGTTTGATCGCGGTGGAACGACAATTTAGAGTTTGCTTTTATGGCGGTAATTTGCACTGAACGTCCACCATTACGCGGAGACGTTTGTACGATACTTTGATCGTATTTTTCCGCCAGCCACAAAGCGATACGGGTTGCGTCATTAAACTGTGTTTTAGTCGGTGTCGTATTGAAAATAAAAGATGTTAAATGATTGGAATACAGAGACGAAGGATTTCAGGCAGCAAAAGGAAAAGAGAAATACGTGGAAAAGTATCGTTCGGTGTGTAGTATAAAATTCGAGGCTTTTAAGAGGAAACTCAATGCTAACCTGGTTCGACGATCAGCATTACAGTGTCGGTTCGTCCCTCTGTTGGTCTGCACGAATATTTTCCGACGTCGTGCGGCGTGACCGCTGCCAGAGTCAATTCCGAGACTGTTCGAGCCGCGCCTCTTTCAGTCTCCACGTTTATTCCCCCTCGCGCAGCCTGCAAACACAGGAAATGCAACGTGAAATTCGGTGCACGACGCGCTAGGAAAATCGCGCGCGACGTATCTTTCTTTACTTTTCTTTTCTCTCTTTTTATTTTATCGTGGCATCTGATGGAACAACGGTTACTTGATTACACCAATGAATTTGCGAATTACCACCTACATATTTACGATTAATAGCGATTTATCTCGAAAGCACACATTATCCCACGAACGGTGTTCGCCGGTTGTTGACCGTGCGAATATTACGATCGAAATATATCGCGAGTGCGGAAAATTAAATAAATCTCCGGCCAGCCCCTCGTTCTCTCGGCCTCTCGCCCCTCTCGCCAAACGTTCACAGTTTGTAATTTCGTAATAAATCTGCCGAGATGAATTGCGCATAGCTTCCACGGATAAATTTTCAGCAGTTCGCCTATCGCGGTCTCGATCGCATTTTTCATTCCGCTATGAACCGATTTAAACGTTCGTTGTAATTACTTCGATCCGACGCGATTCCACAAACAACAAACACTCACGAATTTCATTGTAAAAAAAACTGCGTTTCAGCTGCTGTGATTCGCTGTAAAAATTCAGTATGTTTTTCCAATCGTGTTTTTAATCTCCTTCCGATTCTTCCCCATTCAATTTCTCTGGAGAAGAAAATTCGACGCGTGTAAACAAAAATCTCGTAAGCCGAGGAAGGGCTTGAAGTTCGTAGCCGTTCAAGTCGCGTCCGCCGTCACCCAGATGATTTACGATCGTATTTCTTTCGTTCGAGACGAGAGATTCTCGTGAGAGAGGGTGTGCAAGGGGTCGATGTCGAAAGAGGATCCGGTGTAAAAAATTTCATTAGAGTCTGTCTCACGAGAAGACACGAGGCTGTATTACCTGGAATGTTAGGAGTTTGTTATCCCGGAGCCATTGCACGCCCCTGATGGGCCGCGTCTGATACGGGGACAATATGACGCATCTCAAGGTGATCGTCGACCCCGATGGCACCCTCTGCTCCCGTGGACCCATTATGGCAGCCACTGGTGCCGTGCTCTCGTAACCTGTAAACCATGTATGGACAAATATCATACGGCAGGCAACATCTTCCAGTAAAAATTTAGTATGTTCTAGATATAGTTGTGTGGACTTTGAGCACACGGTATTTACACGTTTCTTTCCTCGATTGTTGTAATTATATAAAATTAAATTCTCTAATATAATATAATTTTAGGCAATATACAGTTAACGAATATTGATGAAAACAATAGTTTGTATTGAAAGAATAATATCCTGATATAATTAATTCATGTGTGTATTTAGTCACATTCTAAAAATGTATATACGTGATGTTATACGTCATAAATGAAGAATTACGTTTGATCTCGGTTATGAATTTATAGTAGAAGAACTTCTTATATTATGAATAAGTATACGATTATACGAAGAACACAATAATGCAAAAATGTGAAGCTTTTTATCAAATTATGCCAGGCGTGCAAATACCAAAGAACGACAGTGTATTTATTTATCGTGTTAAATTTACTTATTATAGCTATAATGTAGTTATAATAGAAACCAATATGACCAACTTCGTTAAGAACGATCGTTTAATTTCTGATCGTATATTGTTGTAACAAAATTGAGAAATTGATGATCACGTTGGCATCTAAATGACTCATTTATAAATATATACAATTTTCTAGTGAATGGAATAATTTTTCGGGTCGTTCATTCTTTTCAGGGTTTTATTACGGAGACTTGGCCAGTTTCGTATATTCCGATTAATGTGCCGTGTATTTAAAAATGCCGTGCTAGGTATGCACGTTCGTTTGAATAAAGATAGCCGCGCGCCATGCGTTTAAAACAATGTTAAACAGCTTATGGGCTGGAGATCCGAGAAGAAAGTAATTACACCGAGGGAGAAACTTGCGGCAAAAAGAACGGAACGTGTTTTATGCCTTCCCGGCTGAAAAAGTAGATTCATTAAAAACCGTGCAGCACGACGAAGTCAAGATTTACGGAACGATGTCACCAAATGAAAAATAGAAAACTAAGAACTACTACTGCTAATAATTTCTCGCTTTTATTTATCGAAGTCAGGTTCATTAGACTTTAATTAATCTTCGATTAATTGTCGCTTATCGATCTATAGGCAACATTATTTATTAACAGCATCGGATTAAATCGATTTATTTATTATTATATTAATTGGTATAATCCTACTTTAATATTTATTATCCCATCGAATGGAGCATAGTGTACGTATTAAAAGATTTTCCCGCTAATGGACCGCTTTAATACGCGCCATTGAGGTTAACCGACGAGTGTTGCGCGATAATTTTAATTAATGAGAACGTTAGCTTTGCCCCTTGAGCCGTGCATACAAGACGGTGCGCAGCTTTACAAAGCAAAGCGTTCCAGCGGCGAGAAAGACCGGCAGCGTAACACGGTTTTTCTTTCCTGCAGGACGTATGTACTGTCAAGTTTGTACATTTTAATTTAGAGGGTCGGCACAAGTGGTCGTTTAATATGCGTGCCACCGTGAAACAGCGTGTTCTTCTCTAGCCCGTGCGACGGCGTGTTCCGTTCGCCCCAATTCCCGCATTAAATCGAACCACGCCAACCTCGTGAAAAGATCGATTTGACAACTCCGTCAACCAGCAGAAGAAAAAATCCAGTTGAATTTATAGACTGCAAAGATTTCTTGGACCCTTGAGAAAGAACACGCTCAAGGACAGTCTAAGAGGCAAAAGAATCACCACGGGGTAACCTGAAAATCCCTTTGAATGCACCAAGTCGGTGGCAAAGAGATCACAATTACAATTCGAGACTTAAGGCTCGCTATATTAAAACGCGACCTATTTCTACTCTGCCAGTGGGAAAATAAGAAGACAACGAAGAAGAAGAGCGTGGATGGATGGATAAGATGGAGAAGAGAAGGGCTCCGTTCGTCGTTCGCTTCGGGTAGCCGGATCTTCAGCCCGGAAATTGGACTTTGAAGTGCGAAGAAACAAGAGAACCGTCTCATGTAAGGGCAACGACGCGGCCTAATAATTCATTACGAGACGAAAGGGAAAAACAATGGGAGCGGTAGCGCGTGTCTCGCAAGGGATACCTTTCCCATGATGTATGTATGATAATGTCGGGACAAGCATACATTATTCAGCGCGAAAGTGATGGCAGAGAGCCGATGACTAAGACTCGTTTAACGCCACGTTCCTATCCTCCAGTAGCCGTGCAAGCACGGTTACGGTCACGGCAGGTGACGAGGAAAAAGACTGGCGAGAACCGGAGGAGGTTTTCCACGACTACTGGGATTAAGGATAATCCTATTAGACTTGAATTAATCCTCGGGGAACTGCATTTCTCCTCGGCGAAATATTCCGTTACGGCGTTATTACACGGCCGCGGCAGCCTGTTTTTCCATCGCCTATCCTGCTTTCTTCAATTCTCGTTCGCTGTTAACTTCGATGATAATTGTCCTCCTATCTTGATGTTTAATTATTATTCGACGTCCTTGGTTGCCATCCTTCATGGACATAGATAGACAACTTGGCGTTCTTTAGAATGTAATCTCTCTTTGCTTTTGCGCTAACGTCTTCCGTTTTTGAGAATTTCAGATGAAGTCTATATGCGCCTCTGATTTTTACTTCGTTTTATTTCGCGAAAAAGGTCCGTAGTTTTATCGCTCAATTTTAATAAATCCTGGACACAACAGGCGTTCCATTTTGAATTCGAGGATTATTATCTGGAGTAGAATTCATAGTTTCTAGAAAATTGTCGGTCTACTTATTTCGACATAAAGTGGAGACACGATATCTTCTAAATGCGTTTCTACCATTTTATTGTACTCTTTCGGAAATATTTTCAATCTTTGAACATCTGCCGCTTAGTTCCATCAACGAATCGAAGAATATCGTTCATCTAAATCAATTGCCGATTATTCCCGCAGACTTAATCAAAATATTGAAAAATTCTGGTAGCGTTATATCGCTGAAGTATATTGTAAAGTAAATTTCACAATTTTCTACAAACTATAAAATTCTACTAGTTTTTAGTTCAAACACACTTCAATTACGCTTCTTCTATCTAGATACACATTAAGTTCTGCTATCTTTAAAAGTTTCAATTTACCAATCATCAATGTACATCCGTTGATTCGCAGTTATCTCTCTCGTCGCTGTAATACTTGGCGTGCAATCTTGTTTAAAAGCACTTTAATCGATTTTCACGGAGATATCTCACAATCAGTTGAGAAAGGGATGCTTGTTTTTCCGCTGCTCTTAAATTTTAACCATCGCATCGATTCGAAGTCGATGCGACGGGGATGAATTTCAGTCGAGAGTTGGAAGCAATAAAGAAAAAGATCGAGAAATCTCGCGTCTCGGGCATGAAATGATGGAACTTGGAAAGAATTATGAAGCGTCTAGAAAGACGCTGCAAGAAGAATCGACGACAGATCCCGGCCGTCAAAGCCAGCGAAGAAGCGCACTTATCTTTAAGTGATTGATGTCGACTGGATCTTGTTGAAGGAATAAGAAGCGTCTATCGGATGATTTTTTAACGGGCCAGCAGTGTATAAAGGTGGCACGACATCCCTCTTCGCATCAGGAAAATACATCAAACTCCATTAATACCGTCGCATAGTTAAGGGTGGAAAATAGACCAACATTTGGAAAATTTATCAAACTATTACTATGTAACTATACTGCACAGGGTTCCAATTTTTTTATAGTAAATTTTATTACATTATTTCATAGATATAGATAAGAGGAAATATAAATCGTGCGATGCTTTATTAAAAAATTATTTGAAAAGTGCGAAAAAAGGTAACGAGTATTGTTTTATAATTAATATAATCAATAGGTATAAATATAGATATAAATGTTCTATTTCAAAACGTTCACCATTTCGAAAATTGGCAGTAAAATGTTGAATTTATTATTCTATAAAATTCCCTTTTTTTTCATTTCAATAAATGCATCAATTTTTCGTGTCAGTTCGACACAAATATTTCTTCGAAGTAATCCACGTATTATTATAAAAGTCTAATAATAGCGTGAAATTGATCAACTTGATATTATTTTCTTCGTATTTCCTATTTTTATTATAACTTTTTAACGAAGCTTCGAACTATATATAACCCAAATTTCACGTTATACGCGTGGAACATGCCGACAAAATTTACTGAAAAAAATCTACCCTATATGCGTTTAACAATTACGAAAATTTAAATTTATATAGTTGAGTATTACAATTAGAAATGCAGGAATTGGATTTGGCGCATTGTACAATATGTTTCGCGAAAGCGAAATGTGCGAATTGTAGCGGCAAAGTTTCGCTCAATATTACGAGGACCGACTGAAATATCTACTAATTTGCTCGTTCAAAAGTTTGTAAATACGTAGAAACATGCCGCGATACACCGTATTGCTTTTGAGAGTCGCGCATAATTTGCACGTGGAAAAATTCATTTTCTCAACTTGGGAATTGCGTCGGGCAGAATGCGATTTAAATGTAACGCGTGAATCAAAAGTCGAACGCGTCCCGTTGAAACAAACACAACGAAGGATAATTGTACTTGTAAAGAGTTGGGCAAATCCTCTTTGGAAAGTTCTCGCGGAATGAAGATCACACGAAGCGTGAATATTGTATTTTTAAATCCAGTGAAAAGTGGATCGATCAGGGCGTCTTGGAGATTTAATTTGCGAATCCGTATATGAAAAAAACTTTCGTCCTGGGGTAGCAGTTGCAGGATAATATTACAGTTATCGAGTTACCACAAAATGGATGCAGAATATAGAAACTCTGCGCGGTACACAGATTTGGATAAAGAACGAAATAAAAGAACTAAAAAAATGTAGAGATTAATTTTGTACGAATATCTGACATGAAAAAGCTTCCAATGTAGTTTTGATTGCATCGTTGACGTTTGCATATCTGCATAGTGTCAGTATGCAGTATGCAATAAAATGTCAGACTTGCGGGCGACGATTTATCGTTGGGTTTTGATTGAAAATATTGTTTAATCTTGCCCCACGTGTATGAAAATATCGCGTTGTCATAGTTATCCAGCTTCCTGTCCGCGACGTTGTTCCATGCAACCGATAGACTTAAATTTAGTTTGACAAACGCGTCGCTGGTGAAATTAGACGGCGGGGATCTTTAAATTTATCTCCGTGTCTATTAAAATCTCCGACACAATGGCGAGGATACTGTTGGAAACGGAACTAATGGAACTCGTTCGCGGCGGTGTACTATTGGACGGAAATAAACCTTCGTTTTCACGATGCTCACTTACTTATTCGCGTCTGCTGAGAGTGTGGCTCGTCGTAACCCTCCGGTTTGTCAGGATCTGAAAAGGAACAGTGGAAACAGTTAGTCATCGAAGTACCATTTGTCACGCAATTTAGAAGATTTAGGATTAAGAACAACAGAGATAATTCGCGATAAGACTTAAAAAATTGGATTAAATTGAAAATATTTAGAGTCTCGTCAAATCACCTGTTCGCTGTACCACCCCCTTTGAACGTAAAAATTAAAATACTTAAAAACATTTGGCAAATTGCTAGGATTCAAAGTGTATGATAGTACGAAGCACGCATAAAATATCTTTCAGTAATTAATAAACGTTGCCATAAAAAAAGAATCTTGATTCGCGTCTCTGACTTTATCTTTTTTACCAGAAGACTGAAAAATATTGAAATTCGTGGGTGCTGATTCAATGATCGAGTGTCACAAATAATTCTGCAAAACTACCAGATCGATCATTCCCTTTCATGGAAATATTACATTCAAATATTTCCAAGTATTACCATATAATTAAAAATCGCTGGGCGAATACTGTGAAAAATATTCAACCGGGTTAGGAGTCGGCAAACCTATTAAACGAAGACCGGCTTAAGGACAATTCAATTTAGTGGGCGGATTTAAATAAAGAGGCGAACTAGGAGAGTAACTGCAATTACCTCGCACGGACAGCTGAACAGCATACATCATTTTGGGCTCGGTGTTCACCTGGCATTCGTACTTGCCGGTGTCTGTCTTCCTGGCGTTGTCCAGCCTGAGCGTCCACGCGTCGCTACCCGGTGTATGCTGAGGCCCGAATCTCGTATCCGAGCTGAACAGAGTGTTTCCTGACGTGAGAATGTGGAGGTCCTTGCTTCTCATCCAGGACACCTGAAACAAGACCGCGCAGGACGTTGAAAATACATCGTAATGGAATTACCATCGTGTTAAACACGAAGTTGCCATCAGGACATGCAAATGCTTCTTAAAAATATTTTTCTAGTTTAAGAGGATCAACTTTGAGTTACTTTCAGCCTCTGGAAATTAACCTAGGAGTATCCACTAAAATTTACTGTCGTCAATTTTTTCCAGAATCTCGACACGCTTGGTCGATAATCGCTTAAAATTTTTCTTAGTAATTTTACGAACTGTCTTTGGATAAAGACTTGCTTGCATCTTTCAGAAAACCTACGTTTTGATTTCTACGGTAAATTTGATGCCTCGATCGTCCATATGAGTATTTTACTATGTTTCCGAATAATTTTATAAATTGCGAAGATTTTTGATAAGATATATGGATAAAGGTTTATTTTTTTAAGATATAGATTTGCAACAATGTATTTTCTGGAGGCTTGAACGATCTTCTGCAATGTTCATGGATGAAGTCTTGTTTGTTTCAAAAACAACTCATTTTTATCTCTTTGATTTTCGCACTTTAGTCGTCGACAGTTCCAGTGTTAAAAATCGCAATTTGTCGAAACGAGAAACAAACAGATCGATCGACAAATGCAGGTATATTTATTGGAGCGAATAAGTAAAAGCTCGCGCAGCAAATGAAGAGTATTAGTCTAGCCGACATAGATTCGTCTGATATGTACGACTACAAATGCGGTTTCCTCCCTTAAAACTGGAGCCATAGGAATGCACACTTGCGCCCCGTAAATCAGCGCTCTGTTACGACTTATTTCCTTTCCGCCTCGCTACTTTACACCCGTGTTACGAGCAACGTAATACATAACATAGTAACATGTTACGACGTCGTTACCTTATGGCCGAGATAAAGGATAGAGACTGTTAAAAAGAAAGTTCGGCCGCGAAGAGAAAAACAAGAGGAAAAGGGTGGAAGGGAGATACGTATAGGTGGAATTTAATGGAGCGACGCGTGAAAATCTCTATCGTTTGGAGGGAAAGGAACGAAGAGAAGAGAAAAGAGAACGAAAGGGAACCGAGTGGAAAGTTCGTATTTCCTTCACCTCGTGTTTCCTTGTTCTCGAGCGAAATTTTATTTATCAAGACGAAACGGCGGGTCGAGACGAGGCGTCATATTATTTATGCTGGTATAATTTTATTATCCAACAGCGTAAACCGGAGAGACTGGTTCAACTATTTTTATCGTTTGCAACAATAACGCCGAGTAATTTAAACGCCAGTCCGAGTTAATATACGGTGCAATTACTCTTTCTTGCCGTGGAAAATAAAATCGCTATTTTCTTATGTCACTGGCAAGCACCATTAATAAAACGCAGCAATGAACCGGTCCAGCAGCTCCACGTTCCATAGTTAGAGCCACCTTTGACATATCTTATTGCTTCGGGCTAAATAATTAATCCTCCCCATCCTACTTTTCCACTTTCACTCCGCAGTTCTGCTTAGGGGCGAGGGGAGGGGCCGAGCAAATGGGAGTTTACTGATTACTCAGTTAAATTCACGAGTTTCTCAACTCGCGGACTATTTCTTACGAGTTTCCCCGTAACTCGGTTCATCAATTCTTATGAGTTTTCTTCCTGAACACCGGCTACGTTCACGTGAAGAATTCGATCCTTAATTCGACTTGTTCGATCTAAAGCGGTCCAAAGGTACTTGCCCTTGGCAAATATATCTTCGTCAAGATCACCGTCCACGTTTCTTCCAATTCGACGCTTCGAACGCGATGGCGTTTTCAGCTTCATGTGAAGCTCTTTGGGTAGATGTTGTTGAATATTCGTAGTTCGCTGAAAAACGACTTAATTCGACAAATAACAACGCCTCAATGATGCACGGTACTCGGGCGAGTTGATGTACCGAAAAGACGCGAAGATCACGATGGAAGGGTGCAAAGTAGCCTCTATATAATTCCTTCTGATTATCCATTCCCTTTCGTATTTTCGTTCGTCTTGTTATGAGCAAAAGTTTCTGCGACCCTTGACTACGAGTAGCACACCTCTAGTACCGAGGATGCTTCAGAAAGCTGCGCCAGCCTTTCCTCTCGGTGCGATTAATATTTCGCGCGATTTTGACGGCACGAAGTTTAAAGGGCCAAAGGGAGAGGGTGAAATGTCAACGTTCGTGGCAGCTGTCGAATACGCTGCTTACAATTAATATTTCTCACGACCTTATAGACACGATCTTCAGCTCAAAGTCTTTGAAAGTTGAATATGATCAGTGAATATTGCCCAAACACTCGATAATGCTTCGTTGAATAGACTTAATATTGTAATTACGACTAAGAAGTATGCTCATTATACTTAATGTTTTTCACAATTTTCAAGCAACTAAGCTTAAAAACATCGTGGTAACGGTCGAGTATGATCAGAAAATATTAAGTTTATCCGATCACTCGACGATAGTTCGTAATAACGATCAAGTACGTTCGTTACAAATAATATCTTTCACGATCTTGATGAGAAAAAGGTATAAAGCTTCATAGGGCCAGGAGAAGAAGGATGAAGCGGTAACGATTCGATAACGTGGCAACGATCGAACATATTCGTTGCAATTAATATTTTTCACGATCTTGAAGACAAGTAGCCCGTGCCTTAAAGGACGAAAAGAAGAGAATGAAACGACGTCGAAGACGGAACGACAGTGGCTCGTGGTAACGACCGAGTATGGTCAGTGAACACTGCTTATCCGATCGCTCGTATTTCTCAACGTTGGACGGGGCAAACGGTGGGATATTAGATATCCGGTTATCGGGCTGCAGTCATTTCCGATCTGCATCCAGTTGCCATTTTCCCATTGGTCGTTTCGCGAGAATGTGAGAGGATAAACGATCGATCTGAATGATTTGTTTTGCGACAAGGGAAAGAGAAGAATGTGAGAAGGGAACGAGGAGTAAAGAACGGTCGAAATGGCACGGAAGACGAAGAATCTAAATTGCGATCGTTCTGCGCGCGGCCTGGCGATTTTTAATAATGTCGTAATATCCAGGCAACGGAATCGAACCCGGTCCGCGACGTTTCGTCGCGAGACGGTGGGACGCAATAATCCACCGATGACAAAAAGAGGTACTAGTCCCTGCCTCGGATACATTCAGCCAGCCGTAGATTTATCGGCGTTATTAAAACAACCGTGGCGATACGAGCAGCAACCATGCTCGCCGGACGAGCGTAGATATTATTCAGCGAGAAGAACAAAAGAAGCTAGGATTAATCGGTAATTAAATCGACGCTGGAAAAACCGTAACGCTTCCGATATGCTTTCTATGCACCTTCTTCCACGGTATCCTACTATGGGAATCTTTTTTCAAACAATAACGTGGTGATAAGATACACATGCAATCTGGTGAATCGGTAACACGTACATTCATCGAATTTTATTTCCAAGTCAGATACTACAATGTTGTTAGGAACGGAGTATATGCCTCTAGGATGCTTGAAGTCTCGAAGGACGAAAAGTCCGATGGACACACGTTTTCGACGCTGTAAGATCTGTTTTCAATGGTTCATGGCTGTGAAATTGCAGTAAAGCACGAATGATTATATTTCCAATTAATATCATGTAATTCCTATATACATTTTCCAAATTGTTTGCAGTATCCATCGATACGATGATGATAGTCGAGTAAGTAGTATTAGTTCGTCCAGAAAGTGTCTTTTTTTTTACAGACAAGTCTTTTACAACAACACATCTTTATACAAACATGAAACCTAATCTGTCGAACGTTGTGATCTTTAGTTTGATAGAACAAAATGGATCATACGTAATTCGATGAAATAATATAAAACGGAAAATGTTGTGCATCCATCTTTTCCTTCTAAAACGAAAGAAACTTTTCGGTCGACCTAATAGTAACAAAGCTAACGTAACTTCAAAATGTTTCATGTATATCTTCGCAAGCCTGTAATATCTTCGCGTGTGCTATTTAATTTCAATCTTCTCTCCATAACGACAAACCAAAGAAAACAACGATTTCAGAAATCCATGCCCAAAAGTGTTCAGGCAGACGTCGAAGGTAAATCGATGCAGGCCGCGCAGGTCTGCTGGAAATCGGCTTTGTACATAACGAGAAGAAAATTCAGCGCCGCGTGCGGCTGATTTATACAATAATAACGTAAGCAGCACACGGCAAAGCGTAATGGTCCACGATGTGGGGTGGGAAGGCGGAATGTGAGCGGTGGGTCATAACGTTAGGGGGTGAGAAGAATGTACGGCGTGGCAGGGGCTCGGTGTATCACGGCATTTGGTCGTATGCCAGTTTACTCGAGTATACGAGTCGGATGGCACCAGAAATAGAACTGGCTTTGAGGTCGCGGCACGAAGAGAGCAAAAGATGGAAAAACCGTGGCTGGCGAAGGGGGTTGGTGTTTGCTCGCGCGGCTGGCGGGGAGACAAAAGGACGAGGCAATATACGGAGCCGGCATAACCGCTTTCATCTGCTACGTCGACACAGACCAGGGCCGGATAAAAATGCAACTCCTACCAAGCCGTTTCATCGCAACCTTACGAGCCTCTCTGCTCGTTCCTGGCGCTTCTCCTCGAGGAAAGAGCTACCTTATGGCCACCATTCAGGCAGCACCGAGCGACCCTACGTTTGGCTCGGCAGATCGACCGTGCCACCGACACGATTCCCTCTGCTTGAATGTTTCTTAAATTAGACCACGTTTCCGCGTCGCCGCGAGATCGACCTGGAAATTTTCAGCACTGCTTGCAACAATTTCAAGCGTCGCTTCAACTGTGTAACGTCCGTTCTCTTTGCGTCAAAATGAACCTTCCTCCGGGATAAGAATTCCGCCGCGGTATGATTACGAAATTGAGTTTCATTTGCTGGAAGCTACGTCGGGAAAGTTTCATCGAATAAGCGATGTTTAAGTTTTTAGTGTTTTTATTTATTATGTTTTATTTATTATAACGCGATCTTGTGCTCCGACAACTGTGTCAAAATGAGTCCTTGGATCTGAGATTGTATCTTGCGAGAACCTGAGGGTTCATCGAATCTGAAATCTGATAAGAATCTGTTTAAATGTCCGAGATCTTGTTAAAGTTTAGTTCAATTCTGATCAGTCGATAGTGATATGCTACAGATGATTACTTAGATACCCTATCGATTATATTTTTGAATTTAATGTCAATGAATTTATAGAAGTGTAACTGTCGGGGTGAAGCTAAGAGAGAAGAAACTGTGCATCTATGTTTTGCAACGATCAGGTTTCCAGTTTCCTTCTCTTGATTAACAAACTCAGCGACCAGAGTTCGATTGAAATTCATTACTCTGTGATTTATAGCTCTCGTCACATTTTCTTTATTCGGAAGATTCAGAAGATTCTGAGATTAATACAAAGTTGAAGAAGCATAGTAAAATAGTTCACAGGAGCTTGAATTGATCAAACTTCGGACTTTGAAAGTGGTTTTCGAAAATTCGTGTCCGCTGGAGATGAATGAAATCGCGGATCCGGAAAGCTCGATAGATTTTGCTTGTATGGCTTGTATGCCTGTATTGTAACAGGTGGTAGAAAATCCGAGGAAGTGATCGTACTGTGAATAGAATTTGTTGGAAGACTACGTTTTCAAGAAAGTTAGGTTTATAGTTAGTACAGTGTGAATGTAGTTAACCGAGTCCCTGTGACTTCAGAGATTGTTGACTCTGAAGTAATAATCTCCGGGTTTAATCTGCGTGAAGACTCGATGCCGGCAATTCTAGAACAAACGTTGTTCGTGCGCGAACTATTTCGATTTACTTTCTTCCTTTAATTTACCTCTGTGTTAAGGTTCTGTATTCGTTTACGAGGCGAGATTGAAAAAGTAACGAGGTGTCGTTAAATGCAATTCATTGGCGTTCATGCTTTCGCACGCGTCCCGACACCGGAACACCTCGATCTTCCTGTTAGAAACAGACAAGGAAGTGACTCGATGAATAAAGTGTAACTTCCTTTCGGCTCCAATTGCCAAAGTCGAAACTGAAAGTTGAGGAAAAGAGCCGAAGTAGCAAAAACGTTCGATGAGCTTTGCCGCTTCACGATGAACCATCGAATCGTACAATCGAATCGCTGTTCTTTGGTTAAATTATTTACTCTCTTTTTGTCGGTCTTAAGAAACGATAAGAATTGTGCTCGTCGACTTCCTTTTGGGCCATGCCAGCCATTATCCACACTTTTGAATCGAACCGAGTCGATTCTGCTTTGGTTTTACGCTTCGCTGAAACTTTTCGATGAATAAAACCCAGCCAGATAATTTCGCGAAACGCGTCTTTCTTCCTATAAAAATAGTTACCAAGTGTAAGTTTTAGTTTCTTAATTGTTTTACCAAAGAATTATATACAATGGAGGAGAACATCTCGTTTGTGGAAAATTGAAATACAATTAAAAAGACATATACTGATTCGAATGGACAAAGAATAATTTATATTTATCGGTAGCGTTTATCTGGAAGCAACATTTATTACGAAATATCGTGATATAATTGCAAAGAAATATGTATCGATTCAGGTGGTCCTACTTGATTAAAAATTTCCATATGAAAATAATTTACGTCATAAATTTTCATTTAAAAATAATTCAACTATCGACATCGTTTATCTGGAAGCCATTCGATCACTGGACGAATAACAATTTTCAATTTTAACAAAGTGAAAGAGGCATTCTGTTTCGCGTGTGTATCGATGTGAATTCTGTTTTTAAAAATAATCTTCTATAAAATGAAATCAATGAAATTTATCATAAGTCGAATAAAATAATGCCTGCCACTGTGTTTAAACATAGCGGCAGCACAGAGAAAGAAGTGCATAATTTTTTGCGTCGACCGATACGAAAATGCTTGCCGTCCGTTTTTTAATCCGATTTCGTTTATCGAGAAAAGTCGAATATCGTCCGTGAAAAAAATTGCATCGCCGACGCGAAAAACGACATACACAGCCCGTCTATCCGTCAAAGCGGATTACGCGAACCGGCTAGCGCTGCTCGTCCGTGATTTTTTCCAGCTTTCGACAACCACGACGCTTTTGAAATCGTCGAAGGTCGAATAATTAACTCGTCGTATCGATTATAACTCGACCGTTCACGGAGAAAAGAGAATTCGTTCGCTTTACGTACTTTTACGTGATTTGCATAAATCAAACTCCTTCGTTTATTAATTTCTCGTGAAAATTTTGTCTTTATGAATATATCGTTGCAATTTTTCACTTGGGAAATTAACGATCGATTAAAAAGGAAAAAGGAAAGATTTGATTAACGCGAATCGAGTGGTATGAGAAGTTGATTAAAACGTCGACTGGGTGGAACGAAGAAGATTGTTGTTATCTGGTTAGCTTCAATTTTTTAACGAACACATCGACACCATTGATGAGAAAGGTGGGCGCGGCATATACCTGACTCCGACTAACCTAAACTAATCGGTGACCAACAAGGTTCCCGGGTCACTGAGCTTTTATCGATTACCTTTCTTGCGTTACACGTTGCTTTGGCCTAGACGATAATGCCCTTCGATTAACCATGCGCTTCTGATATCCTGCTCAACTCGAAACCGCTCGAGGAGATTTCAAAGATTATCAAGAAACGCTATACATTAATTTCTCTGATTGAAGCAAGTCCAACTTACTTGTCTAAGTTTAAAAATCCTGTAAAAATCATTCAACAACTTTCTGAGGAAATAATGATGTTTTTAGTCCTCGACAAAGATTTTTCTTCTAATTAAATAAAATCAAAACCACGTATCTATGTACATTGAAAAATACAATAAAAATCATTCGACGAATTTCTGAGGAATCAAGATGATTTCAACTCGTGGATGAAGATTTTCTTAATTACAATAGAACAATATATTTAAATACAATAAAACAAAATATTGTATCTACAATAAATAGGTTTCAAGAGAGATCAAACTGACAGGTGAGTTTCTATCTTCGAAAAAGATTTCTCCATTTTCTGATCTCGAGAAGATTATCGACCAGTTGCTTCAAATTGATCATGAAATCAAAGGTAGAAATACAAACACGCGTCCACGTGATCGAAGATAATTAAAATACACGAGGATCATAGAACTGGCAGACCATTTGCATACACGCAACCAGTCATAACATTTAATGATAGGATTGTTCTAATCATCGAATCCAGTCACATTATTTAGTAAACGCGATGTAAAATATATGATAAGCTATAAATAGTAATAAGTTCAAAATAGAAATGTTGTACTGTTCCCAGTAATAGTAATGGATACGTATGGTCATTATTTTACTAAAAGCTCTCAAAATCCAAAAATTACTAGCTTAATCGTAAAATTAAAACGTTCTTTAATCTTTAAATGTATCAGTATATAATCGATACCTTTTTACTTGAAGCATTTACAATTCCAAACCTATATGCAGGAAAATTTACTTTTCCTAGCTACGTCAATATTCTGACAAACCTAGGATACATTCTCGTCTTTCGTTGTGTGCAATCAATTGGATTTCGCTGTGTAAGTTACCAGCGGATTATCGTCTCGTGAAGTTCACGTTTGAAATTCCAGAAAAATAAACGGCGAATTCCGTGTTTGGAAAGCTCGGAGTTATTCAGAGCGTGCGGAGAAGACGTTACGAGGAAAAAAGAAGAATTCACGATAAATTACGTTTTCATCCGAGTCACGGCTGAAGTTTGAAAGCGGCTCGAATTATCGTCATCGTCATCGCTGACATTCCGTTTCCTTCTCCAGAAAGCGCGCCATTTCGTGAGAATTATCCTAGCCGCGGAGTAACGCTCGCATCTAGGCCATGAATTTATCATCCGCGCGGCGCAATCTCGCCGCAGTACTCCTCCTTAAGGCGTGTATTAATTTTTCAAGCGGCCGGCACGCTCGCGATTTCATAATTCACGAGTCTAAACAGAGGCTAATGCGTCTGCAACAAACGAGGCTACATAATTATACCAACGCAGATCTATTTCTTCGTCTTCCCGCCTTTCCTTTATTCATTTTTTTCCACCTTTTGCCTCGCGGCTAGAATATAAAAGGTGTATCGTGCAGTACTTGATAAATAAAAGGGCCACGCGCTCGTCAGTGCGATTCAGTTGCGAAAGAAACCTCTGTGAACGCGATGAAGAAAAGAACGCATCTTTCTCACCTTGCTCGTAAAGAGAGTGCAGATTCGGTAAACGCAACGAAAGGGAGGAAAAAGAGAAGGCAACCTAACTGTCGACGTAGTTAGAGAACTAACTTCATTAGGACATCAAAGACGCTTTGCCAACGCGTCAGAGGGATCGCGTCGATACGCGATGATAGAAGGAAAAGGGAAAGACGCTACAAATGAAGAAAAGAAGGGAAGGAAATAGAAAAAAGAAGTGTCGTAACCGTAATTTGCCCGAAGCTCGGAACATGAAAGTAGCAGTAAAACGAAGTGCGTGCAGTAGAAGTGGATTGTAATTGTCAGACATATGTTTCGACGAACCATGAAGGAAAGTGTTATGCGAAATGTTCTTGGAAATCTATATTTTCTTTGTATTTGTTTTACGCAGAAGTCGAACATCACCCATTATGCTTTCTTATACTATATATGATATCTTCTATATAGTCGCTCATGAATAAATTTGATGCATCTATGTGATACATACTATAGGAAATTTTTCTGTACAATTTAAAATATTTTAAAATTTCATTGATTCTCTAATGAAACACGATTGTTATGATTACGTTGTTAAAATTTCAGACCACTCTGAAAATGTATATAAAAGTTACGAGATATTTGTTACAAACATTATACGATTATATATTTACAAAAGGTTTCTACAGGCGCGTAAATATTTTCACGAGCTACAGTAATTTGTTATATTGGAGGAGAAAAAATAGCGTGAAAATTCAATTCTAAATGCAATTACGTATTCACCGCGCAATCAATGCACGGAAAAGGCGTGAAATGAAAGGAAACTGTGTGAGCTCGGCAGGAGAACAGGTTAGCTGTGTAGCAACCATGGTTTCCGAGGAGTTTAGGTGGTTGAACAGCGAACTAGTATGGCTGCCTGTCGGGTAAATGGAGGGCACAAGGGGCTATGCGTGCACCCTCGCGACTCTTGCATTTTGCATACTGATGAGCCCACTTTCAAGCCACTTCGCCTCCCATTTCCTTTTTTCAACGTTTCCTTGTCACTTTTCGAGTTTCTGCTCCCTTCTGTCTTGTCAACATTACGCCACCCCTTGACAATCGCCACGAGGATAGCAAACAAAATATTCTCTCTTCTTTTTTTCGTTGAAAAATCCCTGCAATTTTTATCATCGTGTTTCATTCTATTCTGTTTAACTGTTTTACAAACTATCTGTCTTTGAACAAATGAAATTGCATCAGAATGAAGGGAGGTGGAAAAATGTTTCGAATTCAATTGCATACGAGAATTTGGAATAGTCACCCTTTCGCACGGCTTTTGTAACGCATGGCTCTTTCATAACAATGATATTTTGTTGTTTGACATTGCTATGGGAACACGCGAGATTGTTATGCGGTGCATTTATGCGAATAATACGATTGTCAAAAGCCGAATCTCGCAGCTTTTACAACCGTCTCTTGCTGTTCTACGTTATTACTATTTCGTCAGTTGTATTCCGCGCGAATATGCTGACACAGTAACTATGGTCCACGACGAAACCGACGACCAGCCGCAGTAGTAGTGGAACGTCCTAGTCAGCCATCGTAGCCACTGATTTCTCCTTCTGTTGTTTCGTGCAATATTTCCCAAAATTATCATCCCCTTGATAAGGATGTTTTAAATAACCAACGAGGATACTCTTAACTCACTTTTACGTAGTATATTCCCTACATACACTTGCGTATATTTCATATACCTTTACAGCTTCGTGAAAATTTAAGTGGTTTAATATCTTGCTCGAATTTCTAAATTACTTATCAACATTCAGAACGTTTAATTATTAAAATTAATCGCGTTTTAAAATCTTCATAGTCTGCTATTCAATTATAATAGATTTAATCCGAGATTACACACAAGTACATTTTAAACTTCTATTCTCTTGTCACGCGGAGGTAATTGTAAGTTGAAACCGATTTTAGTAGAAACAGATGATGTTAGTCGGCTGCTACTTATTCATTTCCCCTCGTTTCTATCGAGACCGCGAAAATACCTGGAAAAAGAGCCACATTTTCTTCCTGGGACTCATTATTTCGGCTAACCGATAATTTCCCCTTTTTTCTTCGCCGGATAATGACCCCTGACAAATAGGAATTCTCGCGTAACAGTCCGCGATCGATTGGAAAGCAACTAGGAAACTTATGCAGCGATTTCTACGCGTGCTTATTTTCTCGATCATTTATAATGACGACCCACTTTGACATTTTTAGAATTGTCCCCTCACTCAATAGTTAAGTTATCGGAAGATGATATTTTCTTTTTCAATGACGATCAAGTATCGAGTCAGCTCTTCGCAAATTTAATTTTAATTTTAACCATTAAATTACATACAGAATAAAAAATGTAACTTATCACGTTCCTCACATAAACTCTTCTGTTATACTGGTTCGCTTCGATCAAGTGAATAGAAGCAAAAAGATCCTACATTTATATCATTAAAAAGTTCATGATCACAAGAAATGGTTATAGCAGTTAAAGTGATGCAAGAAAAGCAATCCTCTAATTGTCTCGAGTAATCTAATTCTCATTTTCATTTTCCACAAAAGGAATAATTTCTTTGTTTTTTCCTGTCGTGTATCAAACAGGTATCGATTATTGATTCAAAGTCGTTCGAGGTAAAGAGAAATATAAAACCACGTGTATTTAGTGAAATGAAAAATAGGGAAAGAAACGATGAAAAGAGTTCACGCGGCAGAACGTCATTCGAGCGGGGTGTAACGTGTCCGGGCTTATTTTCCCGCGTTGCAAATTGTACGATCTGGGGAAAAGAATGACGGTTGTCGCCTGATTGCTCCGCTGAGCAAATCCACGAATGCGTGGATGTCGAGTTTCGACCAACTCTGGCCAACAGCTGGATGCAACGCAGTTGTCGTAAATTCGAAGAGTCATCTCTCTGGATTCTCTACTCTATTTTTTTTCCATCCTGTTTTACGTAAAAATTTGGGGCAAACAGAGGATCGACGTTAAGAGCGCCAGTTATCCAGGTTTTTCGTTAACAACGAAACAAAATTCGAACCAGCAACTGGTCGATACAATTGCGGAAGAATCTCCGTTGTCATTAATCAGCGAAACGAAGTGGTCAAACGTTGATACGAGCCGGGTTTCGCTAGTATTTTTTGAGTAATGAGGGTAATATTTACGTTCGGTTCTGCGGTGAGAGACGCTTTTCACAATGGGAACACAATCGACACGCTAGAGGATGAAAATTGCGTGTCGACCAGAGAGATGGAATATCCGCCCGTCCGCCTATGAATTTTTATTTTATACGCTTTCAACGTTTTCGCTGGAAATGGGCTACAATTTTTCTGTCCCGGTCGGTAGGTGGACATCCGGTCTATCGATGACGTTTTCCACAATACCGAAAAGCTGATGATTCCATCCTGTGACGTTGAAAGAGCCGAATATTCTAGCTTCGAAATAACAAGCCTCATCTTTTCCTTTCTTTCTCTTTGCTCTATGATTCGTTATCCTTTCTTTTTCTTTCCACTCCTTTCTCTCTCTTTCTTTATTTCTCTCCGTTTACGTCTTCGACCTTTTTCACGGTGCTACCTACGTCCAGCATTACGTCATCCAGCAATAATATAAATTATGAATGTCTTCCATTTCATAACCCACGGACACTATATTCAATCAAAAATGATTACGTAATATCGGATGTCAGTATCAATTACGATCAATCATCGGCATCCAAACAGGTGCATTAACAACGTTGTAAACAGCAGCCGCTGTTTTATCACCGGTAACTTGTTGATTATTAATTTCGATGGCTCGCTGCTGCACGTAAAATGAAATAAAACTCGGAATATTGATTCTGTCGCAGGCGTATCTTTTTCATTAGGCATCCCAATTTCCCGCGTAATTGTCGCGTTTCACATAAACCAGCGCGTAGTTAATTTAGTAGTGGAACGAGCAACGAAAAATAAAATTCATCAGAGAGAAATGATTGTAGTTTCGAGAAGGAATTATCGATAGGGTGGAAAAATCGACCAGGTAACGTACACCCGTTTGCAAAATGTTTGTCATTTGCTATTCACTTGCATCTTCGTAGTTGAGGATCTCTTCTAAGATCCAGCATTAATTATCACTGACGAATTTCCCTCGGCTAAGTCCACTAAACCTGACTTAGGACAAACTCCGTTCCACTTTCGTTTCAAATTTAAGCGGGGCTTCGAACTCGGCTTAGTATACTATCCTATTCGGTACGTGTAATTCAGCACTTGTGCTGAAGCTACTTTGACGCTGAACGTGGTATCGAGTTTCATCGAAAATCGGTCGCGATTCAGGAAGATGATCACGTTGGTCTATTATTATTTGTTTCGCTTTCGAGGAGCAGTGTTGCGAACTTTTATACACGTTCAGTCATCTACCCTCCACCCATTCACCTATCCTCTGTTTCTCTGGATGCGTTCGAAAGCACAACTTTAATCTGCAACTTCTGAATTTTCAATTAAAAACTTTTTCCTCCGGCAAAAGGGTGATTGCTGAACGAAAGGGTTTAAAGTTTCCTTTCGAGGGTTAAATTAATTCAGAGAATATAATGTTCTGCGAGAGAATGTTTCGCGGTTAAATCGATCCCTCGCGATTGATTTTTGCGAAAAAAATTTCAATAAAAGGAGAAGATATTGTGTTTCATTATTAGGTTGTTCGAAATGTTCGTAACTTTTTCAGTAGTGGATATATTGTGCGTTACGCTTTAACAAATGTGATGATTAAGAAATGTGTCCAGTTACTTCGATTTTACAATTATTATTGCACTTCTGGTTGGCTAATACGACGGAAGTTCATAAGTCAGAGAAGGATGAAGAAAACTGGTGGAAGTTATGAAATATATCTGGGTTTCATCGTTTGTACCATATTATTATGGTGAAAGAGGATTATCCAATAATTTTCCGCAGGCTGAATACCAGGATCATCTGCAAGCAGAATCCGTTGACTCAGGGTATTCGTTTCTGGCTATTCCACCTCCATTCTCATCCCCGTTTTCTGTCTCCTTAATTCCTTGCTGTCGCGATCTTATTTCGTTCGACGTTATGCACTTAACAGTCGCAGCTAAGAATTTCCTCAAAGTCTCTCAAGTATTACTCGATAACCGATGACACTTTAAGTTCGCGTCGCAATTTAACAGGATACAAATGAACATGGAAGAGTTCTCAAGTAGCCGGAACATTTTTTAAAACAACAAATTTTCCATTATGATAAAAACAATTCGTATATGCCACAACTCAGAATAATTCAATGTTGTGCAATATGCCGTCAATGAATTTCATAAATACTCGTCAACGCCAAATACATTAAAATCCTCAGTTCCAGCTGTCAAATAGCGTTGCAGTTGAAAAATCAGCAAAAATAGATTCGTCACGTTTTTTCTATGTAATGTTCACAAAAATAACTTTTTCAGAAAACATCCAAATAGTTGGTTGTTTTCCCTGGAAACCTAGTTTGATTTGTTGCGACTTTTGGAATACGTACGTGCGCAAATTCACATGGGAACTCGTAAAATTCCCAAACTCAGCGAGTATATGGAACAAGTTCGCGGAGAGGAAACGGTTGCCTTCTATCTATCGAGGTTTTCCCCCCGGTTTTCCTCATCAAGCGCAAATCGTGAGTGAAGTTTCAATTTTGCATTCGACCCGTTCGACCTGACTTTTCCTACAGACACGTGTAGATCGGGGATAAAGTGTCGGTCGATGTACTTTCACGCTGACGGGAGAGCGGGAGTTAAATTTCAAAGGAAACTCATTTGAAACTTCGATGCCGGCCAAACGGGCCTTGGAAAAACTACTTTTGTACCGAATACCCAGTCCGCATACCTGGGGCTTGGCCTCTACTCTCTGCAAGTGGTAAACTCGTCGGCACTGCTGTTGGACCGTGTATTGAAAAGAGAGATCTCGCCACTACATTGGATATTTCAAAACCAGCTGCTTCCGACGCGGCCCGAAGAAAGGATCCGATGAAGAGCCAACAAAGGCAAAAGCCAGAAGCACCTCCGCGGTATGCCGTCCTGATACCAACCGCGTGAAAGATGGATGAACCACCGACTTCCTTTTCATATGGCGCAGCGACACTTGCTTCGAATTACGCAATTTTTACCGTTAAATTTTTTTCATCGCGTTATTGTTCGCGATCACTCGAACGAGATGACACTTGGACAAATTCATAGTGAAATTGTGCTATTGATTTTTTGAAACGTTAGAATACGGATTAAATTATTGATCCTTTCTGTGTGAAGAATTAACGTGTACGTATTAGGCTGCCCGAAAAGTTTCTTTCGTTTCATAAGGTGATAATAAACGAACAACAATTTTTGTTTTATAGTATTTTATTGAATTAGGTATGATCCATTTCGTTATATCTCTATTATTATGTTCGTGCATAATTCAATAAACTAATCTATTATTTTCTAATAAAACGAAAGAAACTTTTCGGACAACCTAATATATTGTCAGATATGAATATTAAGGTACTTTCTTATATTTAATATGATACCAATACTTTCTATTGCTTTAATCCTTTTGTTATTTCATTAGAACGCAGTTACTTAATTTAATTACACGTACCTTATGAAATAAAATAGCGAATCAAGCAAAATTCGTTAGAAATTTTCAATAAATATATCGACAACTGTTATTTTATTATATGTGTTCTATTATAAACTATTATGGATAGTATTCAAAAAGTTCGAGTGCATATTCTTTTTCAGATGACAAAATTCTCTTGGACTTGGACTCGTAGTTATGAATATACCTTAGAGAGAATATCTAAAAATTGTTAGGGTTAATGGTGGATGAATTCATAAATATACGTCACTTGGAATGGAAGAAAATTCCATTTTCACAAATTGACATCGGCGCAGGGGAACCGCAACACCCTCAAAAGCCGCGATTCCGATGGTAAAAGCTAAACGAGAATCGATCGACGTCGATAAGCACGGCGTTTCAGTGGAAATTCGTGCCGTTACCGGGAAAAAATTCCCAAATTCTCCACCTCTAGTTCGCTAACTGCCTAGTTCGAGCAAATAGAAGAAGTATTCGTAGCGTGATGTGGGGAGCGAAGAAATGAAAGGTCCTCAAGCAGGACTATCAAATCTCGTTTCCCTTTAACAAATTTCCTCCTTACCTATTCGTTCGGTAAGAGCATCGGTGGTGGCATCCAGTCTGTCCAAAGAAGGGAAATCCATGGAACGAAGGGAGCGGTCAAAGCACTTTGAAGCTCTGCCTTCCTGATAGCCAACCACCGAGGAAGATCGATCATCATCCACGACCACGATCCGCATTGAAATTCTCATTCCCTTGGGATTTTTCCTCCTCTGCTTACCACCCCTTCCACAACGGGCTTGAATCTTCCTTCTTCTCTTTCTTATGCTTCGTTCGATCTCGTCGTATAAAATTCAACCGCTAAAGCATCCTTCTTGGAAACAACGAAAACAGAGAAAGACTGCACAAACATAATGAAGAAAGGGAAAGAAAGGAAAAGAAAAGAAGAAAAAACGATAGTTGGCCACGAGAAATTCATTTCACTTTCCGGTGGACAGTCTTCCTTTTTTTATTCACCCTTGGAAATCCAGGATCATTTGAAATCAACCCACGGTCGTGTCTAACCTTCCTCTCCCAATAGGTCCTCATCTGTTCGAAAGCTACGATATCCACGACGACGTCTGGATGTAGTATGACCGTCTAGGGGAGAAGAAATCGCGTTGCTGGACACCCTTCGTCCATCGAACGACTTTCATCCCCCTCAGCCCCTCTGTAACACTGTAACACGCCAAACCCATGGCGACGTTGATCGAGTTTTCATCCAGGGTTTCCACCGCGGGGACCTCGTAACCACCTACGACCCTTGATTTTTATTCGAGCCACACCGGCTTCGTTTATAACTTCGTTTCTTCGCCGAATCGTCTACTCGATGTCCTAAGTTCACCTGCTTGTCCGCGATCAACTGCTGCGAGGTGTCGAGAAGATTTTTTACTCCTACTTTTTCATTTAAGCTTAATTGGACAATTAAGAGCGAGATCGTATTTTTCGTTACTTGGCGTTATCATGCTTGGATATGAAGTTCTTAAATGAGAAATACGATAAGTTGGATCTGCCGTGTTTTGGAGAGCAGCAATTTTGAAGTTCAGTATATTGTAACATAACTTCACGTCAAGATTGTGTATCTGTCGTTTGATTTTAGAATGAAATATGCGTTTCGTTGAACTTCTGGATATTAATAAAAAAACATTAATAGCGTTAGTTATGTAGAGTAAGATTAATTAGATTGAAACACAACAACTAGGCTAATATTATTTGTTTGTTATAAAAAATTTGGGATTTATCAGCTATTTCCAGAGTCATTTTTTCAATTACTTATTTCACATCAAAATACTTCTTCTCGAATGTAAACAGTTTGTTACGAGTAATTATAGAGAAAAAAATACGACTTGCTAGAAAATGATGTGAAAACGTAATAGAGTTCATAAAATGATCTCATAGAAGACAAATACCGAAATTATAACCTTTTTCGTTTCTCTCAATAAATATTACTAGCGGATCGCACTTTCAAGCCACATGACGATTTCTATTATTATTATCCGGAAGTATCCGGGTATGTTTTTATTCTCATAAAAACCAACGCCGAAGATAAAATCTGCGAAGAGGTGAGGACCTTCGCATTGTGCTATGTCTCCCTGAAAATTCGACTCACACTCGGACACCATGGAAGATCAGAATTACCATAACGACATGCATGTATGTAGGAGAATCGTCGGAATCAGGGCGAGATCCTTTTGTTGGCCGGAATTGCGAATTTTCGTTGACCTTGGCTACGGGGTAGCTTACCCGTTTTCAACGTTGCATACTCACGGGGGATGCTGGCAGTTTATAAATCATGCAAATCGTCTTCCTTTGCACGGCGAAAGAAGACAGTTCTCTGGGTAAACTACCTGGTAATTCTCGTTATCCTAGAGCGGCTTTAAACCAGCGAAAATTCGTTCTCTCCCCCGTTATAACGCGATTTTTAATTTACATATTGCTCGTAGCGAGGAATTAATACGCGACGGTAAAAAGAGCATGGTTTTTCCATGATACACGCCGTTATGCTGGGCTGTAAAAATGCGCACCGCAGGCTCAAATTTCTTCCTCTCAGATATGTATTTTTGTAGAATTTTTTACCACGTTGTTGAGAAAGGGTTTAATATTTGTTGACGTTGAAAATCTCGTGTCTTAATAGTACTTGGCCCGCCGGGAACTTGCACTTCTTCTCACTGTGTATATTTCCAAACTTTTTAGAACATGCATTATCCGAAGGGTATATGAAGAGAGAAATGCACTGCAAACTCGTGCGTGTATTACTACACACGAGTGTTGGATAAAATGTGACACAGAATTTAGAACAGAGATCGAATATTTACGTTATAGTATCAATAACTAATAAGAAGAAATTCGTAGATGCATGATATCACGAGTTGAAATTGATTGGGCGTGCGTTGTATGTACGAAGTACTTTATCGTATAGAAAATTAACATATATACCTAAGGAATCTTTACAATCCAAAGTATAAGATCAGATAATAATTCTTAAAGACTTTGCTCAATAACTTTTCAGATTTATCTCATACTCCATAAATATCCTAATATCATAAAGTGGGCATCATAGGGACATTCCCTATACCATAAATTCATTCTTATCTTCATCCGCATTTGTTACGCGATAATTAATTATACAAAACAGATAATTGCATGTATTTTTACCATACAAAAGAACGAATATTTTTGGATTTTAAATCCAAAAATATTTTTAAAGCTACCGTAGATAAAAAGAATTAAGTATGTTCTGTTGATTTTAATCCAAGTGTTACGATCGTTCGCGGAGAGACGCGATCGCGAGGAAAACGCGTCAGCGAGAGGCGTAAATTCTCGCTACGATTCTACTATTCGACGCCACGAATTAGTCGTTCCCCTGTTTCGATTAAGATAACAGAGGTGGTTCAAATGAGTTTAACACTGAATTAACAGGGTTAATATAAAACTTGTATATTTAACAATATTTCAAATTATAATGAACACGTCACAAATTATTTAATGATAAATACAATTAGTTTGGTAGTAATTCGATCCGACTTTATATTTCTCGATATATTCGTTAGACTAAGCGACCTGGATTTTATTCGTCTGAAGCTCTCGATGCATTCCGTTTGAATCGCCAAATGATACTGATAGCCCTCCGATCTTTTTTTTTTGTCTTTTCTGGGAGACGACCTCCATTACGCTCGGGTCACGCCACCGTTCGCGCCTATGATCGTGTATGCTACTTTCTTTGTGTAGATGAAATAACGGATCGAAGGCGTATCTATGTTTCTAGAACTCGCTACTTGATGACAACTATGTCACAACTTGTCGCTACATTGTATATATTTCGCCGGTCCTATAAGACGATCCGTCTGCGACACTGTAGTATCACGAACGACGGTTAAGGACACGGCCTATGGTAAGCCTCTTGGCGTAAGACCACGAATCTTATAGAAACATTGTATTATCTGTCGTGCTGTAATACCATGTGTCGTTCAGTATTCTTGGTGCTGAAGGATGTCACCCCAAGGAACAAATTAATTCGTGGAACGTTCTCCAGTCGAACAACCGAATGGCCAGTTTCTGGAACGGGCGAGAAAGCTCGAAGGGTGGAATTACCAACGTGCATACATATATGGAACAGCGGCGGTTGGAATCCCGCTATGTCCCTTTGGCCGATTCTGATCGGGAATTTCTTGCGACCTTCAGAGGGCCAGGGGATAGTACGCGCCGGGATTACATCAGTATGGATTGCGCGTAATACCCTGTAAACCGAGTGAAGCTTTCTTTTGTTTTTGCGTCGGCTTTCATCTCTCTGGAAAAGCGAGAACGATCTCCGATAGGGAAGCATCAAAGCGTTCCGTTTTATCCGGTACACGTGATCAGGAAACAGTTTCGTTCGTCATTTCAGTCAGATTCCATCACATCCAGATGTTATCAAACAGATATCATTCGTACAAAAATACAGGGTCCGTGCAAATAACATAAAAACGGAAATGGTGTGATTCAAAAGTAAGACAAAGATATGGAATCAAACTTTTTTATCTTCGACTTAGTTTTCCAGAAAATCGAATTTGAAAATGGATCAGATATACGTGAGCATGGCTAATTTTCGTATTACGTGTGAAAATAAGTGGACAATGCGGAATAAAATTTTTCACAGAACGCTTTGTTTCTGAGAAAAAAGTACTAAGTTGAGTCCTAAGTAAACGTGTTCACGTTCTATTCTTTCCTTTAAACGAAGCTTTAAAACTTTTATTATTCCGAGAATAAAATTCGGATTTTATTCTATATTTTCAACTTATCTTCACACTTAGAATGACCTGCTGTCGAATATTTAGTCGCGTCCAGTGTGGAATTAAACATTTTCGAGTATACTTGATAAATTTCCAAACTCGATTTTCTCAGCAATTGAGCCGAGAATGCAAACATTGTATTTTTATGTCTTTTTTAATTTTTCCTCAAGAACGAATTTTTTGACATTAATACAATCGACGATATTTAAATAACAAATATATGTAGCGATATACGTAGTAAATATTAAGGTATATTATTGTTATATGGTTCAGTAGATAGTTTAGCACTGTAATCTTTATGACTATAAATCAGACGTGAATTGTCTGGATATCTATGAAGGATAGTGCACTTGGTGCGTGCGTGTACATCGATCGAATAAATTAGTTTATCGGTAGAGTATGAAATTTCCCGTGAAATTTTTTAATAACACGTATGCAACGACAGAAGAAAGGAGACTCGACTTTATTATGTTTCGCGGGTTTCGCGAGCAAGCTTAATTACGCGAATGATAGACACGCAACAAAAAGTCCGGTGAGGAATTCTTTGGAACCGCAAACAATTCTCCGGCTAATTAGCCTGAATCTGGTCGTAAATTGCCGATGAAATGGCTGTTAAAATCCATCGTTGAGCCGAAACGCAAAAGGAAGAGCAGAGAGTAAGCTAAAAAGAGATGAAGATGAAATGAAAAGAAAAAGAGGAAAAACAAAAAGATAGTACAAAAGGTACCGCCCTTGAGGTCATTACTGTACCGTGGTTTGGATCGTGGCAGCCTAGAAAGTTTCTTGGTCGCTTGCCAGACACTCACGCGAGCGACCACCTTCAAAAAATACCCGTGAAAGAGCCGAGAATACCGATCGTCGCGCGGCGAATGAAAGGGGACACGGGGAGTTTGCGAAGAGGGAGCGAAATTTCACGGGCCACTTAGAAACGATACTCGTGACGATTCTTTTCACCAACGTCGTCCTTCTCGTGAGTTATGAAATATAGCTGCCCGATCGGGCGTAGCTTTCATATTTCCTTGGAACCAGGCAACGTGCGAGCGCTTCGCTTCTCGTTGTTTTCGCCGTGGAAACGTCCACGGTGATGTACTTTCCGTCGGAAATACGAGTCCAATCGTTCATAAAGCTCCTGGGGTATTGCTTGTATGGCGCTCGACGATAGGTGAATCTACGCCCATGCAGCGACTTCTCCTTTTTCACTGTGTTCCTCCGCGATTCCCTTCGCTGCTCTATTGTCTCCTCTCCGAGGCCGGATGCATGACGTGATCCTCCGTCATACAGAGCAGCGTCTGATGAAAATGGTATTTGGAAATCTGATAAAGCGAACTACCATCGTAAATCGACCGTTTCGACGACCGTTCTCTTTATCTCATGCTGCAAGAATCATGGTAGTCTGGCATTAACCTCGATGCAATTAAATGAAGAATCTGAGATTAAGCGTTCTGGGGCATGACATTTTCTATGCGTCTCGTGTTCGTATGTGTGTATTCTTTCGGATGTCTTGTGGCTTTCTACGTGCTTTATACACGGTGAGCCAAATTTTTGTGGAAGGTACGGCAGTGGCTGATTCAGCACTCTAAAATAAGGAGTTCGTATAAACATACGTCGATATGACGTTGTTTTGGAGTTACAGCTTCTTTTACGATGCCAGACATTACTTAGATCAACGATTTCCTGGCAAATAGACAGGTCGCGTTGGCCTTATTTCCTGACCAGCTCCATCCATGGATGGACCTGAATCCAAGCGATTATTAGTTATGGGGACGTTTAAAATCTCTTGTTTCTATTACGTCAGTTGACTGTGTTAATACTCCTCGACGTCGTGACAATCAAAGTTAAAGATAAATTCGTACAAGTTCGACGATCCATACGATGCGATGCATTTGCGCTCCTGTTGAAGCTGGACCTGCTCATTTCGAGGAATTTTTCCGAAGGTAGGAGCAAGCAACTATTACGACACGAAACGAACTATTTGTCGAAAAAAATGACATATCAAAAAGGTCGTATGTGAACGTTTCTTCCTACTTTAGTGTGTTGAATCGATTTCTGTCGTATTTCTCGCGCGTTCTGACTCACCCTGTATGTCGATTGATCGACACGTGAAACCGATACAAAGTACCGTGCAGATTCGTTCGAATATCTCCGGACGATTTGAAATTCAAGAGTCGGAATAAATTCCCCGAACCTCGGTCGTCCTTTTGTCAGTTTTATTAGGTTCTCGAAGATACCACAGGGCTTAAGTATAATTCGAGAGCACAATAACGTCTGGTAAAGTGCCATTCCAGAGTACCACCACTGCAGATTATGGACATTCCACGTGAACACTAAACATTGTCACTCATCCTACTCGATCTTCGATACTTCGACGTAAAAGCACTAGAGCAACCAAACAGTATAAATCTTGGTTGCAAGGCAACCCGTTATCGTAAAAAGTCTCATCGAATATTTCCATGAAGCAATCTATTTTGGCTGATAAAAATTTGTATCCTTCGACCATGAGAAGATTCGTCAGAAATAAAAAATAATGTCTTCGACGAATATAATAGAAGGAAAAATTTCCATAAACCAATCTATTTTGGGTGATAACAATTTGTATCCTTCGACCATGAGAAGATTCGTCAGAAATAAAAAAACTATTTCTTCGAAGAATACAATAGGAGAAAAAATATACATAAAACGTCATATAAAACATCTTGAGATGTTATTAGTATCGTGACGAGACACAACTGTTGTTTCTATAAGTTTTTAGATACCTTTACGAGTCGAACCATATATTTTTCATAGTCTTACTCGTATAGTTCTTTTTTATAGGTGCCTCCTTCAAAATGCTCCTCAGTTGTATATTATCGTTATCGTTATCAAACGAGCTCGATGCTTTGTAGCTCACTTTCTTTTCTAAAAATCTTATTGTTTATTATAGAACGATTTTCCTAATCTTCCTCGTTAATTCTACATCTACGATCGAAGCAACAAAATCAGAAACACAGCAGAGAGATAAGATCTTGTAACTTCCACTCTTTGGAACTTGTTTCGAGTTTTACTAATACAACGAACATAATCGTCTCTCGTAACATACACAATGTGTCCGTAAAGAATTTCTACAAGCGTTCGCACATTTTCGTGAGCTATCGGCCATCGTAAACTCGCGGATAACAAGAAAACGAACAGTTTGAGGACACTGTGAGAACAGGAGGTTGCGAACGTTGTATTCAGGTTGGGATCGCTGGTTGCTCGTTCAAATAATCTCTCGGAGGCACGTCAACGGGAACGGTGTCATCAATTTGACCCTGTTTTCACTTCGGTTCGATATTGCGATCCGCGACCTCGCGGCGTCGAATATTCGCTGATCGTGGTATCTGACAGTAGCAATAACGGAACACAGTCGATTAGACTCCCTTACACTCGATTTTATCTTATATTCCTCCTTCTTTTCCTTCTGCTCTCCTCGTATTTTCTGACAACTGTCTCAGACCGGCAAAGTATGGTTTTACTTCGCATTCGCATGTGAATATCGATAACCAGTCGACAAGTTGGCGTTTCGTTCTTTCCACATATATAACATTAATCGCGTGGTAGGAAATGCAAACAAGCTGCATAGACTGGTAGCGACAAACAAGGTGAAAAATGTTACGGCCAGGAAATAGTCAAAGAGACAAAGCGTTTTTGAGCGATTAAATTACGGTCACGAAAGCAGCAGCCATCTTGCATAATAATTTACCAAGCAATGTTATTAGTAAATTGACAAGTGAAAAAGTGACGTAAATATCAGTGATGTGATATTTTATAGTGTTACAATTTCACTGACTCGTAAATTGTAAAATTTGCCGGGAGAGCTTCGTTTACTTTATTACCAAACTTAGTACTGCCACGCAAGAGGATTTATTAGTATTATAACTTGTAAAATTTCACTGATAATATTAGTTCAATTGTGCAAGAGGGCTGCTTACAGTTGCACGTTTTCCGAACCAGAGCTTTCGATCTCTCGGCGAAATCCTCGTGGGAAACGTTGCAGCCAGTTCGATTTTTTCATGCCGTAGAAATTCGCAAAGAACAGGGTCGTCCTTCGATATCTCCTTGCTACCTCCATGCACCTTGTCATTTGCAACAGAGATACGAGTTCACGAGTTAGATATATCCGGATTTTAGAATATTCTATATCATAGAAAATATTCTGTATGATCTCCATAGAAATTTCCAATAAACTTCGATTGTCGATAATTTAGAGAATTTAATGTCAAGAACGCGGATGGAAAGTGGATTAAGAGCACTGTGATTCGTAATATAGAGGACTTCCAGGTATCCCGGAAGTTCGAGGTAGTTTCTAGGTTACGATTCTCCGGGAACGACGATCGACAGAGTTTCCACGGTGTTTATTAACCGCGAGACAAGGCGAATCGTAGACTCGAATGCGACGCCTGGGGCGTTCGACGAATACTCAACTGTCCAGAATTATATCCACGAAGATTAGAAGCGAACCTTACCCGCATAGACGCCTGAAATTCGTGGATCGAGAATCGCTAGATCCGAGTGTTCAATATCATAACGCCTAACGTCGAGTCCCTCTGTAACTCTACCAGCTGAATTCCAGTCGTATTGTCATGGTGATCGCAGTGATAATGGATGGCGGATTTGCAGGAATATCGATGGATTGGTCGATGGATTTCTTGGAAACATTGGAATACCAAGCCTAGATGATGGAAAACGAGCATTTGCCATTACTGAGCAGCGTTAGTTAAATGAAGGTGGAATGGTGAGTATTCTCTTCTCGATTATTTACTGAGGGTCGCAAGTATTATTATAGTGGCGGCTACTATTAAATCACTATTTTACGTAAGTGTTTGTTGTTCCTAATTATGTATATTAACCTTTACATTTATCGGAAAACTTAATTTAACATATTTAAACAAATTGTATTTTATTCGGTATTTTCTTGATATTTTTAGGCGAAATGCATTTTTAACGTCGCACACAATATATTTTCATATATCAAAGGAAAAAGGCTTTCTCTTGTACAATTAAATTAATTACTGTTAGTTAGAAACTATACATTATCAGTATTTTTCTTTCATAATACCTAGAAATCTGAGTAATGCAACGAGCGAGACTTTGCAAAGATTTTGCAAGTAAATTTTATTAATTGTATAAATTATTTGATTATTCTATATGATGTTGAATTTTATGCAAGAATTTGCACCTGTAGAATGATAAAATTGAAGTTTATGATGTATAACTCGTGTCTTGTCAGTTTATTAATGTTCTATTTTATTAATGTTTTATCAATTGATGAATTATCGTGCAAGCCGGTCTTTGTTAAAAATGATATTCAACTTTACATTTATCATCCGATATCTCATATTTAACAGTTTATGACGGCCATAACTTTTGTTACGTAATGAAATAACTTTCATCATTTTTTCATAATTTCATGACCCTGTATCTTTTATTAAATATTCTCCACATATTCTCTATAATTTTATATCTTTCGCGTACATTTAGAATAAAAATTCGCGATAAGAACGAAGTAAAATTTTGCTTTATTTAACATGGAAATTACGTGAAAAAAAAAAATAAAGCTATACATGTATCCAATAAAATAATTACACAACCGTGGTTCAAAAGATAAAAAATAACCCACTCCTCGTTCACAGACCACCGTTCGATAGTTTTAACATAGAAATCTCACGCATTTTGTCCTGATAACAATAACATAATATTTTCGTCATTATTTTACGCGTAACCGGATATCGTCAATTATATATACTGCACGAATGATAGCTAGCGTATAATAACGTACAAAAGTACGTATATCAAACAAAAAAAAAGAGGAAACTCCGACGGGTTAAAAAATAGCCCGGCGGATGAACATCATCACAGTGGCCCGATTTCACGAGCATTGTTATGGTGATAGAGTTCGAGAATCAAAAAAAAAAAAAAAAAAAAAAAAAAAGAAAAAATAGGAGTGGAAGGGAAGAAAGAAAAGGGGTGAAAAAGAGTGGGATGAAACACGAGCGAATAGCAATACGCCTGCACGAACGAATTTGTTACCAGGCGAGTTTTGATACCATTTAATTCGTTGTTTCGACTGTGACGAATTCATCATGAACGGCGGGAGGCGGGAAAACCTTCGATTTCCATTTAACCCATTCAAACTCGTTTTCACGTGTTTCTTTAACCATCGAAATAGGAAACGGCCGCGCCGGATTGTTCAATATTTAACTGCAAGTTTTTGTAGAGTTTGGTTTTTATCCAGGCCAGCCAAATGCTGGAAATGCCGATTGGAGACAACAATCGATGAAAAGCACGCGCGGTTTTCCACGTCGCGTTGCGAACATAATAAATCTTAAATTCCCTAGCTATTCGAAATTTTTGTATTCGCGAGACATGGTTGAGGGGTCACGGGGTGGGGATCCAAGCAGGCACGCGATAGATTTGTAATCAAAAACATTCGTCTTTAGTCCTTCGACGAGTGAATGGCAACGCATCGTCGCTGTCAACCTTAGCGTATTATTTTTGTAAGCGCGTGTGTGGAATATTGTGCGTAGTGATGCACTGTAAAGCCTAATCTCAATCTCTTATCTCCGGTAAAGTGTATGAAAGAATAATTCTTAAACTCTGTAAGAAAATTCTGTTCGAAAAATTTCCGTGTTCCTGTGAGCTTATCCGTAAGAGGAAACTTATGGAGTGGGGATAGAAGCACGTAAGCCTTCATCGACGTTATATGTCTTCGATCCTTCGACAGGTGAATGTCAACACAACATCAAGTGCATTTTACGAACTATACCGTGGATGCATAACATCGCGAGTTTGGAATTTAACATCGCGAGACAGTAAAGTGAAAAGATACTAAATTATGAATTCTGTAAAAAGATTTCTGTGCTCGTGTGACTAACTTTGTCCATAGGAGATATTTCTGGAACGAATATATCAGAAACAGGTAAGCGTTCATCGGCACCTTTTAATTTTTCTTAATT
Source organism: Bombus affinis (assembly GCF_024516045.1). Lineage (NCBI taxonomy): Eukaryota > Metazoa > Arthropoda > Insecta > Hymenoptera > Apidae > Bombus > Bombus affinis. The sequence continues at coordinate 6,270,025 of NC_066355.1, read as the reverse complement.
CTTCAACGAGTCGAATATAAACACGAATTGTTCGTCGAGTAAATTTTGCTTAATATAATTGTCTATATAACATAGCAAGTAATCCTAAAATGTATTTTCTATCTCGGGAATGTACGGTGAAGGTACAGAATCTTAAATTCCGTAGAAAAATTTCGTGCTAGAAATTTCTGTATTCGTACGACTTTGTCCATAGGAGAAACTTATGGAGTGGGGTTAAGAGATACAACGTTCGTCGACGCCATGTGTCTTTGACTCTTTGACGAGTCAATGTCAACACGACGACGAGTGGACTTCTCGTGCTATGCTTCGGCGTGGAATCTCGTGTAGAGTGTAGAAGCACATGACGACAACTTTTGATGGAATTCGTGAACTGGATACGAAGCGGACTGCTTCAAAGAACCTGAATCGAGTAAGTACTACTCTCTCATTTACATTCTTGCGTTTTACCCGAGTGCAAATTTACAAGTTGGATGTTTTCGTGGTTATTCCATGGCGTTAGTTGTTGTAAGGCAATCCTGTGATCTTATTGAAAATAAGAATAATTATTTCTTAGTTTTTCTGTTTCTAAATATATTAAAGCAAAGACGTAGAATATACAATGCTAACTGTAAGTATTAGTTAGGACACTTACCGTGTCCGACTAAAATGTTTGCACGATATTTAGAATAATTTAAACTCGTAATTTCTTGTTATTTTATTATAAATCTCTTCTTTCATTCACATCCTATCAAATGTCTAGTAATATAAAATACTACACAAAGTATAATTAGCCAGAGTATTTCAATAAATGTAGAAATCATACAGGAACAGCATGATAGATTATGGTTATATTACGTTACGTTAACTGTACACTGAATCGCATCAATCTTATAACATTTCGGTTCGAATATCGCATTATCATCATCAACAAAGCAGAAAGGAACAAAAAGATAAAACAGAAATGCATGAAAATCTTGCAGCAACGTCGATCAGATTACGCTCTCGACCAGCATCTCGAAGTTTGTGTTGTTCACAAACATACTCTCTATTTGCTCTTCTCTCGTTCGCTTTAATCCGAAAGTCAAGTAGTGTTTTCATCGATTAAACTTCGTTTTCCAAAAAACTACAAAGTAATGGAAACCGAACGGGGGAAGGTGGGAGGGGAGGCAAAAGAAAAGAGAGAAAAATGATTAAGAGGAACGGGATGAAAAATATTAAAAGTACTTTACGTAGGTACTTGAAAATAAAAATCGTTGTGATGTTCGTCCCGTTTGAAACAGTATCTGCCCGTATTTTTTACGCGATGCGTGCGTACATAGGGGAAAAGGGACAGGGACAGGAGAAAAAAGAACGAAGGATAAAAATACAGCAAATAGAATTATATCTGGAATAGCGGGCGTTACGCGCGTCGGATTTCGCGCTGTAAATGCCATCGTATAAAAGTGAGACGAATAATGAAAATGGTTTTGCACGGCATGCCGCGTGTTCGGTGTTTCGAATTTGCCACCGGCCGTGCATCGGGATTATGAAAAATCCGTGCTCAACGTTAGAGAAATTTAATGAAAATTTTTTATCCACCTATTTTTTCAAACTCCTTTCTCCCGCTTTCCTTTTTTTTTTTCTTGTTTTCTTTTAATCATCTGCCCGATCAAGAATGGCGCGTTCAAACCACAGCAGACCAAACTGTTCGAAATTAAATTGCTTGAAATGATGCTTGTGTAGTGGTTAAATTACATTCTGGCCATTCAACTTTCGAATTATCCTACGAATCGGAGTACGTTTACGGAAAACGTATTGTTAAGCACAATGAACAAAAAAATTAATTAGACGAGGCAGCGTAGTACGTTCGAATAGCAAATATATTACTAAACGAGGAAATTGGGATGCTATTTCGTGGATGAAACGAGAGCACGACCGATGTAGATTACGTTTTGCTCCATAAATACCGGAAGTATGGAAAGTGTAACAAGATAACTGTCGGTATACTTGATTTGTGGCTAGATGGAATATGTGGGATTTGATGTTATTGCCAGTGTTTGCGCGAAAGGGTCTCGCGAATATCCGCGGAACCACTTTGGCCAATGATGTGAAACAGTGATGGTGCGATTTTGAAAAACTGGATCAATTCCCTTCTATTACATGATATTAATCGATTAAGAGGGAAAGTGGCACGAGTGACAAAATTTTTGATCGCAAAAGTTATAAATAAAATGAAATTATAATTGAAGAGTCTGTGTTTTCAAACATTAGAAGAAATCTACTGTAGATACTCGTAAAGGCTTGTAAATTGATTAAACAAAATTGTCTAGAGAAATAAAATTATATCCTAAATAGAATTCTAGGAAATTATGTGTCCTTTTCTCAACTTGTCTCTTGGAGGGGGATAGATGCATTTCTACCTCTTTTCTCGTTATTTTATAGCGTATTTTAATTTTCATTTTTATTGCGTTATTAACATATTAACGGCCACTGTGGAGTTTTTTTCCTTGACTAAAGAATTACTACGTAAACGTAAGGAATAATTCTAAAGGAAAGAAACTCCAAGTATTTATTTCAATTAATCTTGAAATACTATATCTACGCGATATACTGCACATTCTAATTACGAAAACAATTATAACTAGAATACGTTTAAATAATTCGCAGAATATAATTTTATTAACCGACGTCTGCTTCAAATAAATTGAGACAAAAATGAGAATATCCAATGAATATCGAACCATAGTATTTCGCTATACGCGGCACAAACACGTGCAAACAAAAACAAAATTTTTCAAACCCCTGTCTTTAAAAATTATAGAAGCTTTCAATTTTCACTATAAAAATCTTCATAAAATTATATTAAAATCTCCTCCCTTTTAATCGGGTAGCTGTCATGGTGAACGTGTGGAAACGGCTGTTAGTTATGTCTATTAAATTGAAACAAGACGTCAGAATGTGAACAAGAGGACGAGATGTAATTTCAAGAACTCGTAATACGGGAGCCGAGGCAGCGGGGAATTCGATAACCATCGAGCACGGAAGTTAATTAAGACGATCATGCAATAAACATATCGAGCGTATCGTGAATAACCAGGCTTCCATACAGTCGATCGAACTCGACCGCCGATCGGAGAAGCTTTACAATTAGCGGCTACATCGATTTCGTGTGTTTCGCCCCGAAGCGAATGCTTCAAGTTAGAGCATCGGCTTCCCAGGCATATTCTCTTTACGCGTGAAGTTGGGAGCGTCGTTGCTCGTCCATATTATGGCTAGTTGCCATTACGAAGCCACCGTAACACCGTCTCGATGAAATAGCTCTACTGTAACCCCCTTCCTCTTGCCCGTTTTGGCGTCATGAATATTCCACTCATATCGGGGAAACAATTCGTACTTTCCTTGGTAGTTGGAAAATTTAAAATTAAAATTATATCGTTGATATAACCAGGTATGCTTGTAACCGTATAATATTCATAGACTGGCAGCCAAGTATTTCGGAAAATAACGGCGCAACTATTTGAATTCATCGTATACGATAATTTCGCAACAATGGTGTGCGTAATGATGTGCCATTATTTATTTCATCGTCTCGTTATCCCAGTTATTTCGTTCACGTCAGGAAACAATAACGAAGTTCTCTTCGGCCCGTTATTGCGCCAATCGAGTTTCGAACTGCTTCGCAGACCGTGTTGTATCGCCGGTACGTACAAAGCAGCGTAATTACCGGTTTGATAACGGTATTACGGGTCGAGACGAAGGAAAAATTCCAAGCTTTTGCCGGCGATGGGAAACACGCACGAGAGAGATGGAAGGGTATAGTATACTGGATGCTTTAAATCCTCGACGAACGGAGCTCGTTCTCAACGCATCATTTTCAATTTCCAGGGTTATTCGGCACGATGAATCAACGCTCATCGATCGTTGCTAGCCGCGAAGCAATCAGTTTTTGCATCGTTCTCCAGTAAGGAATGGCGTTCATGACGTTCAAAAGATTTCTCTCTCTTTCTCTCTTTCTCTCTCTCTTGCTGTAGCGAGGGAAGAGAAGAAGGATGATATCGATAGGAAACGGTATCTGAGGAAAACGTCTTCGCGTGAGGGCGACCTCCGAAAGTATCGTTTTTGCGACGACACCCAGCCATGGCTTATCATCGAGAGGATAAACGAACGTCATACAGTCGGATCATCCGGATTTGGATGGTTCGCGAATCGATCCTTCAATCGAACCCATGCCACCCTTCCTCTCCTTACACTTTGATACATTTCTTTCTCTCTCCATTTCTTCTTTTCTCTCTCTCTCTCTTATTTCTTTTCCTTTTTTAAATAAATGGCAAGATTTTTCGAATCGAGGATATTTATTCCTCTCGACGATATACAGAATCTCTGCAATCATGGTAGAATCGGGTAAGGGATAATTTTTCGTGAAAAAATAAATCGAAAATACACAAATTTACGAACGCATAAATTTTTCTTCCGACAAATCCGATCTTGGAAGCCTAGCCGTGTTTGCATTTATGAACATGGGTAATGGTTTTATGTAGTTCTTGCCTTTATTACTATCACGTTTTCTTTCTATCCGTACTGTTCGCCTGCTTTGATGCTTTTTATTCAAATGACTTCATAAATAAGGATAGGACCTTTTAAAATTAATTTTCTCAATGCTGAAACTGTTCAATCTGTTGGACGTATGATATTGCATTCGATCGTACTGTTCAAAAGAAATTTTTATAAAGTTCTTAGATACATTTACTAATTCTTTAAAAACAGTAATTGTTTTCTATTTTTCAATGGCGCCTGTTATTTTTTAAATACATTGGATTTAACAAAACCTCATAGAGAGAAGCCCGCCAAGCCGAAACTTACTTATTTTCAAGATATTTTTTCTTCTTAAAACCAGTCTCTGCATTTAAAAACTTTATTATACGCTTACGACTGACTTTTTACGAAGGGTCGTTCCTTAGGCGTTCTACCGCGATTGCAGTCACACCGTATATATTCGAAACATTTACGACCGTAGGATCAATCTGATCTTCTCGCGGAAGTGGCGATTGTTTCCTGAAATCCAAGGATGTAATTGGTTCTTAAGGGGTTGTAAAACCGTTGACAGGGCTGTAAAACGTTTTCATGGTGTGAGACACATAAAACCCAGAGAAATCCGTGCGATTGTGGAATTATTAGCTTGGTGGATATTTCGTCGAATAGCTTTTTCAAGCCAAAAGAATCCGTTATAAAATTACCGACAGAAGGCGTGTTCTTTCATTCTCTTCCCGTCTATTCTCGTCCATTGAAGCTCCACTTGACTCTATATCGATTGTCATTTCACCGGTAGTACGACGTCGATCAAACGTTCTATAACCCATTACCGTTCAAGTTGTCCCATCCAAAAACAAAATAGACGATCGAGGAGATTCGAAACTTTGCGTCATCGAGATTCCCCAAGACGATTGAAAATCGAGAGAATACACGGAGGTTCCTTTTAACAGAAAACTCTCTGTCTCTCTTTTTCCCTTTCTCTCTGTCTCCCTCTGTAGTTCCTTTTTAAAGCTCCGGTTGATAGCGTATAGATGGTAATAACGTGAAGTTAAAGATTTTCGAACCGGTCATACTGTCGATACGGTCGCCACGGTTCGTCAATTACCGAAAGTTGAGAGTATCGTCGGACCTTAGGGAGGCGGAAATACGATATAACTTTATCCCTGGTGCTTTCGACAATCTCGCCGGAAATAGCGTAGTCGAAGGTCGTGGGGAGGATTTCGAGGGAGAATCGAGACTCTGATCGCAGAATGCACCTTCTGAACATATATTCCGATGGAACAATACGATACTAAAGGGCTTGGAGGGGTTGAAGCGGGTTGGAGTTGAAGCATCGACCAGTTTTCTCTGTTCTATAAACCGGGGCCTCTGTTTGCCATTCGGTTCGTGTACCCGCAATCCCATGCGTGCTGCTCCAGTCAGAAAGAACAGACATGTTCAATACCTTGTGGCTTCCGGCTCACTATGCGGTTTTAATTTAATTACACGTGGCTGTGACGATGCAACAGGAATGCCGATGCTCGAAAGGAATGCACCGAAACAAAGAAAATTCGAGTCCCTTTTTGATTGATTTCTGAAATTTGATTGTTCGCTTTTTTAAAACAAAGGAAATTCTATGGGGCATATCCTGAACGTATTCCACGGGGATAATACAGCGGCTTGCTGGCGCGAATAAATGCTACAACGTTCTGGTTTTATCAATAAAACGATGGCGATTCATTCCTTTCATGGGTGCCAGATGATCTATGCTTTTTTGTAACACTGAAAATAACAAACTAGTGAAAAGAATCGGAGGTTTTTTTTACAGAAACTTTATGGAGTTACCGGCGTTTTGAATGTTTTTTTTTTTTTTTTATTTATTTATAAAATGTATGAATAGAAGATATATCTTTTCATATATCTCTCATTTTAATTCTTTTCATACAAGTTTTATACTTTACTGGTTGATATTCTAATATTCTAATAATTCTAATATTAAGGAAAATTCGTTTATAGCTTCATCTATACGGAATTCGTTATAGTTAATTAATTTAACTCAATGTTATCTTTATTACTTCTTGTATCATTTTTATTGGTGGGCGGTGAGTTTATTTTAGACTTGTTGCGTAGAATCAGACAATTTTCATATTACGTTTTACCTTTTTGGAGAGCCGGATAATTCCTCCTGGGTAGATTTTTCGTAGAATTGCAAATTTAATTTTGCACAGCGGCGTTAAAATAGAGAAAAAAGAACAATGAATGGAATTCGTAATTATTTTAAATATTCGCGGTGTAGTACGAGAATTAGAAATATCCATCAAATATATCGGTAATATTAACAATGCTATTCAAATTTGTTAACGTTAAACAACTTCATCTGAATTATATAAATAAATGCGGAATATAAATTCGAAACCGTGGCGAGAACACGTCCCATTGATCGAACTCAGACGTTTGCATGTTGAAAAATCGTGGCCACAATCAAAATTCTATGTTTCATCGTGGCAGTATGCGAAATAAACGAAGCTTGTTTATCCGTGACCCACTTTCGATTCGATTTGTACTCTGGAACCAAACGAGAAGATCAGGACAGAGAAAAGAAAGATATCGACGGGACCGTCTATCGATATCATCGCGATGTACTCCCTTTTGCTGGATTTCCACGGAGCACAGAGCATCGTATCAAAACTAAATTTCGTCAAATCTCGTCATTCTCGATTGCACAGTCTATCCGTCTAGGGAAGATCGATAGTTGATCGAGGCTAGAAAAATTGTTTGGCAGGAAATGTACATAAAATGGACTAGCTAAGAGAAATCACCTGACGGTTAAAAGAATCGATTAGTGTTCTCTCGCATAATTAAAATTTATATTATGTGTGAAATTTCCAAGTTACAGGTTATTAATATCCAAATTATAAATATTAATAAATGTAATACGTTCTATGATAGTACTCCCACAATAGCAATTATTAACTCAGAGGTTTCATATAATATTAAACATCTACGTACATGTTTCACGCGAAACGTACGGATCCAATGTCTAACTGAAATAAAGTATACGATAACAGACTTCTTCTTAGTTTGACACAGTGGCAATCTGGCATCATTTCATGAAGTGATGTAATAAAGGAAATAAACGAAATGCATTCGCACTCATCTTCCTTGGCGGATGACGTGAAAATGTGAATTAAGATGAATCGCTCGAGTGTCGTGGTAAGCGTAACGAAACGCCAGAGAAATATACCAACTGCATTTGTCCAACTGGAACGTATTTTTATCTCTTACAAAGATAGTAGAATATTTTTCCACCTTTTTATCCTACGTCTCTAAACAACAGAAAGTTCCAACATGTAACTCTATCGAGGAAAGCTGATATTCGTTGGTCTAGAAAAAGAAGTAATAAAATCTTTAAGTCGATTCAACTTATCCTTCCAGTAACTTACTCAATCTGTCTCCTTGGGAAATAGCTGGAACCGATCCTGGCTTTCGAAATCTCCGATATGCAGCTCGATGCGTAAACGACAGAGACTATACAGAACGACACGTAAAAAGCTTACTGTGTCTCGAGAATTTTAATCCGTTGGCGAGAATATTCAAGCTGGTCCAAGCCGTTTATTGTAACTAGGATCAGCCTCGTTTCCAATATAATTACATTCGATTGGGAGAGCCGAGATGGCGAGCGGTCCCGAAACACTTTGGATATCGCGGCAACTTCCAGTCGGGGAAGTTTCACGTCGTTCCGCCCTCGATTCCCTCGTTAAGCTTTCAGTCTAATGTCGAAATCTCGCTGGCCGCGGCTGCGCTCGCTCGTAGACATGGCTGCAGATGTTGGAAAACTCGAAACGTTCGCGCGGCTGCCGACTGACGGTCGGATAGCTCCTCATCGAAGTTCTTCGATCATCGTAATTACAGTCCACCTAACCGAATCGTTACCGCTATATCAACGCCACGAATTACTACGTTAAAGTTCGTGGTCCGTTCTCGTCAACTTTCTCTCGTGACAACGATAACGAGTTCATTTTGAGATTGGCCAGCACGAATTTCGCGTTTTCGGGGATTTCAGGCTCGTTGATTGCGTGAATTATATTTTTCACGTGATGCATGTGATATGTTTAGGAACAAAAGTGGGCAATTTCCGGCTTTTTATGTTTCAGAATTTTTAAACTTCGGGAGATAGTAGATTGCAGCTTTTTATGCGGTACATATTTTTCACCTAAATTATATTTTTATCTGATATATTTAGATATTTTTAGAAGGGAAAATGATTAATTTCAAGTTTTTTATGCTCATAAATTTCAAAGCGTGGAGAGATAATTAGTAGATCGCGGATTTTTATGCAGTATAATTTTTCGAATATAAGTGAAAGGATAAAGGCTGTGCAGAGATTTCTGTGACCTATCATATTTCATATTATATCATATTTCGAGTATTTTACATATTAACGTTTTAAGTTCTCTAAAAACAAATCATTTACCTTTATAAATTTAGATGAGCGACAGCAAATTTCATTGCAAACTTTCAAAATATTCTTTACGATACCACTCTATTTATATAGTTAATCAAGATGATTTTGAGGCAAATTTGAACAATTGAAACAGGAAGTTTCGGGTTGACCTTTTTAATTTTATTCAGCCTGCAGGATATGGATTTGAAGCATGTGCATAATACTCGACAGCGTGAAATTAAATTGCAACTAAAGTAATGTACATTCAACATACATACTTCCGACAGCAGTATATTATTTTCACGCGGCTGCCGCATCCAAAATTCCATCCTGGAGGTGAAACAATTTTTGGCTGAGATTTAATATGCTGTTCCCCGTGAGAGTTGTATATCTTTTCTGAAACGATGCTAGGACCAAGGGAGAGAAACAGTAAAACGAAGAAATTTTGCTAAGGAAAAAAGAAGTTTAGGAGGAACTGGCTTGGTGATTCGTCATGCAGTCGTGATATTGAATACGCACCACGTACACGTGACGTCTAATATCGCAAAATTGCAAGTAAATCATCACGTGAAAGTTTCTTATTGCCAATGTTAAAATAATCTTTTGCACAATGATAACAAGTTACATAATAAAATAAGTAAAGTCCTGCCACTAAATTTTATTCATTACAAAGGAGCTGATTATCTTATTCATTATATTATTTATAAATTGTAAAATGTAAAATTGTTGTAAAATGTGTGTGTAAAATCTATTTATCAGTGTAATTCTATAATTTACATTCAATGATTTTTATCTATTCGCTAATATTATATTACATTATTCTTACAGATTGTATTGTTGTTACAGTTAAGAAATTCTTGTTTAAACAACTCTAGAAAATAAATATCAAGTACGTAGAAAAATTTGATTGACATTCGTAAAGATTTCAATCGTATCCCGGACATAAAATGGTAAAGATCGTTCTCAAGTAGAACGAGATCGATGCTTAAAATTCTGCCCGATCGTTTCACCGCGTAATTGCAGTCGTTAAGCCGGAATTTATGCCGCGACGGTGTCACAGCGTCGACCGGACATAATTCCGCGTCTCAGCAGGCGAAACTGCCTGCTTTATGGCTGTGTATACTCGACTGATTCGACCATTATTTTTACAATACTTTTCCACCCAATTCCTCGCCGTGACTTCCATTCGCGCGAAATTACTCAGAACAAAGTGGCTGAAGGGAAAAATCGTCGGCGGGCGTGCTGAAAGGCGTATTAATTCGAGATAAGTGACGCGGGATGAGTAAAGTAATTCCTGAAGGTAAAAAGTACTCGTGCATGCATCAGAGACGCCGAACAGAAGAGAAAAAGGGAATTGAAAATAAAGATCGTGTAGCAATGTTGAATTCCAGCCAGATTTTTGTTCATTACTTGCAAAACGATGTAGTAGAAGCTATACTTAATAATCAAATAAAGACAACAATTTCTAAATCGAGTAAAATAATCTTTTTATAGATTCGCATAAAAACTATGATATCTTTAAATTCGGGAGTAATTTCTCTTGTTAATCATTAACGATTGGAACACATTTTTGATGAGCTAATAAAGAACGTATGATGCATTGAAGTTAAAAATCAGTTCTAAAAAAACCAAATATGTTTATAGTTTAATTAGTTAATGAAATTCTGAAGTACAATCTTGCTTATCGAATTTGAAAGAGCATAACAAATATTTTTGTTACGTGCAAACTCCAATATAAATCAGTGCTCGCTTTCTATCATAAACGTTTACTTGGTTCTCAAATACTCATCATCCAACAATTTTCGCAAATCTGTATTCGCTATAATAAAGATAGCGCGTAAAGTTTCCTTATCAGTCCAACTAAAGCGTTCTCTTTATCACTCGACTACTGAAAATATCTGTTACGATCTTGTTCAATATCGGTGATACTGAACCAAATAACGATCTGCATTCATTTAAAGTCAGCGACTTACCTGAGAAAATGATCGATCGCGTTTTCTCTTACGTCTAGATTAGGGGCTGAAATCTCTCACAGAGTGGAAGAAGGGTGCCATTTAACTTGTTAAAACTCCGTTCCGTGGTGGAACGGAGTTTTACTGTGCCTCGCGTGGGAATTTTCACCGGACGAGAAGAAGGCAAAGAGAGTTTTGAAGAAAACAGGCGAGGCAGAGAGAGAAAGAGAGAGAGAGAGAGAGAGAGAAGGAGAGGGAACTGTCTCCGTTGAACTTACGAGAATAACGACGTTCGTTGCACAGAGAAATTTTACTTCCACCAGGAGTAAAATCGAGATGACGGGCCCTTATGCGCGACAACGACAAGCGAACCTGACATGGGTACAAGGTACAAGCTAGACGCGACACACGACAGAGGAAATACGGCGAGAAGTCGATGGGTGGTGGGAAAATTGCAGAGAGAAAGCGCCGGAACAGAGAATGTAAAAAACTAAGTAGGAAGAAGAGTAGGAATTACCAGGTCAGCTGGTAAATTGTCTCAGAGATAAGATTGAAGAAAACGTATAGAAAGAGAGAGAGAGAGAGAGAGAGAGAGAGAGAGAAAGGAAAGAGAAATATTTATACGAATATGAACGAGATGATTAAATTTGATGAAACGCAACCTGGTTAATGATAGAACTAATGTGCGAGATGGTAAAAATCCGATGGGAGGTGTTTTAAGAAATTTAATTTAATTTAATATCAATGAGGATAAGGTAGAAATAATTGAAATATTTGTACACATTTGAACACGAGAGATAATGGAATTTAATAAAGCGAAAGTTAATTAGAGTATTAAACTAATATACGGATCACCAGCTATACGATGAAAGACATTTTAGAATCACTAAATTAACGCGTTAAATTTAATAAATTTAGCGAGTCTACTATGAGCTCTGTTAATATATTATTTTCAAATATGAAATATAAATGATTTAATGAGTCTACTATGATCTCTATTAATATATTATTTTCGGATATGAAATATAAATGAAACATGTGCGAAACATATATATATATGAAACACGTGTAAAGTGGGCACTAAAATTTATAAGCGCTATATGTGACATTTGTGTGAGCACCGTTTAATAACACCAATGTTTTCCTAATACGCACGCAATGCATTATCGAATGTATTGCGTGTATAATCCACGGGGAAAGCGCAGAAAAAGAAGGATGGCAAGCGTAAAGAAAGAAGAGAGAGAAAATTTAAGGAGAAGAAAGACGTGAGATTTATTTCGTGACGGTTCTAGTTTGATAAAAAGACGGTAAAACACGATTGGATTAGAGTTAGTCGCAATTGGTCCTTTGAATCCCCTGTAAGGGAAACTTGATGAAATACAATATAAAGTCCCTAATCAGAGACTGCTGTAAGAAAGGGAGATTTTAAAGAGGGATGATGAACCAAAGAAAAGGAAAAAAAGAAGAAAAGGTAAGCGAGAGAAAAATGGATATGGATGAAACGAAGATTCTAAGAAGATTTAGTATGAAATATACTAAATAGCTTAGCAAATGAGGAACCCTTGTTTCGAAACATTTAGACGTTACTACGGACATTATTAAAGACGAAGAGGAAGAAATATTGTATGCTGGAACGTTTATTTCAATGCACCGGCGAAATTTATAGAAATCGCTTGAACGGAAGCATAGTACGATCCCCCAGAGAATTTCCATAAAATTTGTATGCTAGAACGTTCGACATTTACCCGAGGAATCTCTCTTCAAACTAATAAATATTCCCTTACGGACAGTTTTAAAGTCGATCGAACACGGGAGGCGACGCCGATATCCGAACCGAAAAATTCTTCCGCGAGAAATTATTTTTCCTTCGGTGGAAACGCTTTCTCGCCTCTTCCCGCAGATAATTAGATTTATTAAGTCAGCCTTGTTTACACGTTGTTGGAGCACGTGATTTATCGAGGAGAGCGCTTCGCCAGAGAGACCGATGGTAAAAGGGGAACGAAGAGGACGCTTGGCTACGAAGATTATGAGGTGAATTCTGTCCAACCTTTTTCGTCCTCTCCTTTCGCCATCGCCGCTCTCGTCTTCTGTGTTCTATTCGAGCACTCTTTTAATCAACCTCGATAAAGCTGATTCCTTTAAACGAACTAATTAGCCCGGAGAATAGTCGAGGCCGGGACTGTTGTAAAATATTCTCGGCTTTTGGAGAGTTCGACAGAGCACTGAAAACCTCACTACCGCAAACGAAAGAGCGCTATCCAATGAGAATACCGCGGCAACCAGAAACTTTCTACACAATGATTAATCTTCAAAGCAGTTTTTCGATCGATAACGATATTCCATGGGTAGAAAGAGTGGAGAAAGACCGTACAGCTGGATCAATTATAAAACATGGAAAAGAAGCTAATCCAAACCGTCGATCGCAGAGATTCGTACATGTCTAAAAAATATAGAAACGGCTGCCTCTGCTTTCCGCGACCAGGAAACGCCCGGCAGAAAAACAAACGTCCACGCGGTTCAATTCGAAATATCAATTACCGAAATATTCGGAAACGTAGAGCCGCGGGGGTGGCTCGATTTGGACGCAGTTCATTTTTGTTCCTCTGATACTTTCGTCGGGTCGACGAGTGGCGAAAGAAAAAAAAATAAAAAAGAAAGACAAAAACAGAAATATAGAGGGGAGAAAGGATAGAAGCTGAGTGGATCGTTATTTTTCGCGGCACGTGTAGCGCTTTCATTACGTACACGTTAGTCCTGAAGCGGTAACCGATGCCGTTCGATGAAATTTTTATACATTCGCCGCCGGTGTGGCGTTAAAGTTAATCGGGGATGAGAACTGCTCGATAGCGGCAGTCGCGTATAGGCGTTTTTAGCCCGGACAGGAATGCCAGACCTGGCCCACATTCGACCGTTGATACGCTTAGATAAAACTAGTTCCCAACCTCTCTGGCCATCCCCTAAAACCAGCCTCTCCTAAAAAAAACGAGCCTCGTTTCGCCACACTACCGCCATTCGATTCGATATATACGAAAAAACCGATATTGTATCATCGTCTAAAATGGTATCGGCGTGCAGATGAATATATACCATTAAAGTGCTAATTGTAGATATTCTTTGCTTTTCTTTTTCTTTTTTATCGTCGCTACAATCAATATGTGTCTACTTTCTCGGACGAATTTTCTTTCGTTCGTTTTATTATATCCAATGATTTTTCTTGTTTTCGTGCCTTTCTCTTCTCTCAAGCTGATTCATTCGAACTGATGTTACGTATTTATAGTTTATAGTATATAGTTTACAAACGAAATGATTCGGTGTTCGGAAGAGCTATAAAACTGCATAGAAAGCGTGTGTCACGATTGATATAAAATTGAAAGTTGTAAAAGGTAGAATATTTAGAGTAGAAGGGAAGGACAATTTTTTACGATCATTTGCTGAACTATGAATATTTAATAAACACATACGACAGCGAAGTCACGTCCCCTCACGAAGTCATAAAAATATAAAAGCGCAAAAGTACGTGTATTGCGATCGATACACAGTTAAAAGTTACAATGACCAGTGTAGATGATTCCAAGTAGTAAGAACTAACTATCTTTCTTAACTTCCTGCGATTCGACTAGGATATCAGTCAAACAGAAAAAGATACAACCGTTCTAATAGATAGAGACCATTGTGACAGTTTCATTGAAAAATATCCGGCTTAATAGGCGCTATATATTCGACGTTATCACTGACACGGGTCACATAAAGCAACGTAGGGTGGTGGCTACGATTAAAGAGCGGCATTATAGGACGAGTTATGACGCTCGTCAGGTTTAGAAATTCGCGTCAGCAGATTCTGCCCGGTCGAAAATTACCGGCTGTCTGGCGAGTAGAAAGGGATGCACGATTTTCCATGGAATTTCCATATCCTCGTTTTGAGCAGGGTAAAAATAGAGAAGAAATCATGGCTCGTAAACAGTCCAGGTTGAAACCCGAAATGGGTCGTTATAGTTGATCCCGAAATCACTTGATTCCGAAAGAGGGGAAGAGTACTGGGTCGGCCACGAACGAATAGGGGTTGAAACTGTGTGGCGAAAAAGGGTTAGAGGCGGCCGATTAAGCGACGAGCGTAGCAAAGTTATCTACCCGGCCAAGCTCGAAATCTCTCTCATAAAAGTGGTAACAACCTCTGTTTGGGAAACAATGGTGGCGCTACCAGACTCTCGAGGGTTCGTAAAAGTTTCGGGCGCTTTTGTGGAAAGGGTGAAAGGTGCAGGCGTAACGAGGGAAAGGGAGCCACTGACGAGGTTTAGAATCGGATAGAGAAGAACGCTGGAAGGTAGAACAGCGCACGGATTTCGACTTTAACTCTGCTAAAGCTGTCCAATAAATATCGGACGTTGGTTATTAGCGTTTTAATTCGACCAGCCCAAAGTAATTTAATCTCTGCTGCTTGCAGTGGAAAAAGTGACCGTGGTAGAGGTATCTACCTTCGTAAATAACGGAATAATATTAGTTTCTCATGTACTCGCAGATGTAAAGGAAATGGATTGATGAATTATTGATTGGTTGAGAATTGCGTTCTTGCGGTGTTTGTAACCTATTTAAAATACCAACCTTTTAGAAATCTCTCAATTTTACTGTCTAAGTATTAATTAACATTGAACTTTTCTAAGAACTTTTTAACTTATGAAGTTAATCAATGTAGTTCCTGAGCAACTCATATATAGTGACCGAAAACGAAGATTTGAATAGGTAATAGATATGAAACAACACCGTAATTTTACGAAGCAAGATTACATTTTACATGATCAGGTAGAAATTCGTTTATATGAAATCCATTTATTTCATCCAAATGTCCGATTCAACGAATCTGCGTTGATTGAATCCAATTATTTGAACGTGCATTATTATATGAATGAAAAATCATAGGTAGTGGGCAGAATCAATGGATTTCAATTATATCAATCTGTAGTTCTCTGCTGTGATATAATACACTGTACTATATTGTGTAATAATATAGTTCAGAGTATAACCGTTAACTATATAATCGAAAAATTTCTAACATTCACATAGGCAAGAACTAATTAAAAACTTCCTGTTATCCGCCACACAATGCTATTTAGTCTAAAAATCTAATATAACATAATTATAATTGTACCGTTTGCACTAAAATTACGATGAAAATTTTTCCGTTGATCAAACCAAGAAGTTGATAAAACAAGAGGAAAAGAGGATATTTCTCTTACGTTTCTGTTCTTTCGTTTTTGTTTTTGAAACTCGAATTCTCGCAGCTGAAAGTTTGAAATTTTTAATTCTAATTCTCCTGTCTTAATTGTTCTGTCTCCGTTCCATTCTGTTTTCAAAAACTTTCTAATTGCAAGCTCTTCTCTTGAAACTACGTTTCCCTCAGCAGCCATTGAAAATAAAGAATGCTCTCACTTCGAATTTTACGATGCTGCCTAACTGTCTGAAAATAAAAAGTTTCTTCTCTGAAACAAAAAAAGAAAAGCGGAGAAGAACGAAACAAAGGTTACTTTTCTCTGCTCACGATCAACGTTGTTTTTTGCCGTAGAAATATCCGACTGGATGATAGAGAGGAACGTCGTTTGTCACGACAAAATACCCTTTCTGGAAGTTGCCGAGGAAAACAATTAGATGACCTATCGCATGATTCTATCGACATCCTTCAGGCAGCAACCTGCCAGATGGAAGTAAAGTATGAAGCCAGATGGCGTCGACGTTTTGCCAGACACACATCGCGTTCCAGAATTTAATTGGTAAGTTCACAATTTTCCTCCATTTCGGTAATTTCTCTCTCTCGAAGTCACGTCTTTCCGTTTTCGTTGATCAAACTTTGATCAATTCTTATTTGATCGTCAACCGAGTGAAACGATGGAGCCAGATTCTGCTCGAATTTTCGAACATTGAAAATTGACCACGTAAGTTTCAGGGGAATCTATTGCGAACCTGATCGGATATTTTACGGGGCTACCACTTTTTTAACGTAGAAATCAAAATTTCAAAAAATCAGATGATTGTCCACGGGGTGAAATAAGCAACGTGAATTTTAAATCGGCTCTAAATGAAGGAAAATTAGGAAATGCCGTGAACATGACCGAAAAGGGTCATTTCGTCAGTGGGAAAATTTCGGTCCGCTAATAAACGCAAACCAAATAACTGAGCTGCATCTCTGGAAATCGAAAGGTTAACTTGCTTTGCATATTTACACTACGTTGTAATTTGGAATTTCGTGAAATTTGTCGACAATTTATCGACAACTTTTTAACATAATACACCCATATTTATCCAGTTCTGACACAAAAAGCCGAGGGAAATTATTAAATACGTTTGATTAATTTTCCGGTTATGACGAAAAACCGTCTTCCTTTAAAGGATAATTTGATAAATCGATGTCCAACCAGAACGTCACTCGTTTTGCGAAAGAGACCTCAGCAAAGAGGAACGCCGACCGCTTAATTAAACCGAGAAAATGTTGTCTCTCATACGGATCGACTTATGGACGGTGGTTGTAATTAAAATGGTATCCACCTCGAAAATGTACGACTAGCTCAGCTTCCACTAATACTATTTCTCTCGTTCCTCCAATTCGTTTCATTTCACCGCACTGCTGCTACAGCTATTCCGCCATTCTACTAATATTCTATCAGCATAGCTTTTCCGCTGGTTCCATCCGATCTCGTTATTCTTTCTTTCTCCTTTTTTCTTTCCTTTACGCGCATCCCTTTAAGAGACATTAATATCAGTCGCCTTTCTATTTCGAACGTTCGAAGGGTAGCCATGCAACATCCTGTGTATTCGTCCACGATTTTTCGATGAAAAAAAATCGGCTGTCAAGGGAAAAAGGTAACCAAAGAATTTATCTGACCAGGCAAGTAAAATGGGTCTCGCTCGAAACATATTCGATTTGATATTTTTGTTATCTGTTCTCCTTCCTTTTTTTCTTTTTTTTGTATTCGTTCGCTCTATTTTTGCTCGATTCCTTCCAGTTCAGGATATAACCATCGGTCCTGACAATTGACTAAGGCTTTGTTTTATAGCTTGCTCATCGATGCCCGCTCGCGTTTATCTTTCATTCGTTTTTCGATTGTCGAATGGAATTTTATGGTCACTTCGACGTGCACATTGCAATAATTCCATGTATTGTTTCTGTATCACAATTTTGCTTAGCCTTCGCAGTATTCAATTAATTTAAAATGTTCTTAATTCATAGTTTTAATTAAAAATATAATAACATATAATGTATGAGAAATATTTAACGGAATTAAATATAAAGAGAATAAGATATATCATCTTATTTGTGTTGTTTTGTTTTCTCTCTTTTTTTAATTAATCGAAGATCGCTAGTGCGCTGGTAACTTGACATTAAATCCTTTTCATAAACGTTGATCATTGTGGAAAAGCACACTGTTTTGCTCCGGGTTGTTATAGCTTGTGCGTATTTTGCATCTTTAATGCTACTTGATTATTAAAAAGACTGTTATCAAGAGGTTAAAAAGCTTTGAAATACTCCAACGCTTAAAGAGGTACCAAACAAAAGCAGCATGGAACGCTTCTTCGTTTCAACCATTGTTCACGTTATTTTCAGTAACTACAGCTTCCTAACAAGTTTTCCCTTCTGCGTCTTGACTAAATAGCAAGAAGACGGTATTTTAAAATGATAAGTTAAAAGTTCAAATTCAAATTTTCGAAATAAAATTAGCATTTGCAGATTCAGATTCAAATTTCCAAAATAAAATTAACATTTACATATTTCAACTGAAATTTCTTCAACTTCAAGCTCAAGCTCAAGTTGAAATTTCCTAGTTTACATTTAATTTCAAATCTTCCAATATAAATTCAAACCTTCAAGTCTCACTTCCTACCTTTAAATTCAACTTTTCATATTCAAGTCGAAGATCAAATTTTTAGGTTCAAATTCAAATTCGAAATGTGAAGATATTTTTATCTGATCTAATTCTTATATCCAAAGCACGTCGATATTTCATTTCTGCAGGCCTAGTCTGACGAGTAAGCGACTCAATCTACTGTTTCGTCCAGTAACTTCGTCGCAAAAGTTCTCCCCTTCTCTTATATCTTTCTTACTATGTAGACCGTGAAACAATCGTTCGAATTCGAATGATTCGACGCAATCATTTTACGCAAAAAGTACGCCAGTCTCGAGTGGTGACCGTGTGTCTTTTCGTCAAAAAAAGGACGTCAAATTTCTTCGACCAGTGTAGGAAAAGCACTCGAAAGGAAAGAAAGTCGAAATCTTAGTTTCAAAGCCTGAAATCTCATCTTCCAACAGTTGCGAGCAGCGTGAAACAGTCTCTCTAGTGCTTTTCAGCTTTTCCAACCAGTCGAGTTTATCTCTTCCCACTGTGACACGTCGGAGAAAAGAGCTCGTAGGACTAACTTATTCCTTGAACGTCGCGCCTCTCACAGAAATGGCATGTGTCGTGAAGACCAACCATACGGAGTTCTTTTCGAAATACACTTCCTACGACAATAATAATTTGTCTTCGACCATTACTCTAAAATCGAATAGCTTTTTCCCCTCGCCAATTTTGTCCTTATTTTTATATCAAATTTTAAGTTTGAAAATTAATTTCGTCTTAGCGAGCTCGAAGTCTCGAAAGTATTCAAGTTTTATAATAGACGAGTTTCTTAGAAGTCAATCTAATTTCGGAAATTTCGCAAATTTCGCAATTTTATTACCTGAGTACGAAATTAATGGACTTTAAATTCTTAAGAGTATAATTTGAAAACTGAAACTTAGGTAGGGAATTATTTTACCTACTGAATATGTTATGTACGCTCTATGAATATTTCCCATTCAATTCAAACTTTTCAAAGCAATAATTCACCAAATAAATTTATTATACCATATAAAATCGATAATTATGAATATAGAAATAAACTGTAAGAAATATATCATCAATTTATAGAGTTCATTCATCAATATGGTTTCTGAGCAATACATATTTCCTGAGAGCAATCCATCGTCGACAACATTGTCAATTACTCCGATCCAGACGATATAGATCGACCATAAACTGTCCGATACGAACGGTCCTTTAAACAATTTTAACTTACCGCCACGTTCTATTTTTCCAGTGGTTCGCCAGCTCGCGAGCTATCGCCGACCCATTTTGGAATGTTAATTATCGAATTATATGAGGCGGCTCTAATTTAATTACGCAATTTCGCGGTCAAACGGCCCACACGAGCGCCACGCTGTCCCCATAAATCCAATGGGCGGGTAAAGTGTTGAATCGTTGCTGCTTTCGGCCAGTGGAGAACCATTTCTGTCGTATTTCCTCGCCTTTTCTATTCCAAACCATTCTTCCTTATTTTTCCCCATTCATTCGGCTCTTCTATTTTCCCTCCTTCTTGCCCCGGAAGCCTGTTCTTCCTTCGAGCACACCTTCGCACATTTACTAAGCTGTGAAAGTAAAGCAGTTCCTTCTAAGCGCAAAGTGGTCTCTCATCTTTGAAATGCCAAGCTACTTTCCCTCTGTTTTTTTACGCGCACATTCTCTGCCACCTTTCTTCACTCGAGGCTGCTGTGCCTTCCTTTCTCTTCTTTTCCTCTTCGTTCATTGCCTGCTTCGTTCACTTTCTTACTCTCTGTATTTCGTCTCGCTCTCTTTCTCTCTCGTGTTAAGAACATAACAGGAAAACGAACATTTTGTTTAGGGAGCACGAGTACCCGGTTGAGTGTAATCTTAATGAAAAAAGGCTTTTTACTTGGCAACTTTTTTCGTACATAATTAAAATTCCGTAGCTCTCTCTCTCTCCCTTCTCTCTCTCTTTTCCTCTCGTGTACTTGTCTGTTTTCTCTGATCCGTGCCAACTACATTATCATGTTACGGGTTTCTTCTCTTCGATAAACACACGACGAATATTTTTCTGGGAAAGTAAACGTTACGATAATACTTGATGAGCCTCCGAGAGTTCTTCTTGTTCCTTTCGGTCTAATGCGCATTATTTTCACCGTAGTAGAGGAGAAAGATTGACAAATGTATAGTATATCTAGTAAATTAAGTAAGCAACGAGATTAGGAAATGATTAGAAAACCGAGAGATTGATCTGCGTTCGTTAAAAATCGCGCGGAAGCAGGCAGTTGTGAAGACACATACCGTCTCAACCAGTTGACACATAGAATGCACGTTTTATAATATGGTTGTGTAATTTTTCTGGGCTTCAGTTTTTGTATGTACAATAATTTACTAACTAGTAATATTAGTAAATTGACAATTTATAAGTTACAAGTTAGTGTAGATTTTTCTTCTTGAAATACCCCTCTGATAGAATAATCAGTTAATTGACAATTTGTGAAATTTACTTGCAAAATTCGCTAATATCGATAATCCATAACTTGTAATTTGCAACTTGTGAAATTTCACTAATAAACTACGGTCCTGTTATAATTGCGATTCTTCGAGGTCGTATGGAATAACTCTCGGAAATTTCAACAAAAACTTGAAGATCGCAAAGAAAAGGATTTCATGCATATTTGTGACATTTCGTATTCCGTGAAGATAAGCTTGCGAATTTCCGCTAAGCAGGAATTATTCGGAAATTCGAAGATCCGAAAATTCTCAAGCCAGGAAACACCGGATTCCACGGAATCGCGTTACGAACACGTTCGACTACGTGTTCCTCAAGAAAGCTACTCACAGGCTCCAACAGCTTTTCGCGTAATTTTCGAGTTTGAAACGTGACAAATGATTCACTGCCTTCGTACAGCTGCGAAGATTCCCAGCTTCGATGCTATGCTACCTTTAAACGCAGTACAGAGAAACCGTGTGAATCCTGATTTCATGTATATAACTTCTTTCCAAAATCTTTTCCTATTCCTTTTATACGCCGCCAAGTAGTTTTCTACGCTGGTACATCGTGTACAATTGAACGGTTTGAAACCTTTTCGATACAGGCTGGGAAAAATTTGAAAATTGCACTCGATTCGTCGCTTCAAAGCCATTTAAGCCAGCGTGACGTCAAGCTGCGGCCGTATTACCTCGCCTCTAAACGAAATTGCGGAAATAACGCACGGGAAACGCTCGACCTCCAAATATCTTGCTAACCAATCGCGTGGCTATGCTTCTGTTATCACTCTAACATAAAATGAAACTGTGTCGATCGAGGTTCTGACGTTCACCGTCTTTCAATGTTTTATATCCTAAGATTTCAACATATTTTTATGGTATATATATATATTTATATGATATTTGAAATTGAATCGAATATTCTATGCTTTTACAAAAGGGAAATTAGATGAAAACGGAATTATATCTGAAAAAAGATTGCTAACGAACTATATCTCATAATGTGTGATTTATTGATATTGATTGTTATAATAATAAGCTCTACTACTTATCGGATAGCAGATTCCTTTTGAACAATTTCTGTCGAAATTATTATAATTTTTTATCACGCTATATGAAATAATATTCGCGTATTTTCGTGGTCCGCCGATCAGCAAACCATCCGATTTAAATGCTATTGGAATTATTTGAGGTCTAGTCGATTATCCTGTGTATTCATCGCCGATCATTAAATTGCTGAATTGAAGAGCGAAATCCAGAATATTTAGCATAATAACGAAGGCATAAAGTTTATATATAATACAGTAATGCGTATGGTACACATTGGAAAAAATGTAAGATATAATGAATGCAAAAGAGGGAAATTAAATTTGTCAACGCGTATTTGTAACAACGCGTATCGACTCATAAATATTGTTATTAATAATTCACTCACACTTCTCAACTTTAGTACTAATGGAGTGTAGAAGTTTGATGTTAATGGAATAAAAGTGTTTTCACTGGAATTAAGATAGATTAAAGAGACTATGGTTTTGACAGTTTAATATTTTGTAAAAGAAAAAGAATTGATACTATGTTTTGTCACATATCACATAAATTTCTCTTTCTAGCATTCTTTTTTTTTTAATTAAATTTGCAAATGGTTAATGGACAATTCACTGTCCATGGACAGTTAAACGCAATAAATACGAGTTTATGTAAAGATTGTGTAGACGGCAAGTCGGAACAAGATTATTGTTGAAAATTTTTGTAAATATATTCCGCAGTGTTTATCGTTTATTTACTGTCGTCGACACGAATTAATGTTCACTCGTGAAAAATTCAAAGGTATTCGGTTTTCGAGGGCTTGGCATTTTATTCCGCTCGTGTAACAATATATATGGATCCGTTTGGAGGAAAAATAGAGCGCCGAGAACGTCAAAAATATAGGCAATTTTCAAGTTTTCAATTCCCCGCCCCGACCAGTTTCGACACGAAACTTTACCGTGTCCAATTTCATTTGGAAAACTGGAAATTCGACCGGACAATAGCCTCTTTTCTCCGTTGTCGGGCGCTCTAACGAAAACGTGCTTTTATCAAAAACTAGTTAATTTGAGGAAATAACACCTAAAACAAAAAGGAGGGAAAAAATAAAATAAAATAATTCTGCGAACGATATCATAAATTTCTCCAAAAAAATACCCTGTCCAAAAAAATATCTCCCATGTCCAACATCCACTTCCAAAACATTCAATTTTCTCACCTCAAATTATCCCCGGGGCGAAATGAAAAATATACAACGCGATTACACAAGGTAGCGTGTTGAGTTCGTTGAAAAACACAGGAAGGGAAGGAAAATTCGTGAAATCTGCTGTGGTGGAACAGCGACGTCGATAACGGCCGTTCGTGACGAGCATTCGATTGCTCCAAACATATTTCGAGCGGGGAAAAATAGGCAGGAACGCGGTGTATATTCGCCTGCTGATTATCTCCCACGGTGCAGCTGGTTTTTCGGACGAGAAACGAAAATTAATCATATTTACGGCCGGCCCTCTCCCGTTCTCTTCCTCCCTTTCCATAAATAATGCGCGCCTGGAATTCGCGTAGATCAATTTATGCGGCAGCAGCTAACAGCCACGGAGAGAGAAAGAGAGAAACAGGGAGAGAGAGAAGGATCGATTTCGAGTTCTTGTAGTACGCGCAATCGATCTGACCCGACCGATAAGACTCTCTTTTTCACAACGATCCATCATGAGACCGTTGTTTGGCCTGTCTACCAGGTCAACAAATCACGAGTCACTTTCGGATCAGAGTAGGCGCGTGTTCAACCGTGTCCGATTCGTTTCTCTCCCTTTCGTCTTCTTCTTGTCCTCGTTTCGAGTACATTAGCGTGACGAAGGGGTGAGATTCCAGTGCAGTGGAGGGGATGAAGACAGTGACAGATCAGGGATGAGAAGCGATATACTGGTCTGTTGTTGGAAACGTATTGATTGGGCCGCGTTAATCCCTCGCTCGATGGAACGATGAGCGCCAGCAAGGGAATTTATGATCGATCGATCGTAAGGTGACAAAAATGATTCATCGATCGCCAGTCAAGTTTACGAGCTTTGTCCTACCGTCATCCATTGTTCCATCAGCCCGTGAAACCGTTTGAATTTCCGCGTAGAATGGATTTTTAAAATTGCCAGAGTATCCAAAGTTTGCTAGATAGATTCGTGTCTGGCTATTGACGGGTTCATTCTACTCCCATCAATCTAACCGCTCTTTCTTCGATTGTTGACTGATATTCGCGTTTCGTAGCGTGGCCGATGTAGTCGTGAAATCAAAAACACGCGGTCGTGGAATGAATTACATAGGAAATATCGAACTACATTACTGTAATTTCCAATGCTCGTTGTTTGCCTCGCTGTTTGCTCGTTATTTGCCCGATATTTGCCCGATATTTCAATATGGGACAATCGAAATTGCAAGTTACGTCTGTGAAACCGGGTCTCTGCTCTTAAATTCCTGGCGAATATGCGACATCGGAAATGATAGGCGGTGCACGACACCGACTCCTCGAGTTTTGCATAAACAGCGAAACAGGCTGCATCCGGTCATCCATCAAAACCGCGAGTAGACACAGGCAAAGTCAACAAATCACGTACCACTTTGCGCTATTTACATCCAACATTTCGTGTCAAATAAAGTATTGGTAAATATTGATCGAAAATAACCTGCGTTGGAATAAAATAAATACGGCTACGTTGCAAATCACGAGCACCAGTCGTGGTTAATATTAATTTTCGTAGAGTACTGTAAAATGAGATAGAGTTACTTGATTCATAATAATTAATTTGCCCTATAATTCGACTATGAATAATTTTTAAGTCTCGATATTTTCGTTTATCACCGTAACAACTTCAAATCGTCATTCAATTAAAAATAAATCAATTGAAAAGAAAATGAATGAAGACAAATTCAATGAAGGAAGAAAACAGAGTAAGATTCAAATAGGGAAAATTGGATCGAAAGCATGTCGCGAAAACGGTTTCAATCTACACGGAAACGAGCTAAAAAGGACGTAGCCACGATATTCGAATCGGTGAAATATTCATGGACGGACGCAGGTGCAGTACAATAGCGTTAACGAAAAAATTGTTTGAAATGGATGTACAATGACGACTTTATTTCAACATTAATATAATACCGTCAAATCTATGGGAGATCAAACACCAGTATTTTGTAACCTAAGATAAATGTGTTTTGTCCGTGTGATTGATATTCTGTTAACAAAAATTGCAGGCTTTTATTAATCCCCCTAGCGGCAGATTAAATACTGTTAACTGAACCGTGGAAGTTTATGTACAAACGTACTTTTATATACACAAATAAAAGTCAAACATAAATAGAGATCTGTTTCACCTTTTAAAAATGACAGCCGCTCTTTTTTCTCAAAAAAATCTTTCACCTCAACGTGTTATACTATTCTACATATTTTTGCATATTATATGCGTATTATCTCGTTGAAGTTTTTCGCAAATGCATAAAATTTGCAATAAGACCGCGAGCTTTTACCGAACGAGGTAAAAATCAGTCAAAATCAAAGTGCAGCGTTTGATCGATAAAACTCCTCGATTAAATTTCATTTAGCTTCCATATTAATCGGTCGGGAATCGAATATGACTTGTCCATTATGCCATGTTACGGCCGATCTTTGATCAAACAACCGATCGTTCGGTTAAAAATAGACGAAAAAAAAGAACCGAAGGAATATATATTGGAAAAAATCGAACAGGGCCCGATCGATTGGAAAATATTGGTGGGAAAGTTGATAGCCGGAAAGTGGCTTTTTCACTTTGACGCCGGCATCGAGAATCGGATTCAGAAATAATACAACGTCGACGTCCGACGAGCGGTAAAACGAAATGATATCCAGCGAACACGGCGTCAAGCGACCCTTAACCTAACGATTGTCTATGAGCAAAACGAATCAACCAGACAAGGTTATTGCTGGCGTGCGACGATCCGTGATTCCCCGTGAAATGATTATGATCATCGATTAGCATAAATTCCTCGCTTTTCTTTCATACTTTGCTTCCGCCCTTTACCATCCAACCCCTAGAAAGGTAATGTCTTCTCTCTAATAGTTGGCGATCGATTTTCAAAACTTTTATAACCACCGCCTGGTCCGCGTTTGCTTCCGGGACACAGAGAAAGATTTTAGCAAGAAGATTTTATCGCTGGTGGAAATGCTGACTATAGGGAATCGTTGATTACCGCTTTCAGCAACATTTCGCGATTTCCCGCACGGTAATCGACCGATGAAATAGAAAAATGCGCAAGATCCACGGAAACGGGAATTAAATAGCCAGAGTGTTCACTAGAGAAAAAGAAGGAGAAACTTTGGAGACTCGCTAGGAATTCTTTGTCCGTGGCAACAGGAATTGTTCGCTTTAATTAATCGTGGTTGTTTGGTAAGCAAAATGGAAAGTTAAGATAACAATTGGCTTTCTCGCCTGATAGAGAAAATTCACAGGCATTTAAGAATCTATATTGATCCTACTATTAATACATAATGAAATTCGAATGTTTGTAGTAGTTATTATAAAGTAGAAAATATTTTTATTTTCGATTGTGAAAGTTAATTTATGTCTGTGATTTGTATGGTAATCCATCCTCTGTAATGTATATATTATTACATAATCTAGATCTTATAATTTTATGACAGTTGAAATTCAAGTATTTATGGCATCATAATATAAACTATTTTTATTTTAAATTACAAACATTATTTTGCGTCTTTGATTTTTGTAAAATGTTTGATTTCGTATTTCTGTAAAACACCTGTTTTTAAAGCATCCGTGCCCTACAATTTTATAACATATGACGAGGAATTCAAGTATTTATAGCAGCATAAAGAAATTATGAAAATTATTCTGTGTCCCTGAGTTATATAGCGAACTATAAAGCTTGATTCTCGGTGGGCTAAATATCTCTGCCAGTCTCTTCTCTCGTGTGGTCTCTATTCGTGCTTCTTAGGAACATTATCTAAGACCAATAAATTCCGCCTATCTCCTTGAAACTAGAGGTATCTGAAAACGACCCAAGATCATAATTACCCCTTAAAGATTTCTCCAAAACGTAGCAAATGGCCGCACACGATCGAATCATTTCACTTGTAAGTTCGCTTAAATTATGAAATACACTAAAGGGACTAGTAAGTCAACGAGGCCGGAGAATTTCGATTAGAGACAGCCTCGTATTCCGGCAGTGCGCGTACTTTGCAACAGCCCTGTAACAATTAATTTTCGGAAGTTGCGCTCGAGTCTCCGGTTCCCATTTCGTAGGCCAATTTCTATTCAAACAGGTTGTCTCGCGTCTCTGACGACAACGACGACGTCGTAGCCCTTTGCCTCCGTTATCTCTGCACCCCGCCTGGTGTAATTAATACCAGCCCATGACAAATCGCCGTTTCCGTAATAACGGCCGACCAATAAATACAGCGGTCGCGATTAGAAACCAGCCAGCACGAAAACCGTAGACACTGACTGCTTCTAAAAGCCTATACGGCTGGCGTGTTCGTGACAATCGATCAAAACGAGGCACATAGAGGAAGGAACACAGAGACATCAACGTGTTTCCTTTGAGGTTAATATCTACGCTATCACCTATCGGTGATACCTTACGAGGCACGCTGTTGTACATCTGAACATTTGGCCAAATATATAAAACATACTTCTCAAATGAAATTCTTTAAGTTGATTTTTTCGATCACTTCTAGATTAAAAGATTGCGACGGCTGTAATTCTTACGAATACTTGCATCGTTCTTTTAAATGATTATGAAATTTCAATTATTATATGTTACGTAGAAAGCACAGAGTGATAAGTCACGTTTCTTGTTTTCTTAAATTTTTTAATTCAATACAACGTCAACTGATCGTATATTTGCAAAATTATCTTTCTATTAAATGTAGTAATTAATGGAAGATGTTTATATCAGAAATATCGATTTCGACATTCTTGAAAAATATTATTTTCACAGGATAACTTGAAATAAAAATAGTTCATGTCATACTGTTATAGATACTTCGATTTCGTTCAACTTCATAAAACTGTAGAATCCAAGTGGAGAAGGAAACAGTGAAGAAGAAATTATGAATTAATTCTTTGAAAGTAGCGTAAGTGCAATATCAAAAAAAACGACGTTCGGTAACGTAAATTGACTGGAAGAAATTGCAACATTGACCCTTAATTGGTCTGAACACTCCAAATAAAATACGATATAACAATAATAATGTCTGATATTCTCTGCAAGGGCAATTAACCAGCAGGTTATTCTAAAGTTGCAGGTCGCTACATTCACGAACAAAAAATTCTCTCCTGGTAGTACGGAACAAGATAAGAAGGCCTGTAGTCTAGCATTTTGAAAAGTGGCAGGAATCTTTACTGCCTCTGGTTAACGAAACGCTAGCCGGAGGGACAGTTTCAGCCTTGGTATTTTTACGTGGCACCTTTACGGTGCAACTTTTCATATCGGTTATAAAACTCACGCTGCTTTTATAAAATACGATCTACGAGGCTAAACATTTTTTTCTTCCTCTCAGTTCTGTTTAGTCAAATAAAAAGAGAAAATATAGAACACACATAATTTCTCGTCGTTTCTTCGTGCTGTCTTTAGGAATAACACGGTTCGATGGGTAACTAGCGTTCCATTTGGCAAGAAAATTACTGCGGCTTACCACTTTATCTCCCAAATTTCGCACGCGGCATGGCAGGTACACGGTCTGTCCGACGAATGCGCTGACGTTCGCCGCTGTCGGTTCAAAAACGGGCAAATCCCCTTCGGCTGAGTCATTATTGGCATCGTTTGGACGCCGCTGCGAGCCCTCCTTCGATATTTCACGAAGTTGCACAGGCGCTACAAGCAAAACAATTGGGTTTGTGAAATTATATTTCGTGAAAGGTATATTGTTGTTGTAATAGTCTGAAGTAGAAACTTCGTTAGTGGTTCGTTCGTTCGTTTAGTCGTGGTTCGTTTCTATTGATCTTTATAACAAAAATACGAAAAATACAGCGAGAACCTCGCGAAGACGATACGACAAGTCCATTTTTATTGATTTCCTAACTTTTGTATTACTTGGTTAAAAAAAAAAAGTGGATATTTTAACGTGGAATAGTTGAAGAGTGGAATATAACTCGATAAATTCCTCAGTACGTGGCTTTTAAAAATAGGTGATAAATGTACAACGTTTTTTTTTTTTTTTTAGAAACAAGTAATAGTAGTTTACTTGTAATGTTAATCTAACATAATTAATATGAATCTTCATAATTAATGTCACTGATATTTTCAAATATCCAGGAGGGCGACAAAACGCATATTTAGGCGTTTTATTAATACGTTCTACAATTCATTTTCATTGTATCGGATTTTTGTAGCCGTATAAAAGAAATACTAAATGATACGAAATTTAATATGCTTGGACCCCGTTGATTAATACGCAAACGCTGTAATAAATACGATAATATGGCAGTATTTTTTGCAGCCACTGTAAGCAGCATTTTTAATGGAATCCATTAGTCTCGTAACTCTTACACGGTAGCTCATACATTTTTCCGCCAACGAAGGAATTACCCCAAAAGAAACTTAACTTCTTTGAAATATTTTCTTTCTTCTTAAAAAGAAAGGAAGGCTCGAGAAATTCCAACAGACTCGTAAAATTCTCCTCGATATTCCAGCGGAGGATAAAAGAAAAATCACATGGATCTTGTTTGCTCATTAAACGCCTCGCTTTCCGTGGATTAATCCGTGTTAATCTCGAGGAACGAGATCGGGATATCCGTTTTCTTTCATCTCCCGTGAGTTTCTTTCTCGTTTTTCGACTTCTTCCCTTCTGTGTGTACGACTGCACACGTGTTACCCGTAATCTGTTGGAGTTTCCCCGAATGAACTCGTCCGTCGGAATGGTCGCGAGCTCTATTCGAACGGTTGCCTCGTTAGTATACCTAGGAACAGTCTCTCCATCATCATCCATCATCATCAGAACGACATGGAACGATACCTATTCGCGATTGACAGGGATTGATCCGAAAGGAAAGTTGGGAATAAAAGCATGGTTCATCACGACTTTACTAACACAACGTGGCGAGCCATAGAAAAGGAGCAGTTTCCCTTCATCTCCAAATCTTTCGAAATACGAAAGAAACCCGTAAAAGACCCATTCCCTTCGAATTCTTGATCATTCCTTCGTATCTATAAATCTTCATAAATTTCAAGATACGTACGAAAATAATTCGTAAATGATTCGCAAAAGACTCGACTTTCCTGGAATATTCAACTCTCCTTGATGACCCTTGACGAGTACATTTGTTCTTAATTATTGTTTTTGGAAGGACGAGAAGACTATGGAGAGGAAAAACGCGGCAGCTTTTATCATTTGCGCGAAATGAAACGGGGAATTTCAGTTGCTTTTCGTCGTAGACTCGTAGTAATGACTCATGTTCGATATGAACGAATCACAGCAGCTTTCGAAATTCATAAAAAAGAAGAAGGAAATAACGAGAAAGGGAAAAGGATGTAACAACTGTATTCTCTTGTCCTCGTCTCTTCTACGCTTTCTACTACCCTTTTACAGTCACTGGATCGCGGACACGCTTTTTTCTCGAGGTCGAAAACACAGTCGGATAAATTTAATTGGACCGTAACCGAGCGCGTGTAGCTTGAAACGCGGAAAGAAAAAAGAAGAGAGACGAGAATCGCTATGCTCGAGGTGCAAAAGTGCTATCGAATTATCAAACGAAGCCAACCAGAACGAGCCGCTGACATCGTAACTCGCTGTGCTGACTGTTTCGCATAAACAACGTTCTACCCAAACATAGAGACCAGGTATCCTCTTTCCATCGTGTGCAACCAACAACTTTCCCCTTCGTCCCTCTCTCGTTTCGTGGTCTCACGTTAACGTGTCACAGGCCGTTCTTCCCCAGAGGGGCGAAGCTCGGTGTACAGATAACGCCCGTATATACAGCAGCACGCTGGCGTCATACAAATGACCAACTTCCCCTCGGCTGGTTTCCCAACGTCGCACGAATTCATCCTATCCCGACCTACTGATAACTGCAGATTAATTGACAAAAAGCAGAGCTCGCGAATACGGATGATGTACACGGGTTGAAAATCGTCGTGCAGCGGAGGGATTTAGTTACACGTCGACCTTTACCTCTTTATTTAGCGTTGCCCCGGGAAATGGGGTTGGGATATCGAGCTGCGTGACGAATTTATAGGCAACCGAGAGGGCTCACTGTTGACAGAGTAGAGTCAAAGGGGAGGATAGAAAAAGCTTAACACTTTCGCGCTGCTAGACGGGAATTTATGTTTTTGCCTAGTAAATGAACGCTGCACTATGAATTAAAAAGGAAACGTTTCTTTTTTATATTTTTGCATAATTTACCGCTATGCTTTGAATGTAAGAAAAGAACGCTTTTTTTATATTTTTGCATAATTGGATACTGCACTATGAATTTAAATAAAATGCTTTTTATGTTTCTGTATAATTGAACACTGCAGTAAGAGTTAAATGTAATGTTCTTTAAGTTAGAATTTATGATATATATATATATATATGGTAAGTTATTAATAGTAGATATATTGATAAAAATGATGGTTTTGGGCAATTACTTTTATCACTCTAGTTATAATTGTCTGCGTATAACATATTTTCAGGTACACATTAAACGTTAATAATTCTAGTGTTAACTACTTGTACACATTTTTGTTTTGTGAGCAAGTTCCACGACGAATATATCAGAACTTTTTGCACTATAATTTTTCCTCCGAGAATATAAAGTTGTTTATGCACTCCATCGCCTTTATTGTTGCACTTTATATCCTTGCATTGCATATCTGAACTTTTATGTGCACATGCATATACGTTTCATATTTCCAGCATAATTTCAAGATATTATTTTATTTCGGCCCTTTATTCCTCTTCTCGTTTGCATACGTACCCATTTATATTAGACCGTATGTTAAATAAATATGAGTGTTTTGAACATTTCCCTACAAAACTGGAAGTATTTAAATAGCTGAAGTTAACGTATAATTTATCTATCTACTAAACCAACATATCTAACAAACGTCTTTAAAATATGCATATTTAACCTTACGTTATTATAGTAAAAAATTACCACAAGTATAAAGAACAAACATTATCTCTCAGAAATGTCAGAAACAAAAATAACTGCTGAATATTCCCGGTGTCCCACTATGGTATCGCAAAGTTAAGAAAACCATCGAAATGAAGAATAAAGAAATCCGCTACTTCGGATTTTATTCTTCGTTTTAAGAAAACAGCAAAATCTCTCCAATGGTAGAAACTATAATCGAAATAAGATTAAATATCCGAACACGTGCCTCTAATCCTAATCAATACCCCTAAAAGAATCAGTAGAACGTGCTCGAACGTGTCAGCCGCCTTATCTCAGCCACACCGTCGCGTTACTTCGTCTGACCAAACACCGTCTGTTTCTATTTTTTCGCCGCTATGGGCTCGCTCACAGGAAAATGTCCGCAGATGATTCATTCCTTCGCCACTTTCTTTACCCCTCAAGCTGTTCCCCTTCCATCGACGTAGCTTTATAATATTATAAACCGTATACAGGATCCCGTAAACCGAAAGTGTTTTCTTTCTGTCTCTAGCTGAGCCGCGGGCTATTTTCCTTTGGCCGATCATCGAGACATTTTATTTTTTTCTGCTTTTTTTTCTTTTACCTTCCCCCTTGGGTTTTCCCTTTTTAAAGAATTATGCCTCAAGCGGAACGCCACCAACCCTCTCCATCGCACGCCAGTTTCATTTCCATTGGCGTTGAAGATCGACTAGAATAATTGTACAGCGACGCCTCAGGCTCTCTTAGTCGGTAATTAAAGAAAAACAATAGCTATGTTTGGGATGTGACAGACACGTTCCAAAAGATGGGGATAAAATTTCGAAAGATTCGTTGAAACTTTAGAAGTTCGTAGATTAAAACGTCGTGACAAAATTTGAAAATATTTGCCGAAATTTGGGAATTTCGTGGATCAAAATATCGTGATAAAATTCTGCAACACTTATCGAAATATCAAAGCCCAGTAGATCGAAGGATCATTATACAGTTTTGAAACATATCTGTATTATAATTCTCTACTGGAGTTCTCTCGTTGGCTTAGCAATTGCATATTTCATTCTGCACCCATTAAAGCAAAACTAAAGTGGATTTATCCGAGTCTATTACATAGTAAAGTTACTGTGAAACGCCACAGTGGATTAATTGGTTTATCGATCAATTAAGTATTAAGAACGCGATAGGTAGATGGTGCTTAAACGACAAGCTACTTTACTCGCTAACTTTTTCATGGAAATTTTAACTTTCGATCCCCTATCGCTGGCCTTATAAAATGATACGAAAGTATATCTAACTCAAACTTAAAGCTTATTTCAAACATTCATTATAGAAAATTCAGCAAGGTATATAGGTTCTAAATAGATTCTTCAAACGTCAAGAACTTTTTACTCCAGCTACATAGTATTACTTCTATTTCTTTTTCCATTTCATCCTTTTCCTTCTTACGACATTTTATTCATATTAAATACGTAAAATTGCATAAACATTCGTAGTCCTATTATAAAGCATAGCGTTAAAAATATAACTCTACATCGTTTACAAAAAAGAAAATACGCAACGAGTAATTAAGCCCAATTCGTATAGTCTACAACGTGTTGATATCGGCGTTGTACCCGATAAAAGTAACCGCAGCAAAAAGTAGTCATTCGTTCTGTTTGCAGTGTAAGGCGACGCGATAAAAGAGAAACGCGCTCTGGTGAATCTCCTTGGGTGTGTTCACGATAAGAAGGCAGAGGCGGCACGTCCCACGAAATACAAATATCGCTTTCGAATGGAGCACCGACGAGGACGCGTATGTACGTCGGCATTAAGGCGAATTACTACGTGCTAAATCTCACGGCGTTACGCTATCTTTCGTAGGCACTCGACTCACCTCCTCGAAATCTCTCTCGCCCTGCTATTACTACCGAAGCTTTTTTCACCAGCAAACGACACTTTTATTTCCCGAAAGTATTATCCCGATTTTTGCCCCTTTTTGCACCCGTCTACGTAACGCGCGATCCCTCTCAGGGAGGAGGAGGACGCGTGTCGTTTGCGTAAAACGATGACGAACGATGTTTAAATCCGCATTCGAAGGAAACGAAGGGGGGATTATGGGAACCATTACGTACGAAAGTAAAGAACGCCTTATCGTAGACGCAATAAAGATTGGAAGTTTTTGAAGAGCCTCTTTCGTTACAAATAATAGCTGAAATGCCATATATTTAATACGATTTTTCTGGGAATCTGCTACTTCTACGTAATGCTTGCAGGTTTTACAATGTAAGAGAGAAATCGAAAATTTGATTGCAACGCAACAAACTGTTGTGAATTTCAAAGAAAAGCTTCAAGTGGCGGTATCTTTAATTTAAAAAAAAAAAAAATTGTGGCTGAAGTTAAACTCTCCTATTAAATTCCAGCTATTAAATCTAAATGGAAATATCAGATCGTCTTATAAAGCTATAAGTAATACGATTTTCCTGTAAGTTGAGTTTGGAACGATGAAATACTTCCACGATTTTAAAACAAAATTCCCGGCGTAAACTCTGTACTTAATTTCTTTTTCGAGAAGGATGTGCTTGTCCCACTTTTTTACTGAGGTTTTTAATTTTAGAAATGGGAGAAGCTCTCCAGTTCATTTGATATATTCTTATTCTTAATTCTATGATATATTATGTACCGAAAGTAAACCGTGAATGTTTATACAATATTTATGATATCAAAAATATGAAAATATCCAGACAATATAGAATTAAATATTTCAAAGAAAATACTCTCTTTCTCTCTTCCTCTCTCTCTCTCTTTCTCTTTTCCTCAACGCAAAATTTACTAAGAGAAACACGTCTATATTTAAGTTCCATTTCTCCAATCGTACCAATAAATGTATACATTCACACAGTTAGCCTATACCTTCTAAGGAAATTTTTACATCTTCATCACTGCAATGCCGACACTTTCGCTATTTGCAAGCAGAGAATCCAGCGATGCGATTATTTAAATTCTTCTCGTTTCGTTTAACTCCACCTACGACCATCCACTTTGCTAGATGGCATTGGGTACACGATTTCTCGCATCATAAATCTCCATTTAGAAGAAATAGTCATCGAGAAGGCAGGATATCGGATAGGCGAAACGTCGAAGCCACGAAGAAAGAGTGGGATGGGGATAACAGTTGGTGACTATAAAACTACAAAGCAAACCAGCCGTTAATCTTACGTCTGTCTCGAATCCTGCGGCGGTCTACCGCTCTTAAACCAGACCAAACCCCATCCCCTCCCCTCAACCGTCTCAACCCCAAACCCTTAGCGTTCCGTCGCTCGAAACAATGAGGACGAAAGTTTACGGTCGCGCTAGGCCACCGAGAGAATCATATATTTTCGCCGCAATGCTCGTAAAGTGCGGTCGCTCTTGCCAGTCGGCACATCGCTGTGCGAGACCAACCCCCCGGTTACGTAGCCGTTGTACATGCGAGTACACCGCCGTGTCAGCGTGTCACTGGCCACTGCCTCCACGTAATTTCCGCGAAAGTGGACATTTCCTTGTCGACCGTATACTTTTTCCACTTTTCTGCGTGCCTTCATGGAACGCTTTGCCACGACGAGCGGACAGAATCAATGGGTTTACTCGTTTCTGACTTTTGCTTTATTGCTCTTTGCTGGGTCGGCCGCTGAAACGTGCGGGAACGCTCGAATGGGACTACGGGTCTGTCTGTTACGCTCGCAGCTATTGATGAGACGACGAAGCAGATTGCAAATTAGTTCGAGTCCAAGCGTAAGACTTGAGACAAAGTATGCGTTTAAATATTTGTTATAGCGTTTCCATAGTAATTAATCGATATAGTTAGACCATTGATATATTAAATCTCGTATGATTTAGTAAGGTTTTTATATCGCTGCAAAAATCGAATATTATGAAAATCGAGTGTAAACTCTGATAAAAAGACCCGATAAAAGATAAGAAGAATTTCGTTGAAAGATAAGGGTACGTGTCGATACTTGTTGTAGCCACTATACATCAAGCAAATTGCAAGTTGAGTGTGATGTTTGAAACAGAAACAAACTATGCTTTTAAGTTGATTGGAACTTAGGTAAGAAAAGTTCAGTTTCTTTATAAGCAGTTGAACGAATGTATAGATGGTAATTTCTTAAGTATATATAATTGATTCTTAATTAAATAGATTGCAGTCGTTTTAACCAGAAGATTAGACTGTGCTACCTTTGTTTTGCTATTTGTAAGGGTAACAATAACTCTCATTCAAGGTGACACAATTCGCCGAAATTCCGTCTCTCTAAATTCTGACTCTCGTTCTCATAGTCGCCGTAACTCTTCCATAATCCTCACAATTCTTTCCCTAAGTTCTCACTTGCACATT
Organism: Bombus affinis; assembly: GCF_024516045.1. Lineage (NCBI taxonomy): Eukaryota > Metazoa > Arthropoda > Insecta > Hymenoptera > Apidae > Bombus > Bombus affinis. Next base: position 6,233,378 of record NC_066355.1, on the reverse strand, counting down.
CTTTATGAAGAAATATGTAGCATGCGATGCTCTGCTTCACTTGTTCAAAAATTCTCCAGCAGCGAATGTTAATTTTCTACGTAGAAGTTTTTCTTCTCGAGACGAGAATCTATCTTTCCATACAATGATGAGATCGCTATATTAACACTTGGTTTCAAATGACTTTTGAGATTTGGAACAATAGGCGTGAAGAGAATTGCTCTTTATTAGGGGATAAATGAAATCAGCGAAATAAAACGGAAATGGTTTTGAAAATAAAATCCACTCCGCGCAGAGAGGCTTTATCTACGAATATAGCAGAGATTCGAATCTTCTCTCTAATGAGAAAAGAGGTTCGTTCTTGATTTCATTGGCAAAGAGTTGCTCGAGCGAAGCTTGAATCGTTATAGAGTTGCTCCCGAACGAAATTTACTTTGCCGATGCTTCAAGAAATGGAACTTACACTTTCATTCCCAGCTGGCAACGTTACACAGAATGAGTTTCCCAAATGGTCGAGTATAAGTCCGAAGTAATTCCAGAGCATTGTATGTTATAAGCATTGTATATCATTGCAGACTTAATATCCAGTTTCCAATGTTGCGATCGTCCATCCACTCTAAATTCATCCATCTTCTAATTACATTCATATCAATTATTAATTACGTAATAAACACTGTTGCGCTATAATTTCACGTGTCGTATAACGAACTCGTTCGATCCATCTTTTCGCAACGTAAATTATGCTGCGTTGCAATTCTAATTGTCGCTGCGTGTGAAAGCTTACAACGGTAGTTGTTCCATTGTTTAACAAACTGGGCCACCGCCATCGACGTAGCAATGGAAACCTGAATATCCTATTACAATGTCAAGTAATTCCAAGACAGGACATGTGTCCTGTAGTATAATAATAGTTTCTGATGACAATGGCTACGACATCTCGATTGTTAAAACATTCACGATTTCGCATAGCAAGACGCAGGTCGAGGCTCGACTGGCTCTAAGTTATCGTAAAGCACGAACAATCCTAGCAATTTGAGAACATTTATGGCGCGCGATGTAATACGACTGGGTGCAATCGTCTTCATCTTCGAAATTTCTATCGTGTTCTCGCATAAACTTGCCGGTCCACGACCTCGCCCCCTTGCTTTATTTGCATATGATGCATTCACACGGCCGTGTCATACGCGTACACGACACTTCCGTGTGTTCATGTGACATGCATACCTGCAGTTAGACAGTTGAAACGACGCACAGGGGTAATGGATGTACTTTGCGATGTAGTTCGCTGTCAGCTACTATTTCGCTGTAATTGTAATATAATAAATGTAACGACGCTCGAACCAAATTTCGTACAGCGCTTCGAACGAAATTAGAAATCGACATGTGGTTGCTTGGAGTTCGCAAAAGGTCGTGCAAGCGTTTCTTCGCGTTGTACTTTTAGCGGTGGATATATAAATGAAGGAAGTTCTTGTAACAAATTTATAGTTTAGATCGTAATTATTACGCGAAATAAGAATTGGAAAGCTAATTTTATATTTATAATGGTCCTGAGTATACGAGTAAACGTCGAAAAATAATTTTCAGTCAAGTACTTGGCCTCGCTCTCAAATTACATGTGATAATTCCTTGGTAAACAGAAACAGGCTGAACTCTATACTATCTAATTATCAGCACTGTATGCAATTGGACATTTCAAAGGTTAGCTTATCAATATAACATCAAACCAACCACATGTTCTATTGCAAAGCCCTATGGAAAACCTATTGAAATTTCTCAAACTTTACACCGCAATAGCTCAGAATATAATAACGCGTTATCAACGGCACGAAGCACGTTAAAAGCGGCAATTCTTCTCCTTTAAAATGCTTTTTACCTCGTCCCGATACGACGCCCTGTTCCCGAGATATCGTCGTGTAAAGAGGAAGGGAATTTTTAATAATTTACTCGCTCTGTCCTTGTCGCACACTCGGACCTCTCTCTCTCTCTCTCTTTCTGTAGCTCGCGCTCACTAACCTACCCCGCACTGGCGATACGTGCGCTGGTCAGTGACAGACGCTGAGTCAGCGTTTTTTTACCATTGCTATTGCGGCGTACGCATTTCCAAGAAAAAATGTAGGTCACGCTGCATTCAGGAATTCGGTATTCCCTGTAACCTAATGAGCAACTTAGAACAGCCATATCTCCGAAACCAGCTGGAATATCGGGATGAAACAAAAAACATAGTAATGAGCATGCTCTCTCCCCTATCCATGGACGTGAACATTTAAACGAATGCTTTAACTCGAAGTGAACATTATATTAACATCGTTGCATTGATTTTAATTAATTACATCACGAAACTAACGTAATTATACATTCATATGGTGTAGCATTATCCCATTGTACGGTAAATTAATTTGCCAACGTTATAACCGGGCATCACTGCGACTACACTGTACGATGAATTACTTAATTGGGAAAAAATTCAATTGTTTATAATTCATTTCGTAATAACACGCCAAGCATATTGAATTAAATACCAGCAGGCTGGAGTACGATTGAAAAATTCAAATTAACGAGAAACCAGTTTATTAAGCCGGACTCATTTGCTTCAACGTAATTACATCGCAACACGGGTTTTTTCACCGTTTCTCGCGATTATTCCAAGTTGTAGTTTGGTTGCGAATTGTCGGTCTCAGATTAATCGACCGCGTGCACCTGCGATAATTACAGCTGTGCCTAATTTACGCTCGATCAACGGGCTCGTTCTCAACGGCGTGCTGCACGCCACGCCGTATATTACGTCCATAGTTCGCGGAGGAAATATAGAGACCGCGAGCAACTTCGACGAGGAATTACTAATCGTGGAACAACTCGGCTACGGTTAAAGGGAAAGTGAAATTTCCCGAGACGAGGGGATGGAACACGGTGTAAACAGCGTAGAGCTCTCGTCACGGCTAGGCTGAAGAACTACCACGTGCTCGACACGTGTGTTCGCGCGCGTGCTTGTCGTGCACGCATCGCGGGGTACATCCCATTGCATCGGCTCGGGTTACGGATTATAAACGTCGCGTAATTCGCGCAGAAACAGCGAGCTGAAGTGAAATTTGCCAGTCACGCCACATCATGCCGCGTAAATACGACCCTGCCGTGGGAGTACAGGGGAGAATGTTGGTCTTTTTCACTTGCCAGTGGCAACTCGTACAGTTCCATGCACATTTTTCTCTCGTCCTTTCTGCGTCTGTTCGTGTTACTATTTTCAAGCGAACTACTAGATTCGAAAAAACGAACGTGTCTTGTTAAACGTGCGCGACATATTAACTCCAAATAATGTAAAGTCTCGCGTTCTTTCTCTTTAAACATTTATCGTTTCATTAACGTTGGGGACCGTTTTATTTTGTCACGTGGGCTACTGTTCATATTGTTTCAATTAATTAACTGTTGGCAAGATTAAAGAAGGATCGAGAGAAAAGGGGGTTTGCAAAGGCAAAAAGAGATTAAATTGATGTAGCATCCGGGAAATGTACGGGAAATGAAGACGTATTAGAAAGACGGAGAGCAGCGGGAAAAAGAAAAGGCAGCGTGCCGCTAATAAAACTAGACTAAACGGACTTCTTCAACTTTACAGGGGAGACAAAAGGCTAAAAGGGGGCGAGGAGGAAGAGGGACGATGAAAGACGAAGAGAAAGGACAAAAATGTTAGAACTCCCTTACTGGTGACTGGAACAAATACTTTCGTCTGTTTTATTTCTTTGCCGTTCGAGGAACTGTGTCATGCGTCGTCAATGTTTCAGACAAGTACCTTTAGAGCTTTTTCCTCCTCGGAGAACAGTTCGTCTTTTTTCCTCAATTTATCAGTAAGCTAATAAACCTTTAAATGAGCTGAATCTACAAAAGATTGGGGAACAGATAATCACAATTAATTTTTATTTTTCTCCGTTCGCTTTCTCATTATGGCAAAAACTCTGTCACGTGAAGATACTTGTAGAGAAAAGATTCAAAGGTTCTGTTCGTTATTCGCTTTGCGGACGAAAAAAGAGAGAAAGAGGAGGAGGAGGAGGACTTCTTTCCGTACTCGAAACAACCGCTGTGTTTCAAGTAATAAAATTAAACGACTCGACCTCGGTATAAATATGTGTGTAACTCGAGACACGAGAATGGTTACCTAGGAATTATGATAACGTTTGTCTTGACGTTGAAAAAAAAGCAAAGGGTGAAAGAATAGTAAGGGTACGAAAATTACGAAGGGGAATAAAAGCGTAAAAGACAGAGGGATGCAGATAAAGGGAGAGAAGGGTTGGAGGCGGACCAAGGGCTAGAAAGGGGCGAAAAAAGGTATGGAACAAGGGTGGCGAGAAACTTGAAAAATGCGAGGAGAGGCGAGAAAGCTTTCTGGGTTTCATGGGTGGAAAATAGGTGGCAGGTAGCCGCACTTCTAAAGAGAAGAAATCACTCGACCGGATCCGGTCGTCTATTTTTTGCTTTTCTTTCCTTTCCTTTTTTTTCTATTTACCTAACGATCCGTTGAACGGGCCGTTTCTGTCCGTCAGAATGACGGAACACGATATCTCAACGTCGAAACGGAAGCTGTCCGCTCGCTCGCCGCTGAATTTTCTCGCGCGACGAAATTAATGCACGGCGATCAATCCACCCTGTTGATGTGCACTTCGCGAAACGCTTATCGCGTAACGACTGCTCAAATTAAAACTTAGAGACGCAAGAACCGAGCACAGAGGGAAACGTTTCTACTGGCGTACGGATAAAACTTCATCGACTTGCAGTTAGGAATGAAATAATATTAAACGTGTAATTAAACAATGTATCTTGCGTGTACGATTGTAAAGAATTGCTGTAATTTCGCTTAAAAAGGATTCTATCAATCTGAAACTGAAAATTTTAACTTTCCCACTAGCTAACTAGATTTGTTACTTTAGAAGATTCCAATTTTGTAATTCTTAAATTTCAATTTAAGGACAGGAGAATTCCAATTCTTGATATAATAACTCAGCAATGGTCCGTCAATCTGGCCATAAAAAATGACCCACTTTCTACTGGCGGGGTATTAACTTCTCGGAGCGACGTCTACCTCTTTTGAGTACGAATCGCTTTTAAAATCGCCAGCAAGCCGAACCTGTTGGCGAACTTTCGTAATTGGCCGAACTACTTTGGACAACTTAATTTTTCGCTCGGGTCAGGTTGATTCAGCCACTAAAACGCAAATAAAACCACGGATAGCTCGGTCGGTGAAATTCAACTTGCTACGCTTCGACTATATGAAACAGGCAGCGTTTTACATATCCGGGATCATAACTGACAAGTTAACTGGCTTCAGAAAATTACGTTGAAACGATTCGAGCCACGATACAGTCACGTCATAAAGATCGAATAATGCCTGAAGAAACTATCGTGAATTACCTCCCCCTCCCCCCCCTCTCTCTCTTTCTCTTTCTCTCTCGATTTTCTCTTCCTCTTGCCCGCGGACAGGGGGCAATTTTCTCTCCTCTCGCGTTTCCACGGTTTATTGAAAAAGCTGAACAGAAGAGGAGAGCATGAAAGTTCGCAATTTGCACCAAGTGCGAGGCTGTCTCGTTGAAGCGGCGCGGAGATCGGGTCGAAAGTTCAATCTCGTCTCCGCTCGCATTTCGACCGATATTTTGTTCCGCGAAGCGCTTCCTCTCTATCCCTTTCTCTCTTTCACAGTGTCTCTCTAATTCTCTTCTCCCTTTGCGCCCCGCCGCTCGCGGATTGATTTTTACGATCCAACTTTTATATTGCCCGCGGCCGCAGCGAGGCTTCGTTCGATTTCAATAAAATTAATTACAAACTACCGACTGAGACGTCCAGATCGTCGGACGGGCGCCGCTTTTAATTAGTGTTCCGGAGAAATCGAATAAATGACTAGCTGGACTCCTCGGCTTTCGTCATCGATTCTGGTAATTTCGATAATGAAACGTCTCTCGTCGGGAAGGATATTTTCTCCCATCTGGCGTCTCGTGATAATTGCAGCGCCTTTCGAACATGATTACTCGGCTCTGCTTGCAGTCACGGAATGCACGGTAAATTTAATCAGAGCGCAATTGTCTGTTACGTGTACGAAATGATTTCGCATCGACTTTCTCCGTGGACGAAGACTTTAAGAAAATAGGGCCGAGGCGATTATCGGTTTCGTTTAAAGCTAGATTAAGATGGATGCATGTAATAGGGAGTAAATTGAGGATAAATTACAGACGGGGGTACGAAGGAGCACTCTTGTTTCTCTTTCGTTCGGAGGATTACTTGCTCGCAATACAGCGAGACATTAACGACAATTGTCCCCTCCGTGTTTAATGTAGATTTCAAGGCCGTAGAATGCGATCGACAAGTGACATTGCAGACACTGTTGCACAGGAATCAAACGAAGAACGTGGTGTAGAATTACGTTTTATCGAACTAAGACTCTGTATACGTACCGTATATAGTATGTTCTACTATTTTTCCAAGCAAACTTTGCCTGGCTATGTTAGGATATAACATAAATTTGTCGTGTTTTTATATTCATTATGCGCCATTTATTATACACTTTAGAGTAGAGAAAAAGTCAAAGAGCTTCTCTACTTTTTGGCATATTAAAGTTTCGTTTTTACAGGCCAGTAAAATTTCATAAAAAAACGCTAGAACTCACGGATCGCAATAAATTTCGAGCGAACTGACGGCTCAAATATAACTTTTAACTTTTATAAGAAAAGAATAGACTCGCACACAATGTAGTTAAAAAGAAACTGGTATAAAAATATAGGATAGTAAAAAATTAGATTTATTATGCTACTCTGTTCACTTTGGTTTTATTTCGTTTCAATCAATCAATCAACTCCGATACCAATGTTTGTTTGATACCTCTAGCTTTAATTAAAGTTATTCGCACAAAAAATTCTATTGCTGTAAAATAGAAAAGATATATGTATATTCGTTTTTGTTATAACTTTATAACAAAGCTTCGAACATTGTTTCGCATAGTTATATGTACCAAATAATCTGATAAAACGTTTGCTATGTGAAATGTTAGGAAAAAGTTTGTATACCAGATGCAAACAGATACGCGAAAAACAAAATCACTTCCGAAAATTCCATATCAATTCTACCATAAAATTCTACTTCTAATCAAATATCAAGTCTGTTTGTCGCAAAAATCGCTGCACAAACAGGAAGAATACAATAGTTTTTCGAAAATTTCAGTGTACTCTACTCTACCATTTAACACTAGTCAAACATCGCGTTTATTTTTCGTGAGCGACGAAGGATTAGCCAAACAGACACAGTGCGATATGTAAAATTAATCACCGTGAACACACGAAGAGAGATAGAGAGTGGCCAAAGGAAAAAGAGCAAACGTCGAGTGGGTCGTTTATTTGTAAACCTTTGTGAGATTAGTTTCTGAAGCCCAGAAAGCGGAAGTGGCAAAACGAAGAAGAGAATAAAAAAAAAAAGGTACACGGAGAATGAAAGAGAAGGATGCATGCACGGCGCCAAGTGCAAGTTGCTCGTGAAAGCCATATGACGTAGGCGCATACCAAATAATTTATTTCTGGCTGTGTGGATGTGCACGTGGATGCATGAAACGTACGAGGGAATGTTCTAAAAGGAAACGGTTCGTGCAAGGATAATACCGTCCTGGCCAAAGTGCGAAGCTCGTCCCTCCAATTAGTTGCACAATGCAATTACCGTGGGTATTATTCCATTACGATGCCTGTTGTTCGAGTAATTTAATCATTGCGAGGCTCCTTATCTAATGTATTATTCTGAAAACCCGGAGAGGCAGAGGAAAGAAAACCGGCGCGGATGAGTTTTCGTTATCTTCTACCATTCGACGCAAGGAAATATGTAAAATAAATAAATATGAAAGATACTTGGTTAAGAGAAAATTATATTGCGGTTACTTCTATAATATTTGTCGAAGAAACTCATAAATTAAAGTGCAGCGAGTAAAATGAAAATACTTTCAGGAGCAATATATTTTATTATTCAACTCCAGGAAATATGATAAATATTCGTGAAAGATGTTTGATTCTGAGATATTTTCTGAAGAGATTAATAAATTACGATGCAATGAATACATCATAGATGTGCATATAAATTATTACTTTTATGAATATAGTTAAGGAAATTCTATCTAATGAGAGATTTATTTCGCTTGATAGAGATTATAGCGTGTACTATAATTTAGATATTTTGTGTGCTTTTGTATATTATACGCATTCGGAGCATATTGTAATATCTTTAAATTTCCATAAATGTATAAACATCCGCCGTCTGAACATGAATTTACTCGTTGTTTAAACGAAGCAGGTAAATTCGCTTACTATCTATGTATTTCTTAAATTATTTAATTTTCTTTATTCATCGATCAATAAACCTAAATCCATAAAAGAAGAAAGATACTTCTACTTACAACGGATAAATATTTACTTAATATTAATTTATCGACGAACCCATAATCCTGATTATAAATGCAAATCCTCTTAAAAGATAGTCAGGATGAAAACAGCGGAGAAGCAGCTGTAATCGAAAGGTGCACCAGTTAACAGGTTGATAAAGCGGCCGAACAACTTTACCCTACCTCGGCGAAACTTTTAAATGAACAAATTCACGGCACGCTCGCAAGGCGTATGTTTTATCGCGAGCCGATGAAACTCTTTAAGCTGCATCGACGAAGATCGAACTAACTGCTGGCTCTTTGAGCACCGGCTTTAAACGAGCGAGAAAATGGATCCGGGGCAGCAACGTGGCGGCAGGAAGAAGCTGTCCCGATCGAACGGGCATTAGAAGCGGGATCGTTTGAGCGTATAAATATCGGTGAGCAGCGGGCCACGGATATTCCACGGGTCCGTGAATGTGACACGAAGGCGGCGACACGGGCAAAACAGCGCGGCGGGGAACCGAGAAACCGAAAATGCTGTCTGTCGCCCGGTCATTTTTCACTTTTATACTGGTTGCCAGGATAGCCCGGGTGCGGCGAATGCATAAAAGTAGAACAAAAAGGCTGGAAGTGGAATGGGAGAGAGAGGTTAACGTGCACGCTCGACTCACCGTATCCTGTACCAGTCGTAAGATGGAAGAAGAAACCGTAGCAAATGCTTTCCGGAAACCCATTGGACCGTCAGCACGAGCGTATCGAGGCGAAATTGCGAAAGAACGAAAATAAAGATGGGTCGCAGGGATAGAAGGAGAAAGGACAGGGAAAGGAGGAAGTACAGGAAAAGGACACTGGTGGATACGTGGAAAGTGGTTCGTAGTAAGGAGGTTCATGGACGATAAGAAAGCCAAGGATTCTGTGTGCTAGTCTAACGGAAGGAAGAAACGAGGGGAAGAAGAAAGGCGAAAGGAAATGCAATAAGAACGGGTCACCGAAGGCAGTGAGAGAAGAACGACAGATCGCGGGAAAAAAAGATGGAAGAATGGAGATAAATAAGAAAGCTGGGAGGGAAAAAAAATTGCGTGGCCGGAATCACGCCCTCGTTCTCGCCAGATGCAATTCTCTAAGAACGTATCGGCGACTAATTTTAGATAATGGCAGTTCGTACATTCTTCTCGGCTCCAACGATTCAGAGGAACGTTGAAAATAGGTAACAGCCGTGCACTTGCACGCGCCATTGCGTTAATCTTTGCATTTCGGAAACTGCAATGAATCAGATTCCACGAGGTAAATCGACCCAAGGGGAATGAAGAAGAAGCAATCGAGCGTTTCATCTTGGAATGAGACGATGGTATTTGTATGCTGGAATCGTCGTTAATTCGCTCGTCGTCAGCAAAGTAAAATGTGTGTAAAAAGTGTCAGTGGTAGTCGATGACGGCAATGGTTCATCGGGCCAATCCGACTGCCAGCAGCATAAACAGGAAAACATTCGTTTGTTCGCGGCATCCCAGAATACATAAGGCGCAGCCACGCATGTCTACTATACGTTGGAACATCCACCCACGCGCACACACAACACACACATTGTGTGTACACGCGGGACGACTCTAAATCACGGCGTCAGAGTCGAATTAACAGTCCACAGCCTCTGGTACAGCCCGTGACGTTTGCAAACCCCCAGCCCTTTCGTTACACGCCGGACACCTCCCCCTACGAGCTGTTGGTTCGTCTAATCGATTTAACATTTTTGCTCCATTCTTGTTCACGAGTGTTTGAAAACTTTCCAATTGCTTTCTAAAATATGTGACATTTCAAAGAGATCAATCCGTGAGAAAATATATTTCGATTTTCGTATTGAATTTAGTCAATAAGAAATAATAGCAATACACGTAGTTCAGATTTTTGGAAACTTAATAATTTATTAATGTAATTCTAAATAATAACGATCTATTAAAGTTATGAAAATTCTATACGTGAATTAATAAAACTCTTATCTACAGAATTTCGAAGTACGTTTTTACGTATTAAAATCAATTTATCAAAAATCGTGATAGAATAACTCCAATATCATATCGAGATTAATGCAAAACTCTGCACAAATGAATGGGGGCATGTCGCTTGTTTCATGAAAAATTGGTTTATTAATGCAATACTAAATTGGCGTGTTTTATCCCAGTACTTATTGAAGAGCTATTAAAGTTATCGAAACTCCACGTCGTCGCACTTTCGAAAATAATAACGGATAAAGTAGTCGGAAAAATAAATAATCGAGATTCCAAAGAAAATCAATTCGTCGAAAATCACGAATGAAATATCTCCAATTTCATATTGAAATTAATTGGATTCTTCTGCAGATTAATTCGTTAACGATAATAACGAGAATACCTGGCTACAGATGTAGCTGTGACGTAATGGTGAATGTGATTTTCATGGTAAAATCGGCACATTTATAGACGGATCATCAACGACATTAGATCGACACCAACGTGCCTGACGTACCTGACCCGAATTCGATTTGCTCGGATGTTGTGCAATGCGGCTGGATTACCGGATGTGTCGAATATCGTACCATAATTTCGTCGCTCCTGTTTGTCAGATGATTCTATGGCGCTAGCACGGCACCTGTTTGAAGGGCGGAACAAACGGCTGATGGGGGATGTTATGAGGGATTAACCGGTCAGCCCGTGAAATGTGTCTTGGCCATTGATATTAATTCAAACGAAATTAAATCAATGGAATTAAATAAAAAGAGACGAGATATTTGATATTTATTTTATTTTGTTCGGTAACATTTACCGCGACTTTACGCAGGACTGAATATCCCATTGAATCGTCAAAATAATCACGTTCCATGTTTCAATAGGGGAGTATTTTATTTGACGTATATGTGTTGCGTGCTTGTATTCAGAATCATTTATAATAGACGGAGAAAAATTCATTACGCGCGTCACGCAAACATACTAGAAGATAAACAATATTTTTAAATACTTTATAAATATATAATATCAGTGTTTCGTACTGTTATGAAAATTCTGAAGCGGCAAATCACAAATTTTTATAACGTAAATAACGACAAGGATTTAAAGGAATTTATTTCAACTGTTTGCGTCACTTCCTATCGCTAATTGAAATAGACAAAAGGAATCCTCGTTTTCCTAGAATCATTAATAATAATTGATCTAAGTCGCCGTAGTTTAGTAATGAAAAAGTGTAATATTACGAAACCAACCGTATCAATAATTAATAATTGCAATTGTTCCGTCATTACTCCATCGAATATATAATTTTCCAACTATTTTTAACAAATTAATAAATATTACGTTTCAATTGTCAATTTGTTCCCATCAGCATCGTATGGCTCGATCCTCTTCAGTAACATTTTGTGAGACATATCACGTATGTATACGTGTTCTGAATAATTTTTCTTTATAGCATAAAATTCTTCCAGGTACAGAATGATCAAAATCTCCAAAAAATAAATATCTTTTTCTGAACTCAGTAAATTTATCCTTAGAAAAATAAACGTTACGAGATTTCACGAGGATATGGACGAATTTTCTATATAATCCCACAATACGGTTGGTCCAACCTATCGCGATGCAATTTTCCCAGGCACTTTGCGTGGAGGACATGGTGGAATTCCGCGTATCGGTGGAACGCCACGGATCGTTATTACGGCCGCGAGAATTCGTTTTAATTGCGCGAACGATCGTGAAAGTCGATAACGCGGCAGATAGGCATACGTGTTCCGCTTTACTCGCGTAATCCGTGGCCGGGACACGTGTAGAAAGAATTGATCGAACTCGAAAATGAAGGCGAACCGTGGCTATGCTTCATCTGCCGGATAGAATGTTTCCTGGCTAAGCTAAAAATATTTTTTTCCCCCGATAACGAAAATTATATCATCCTATGATTCGTATTTGTCAGGCACAACACGAGACTGTTCATAAATGCCATAAGTATCTTTGGTACTTGAATTTGAAAAAAAGTGTACAATTTAATGATAAATTAATTAAAAGTAAGAGTAAAGAGCTGGTGAAATGAAATATTTCTACAATATTTTTATAAGCTTCCACGATTAAGAATGTCAGTTTTATTGTTGCGTGTTGGGTCACAAAGATCAATTTCATCTTTCATAATCTTTTGAGAATATTCTGGCATGCTATGATAATTATAAACGTAATAATCATTGTAGTTGGATTTTTCCATAATTTTGTAATTAAAATATATCATATTAGAAGCAAGTATTTGGATAATAATGAATAATAACATAAATCACACGTTGCTATACACCTTGTATACGTATTTTTATCTGTCGCGAATAAATAAATTAAGTATGCAAATGAAAGCGCGACGACGAAATCCCGACTAAATAATACTTTGTCATCGCGACTTGTAGCGTGTTTACAATTTCTCCGGTGGAAATGCGACCTAAAATATTACATATTATCGATCGAGCCACTGAACAAACAAAACCGGCCCGTGTTAAAACCAAGTTATTATACGACGGTATAAAATCACTGGATGAAGGGGTAGTTTTTCTCTGCACGTACCCTTATAATATTTCTTCTAGTGGCACATTAATATTACACCGTAGCCACGATATTGTAACTTCATTTCTCTGCGGACGTGTATTCGTTGTAAATAATGTCATTTATTGAGTTTTTAAACGCCCCGTCTTTACAGAATTATTAATTACCAAGCATCGTTATGGGGATTTCTCGGCTATTTTAATTATCCTGCCATTAAGAACGATCGTTAAGTGAAATTTTCCGTGCAATATTAATCATAAGTCCCGACGGCTTTACTCTACTCTCTGGTCAACCTACCACTTTTTTTTCTCGCCCTTTTAATTTCGAGAAACTGTAGCTGCGGCAAGCAACACTCTCGTGTCGTGTGTTTTTATCTTCCCTTGTTAAAAGGCTGATAATCTATATAATGAATCGATTTTAACGAATGTATACCGTTGTACTGTTCATTTTTTTCACGTTTTCCTTCTTTTCTTTCCTCCCTCTCTTACACGACTGTGGAAAAAGAGCCATTTATCTTGAGGGTCGTTAACGTGAGAAAAATTTGGTGAGTTGGGCGGCAAGAAGGCGTGTCTTGCTTAGAACGGTTGTAAAAAAAAAATCAACGGATCGTTGTGGATCTTTCGGTTTGGAAAGCTCGACCGAAATTGGCTGGGAATCGACGTTTAGGGGTTGTGTAAATCCGCGAAACCATAACGGGCCGGAAAACGGGAACTCCGCTCAAGTTTCGTTGGCACTTGAAACTCTGTCGAACGGTTTCTAACTACCTGAACGAGAAATCCTGGTTGTACATTCGCCTCGAAGGAGGAAACTGAGAGCAGAAACGCTTCTCTGAAATTACTTCGCCGAAAATTTCAATCCTTTAAATCGTCTTAAACAACAGGCTTCGACTGTCAGTTTCAGCAAGTCTTGTAATAATCATTAGAAAGTAGGAGGGTAAATGTTTACAAATAGAATGTAGATGAATTTTCCATGAAAAATCACAATTTTCCACAGGTATGAATTTTCTATTTAACGAAAGGAAAAGACGTAGATTCAAAGATTACATTGGTAAAATTGTGAAGAGGAATAGACACGAACTTCCAAGAACTTAACGACCAAAATAATTATCTTAAAAAGAAAGAAGTAAATATTTGCAAACATTAGAAATGAAGTTTCCACGAAAAGTCACGGCTTAGATGCGAGTTTCCTGTTATCTATGTGACGATATCTGGTAATTAAAAGGAGAGGATCGTGAATATCGATTCAAAGATTTCACTGATGAAATTGTGAAAGGAGATGAACATGAAACTCAAAGCGGAACGACCAAACAAACCACGAAGACGGATTGCGATACAAGAATTTAATACGAATACCTCACGGACAGGTGATTTTAATATCGCGCGTGTGGTGGATAGGATAGTTTCACGTTTGCAGTTACACGTGTACCGATGCGAACGCATCGCGGCTACATGACTTCGTTAATGAAACTCTGTTAGAGAAATTCGTGGTCGTGTCTGGTTCCCTTTTGCTGGATTGAATCAATCCGCTGACAGATTGCATCGAGATAAAATAACAATGGAACGGATGAAGTTTCGTTTGCAACGGCTTAATTCCACGTGTAAATCTCAGACACGCGAGGAACATCAACTCCATTTCCTCCCTCTGTTTTCTTTGAATTCTCGCTGTTGCAGAATTTTCCTTGGCCAAATTATTCCTATTTTTTCGAATCTTTGAACTTAAGAGATTAAAATATCATATTTCTTCGTAGAAATAAATTTCACAAATTGTAAGCATATTTTCAATTCGATCATTGGAAGAATTTAATGGCGAATTATAGAGATTATCCTGTCCATGGTATCGAATATACGGTAGATTTTAGTTTAGAAGAAAATCTATTTTAGAAGAAAGAAGTTTATACATTTTGCAACAAGTAATCCAATTAAAAGTTGAAGTTGTCATGTCAATTGTCCATTTATCGTGATGTTGTTGCGGCATTACCGTACCTTTTAATGACCAGAGGATCCCATTTCCACAACTGCAGACGAGCAAACTATTAAAAGTTTGGTCTGAAATCACCGAATTTATAACTTCGCAACGACATTTTTAAAAGGAATTTTCAGACGTTGAAAATGTTTACAATCTCATCATTATACATTTGAAGATAGTTTCAAATTAAAGCGAAGTTTTCAAAATTACAAATATTTAAAATCACATATTTCGAGATAATTTCAAGCCAAAACCAAAGTGAACTTTTAGTAAATACGAATTTCCAAAGTTCAGTTCGAAAAAGTTACAAGTCTTTGATTTCGCGGAAATGTTTAATAAATCCAAACTCTGAGAAACGAAGTCATTGACGAACTTCTTATCAAAATCTTATCATTTCGAGGTGATTCCGATCGAAAATCAAAATGGCTTTCTCCTCCGGAGCGTTAGATTCATGATTCCAATAAACCATGCCGATCGTCATCAATTTCACAAGAGGAACTCAGCGTCTAGATGATTGGATACCGCGCGAAAACGCGGCGGAAATTAACACGCATCGAAACGAGCAACAAGTAAACCCTCCCCTTTCCGTAACGACCATTCTTACCCTTCTCCTATCTCACTCTCTCTTTCTTTCCTTTCCTCTTTCCTCCTCTTTCCCCGACGTATTTTATACCGAGACAATCGAGCCGAGTCGTTTAAACACTCGCGCCGCGGAGAAGATTGCGAAATGGGGCGCGGCCGGTCACCCGGATTCTCCAATGCAATCCGAAACGTTCCGGACGACTTCTAATTAGAGCGGCTCGCCTATCTGTCTCCGGAGATCTCGCGCACCGAAAATTTCGTTTCTCTCCGTTTCGTGAAACGCGAACCGTAAGAGAAGCAAAAGAAAAGGAAAAGCATACATAAGAGATAGAAGCCATAAGGAAAGAGACGAGAAAGAGCAGTGAATCATTCTATGAGCATAAATTAGCGAGCCGTCGCAACGCCGCTTAATTAATTAAGGTAAATTGTCCTAAGCGTAAGTAACTGGCTGGCGCCTGGGTCACTCCTCTCAGGCTCGGTTCTCTCTTCTCTTCCTGGATAACCAGGACTTTCTTCGAGCTGTCTGGCTGGCTAGATGAGTTTCCGGAAGACCTGTCCTCCTTCTCTGCGGTTTCTTCTCACCGTTTGACACCACCCTTTTTGGGTCATTGTCTTTTCTCTCTTCCCTCGGGGACCGAGGGTGAAAATGTATCTTTTGGGGAAAGAGCTCTATCCTCGAGATTTATCGGCTGAAGTATCTCGTTGTCCCAAAGAAGAGGTTTATTCGCCGCGTTTATTTCACCACGACGTGATCGAACAAGCGACGGGTCCCTTTTTTTGTTTGCCTCGGAGCACATGTAGTAAAGCCGATACTTAAGTTTGAATCTAGAATGTTACATTTCGTATACAAGCGTCAGATTCGTTTTGGGATGCCTGGAAGTTTGAAATATAAGGACTCCAACTGTTGCGTGGGAGATGGAATCAATTTTAGGTTTCTGAATGTTTCATCTGCTTCTCTACGGTCCGTGTCAGCTTTGTTTTTATTATACCTGCGTGGAAAGTTAGATATTTCTGTGTATTCTTATAATGTAGGTTACATTTAGGGGTTCGGAGGAGAAGCGATCAAATTTTTGATTCGAAGAAACTATGGACGATATTAAACTCCGACACAGTTACATTTGTAGATACATTTTATGAATATATTGTGTTATACGAAACATTTTGAAATTTCATTAGCAATATAATGAGAAATGACTATTATGATTATATTAGTAAAATTTGAAACCAATTCGAAAATTGTACATCGAAACTACAATTATCCATTATATTAATAAGCTTCGATATCCAGTGGGACCATCTTTAATCTTATTACATGTTTAAATGGCTATTAATGCTGTATACTAATATTTTACTAAATGTAATTTCTATATGCACTTTCGGATTGGTTTCACGAACGTAATTATAACAATCGTGTTTCATTAGAATGCTAATGGCATTTAAAATGTTTCATATAACACGCATAATATAAACATTAAAAGTTTCCTACGGTAGTTGTTCAAAAACTTTCATGAGCCATTCTGTATGCTTAAACGTCAAAATATATTATTCTGTGCACTCGTATAGATTTGCAAATTCGTTATAAAATCCTCTTTAGCGAAATAAATTCGCTTGGAACTCACTATATACATCAACGCATTTGATACCAGTCCCACCTCAAACAACACATTGTAGCATTGATTTTTCAGCTGTTACCTCGTTACGTCTAATTACCTAAACTGTGTAAGTGCAAACCATATGCAGAATGCGGCATATGGCGGATAAACATAGAAATAATTATTGTTGCGAACGTTTGAACGTTTCGTGCGAACGTGCCCTGTAAACGTGTAAACGTGGCCCGCGAAACTACAAACGTAGCAAACGAACATGCGAACGTGCGAATCTGATCTGTGAACATCGACCGCGATCGTGTGAACGTTGCATTGCA
The DNA here is from genome assembly GCF_024516045.1 of Bombus affinis. NCBI lineage: Eukaryota > Metazoa > Arthropoda > Insecta > Hymenoptera > Apidae > Bombus > Bombus affinis. The sequence continues at coordinate 6,216,028 of NC_066355.1, read as the reverse complement.
AATCAACGAACGTGATGAGCGAATTTTGATTTTCATCCCGAATCCTCATTCAAATGCCGCGCTGTGCGACCGTACTAAGGTTCAGCTCAAACCAAACGTGGCTTTTGCAGCTTTTGTACTCTGAAGCTTGCGATTGGTAGTCTCTCTGAAGACGATTCTGGGGGAACGCGCTGATCGAGCGTATCTCAATCCCGCGCCCATGAGGGCCGTGTCTGTAAGAGTCTCATAATGCAGACACGAAATAAGTCAAATGAACATATGACGAAAAATGAAAAAATGTACGACGATTCGAAATTATCCTTCAAACGTTCATTCGATGAACACCCGTGTCGCGACAAAGGGTAAACATAATAATTAAGCAACGTCGAATTATTTGTTTGTCAGATTAATTTGCACTACGATCACGAGCTTGACGTTCTGCGCGTCAAGAAAGAAAGAAGAAAGGGCAAAAAATGCAAAATAAAAAGAAAGAAGAGAGAAAAGTGAGAAAGCGTTTTGCGAATGCAAACAACGCAAAGCATGCGTGAGTACGATTAAGAGGGGACAGGTTCGAGGGTTGGAGACCTCGAGGTCAGACCAGTCAGCAACGTTAATTGCTTTTCTACTCGCAGTAACTTGATATTACTGACATTCTGCGAAACGTTTATGTACACAAGCAAATAAAAATTTCCTTCTTGACTCTTCGTATAATATTGAAACGAAATAAGAAATTTAGCTGGAAGGAAGAGTGGCAAAGCTGATGGGATGTTACTAAAACATAGGATAGTCGATGAAACTCGGTTGTTAAAATTCTCGTATGCGGTTTGGTACTCCGGGGGTTATGTATTAAATTTATTACTACGGCGAAGTTTTCGCAAACAGCCACAGAAAAATTAAATATGTAACGGCCAAGGAACTTTTCGCCGAACTAATTTCCCTAAACTGACACGGATAAGAGCTGGCTAACGTTTTCGACGCGCGCTGTTACATTATTTACGTATAAATAGTTGTGTCGCTGTTAGGAGAGACAACTCGGTTTTTCTGAATTTCAAGCAACCTCCACGGGGTGTCCTGCTCCTCCGCCGAGTAGCGCCGAACCTGCCGCAGGAATTATTTAACTTTTAAATTTATTAATTTACATTTTTTCCCATCGCTTATGTCCGCGATTCTAAGTGAAACCGTGTTTTTAAACGGAACTGTTATTTCAAGGCAAATTAAAATAACCTTCCTCCTTTTTCACCTCTTTGCCCCCGTCCCCCCCCCCCTCTTTGCCGAAATCGATGCGAATTTTTAAACTATAAAAGTTCAGAAGAAACTAGATCTTTGCAGAAACGTGTTGATTTGATAATTAAAGAAATCTCGCCTCAAAAGACCCACAATCGTATGATTATTTACGCAACCATTGGGGAGCGCTGCTTTAGCTCAGTGTTCTCGCTTGAAAACGACGAAACCAGGCTCAGACGCAACTGTTTATGCTACTGAAGCCAGATGTTTGGTTCGCAGACCAGCTCGAATGTGTTACTTCATTCGAAAAAGCAACTAATATCTCATGCTGTGTCCGTTTCGTGCGGGTAAATACTACTTACTATCCGCTAGAACCCACAACTAACGCAAAATATTTTGTAAAACTACGCCCTTCTTAATCGCTTCACTTATAACATCGAATCACACTCGTGGCACAAACTGTAGCCCTTATTCGCTAATGCTAGCTTGTATTCTTATGACAAAGTTCACTTTAAACTCCAACTTTGGTTCGCAGATTAAGGATTATTAAATACAAATTATATAGAACTATTAAGATATGTATAATTTTGTGTGCTAGACTAGATTAGCCGCGTAGTAGTGATACGCGTATGTGAATATGAGCGTATGGAAGTATGTGTGTGCACAGCTTCTCGAAAAACAGATGAATGCAACAGCTCCATTGGAGGTGTGATATGGAAGATGGTGAGACAAAGAGAGTGCTGAGACGCGTGCAAATGTATATCGACGAAGATCCTGCAAATCGTTTATTAAATAAATCCAAAACTATTTTGATATGAATTCTAAGTGTAATTTTAGTGTTCCTTTACTTTTATTTCGGCAATTAAGATCCGCAATTCTCAACAAGAACAGCTGGACATTACGTCACTCGTACACTGTGAACGTTTGTTCATTCCTGGCAAGTTTATGCAAAAGTGAACGTAATGCACGTGTAATAATTTATATATATAATAAAATAAGATATTTAAGACAAGACAACATGTAAAATATTTAAGATACGATACTTGTAGTATTCATGGATGAAATTCCATTTCATTGTAAAAACTCATAAGTATATGAAAAATTATACAGTCAAGGCTCTACTTTAGATACCTAAGTTTTTTAATACACCTCTCGGAATCATCGAATTACACCAGACTTTAATTTAAGAAAGAAACTCTTACTTTTGCCAAAATAGAAATGTTATCTTTTTCTAAAAGTCTTATCTGTTTCTAGTTCAACTGGATCGAACGACCAAGGATTAAAGAGAAAAAGGAAGAGGAAGCAAAAGACAGTTTTCGGTCAGCCAAAGTTCTAGTTTAATTAAAACCTACCGGTACGATTACTGGTCTCATTCTGCGAACGATTTCATCCGATTTTATCTTTTAATTATGCTCGACGATACAAAGCACCGTTCTAGTTGGATCGCTCGAACGTGTAGAACGCGAGAAACGAACGAAAGGAAGGGGGATAAGAAGAAATCGTCGGGCGTGTTTTCTCTGACACAGATTTAACGGAAGTACTTATGCAGCCCGGCACATTTGGAATTGGCTTCGCTGCGGTCGCGAGCCTGGGCGGACGTTTATGGCAACACGTGCGTGTCATAAAGAGGGTGTTTCCTCGAAAAAAACATGGAAACGTAGACGGACACGCAGGCGAGCCTATTTCGAAAATATATTCATCCACGATACGCGTCACTCATATTTCTTAAACATTTTTCCAACGGAGGAACAAAAATTTCACTCGAGGTGAAATAAAAATCATTGGGAATATTCAAACTCTTGGACATTAAGACGATCTTTTATTATTCCTCAAAATTAAATTGAGTTGAATTGAATTCGTTTCTGATTCTTTCTCAAGTTTTCTTATCTAATAAGAAAAACGATTTATTTTGGAGAAATCAAAGTCTTTAATAAAACATCAATTTAATTCCACTCTGAAGTCGTTTAATAATTTCAAAAACTACGATTTCACTGTACATTGTTCTCCAAAATCAATTCTCAGTGTTTAATTTGCCGTCTATAAGATCTATTATACATCGAAAAATTCAAGAAACAGGAAAAATATACTAGTTTTTTTATCAGAGTTACCAGGGCCAAGAAAAATATTTTTCATTGATAATAATTTGTTGCAGAGAGAATGATAGAAAACGATAGAATTCCGTGCAAGCGAAGGCGAGACAGTTCGAGACAATGGACTTTTTAAGCAAACATTCAATTTCACAGTCGACCGCATGACGGAATTATCAAAATTGTAATAATGCAGCGGGAGAGGCACAATGACGAAGAATCACGCGACAGTGGAAGATGGAGTAACAGAATGACGTCCACGTAATAGAATATAGCAGCAGAAATTTAATTTTGCTTTACAAATCCTCGGTCCGCGGTTTGTGTAGACAATTACGAGGTAATTGTTAATACGACTTGCCATTTGCGCTAGGGGCAACGCATTTAAATTCTCGCATTCGCTTCATTCGTTTTCCCTTCGCTTGACAAAACGTTGGGTCTCAATAATCGCGATCGATTTAAACACTTCGGCAAAATTTATTGAGCATATAGATACATTCAGGGCTAAAGCTATTTTTAAAGAAACCATCCATCGTATTGTTTTACAGTTTGGGAATGGTTCAATTTAAATTCCCAAACTTTGGAATTTTCGTGTGAATTTATAAACGTATATTTTTTTCATCTTCAAGTGGAAAACTAAAATCAGTCGTTCCACAGTCTGGAAATAGAGCAATTTGAATTTCCAGACTTAATTTTCAAACGTGAAACTACAATTCATCATATTGTTTTTCCATTAAAAAAAAAATAGTCGAGTGAAAACTGTCAAATTCTGCTAGTATGTTCATCTCTAAAGTAAACTTTTTCAATTATCAAACTTCACTCTTCTAAACGTGGACTATCAAAAATTTCGCCATTGAAATTTAATTTCAATTAATTTCAGTATCGCGCGTGGAATAATTCTGGTAACTGGATCGGTATCTATTTTTAGAAGAAAGGCCTGCTGCATTGTTCTACAGTTGGAAAACGGATCAGCGGAGCAAGGAGAAAATTTTCGATTGATCGGCAAACGGTTCCCATTGGTCGAAGGGGCAACCAGTTTTCGGACGGTCGTGTGTAGAGCTCGTTAACGCGTTCGCGTTCAATCGAATTGAACGGATCGGGCACAACGTCGATTAAAATTCTCTACATTAATTATCGGGCGTTAGATTGGAACGTGAAACGTAGTTAATTGACGGAGAATGAAATTTCGATGATTGCGACGCGGATTGCCGTCGCCTGGTGACAAAATCGATCCCGACAGAAAAATATGGAAACGACGTTCCATCCTGTCATTTGAATATCGTCGATCTAAATTTACGGAGCATGAGGTCACTTGCAATTTGGTGACTATCTTCCTCGCTTAACAGCCTTGCAATTTCATCACAGAAGAAAAACAAGATAACGTGATTTACGTTGATCTTCTGACTTTAGTGCTACAATACTTCACGATTAAATAGGAGGATTTTAATGTGTCACCGCATTTCAGAATAAAGATAGTCTCTTAAGTTAAAAAATATTAATCTTTTAAAAATATTTGGCAAGTTGATAGATTTTTATAGATGCCATGGTATAATTATTAAAAACAAGAAATATTTTAATATCTTCGATATTTTACTATTATTACGAACAATATTTTCCAAGTTTTGAAGCGTATAGAAATACACGTTAGCTCCAAAATTAAATGAAAAAATAATTTTGATGCTAAAAAGTTTGACCCTTTTATTCTTTAATTGGCACGATTAATAAATAATGATAAGTTTATAAAATGTTAGAGAGCCTCGTGTATTCGCTTGAAAATAAGTTCAAATCGTTTAAGTTCTAGTAACTCGACTAATTTGAAGACTTCAGAATTAATAGACGCTCGTTCGTGATTCAAATTCCTATCGTACAAATATTTTCATACGTGAAAGATATATTTAACACGAGAACAGCTCGATTATTCTCAAAACACAATTATTGCCCGAATATTTTCTTCCCTTTGTTATTGTTACGTAAACAGATACTGTCATCGCGATGGTAAAAAAGAAGAAAACATTTTTGTCGTTCTATAATTGACTCGTCGCCGAAAAGATGCTCAGAGTTAAAAGAATTCTTAAAAAGATGGAGATGGCGACGCCTAGGCGGCGCAGAGGAGATTTGCGGGGAAAGTTTGGCAAAATTGAGACGACGCGAACGCTTGATAAACGTATCATGATTTATGCGGTTCATTTCTCAGGTGGGATTGTCAGAGTTCATATCGTGGAACGAACGCTGGGAACTTTCCACTATTTCCGTGTCGACAATTCGCATCTCGCCGCTCCATTCTTCTTTTCGTTTTTCTTCCTTCTCTTCGAGCAGAAAACGCGACGTTGCTACCATTCTTCGAATACATTCCTCTTTCTGTTACATTACTATTAATTTATACGTCCATTTGAAAAAAAAAGTGAATATGAAAGAAAAAAGGAGAGACAGAGTTCAATGGAGTAAGATAATGAAGTGAAATGGAAAGATATCAAATAATACTCATTTTAAACTTCAATGATATAGAGGTATGAAAACGTTGATACTAATAAAACCAATGAGGCTGATAAAAACGTGTATCAAATTTCGTATAACATAATAATTCACTCAGAGAAATATCAAAAATCACGAAGCTGAAACGCGTATGATTCAGGATCGGGATCACGATCACGTTAGCCGGCCAATTATTTCAAACGATTTTAAGAGGCTTTTTTTATCAAATACGAAGCTCCCTTTAACTCGTAACTGTCAGAGTAGCGAGTGAAATTTCAACCAGCTACCAATGTATCGACAAGATATCGACCGCGAACGCGAATTCCGAAACGGTGTACAGTTTCTTTTCTCTCTCTCTCTCTCTCTCTCTCTCTCTCTCTCTCTCTCTCTCTCTGTTGCCTTCTTTATATTCTTTTAATTTTCTTTCTTGTTTTTCTTTGAAAGGAAACAGCTTCTCGGTGAGAATATGATAAAGAGAAAGATAGGAAAAGGGTCGGGTAACGAAGCGAAAAAGAGAGTAAGGTGACGATCGAATACCAACCGGAGAGAATCGTGACAGGCAGCAAGGCGCAGATGCCCAAATACACCAGCAACACTGTCCAAGTGTGACGCGGCTCCTGGCAGAAGTCCAGCTTTTTCCCGCTTGGTAGGCCACCGATTCTTGGCCCCTTCATCGTGCCTCGTGCCGCATAGTTTTCGCCTCGGCCACGTAAACGCGAGCAACACGACCGGATTACGGGCCGGCCGATTTAATAATGCCTCCTCCACCAGCGTCGACTTCCTTCCTTCCTTTCTTCCTTCTCGTCTTCCTTCCCTGTTGTCGCGTGACGAGGGATTTCGCAACCAACTGAAAACGGACCAACTTTCCGCCACTAACATTCCACCGTGTACTGTCTCGAACACACGTACACGCTCGAAGTGACTCGTTTTCTTGGTTCACCCTCACATCGTGGACACTTGATGCTCGAACGAACACTTTGCACGAACACTATATGTAGTACACTATATATAGATTGTACACGGCCGAGCTTTGTCGCACGAAGGAACGCTATTTACCTTTTTCTTTATTTATGAAAGGCAAAAAAAAAAAGTTTGTTCGCATGTCGCTGTGAAGAAGATGAACGGGAATAACAGATAAAATCTCGAAGCAGATTCAATGGATTTGTGTATCTGCATGTGCGAGAGAGTATGAGAAAGTATGAGTGTACACTTGGCACGTGACGTTTTTGCGATGGCTCCGTGCAAAACTCGAGATAAGAGCTCATTTACCTAAGGATGTGCTCCGAGACTAAAAGTTCCTGAATATAGCTTGGCCGAGAATCCAGAAGCTTCCTTCGAGACTCCTTTACAAGAACGACGCGTGGCTTCTACCGAAGTGATAGTTTTTAACTGCATTTTTATCTCTTAATAACGTGCCTGGCGTAGTGCTGCCTGTTACCACGGTATCTCGACGAGATAGAGGCCCGGTACGAGACTTTCGATTAGATTGCAGCTTCTGGAAAATGAAAATCATCGGCGAAATTAATGGGACACCACGTTTTTCGTTGAAATACTGGGCGAGAGGATTTTTTATTCTTAGGTTCTTGGTGGTTGTAAAAACGACACACAGCAGCAGGATGTTTGAATATAAAATACGAGCTGTTTGAGTTTAATACGCGGCGAGTAGCGTAAGGTTAATTGAATCTAAACGTCTGTAGCGAAAATTGAATGATAATACCGCAAGAATAATCCGGGGACAGAGTTTGATGTAATAGTGCCACGGAGATTTGCTGACACGAATCATTCAGATTAATTTTCTAAGTATAGAAAAATTAAAACAGTTCGCCCTTATTGTATCGAATAAAAATATACGACTATAAAATAATCCTTAAATAAAAGATAAAATAATTCGGTCTAAAATTTTACTCGCTGCTATCGAACGATATAACGAGTACAATTTTACGTCCTCAACTTGTCACAAACAAAAGTAGCTGTTATATACACATTCTGAATGTAAAAATGCTAAAACACTTTGTCTGTACTAACAGTTTCCAATAAAAGCACTTAACTGTGAAATAACTTCAAACGATAGGAAAATTCAAGAATCCAATAAGTCTCTTTCTCACAACAACTCAACAAACTAACGACTAGATTTCTATCTCTGATTTATCAGAAACGCAAATGACTATTTTCCACGTGCGATCATTACTCACCCTCCTCTCCCTAAAACATAATCCACCAATGAAAAACCAATATCCTAAACATATGTAGAAATCGTTCCGTGTTTTCTCTCTTCAATAAAAACATTCGATTATAAAATAAATTTTCTCAAAAACAAATAGAAGAATCTAATCCGAGACCCTCGCCCACAATTCAACGAGCCAACGATACAAAGTTTCATCCCCAATTTGGCAGGGACAAAAGCAACTACAACCTACGTGTACGCATGAACCTACAACCCTTTAAAACTAATCAAGCAATGAGAATAACCGAAGGAGGGTTTCGTCTCGACAATAGAACGAAACCAAATCGACCTGGCCTTTGAGACAGCAAGATAAACCTGCTTGGAGTAGCATTATCGTCCTGGAAAGCGGCGTAACCCATTTCCTCGATATCCATAAATTAATCCGATCGTCGGGATCCTTATGCATTTATTGCCGTCACGTTAAGTGGCAGAGTACGCCGTGAAAACACAGTTTACCGGCGGATTAACTCGTCCGGATTCGAGCTAAAGCGAATCCAAGTAGGTAATTACATCGTCTTAATTAATTCTTCAGACTGTCGGCGGACGGCAGTCCGTCCTTTCCCCCTCGTGTTGGTGGCACGAACACGATCATGGGGCGACGACGACTTGTCACGTCGTGAGGACGAGGTAGAGTTATTCACCGGAGAATAGAACGTTTCTTCGGGGCGAGGAACGTTAAATTGCACGTGCAGCACGATTGCACGAGGGTACGGCAAGACACGCTACGATTTTGTGCGTGACTACTAGGGGATGAAAGCAGAAAAACAGAGACCTTGTGATAAATCTTAATGATCGAACGTTTTCCGTTGCTTTTTTGGTTCTGTTATCCATTTGACGTGATTTCTTTCTCCTTCTTTCGACAGAAAATCATTCATTTATTAAGGAATGGATTATAACTTCTTCTGTTTCTAATTTTTGTTCGGTTTGCAGTATTGAAACCGATTTTTCTTTTTTTTACCTTCGAGATTACGGGGATATATTGCCATTATTTCTTCTTCTTTCTATAATTGTACGAAGTTTAATGGAATTTAAGTGTTTCAGGTAGGAGAGATATATTATTTTCTTTTTTTAATCGTGAATTTCTTCTTCAGTCTCTGATTTATATAAAATACTTTTTTTGAGTGCATTTTTTGAATTTTGTCAAAATAATAAGTTTATTTACATTTTTCAATAATGGTACGTTTGCTGAATATTTACTCGTTGTTTCATTATATTTACTCGGTTTTTAATGGATGAAAAAGGCAATGAAAATTATTTTTCTGATCATTGATCCGTTTATGGAAGGGGGAGTGGAACGAAACTATTAATTAAAGGGAACTTTAATCATTACTGGTAAATATAATTTATCGTTCAGTCGTAAAAAGAATCAAACGACGTTTCACGAGGCAAAAACTCGTGATTTTAAGTAGAACGCGTCGAATAGTAAAAATTGCCCTGAAAATTGGGTGGGAAATGGAAAACTCTGTAACACGCCACGATGGCGCAATTTTTCCATCAAGTTGCTATAAATACAGTCATTTGTCGTTCATCAAGTACGTGTAGCCATGCTCTGGTCTCCGATAAATCATCATTGATTTAAAATGTTCCGGCGAAAAAGTACGATGTACTCTGCGATAAAATTTGATTTATTGCATCAAAGAATGTGATGTCTCCCTGTGGCTTATCGTGTGTCTTATATTTATTTCAGAACGTCGTCAGGAAAATTACTCGTAGCTAGTTGGATCTCGACACTGTCTGGGGACATCGGTAGATCAATTTTTGAAGCGCGCCATGAAACCGACGGGGAGGGTCGTTACTAAGAACAATGACGATGCTGATGCGAGACATTCAGTCGTAAATTATCCCTGCAAGGTATTATTAATTAATAGCCTTGTTAAGTCACGTCACGCCGTGTCAAGAGGTGTCACAAGTTGGACACCCCAATAAGGGGCCGTATCTATTTTATAGATAATTATAATTATATATGTAATAATACATTTTCTGTATTATTTAATTCCATTAAAAAATTATAAGAAGATACAGTAAAATAAGACCTTGGACATAGAACTTCAGCAATTCTTCGATCTCCAGTATTTCTTTTCTGAGAATAGAAATGTAGTTGGAGATGTACAGTGGCTGCAAAGTATGTTTGCACATACGTTATATTACAAATGTATATTATATCACAAATGTTCGCAGATATTTTCCAATGAAGTATCATTTTATCAGTTTCTGCATTTTATTTTCACAGTGTGAAATTTTTGTATTCGCAAAATGAATTAACGCTGAGTGAAATTAATATGTAAATGCTATAATAAACGCACTTTATTTTTGTGGAAATATTCTTCGTTGCCGCTGTACATCGAATTGTGTTTTCCAACAATAACGTCTTACTGTACATCACTGCACAATTTTTTATAAATGTAATACAGCGCCAACTATGTTAGAACGAAACTTTTAAGAGATAGCAGGGGAATTTCTCGGCATGGTTAATGCAATTCAGGAAGAAAAATTCGCGTAGATCTACGTCTCTGGAAGATCGCGTTTAAAACCGACGAACCGGTAGTTGAAGATATCCGAAGACAAAAAGGAGGATGGGAATTACGCGTCGCACAGGTGTGCACTGTGGAACATAAAGCTCGGAAACACGTAAATCGCGCGGTAGTGTGCGGAACTTGCATCCTGGATGTCGTATGCGCGTATTCTCGCGTAGACGTATGAACGCGCGAACTACGACCACGCTGGGAGTAACGAAATTTTCAAGAATGACCAAATTAAAATGCAAAGGCTTGTACGCTGCGCTGGCTAGTTTCTCACCCCTGGGATAGAGAGAAAAAATTCGAGCTGGAAACTAATGTCTTGGCATAAATTCGGCAAAAATTGACAAAAGTTAAGGAACACGGTCAACTTGCAGAGTGTCTGTTGAGTTTTGTTTAAATTAATCAATTCGTATACGTTCAACTTCAAAACATTTTATCAATGTGAATTTGTTATCTCGTCTGATTTAATATATTCCATTGAATTTTCTGCCATGTTATATTCCTCAAATTGACAAACAAAATAAATAATAGAACGAAAAGTGACAGAAATTTGGAACGAGGAACAAAGATCGGCTCATCTTAAAAATCAAAAGAATTTTAACAATCTGTTCGCCAGATAATTTAAATTCAAATAATTTCCAACCAACTAAACTTGTGTGAAACTTTATCAGCTAAAACAACTTCACTAACAAACTAAACAAGACTTTAAAAACTGGTACCATTAAGAAAAAAAAAAAAAAAAAAAAACGAAACGATTCAAATTTCAGCGTGCGGATATACGATCGACTGGCAAACAGACACCTAGCAAGGGCCCTTCTGAAATCAGAATAAACGTGGTTCAACGGAAAAAAAGCGTCGAGGGTCGAGTGAACCGTCGTTTTCGCGGAACGGCATATCCATTCGAACGACTGTTCGTCAGGAGCTGTCAAATCTCACGAAATCTCCTTTCGGCCGCTATTTATAGTGAGTTCTGGTTGATGGTAGGAGCTCCGTTCCACTGGCGGTTCGCGCATGCATCGTTTTGCATTAGCCCTCTCGTTTCTTCCAGAGCCTCCTCTTTACTCCTTCCGTGTGTCGCGTCTTTCGAGTAACGGAGCGAGTGCAAAGCCCTTCTTTCTGTCCGGGCGTACACATAATTACCAAAGTTAATTAGGGCTTTGGAGATGAAAGAGAGTGAGAACGAAGAGCTTGGATGGTGACGCGACCAGGATGTATTAGCGAGCGGAAAGAAGGCAAGGGTAGCATCAAAACGTTGTGAAACGACCGAAACCGAGCGAGGAAGAATCAAAAAGAGTTTCCCTCGATTTGTGGTTCGTATAATTTTTACGGAAGGGAAACTGCGCTTCCTGGAATCAGGGAACCCTTAAGGGAACACGAAAAATACAGAATAATCCTTCAAGTCTGCTCATCCAATCGTTCTCCTGAGGTGGCCCGTGTTGAATGTTATATTTTAATAAATGTTATTGAAACATAGTTTTTAACTGTTTAGTTTTCGTATTCGATATAATTTTACCAGCTGCCGTTTACTGCACGAGATATTTGAGGAAATACAGACGCGAAGAAGAAGCGAAAACGGACAATAGGTCGCAAATTCGAATAAAAAAGTTCCACGATTTGATTTTCATTTAAGGATGATCTTAGGAAAAAAGATGTACGCTCGCTATCAAGACACCATCAAGTTAGAATCTGAAGAAAACGCGCTAAGACGTCTGGAATCTGTATATTGCGAAGAATAAAGAACATCATCCTACACTGCAGGAAATGTATATTAGAAAGAAAAGTTCGATATAAGTACAATTTAATGGTCAATGAATGAATAATAAATAAAAAATAATAAGATTATAACAAAGTGTGATTTCTGCCTCTTATGTTGCACACTTTTAATAAAATTGACACGAGCGGTTGGCGCGACGTCAAATGATAAAAATAAAAGAACAGTTCAATTTATTTTCCTCTTTCTTTTATTTTCCTTTTCTATAGAATGCCGGTCGGTCGAAGCACATGGAAAGCGCGGTAAAATTGCGCGAACGGAAACGAAATACCATTGAAAGTTGCTGCACTTGGCGTCATTCTATTTCCCAGACGGAAAAATGGAAAGGGCGCGCAGGGGGTGGCCTCGCTGTCCGTCCAACCGTGTAAATTTCACTTTTATTCGCGAATGGCAATTTTTTATTTCGACCTGACTGTTTTTCCAGCGAATGCATTTCGACGCCGGCGTGTTTGCACAAAGAACCACCGTTGCACCGCGTTGCTTCAGCTACACCTATCCATACCGCCAATTTTCCCCCTAACTCGCATCCCCTATCTCGCCCGTCAGCGCACCGGGTCGTCACCCCTCTGTACCGTGTCCCCGGTCAGCACTTGAGTACTCGTGCAATTGGTTTTTCGTGTTCGAGCCACTCTCGGTGTCCTCGGAATCCTAATTTCGCGTTTTTCATTCGCCCTCCCGTGCCTCGTCCATCGTCCCATGGAAAGCAGTCTCGTCATCCGACAGAAACGAAACCACCGGCCTCTCTTCCCCCGATATCTGACGACTATCGCGATTCTTTCTTTCTTTCTTTCTTTTTTCTTCTTTTTTTTTTTTCTTTTGCGGTCGAAGTGAACAGAGAAATGAAATAAAAACGTCCTGCCGCTGGCATCGTAATCGGTGAATCGACGATATCGTTCTATCGCAATCGTATTGTTTCCGCGAACGGGAAAAAAGGAAAACCGATAAAGCTTCCACGTGACTTTACCTCGGCGTCTGTTTATGCTCGTAAATTCCAGGAGAATTTTCGACATTACGAGGAAACTTTTCTGTCGCTGTATAGCATTCCTCGAATCACTGGCACCGTTGTCTATTATAAAAGGAACACAGAAACACTGGTAACGAAAATTCCCCGCATTCTTCAATCACCGTACCGAACGATCACCGCTGTGGAACGAATTGTAAATCGAAAAATCACGTTGTACATCCGAGAAGGTACGCTAGTTCATCAGGTGAAACGTTGGATTTCGCGATGGTATCGATTGAAGAACAATCGAAGGGAGCGCGTATAAGGCGCGTGGTACCGGCATGGGCGTATAAGAAGCACTAAATCCTGATGCCCCGCGTCCGTAGCTAGCCGGCCCCTCTAACAATAAACTTAGGTGAGAGACGAGAGACGAGCACGAGCACACGCAGACAGAGCGGAGAAACCGCACGCGTGACAAAGCGGCGCTCGTACGCGCGGTGTGCGTGCGTCAGCCACACTAGCTGGATCGTGGATCAACCACTCGAGACCCCGAGATCTATGGTGTGGGAGTGTCTCTGCGGGTACTACGGTGTGGAGGAAGCCGTATGCTGATTATCTGGACTCGTTTATTGGGCATTAAGCGTGTCGGTATCGTTCGTGAAAGCAATCCGCTCCTTTCGACGCGGTTTTTTGCTCGCTCTTTTAGTGCTGCCCCAGGGAAACGATCTCTTCAATGGAGGAAGTTGACGAAACCTTTCGACTTTGGATACAGGAGATTAATCCATAAAAAGTATCATTGAGTTATAGATAATTATAATAATTTATGTTGAATTATTGAAATTTAGAGTATGATTTCAATTTGTATTTTATATTGTCAGTGTGAGAGATTGGCAATTAAATTATATTAAATGAAAGATTTAAAAATTAAGTGATCTAACTCTAAATTGTTATAGTTCGCAATGGATCCATTGATACCAATTAAGAGTTGAATTGGAAAGAAAAAATTGTATGGAAATACTGACAGGGAAACTGAATAGATTAAAAGTATGGAAATGTTGGTGTTCATGGTGCAAACATTAAATTAAGCTCCGGATTGACATAGAACCCATTTATAGAACGCCCACGCAGCTGCCAGTCGCGCGCGGACTGCACAAAACCTCCCGAAATACAGTCGTGAGCCGGAGCAATGTTTGTTCCTCCGGTACGACATAAAACAAGCCGCGTGCTTTCAATTTGGGATTCCTAACGAATTACCTGTCTCTTGTACGCGAGTACGGAAGAAGATGTTAGCGAGAATACTCTTGGGAAGTTGAAAGTGGTCCAGAAAGTGTTTTACAAGTAGGTGACATCGAACCTCCACTTTAAACATCTTACTTTGAGTGAAAACCTAAATGCAACCTATTCCAATATTTATGGATTTGTATTAAAACACCAGAATCAACCACACGACGTCGAGATCAAGATAGAAGCTCAGGAATTTATTTTGGGGCTCGTCAGCTTAGTTTATAGATCAACGGTATGAAACCTTATTCAGGGAATATACATAAATTTTATTGGCTCCATTTTAATGTATATTCTATGCAGTTATTTATGGCAGCTATTAATTACGGACTAATGCAAATTTGAGGTTTCTTTTATCTAAAAAATAATTTTTATGAACTTGGTCAATTATGTAAAGTGATTCATATACTTTGCATATTATACATGTTCTACAAAGTTCTATATTTAAATTACCCATAAATACACGAGTATCCGTAGTCTACTTATGAATTATTAAACACATTCTAACAATTAGTTTCTAAAAAGAATCAAGCACAATTAACCACAATAGGCTATATGTATTCCCAGATTTTTTAGAAAGAAAAGCAAACGAATCCCATCGGACAACAGAATTCGAACCCCGTGCGAAAATCAGGAACGCGTAGCCGAAAGCGCGATCGATTTCGCGGTGATCGGAACGTCATCTTCCATTCTTTGCTACGTTCTTTCCAAGCGTTGTTCGTTTGAAAATTACACGCGACGAGATCCTCTGCCCCGTTCCCGGCGAGAGCTCTGCTCGCTGGCGTGTACACCACCTTGAATCCCTGTGTTCTATTCACATTTCACATCCGTTTGCATTCCACACGTGCGATCAGAACCGCAGACAGACTGATCCACGTTGGGCACCACGGTCCGGACACGATACCAGGCAAGTTCCACGCTGCCTGGATGCCTGGATGGTCGAAGAAAGAACGTGCAGGCGGAGAACGAAGACGGAACACGTGTGCCGGCGTACGTGTGAACGTGCGGGGTGGAGCGTGGCGAGATATTATGCAGATAAAATATTCATGGTTATCGGGGCTCGCGATCGGGCACGCCTTTATTTTTCGAGATGAATAGAAATGGTGCCATCCCTCCACGACCCGTGGGACACAAATTCTTTGCCCACCGATGACAATGAGGGTGAAAAAGGAGGTAGAAGAGAGAAAAAGGAGAATGGGATCGATGGACAGTATCGTAGAGACAGTGTGATTGCAAAATAATATCGACAACGTGTATTTATCGCTTTGGATCGTCGAAGAAAGATAACAGCGATAGAAACGATTCAACACTGCTTTTTTCACGATTTCTTGGTTTTAACCCGACTATCTGGTACTGGGTGACATAATGATAATACAGAAGATAATTCAAAGTTTGTGTCAGACACGTGATAAACACGTATATAGAGAATACGGCCGAGTAACATGTACAAGCATGAGGTGATTCGTTATGAAGAAATAGGATTGTAATTCATGAAGCTATATAAGGACAAGGTTTTATCTTAATGCAGTTCCTTTAGAAAAACTTTAAATTATACGCGCTTTATAGTATAAATTTGAATACTCTTACACGTTAAGTGCCTCCTATATAATGTATCAAGTTAGACGATATTTCTTCGTATCTCTTAACAATTACTTAACTTTTTC
The DNA here is from genome assembly GCF_024516045.1 of Bombus affinis. Taxonomy (NCBI): domain Eukaryota; kingdom Metazoa; phylum Arthropoda; class Insecta; order Hymenoptera; family Apidae; genus Bombus; species Bombus affinis. Next base: position 6,199,867 of record NC_066355.1, on the reverse strand, counting down.
CAGTTTTAGAGCAGATATAATAACTAGACTGTAGATGTTTATACGTTCATGAGAAATTTAAGTATACTCTACTTAAATGTCATTTGTTTCATTGTGTTCATAAAAGTATCGATTTGCATAGACATTCGCAATTTCATAACAACTGCCCTGAGACTTTTTTGGGTAGAAGACCGAAAACTACCGTTGTATAAAAACACACTGACTTCAAACGTTTCTTTAATTTCGTTTCGAATTGCCCGAACAACCTAATAAAAATAGATCAACGAAGGTGATAGATACGTTATCGAAAATCGTTACCATCGTTTCTAAAACCGTGAACCGCGTTACTCTCTATTATACGGAGCAACATCGTTTTCTAATATCCGATTGTTGTACGTACAGCATCGACGAAGGCAATTTAATCTTGAAAAGGAAACAGCCTTTACCCGTGCTCGTTCGAATATTTTCCTGAACGATCCGGAAACGGACTTCGCAGAACGTAACGAGCAAGCTTGCCAGGAATTCGAGTCTGAAAGTGGCATCGTTAAATCGTAACCAGCGCATTCACCGTGCAATTTTCATTCGTTCGATTCTTTTGCGTGACACCATTAACCGACACGCGTTTCCCAAGCGAATTCGTACCTCAGTGCCTGCCCATCCATCTGTCCATTCGGTACGATTTCGATGTCGGATTATTTTCCAATGATGAGAGTCAGTTGATGAATATTTCATCATTGATGAAATCACGCATTTATTAAGTATAACGTACGGAAAATAACCTAAGCTGTATCTTTATAATATATGTGCTATGCATAGTTTTTTGTCGTTCATTATACTGTACATTATAAGGTTACAATATAATTGTTATGGCATTTACGATAATACAATTATTACAACTATAATAGATGGATTTTTTTATCTCGTATCTTCTGCGTACGTGACGTGAACATGGCAATATATGATCATGCTGGATATAAACGACGTAGAAGTTTTACAGCAATGACGCTATGTGATTCGGCAACTTTATATTTCCAATAGCGAAATTGCACACTTATGTCCATTGGGTCAACAGAAATATAGAGCTACGGAATAATGGCGAAACATAGAGCTGCGCGCAACGATATAGAGCTTCAATGATACAGTAATGTTCCATTGATTCGTCTGCATCGACCCTTATATATTTTAATACTATATACTCTTAATGCATTAAGAATATAATTTTACCAAATGATTTTCCGCCAGCCAAATGAAACTAACGACTAATACCGAGTATTGAAATTCTCTTAAGAAAAGAGTTTTCCTCAGTCTTCCTTTAATTATAGAATAATATCGGAAACGACGGTTGGTCAGATCTGGTCGGCGAGTTAAGCACAAGTTTCAGCGCGGAAAAACAACGACTGATTTCAGTAGACTGCCCTAACAGGAAGTTTCGTTGGTTACGACGACATTAACGAGCGACAAAGATTACCGGTGGTACCGTTTGGTACGCACAGTATCGAAGGAGGAAACTTTTCCTTTCTTAGATCAGATCGAATGCTTGGCCAGCTCATCAGAAAATCCGGCGAACTATCGACACCTGCAACGAAAAAAATAATCTTTTGCAATCGACCTGATACTCTAAACCTCAAACGTATGCTCTTTAAGAATCGAGAGAAGATACCGTATAGATAACCAAAATAGTGAAATATAAAATTGAAGATATTGGAATGGAAGAACGTAGAGACGTGTAATCGAAGTTTATAATCGGAGTCGGGAAGTTGAAATTGTAAAATTCGTAGGATGAAGTAGCGTAATTGGCGAAGCAAATGAGCGGTCGTAAAAGAATGTTTGAAACTGTGGGCTCCAGCGGGAGATGATTAGCTGGATTTAACGATATTCCGTTGAATTTAATTGGCATTTTTGTACGTTAGACCGGCTCCCATCGAAACGATCCCCCAAGATTTGATTAAAGTCCTAATTTGCGTGGCCGGATATTAACTCGGCCGTGAAATATAAGTTTGCCGGATTAATTATCAACGGCTCGGAACTCATTATGGAACTATTGAAATTTTCATCAGAGTACAACTTCTATATTTTCCGGGGCGCAATAATCCTTCGCACTCGAAATTGAATTAAATGCACTTTTCACCGGGCAGCCGATGGATTACGGTTGCAAACGAACACGGGCGACATCGAATCGACGCCGCACACATAAAATGTACAGTGACCGGCGGGAACACAGGCGCGTGTCGATCTGAAATTTATCTCGTTGCAGAAGTAATCCATGGATATTGGCAGAAGCCGGTACACGACGCGTTTTGAATTCTCCTATCTTTTTTTTTTTTTGTCCTTTTTTATTTCCAAACCCGGAAAAAATTGTGTTCTTGTCAAAGTTACGAACGGGGGTAGCTACGAAAGACAAAGAAACCAGATAAGAATTCAATCAGCTTCGATGTTGTCCGCGTGTTCGACGTGCGTCAAATTAAATTCAATTAATTCCGTCCAAGTTAGTTACGCAGCCAACCTAAAAATTGCAGCCGCCACGGACCCTGTAATTAAGTCTGCTGTCTGGAAATAATTGGCTGTATAATTAGGTGACCGACAGACAGGGTGTGTAAATAATGAGGTACCTCACAGAATTTGGTATAGGAGAAAGTAAATAATTCTCATCGCCGCCGTTGTCTGAAAGAGCACAAAGAACCATTTGAGCAATTAAAACGCAACGTACGATCATGTTGTCGCGTTAATAGCACCGTTTATAATTTAATAAACGTTTACAGGCTATTTTGTGGTGTAAATTGTTCTCTGTCGCTGCCTTTGTATGTCCGTCTTTCTTAATTTCTCTTTCGATTAAATTAAGTCACAATTAATCGAACTAAATCAGGGTAACAAGATCCTCGGCGATGTCGGGAAAATTTCACGAACATTGAAAATAGCCGATGGTAAATGGAGAGGGTTGAACCCGCAGGTCGATTCGTGTCCCGATAAGACGAAAATGAAAGACGAGACACGGAACAGAGGGACTATTATGTCTACCATGTGGAACACTCGTCTTGACGAATTCTATTCGCGAGCCTTCACGCAGATAATATCACGTATGCCAGTCCGTGCGTTAATCACGTAATGGTGGGAGACACTTGAAAGCTTCTACAATTTGCAGGTCGTCGGTATAATAATGGAGAAGAGATGTAGAACGCGAGGAGAACTTCAACTGCTCTCCCTGCGGTTCCTAGTTTATCCCTCTTTCTCTCTGTCTCTTTCCTCTTGGCGTCTCCTCTGCTTCTATTTATAATCCTATTCTCTTTATAAGCGCACAAGTGCGAAACGGTCTCGCGTGGCTCCAAATTAGACTCGTTATCACGATATAATTAGTACGGGTGCACGGTACCGGCACGAAATTTGGCGAATCTCGATACAACAATATTCCACCGACCATGTAACCATATATATTTTTCGTCCATCGTTATGAAAACTGCAATTTGTCATAATTTCCGGTATCCAAAAAATTGTACGAGCTGATAATCTTTCGACGAACGGGATTATCTCTGCGGTTAGATGATTCATCTTCATGATAGTTCTTTCGCTTCGATAGACTCTCAACGAAGATGTTCTCCAAGGTGATAAGATATAATTGTTGCTGTTTTAAGAAATTCGTATTTTCTATGGAATATGTAGTAACTCCAATGTTTCAAAGATAACAGGATACAAATGTGACTTTCTTTTAAAATTCATGGCTTCTATGGAATACGTAGCGTATTTCAATGTTTCCAAAGAAATTCCATTTCTAAGACGACGGTTTCTTTCAAAATCGCGCATTCCATACGACAGATAGTGATTTCAAACTTTTCTCCAACAATGTATATCCGTCTATCTTCTCGCCTATTCGTCCCTTCAACGTCTACGAAGTCGTCTACAAAGCTTCGCATGACTCCGGTCATCGGCGACTGGCAGCGTGGCAATGACAGCGTACGCGACACGGTTGAAATTCGACATTTCCTCAGGAAATCCAGGAACAACTGGGCCGAAAATCGCTGGGTTAAAGGGTTAATGGGCTTAACCGGAGGACCCAGTGGTCCTAGGTGTGAGCCCACGAGAAATGCGCGATGCTGATTACAACGTGCAGGGTGGTCGTGTTAAACAGAGGCTGACTTAGAGACACAACGACGCCGGTGCCCGCCGGTGTAATCCTTTGATTACAGCGTGTTTCGAGAGTCGGCTGAATCACGAGGAAGCGCGTAAGGTGATATTCCTGAATGGCACGGCCGGAAGCCGAAACCGGGCCGCATAAAGGAGGATATACAACGGGGGCGAGTCGCTGGTGGTTCACAAGCGTGCGGGCGCGCGCCCGCACGCACATACACATAGTCGCCTGACGAACTGATGCAGGATACACGGGAACGAACCAGCATAGCGCATCCGGTGTACTCTGGTAATGAAATACAGTAACATTATATCCGCGATATTCATCCGCGACGTGGTGTGCGGTTTGTCATTACATAGGCGAACGTGTGTGTTTGGCACACCACTGTCGACGGAGGAATACGTGTTCAAGGGTATCGCGTGGCATCTGGATTAATCTGAAGAAGCCTTGAAGTGATTATCGTTAAAAGGAGAACTCACAGGAAATTTTGAAAGCTGTATGCATTTCGCGAGTATATCCGGGACCACCCACGGATTAGCCATTTTATAGCGGTATCGTTGATTGAGTGAAACATATGGTGGAAATCGTTGATTTGGTGAATCATGGTACGGTAGTGCTGTCATGGTCATGGGTTATAATTTTATGTGAACTGTCGTTGAGAAAGGTACAATGGCTCGCGAAAGTATTTAGAGTTTTACTTCTACTTACCGTAGGAAACTTTTGTATGTACATCTGGATGTGGAATATTTTGGAACTTCAAATTCCAATGTTCCAATTCACGATGTTTTGTAAGGATAGTATTACTTTATTTCTGTAGATTTAACACAAATATATAAGTTATAAATCGTCTGATTATTTTAATCTTACTGTTGTTTCATCAAGCAAAGAGACACTTAACGTTTCAAGGGTAACTTTTCCTCGAACGTAAATAATTGCTCGATGATGAAAAAGCATAATTGGTTCGATAATGATCCAAAGAATGCTGAAGAATTAACATAAAATTGTAAAATCTATATTGTCTATATAATCATGTTGTCTGTGCAACCTACAACTTGTAATTTGTCAATTCCAGTAAATTATGGTGTTGTGTTATACAAGAGGGAGCGGAGATTCGTTCCACGAAAGTAATTCCAAGAACCGATAGTCAACATGTCACTATTGTAATTGATGTTTCACGTTTAAGTCGAATATATGAGTTTCCTCTAGGGACTCGAAAGGTAGATCGTATTCTGAAATTTCGTGATAGGTGGTCCGGACGTAACTAGGATGAGGTATCGTTACAGGTAGTAGTCGTTAGAATTTCTTCGTGAAATCTCCGTTTCGTAATTGCGCAGCAGCGCTATATCGAAGCAACTTTTACGACGTCCATTACATTTTCCTTCCTTTTCTTTATTCGATAGATACAAGAGAAAAAGAATGAATAGGTTTAGCCGAATGCATCGTCGTACAACTTTCGAACAATATCCACTTGCACGCAAGCGGCGGGCCATACGGAAGCGCCATAAAGCTAATGATCCCTAAGTGATCCGTACCACGACGACATGATGACTGTTGTGTTAGGGAGGATGGGATTACAACCGAATAGAACGGAACGAGATGGAACATCCCATCATTATCCAATGATCTACGTCTCTTTAGTGACATGCATGCCACACCTCTTTGCATGTAGCTGTCAGAAACTATACGATTTCTCCCCGATCGACCGAATACGATGAAACGAATCCAAGTTAATCTAATGCTAATCTTGTTTCGAATTATATTTTTCCACAGCAAAATCCCCGATGAGTTCATCGATTTTTCCAATATGCAAAGTGTGCAACATGGACAATATCACGTATGGTCTATTTTTTCTTTCGCCATAAGAAAATTGTTTGAGAATGCAATTATAATTTAACCGTAATATCGAATATCCACCTTTCGCATTTCATCACACGGTTTTACGTTATCGTCCACCACTTGTCTCAAAGGAATTTCATGTTTCTTGAATATAACGATCCAAAGACGAATCCAAACTGGAAGCTCGCTTTGCCAAGCGGTTCCAATGCCGTATCAGTATGTTTGCCGTCTAAGCCACTGTACACCGCAAGATTGTGCTTGGCTATTCATCAGGCTCTATATCCGGTGTATAGGATAGCCACCTGTATCTCGCTAAACGGGATTTACACTGTTATAGATCATCAAGTGCGTGATCGAATGACCCTTACACGCCTGCATTCTACGAAAGAAACAATTAGCATCGGCACGATGATTGGACGGCTTAGGTATGTGGTCAGAGAGAGATAAATCATGTGGAAATTGTTTGGAATAAATTAGAAATTATATTTTGGGCTTCGCAGTTGGTTTGGCTAGTGTTCGTGGAGATTGTACACGTTAACGCTGGAACCATCGATTTATCTTATTCGACAAAAAAATGTTGAAACTATGAAATCGACGTGTGTTACCTGTAATTTATAACTTGTCGCTTTATTAACATTATTAATAGATAAATTATTAAATAAAAAAGATCGGTTTGTAAAAGTCGTTTAATATAAATTCACCTTAACTAATACAGAGGAAATGAGAAATTAAACAGCCGTATTTACGAAATGTGGAAATTTTCACAACGGAAGTGCAGTTTCCGCATTGTTATTTATCCGCGTTTCCGCCGGAAACGAAATATTATCAATACGTACAAAACATAAATTATTACGCCGTATTTTGTTGCCTGGTTGGACATCCATACAAATTTCGACGCCGCAATCGCGGATGCTCTTTGTCGCGCGAATCGGCAAATTACATAGATTGAATTGTTGTCGAGCATCGACAAACTTCATCACGATGATCGTTGCGTCGTTTTAAGCGTAATACCGCATTTACGGCCGGCGTTAATCTCGCGAGGATCGTTCGATTGGAAAAAGCCGCCTCCCAATCGCTATTATTCCCTTCTCTCCCCTCTCTTGTTCATCGAATCACCGGATAAGAACATAACGATCCTCCCACTCGGAGGTTACATTCAAACACGGGATCCTCTCGACGTATACGTCCGGAAGGGAGACAGAAACTATAAGAGAAGAAGGAAAGATGAGGTCTCGAGAGAAAAGGATCGAACGTTGAAACTCTCCCTTTCTCTTGTCTCCTTAACAATGAAACACCGTTTTCAATTGCGTCGTCGAGGACGAACAAAGAATTGCTCATTACGTAACGAGGTATCGATCCGTTTAACGATCACCCTCCTCTGTTAGGATGTTCAGTTTGAAATCTCGGCTCGTGGTTATATATCTCTCCCGCGATGTCAGAAATATAAATGTCAAGGAAACGCCGCGAGATAGAAGGCCGGTCGGCTTAAAAGCGATGTCACAAAGCGAACGCCGATCAACAACGTGTTGCAGAGTCACTGTACAGCCATAACTCATGATCCCAGGCGACTTTGGTTGCCCGGAGTCATCGGCCTCGCGAGAAGAATCGCTCGACCCCCTGCGGATAATTTATGGGGTGCAACCCTGCTTCGATAGCTGGCTTGTTCAATTTTTAAACGACCGCCACACCGACATTATATACGGTTTCAGCGAGCACCAATCGGCCTAGATTTTTCAGCTGACGCGAAACATCGCGAATAGAGGATTCGTTGGAGAGCGAAAGAGATAAGAGATCTGTCTTACGGCCATGAATTGTGGACATCATTTTTTTACGATCGTTTCACTTAGACAGGGGCAAGATATATGAGCGGAGACAGAATTTCGTAATTAGATCTATTATGGAAGTTATAGCGATAGTTTATTCGAGATTGTAAAAAGTACACGACGTTAAATTCTGGAAAAAGGCAATAACCGTAAAATAGTATAAAACTGGTAAATTACTCTTTTTTCCTTTTATCTGTAAAATAATATTGCATTTGAATTTCATACAGTATTCTCTGTAACACTTATTCTGCACGATTTTATTTCCAACCGATTGGACATTGATTTTAACAGGTACTATATCTTAAATTTAGCTTAAAATCTATTTTATTTATGGTTATCTTCTTGCGGTGAATGAACTCATGGAAGTAATTGTATACCTATGCAATGAAATTAAGAACTGTACAAAAAGTGGAGTAGATCGTGTCGAATCATATGACGCGTGCGATATATTACCAGTTGTAACATTTTCTCGTTCTAATTCAACAGAAAAATATATAACTGCTGAAAAAAGTGAATAACATTTTCCTGTCTTTAAATAAAACATAGAGAACGTAGTGAGCAATAAAAGCAATTTTCTACAAATTGATTGCCACAAATTGATTGCTCAACAGCCATCTCCACTTACTATCTCTCACCAGAGTAATATCCCGGTCCATTTGAAAAGTGTTCGAAAATTGACAGGCTAATTGACAGACGACTGTCGTAAAAATTCTGAAGAAAGGAAGGAGAATCGATAGATGCATTAATAACGAAAGACAGCCAATTGAATTATTATACCAGGCGACAAATGTACAACAGGGAGTTCAGAGGGATCTCTTTAAGAGGGTTTCAGTCTGAAATATATCGCGCCGAGTCTTGGGCGGGAAATTTAGAAGGGAGCAGTTTAATATACTGTGTCGTCTGCGTGCTCAAAATGGAAATTTATTCTCATTCTAACGATGCCGCGTAGCAGGAAATATTGTTCATCGTTTCGAAGCATTATGTACCGTTAAAGGTGAACGTCTATTTTTCATACCAGCGGCTAGAATCTACGTTCAGCGTGACAGGGACAAAGCAAGATGGATGAAAATGAAGTTCTCCTACTGAATTTACATCTTCCACGGATAACGATATACATACGTTACGTGGTCATCGCGTGTCCTTCTTTCCCATAACGAAGATATGATCGCGTTTAGCATACCTTTTTCATAAACCTTCGTTATAATTCTCTCCACCATGATTGTCTTCGATGTGTATAGTCTCCTCTATGAATCTCTCCTGTTAATAGCTCATCAAAATTTGATTGCGAGAGGCATACTTCTTCGCTGGAAGAAACACCAAATAAGGATGCCCCTGTGTATAAATATTTCATCGACTCGTATTAAGTCGCTTTGAACGCGAACATACGAAGGTTAGTGGCTTGTTTGAACCACGCATAAATCAACCTCTCCTCTCCTGGGTGAATGTTGCGCTAACAACGGTTTGCTCTCGTAAATTGAGAAATGGTTAAGAGGGGAAAGAAACGAGCATTCCTCGCGTGGAGCAAAATCAACCGGGATAATATCATTGTTACGAAATCAAATAATGATTTATGAACCGACCCGGCTATCTTTCTTCGAAAACATCGGCCTATGGTTTCTGGGGAGTTGTCCTAAATTCTAAATGGAAGTCGAGCGTAGAGAACAACTTTTAGAACTTTCTATCATGAGGAATTTTCTATCGTACGGTTAATGATTTCGATATTTGATATTAGATGCTGTTAGGAGAAAAGAGGCTGGAAATAAATAGTTCAAAATTGGGATTTATTTGAGAAAATGAGAGAAACAATGTATTGGATATGATGTTGTATTTGTTCAAGCATTATTCGTAACCATCGCTAATGGCATCTGCCAAGCGCTTTCGAACCCAGCTACGACGTCAGCCTATAAAACGCTGTCTTATATCTTTATTACCCCGTCTAAAGAACCCCTGCTATGCTGTGGCTCACGTTCGACAGCTCGTGTAGATATTTCGGCAATTTATGTAGAAACTGGGGAGGTCTGGAAGAAGGGAAGTCCACACGATCGAGTAGTTCGTTCATGGCTATACTTAATACCTTTATTTATAGCCATTATGATAAACTAGAACGACTCATGTAACTTACCACCCTCTTTGCGAACAGTTCATTATGTCAGACGTAAAAGAATTAGGTAATGATACTTGAAACGCTACAAAAAATGACGTAATTTTTCGCAAACGCTATACATCACCGATAATAAATGAATAGACGCTAGAGTTACGAAGATTCTTTGCTTTTTCAATTACTAAAAACATGCATAAACTTTGGCAAAATTATTATTGACATTCATTCAGGTAGAAACACGATTAAGCATCGTATAATCTCGATTGTCATAATATCAATTAACGAAACGATCTATTTTTGGATGATCAATTAATGAACAATTCGAGGATGAACTCTCGTAAGAAAAACTGTTAAAAACAAGAATAGAAACTTTCCTATTTAAAATTAACACTAGTAATGAATTAGTCAGGCAATTAAACAACAACAAAATTTTAAAAATTATTTGTACCCTTGCAATTTCAATTAGTTTGTTAACATTCTTAGTTTCTTTATTTTCATTTCCATGTATCTACAGTACAATAGTATAAAAGTTAAATGCTCATGGAGGACTAGATTCCCGAATAGCTACATAAAACTAAAAAAAGCAACATGAAATGACGCGATGACCCTCTCCAGTGTATGTACTATAACAAACGACTCGGTCGAGCCGGTAAAAAGATCTCGTTAAAAGGATTGTAACGAGAGTTCCGGAACGTTGGTGAACACCTTGTACATGGAAGTCCATTACAGCCTGGAAACCACCCCTCCGCAATTGCTAGTTCGCCAGTTCGGCCAGTCGGTGCCGATAAAAAGCGCGCCTCCGCTCCGGAAGGAAGATCGCCCGTGAACGCTTTCATTGGACGAAATCGTGGTCATTGTCGTGGACATTAACCCGATTTCGTTGGCCGTCACTCGGCTAGACAAGGGTGGTTCGAAAGAGAAAGAAAAAGGAACCAGAAGGAACGACCAGGACCGTCAATACGATCTCTGACTAATAAAAAACAAAGAGGAAGAGAGAACGATCTTTCCACCGAGTGACTTCGACGATCCAACTAGCTAGATCAACGCTATCGATACGATGTATGAAGCTCGTGTATTACCTAGGGCAAAAGGCGTTAATAGTGAAAAACGAACGAAGGCAGAGAGAGAAAGAGAGAAAAGGAAGAGGATAAAAAAGAAGAGGTTGAAAAATCAAAAGTGGTATGGGAGGGCCTTTATACCAATGTGAAGGAATCCTGCGAATTGGGGCTATTGAGTACGGTGGCACTGGACGAACGTAATGCACAGCCAACTAGTATATGCCTTTCACGAGCGGTCACACCAAAAGACTCGTTCAGGACTACCCAACCCTTTATCGTTATTGCACGTCCACCAGCAAGGGGTGATTATAGCAGAGCGCTGAAGGGGCTGGCTGGTGAGTTAGCCGCGTGTTTCCTGGCCGTTCGTCATTTTTAGTGGTCGGCACTCGTTCGCTCAGGTATTAAATTATATTTCACGAGGGTGATTAACGGTCCTGGGATGTATTATTAAACCGTAGGACCTCATACGACGTGGAATCCATGCTGGACAAGATGGCACCAACCCCTCTCAGCTTCTCTTCGACGTTCTCTTTTTCTCGGATGTTGTCTCTTAGACGATCCCCTTTCTTGCCTCCTCTTACGCTCTTCTCGGAAAATGCTTTTTACCCTTCGATAGCGTGCTCACGAAATTACTAAAAAAAAAGCTAGATGAACCAGCGGATTAAAGAATGAAGAAAAAATTGCGATTAAACGTATATGATGTTTATAAACGATTTGGAATATTTGATTTGTCCTTTCCTCGCTAGAGAAATATAATTATATTGCACTCGGACATTAGCCGCTGCTGCTCAAACACCTTTGAAAATGATTCTTCATCTACGTTATGCGTCCTTTACCGATTTAACGGATGGCCTGTCGCGAATGAAACGGTGACTCTTGAATAAATTAAATGAAATTTTACTGATTAAAGATCAGGCTCGACAAGGAACGTGCTTCGTCTCTAAACCATTCCCCGCGACGCAAAACGTGCTGTACCGTTTATTTCTGAAGTTATGCACACAATTATGAATTCACATGTCCCGGCTGGTTCGAATTTCAGAGGTTTTTGAATAATTAGCAGCTCATTCGGCGTACGTTCATTGCGTTTAAATAGTAAAATGTACTTGTTAAAGGGGCGACAGAAATTCCATAAAGCGCACGATACTCGCAGCTCCACTCTAACTACTGCATCCTGTAAAATCATAAACATTGCGTGTCAATGTACAAAACCGTTCTCCACTTTACTCGCTGAAACGTATTTCTTTTTTTTTTAAGTACCTCGATCGTAATTCGCATTTTATCACGATATACGTGCCCCATTCATAACTATTAAGACACTTGCTGGAAATGAAATAAACCTGAAAAATTATTAGAAAACTATTAAAAATCTTTAGAAGTTATTATCTCGTTCGAAACTTTAAGGAAACTCATATAGATTCAATGTAATAAAAGCGTTATCAATTATGTATAATAAAATATAATGCTTCTATTTAATATATGCAATATTTTGATCAGTTTTATCATTCGCATTATTAAAATTTTAATTCAATCGAAATTAATTTAATTTAATATAATATAATTTAATGCTTATATCCGAGGATTTTATTTTGCATGAATACCAAACTCTGAACGACTAATCATTTCAATGGTAGTTTCTATTAATTATAGCATTTTATATAGACCAGTAAATATCGTAACATTTAGAAATCGGAGTGTATGTGCATATCGTGATTGTTACTTATGGAAAAATTAAAGTACACCGATATGACGAGTTTCAGTAGCATGTTCCTGTCGCCACTACCAAACACACAACTTGCAGTAATTTCACCTGGAAACCTTCCACGGTTGCCTGCCGGTGACAACTTACATAGAATCGCACCCGCAGGAAATGCGGTGTACACACACGATCCTGTCGTCCACAATTTACGCTTGTCCGAAATATTGACAAGGGAAATTTTACGTTTCGCAATATTTTCACCGGAAAAATTCGCAACTCTAACCAGACCGTACGCATCTAGGAAGAAATATTAATTCTAGTTTATTAAGAAACATGTGGAAAAATGGAATTTGGTGACGTCGTTTATAGCGAAGAATTGAGTTTCGAATTTTAGAAATTAGAATGTGCGAAAGGGAAGTGCATAGCCAATCTAGGTCTTTGATGCTGGGATATCTAGTTGCGTAGATCGCAACTCAATCAATTTTTCATGCAAACCAAAAACCAAATCCCGTTTGATCAAAATTCAAACAGTGCAAGACCGCTTCTTGAGAATAATCCTCAACGTTCCCAGAGGATATCCTATCTCGAAACTTCGCCTAGAACTTGACACCTCTGACATCCACACATACATAAGAAAACTGACACGCAGCACGTTCAAACGGAATGACAGCCCTTTAATCAAATGACATTAGGAATTACAATCTGCGTGAAATCCTTCAAAAGACGAACATAGCGTATCTCGTTTCCTTAAAACAACCACTAGATTAAAATTATTTTCAACGTATCTCATTTATTTTAATTTTAATGTCGAAATATTTTTGTAATCCCCATCTCTTCAATCTTCAAAACACGGTATAATAAAAATTCCGAGATATATTTTTTAAATAGTATCAATCATCCAACAAACGGTAAGTTTGAAACGCGTGAGTACAGGCGAATATTCAACTATAGCAAGGGATAATTCGAAGATTCGCGGAGAGTTATTCTATTTCCAGACGAGGCAAATTTTGATCGTGCGCCGGTTAATTATACGCAGCAACGTGTACAAACGTATACGTGTTACGCATACGGCTACTCTAATTGCATCGATTACTGTCCTCGGCGACTGAATTCAACGAGTAATTTATAACTTAGAAAGAGGTCGTAAAGAGAGTAGTTACTAATGATATCGATATCAGACGTTATGTGCTTTATCTACGCTCTACTATTTGAAATATGGACGAACGATCTCCGTTTCAGATAAAACAGCTCGTGTTTAGAGGACGGACTTCCATGATTAAATTTACAATTCTCTTCAAAGTTAAATAAAATCTCTAGAGAATGTGATTCGTAAATTTCAACAAGGAATAAAGAACGGTTCAAAATTGTTTTAAAAAGGAAATGAAAATTGTGTACGTTCTTTCTTGATACGATAAAAAAGAAAGGACACCTTTTACTTCCATAGGAATATATTTTATTTACAAGATTATACTTCTGTTTTAAACGCGCGATTAATGGAACGTCGAGGGTTTCCCGATGAAAGGTAGACACCGAAAAGGTTTTCACTGTTGCGGGACAAGTTTTACCGCAGGGTTCCGCGCGAAACCACAGGAACAGAATTACGAGATGGGTAGGAAGACGCGAAAATCGATTAATGGTTGAACTGCCATTGCGGTTTTACGACAAGAAATCGATATGGCTCCTTTATTAAATTGGCGCAAAGGATGAAGGAATTCAATGAACATAAAATTTTAGACGTTAGAATCACGGCTTTCGTAATTTTCGTAATTTTCAAAACAATTCAAGCTTCGTATACTGTATCTCACAAAACAGGATGGATATTGTTCTTATATAATCTCCATCAAAAATATAAATTATCGTTAGTACTATTTTACACTTAAATGATCAGAAAAAATATGGCACAAGGGACAAAATCTTTAATTTGAGGAAATTTTGAATAAAGTTAAATTCCAATAGAAAATTCTATACACTTCTAAACATTAAATTTCTTATACTATATTAAAAAAAAATATAATCTAAGAAAGTGCTACGAATGATAAAACCTTTGATTTAAGGAAATTGTAGATAAAATTGAAGTTTAATCAAGAATTTTGTCTGCTTCGAAACGTTAAGACATATTCCTATACTTGTTAGGAATTGAAAATTCATAACAAAATCTTGTATTTGTAGAGGATGGTTGGTCGTGTGGTAGTTTAATGACGAGATTACTTGATATTAAAACCGTCAAATATATTTTAAAATAATTATAAATACAGAGACGACCGTAGATTGCTCGATACTGGTCGTTAAAAAAATGTTCGCTAGACGCTTGGTATTAACTGATTCGCTAAAGACTGTGTGTTGATCGCTAATAAAATCGCTCGAGATTGAGATTGAAAAAAACTGGTCACTTTACGATCGTGGTCCTTTATTTATACTGGTCGCGGGGGTACCGGTAAATTTCCATTCGCCTTTGTTAGACGATTAGCGGCAATATTGTTTTGCCTGGAGTTGGTTTATTATTACATTATTAACGATATTGGTACTCCGAGGCAAAACAACAGCGTGGCTCGAATAGTCCTCTAGCTCATGTGTCGCTATATATTTAAAAAGGAATATATTTGTAACACCTTTTCACTGAAGGTTCTATTTTATTTAATTAAATGAATAGTATTATTAAGAGAAAATAATTGATTATATTAGTATCTACTATGCTATAGTAGTATGGAGACGATATACATTAAAAACAGAATAAAAGCACGTGTTGAGTGGAGAACACGTGACAAGCAGCTTCGGCGGGAAGTCAGTAGCGCAGTAAAAGCACGTGTGACATGATGTTTCTAACCTCAACTTCTATATTACACAAATAAAAGTTTAAAATGTTAGAAGAGTATTTATTGAAACATCACCTAGTGGAACTTCAAGAGATTTTAGATAACGCAGATCCTAGCTGCTACTACTCTATCTACATAAAGTGGGTATTTTACAATTGTATTTACTCTTCGTATAATACGAAGGATACTTTCCTTACAGCTTCGTATCACTATTCGAGGATAATGCGGATGTAGCACAGAAAATTTTACGATATCCTAGATATTACTTACCATTCTGTGACGAATCAGCCGTAACGGTACAAGAAGAAATAGCAAAACCAGAACAAATTGTTAAAAAAAAGGTAATAATGGCCACTATATTAATTTTATTAAAATTTTAGTATTTTTAATCTATTATTTTAAGAATATATTTGACAATAGGTTCGTATCAGAGTCACTGCTGTGCCAGTCACACTGGACCAAGGACAAATTGGCCAATTAGTTTCAACAAGTGGCATCATTGTCAGGATCTCCCAACCAACAATATTAAAATCTGTTCAAAGAATGAATTGCAAAAAATGCAAACATGTTACTTTTATTAAAGTTAGTTGAATGTACTATATACATTTTGTAACATTTGTCAGCTGGTAACATAAATGCTATCTACTTCTAGTATGAATGGGAGAGACAGGCTTTTGAAGATATTACAGACTGTGAAGCATGTCATGCGCCAAAGCTCACAGCTCTGCCTGGTTCTGAGCTAGAGGATTCCTCAGATTACCAGGAAATAGGAGTCCAAGTATATTATCACTTTAATTTTATAGTTATCTCTTGCCGTGTTAATATCATTAACTTTCAATTCTCTTGATTAGGAAAAGGGTAAAATAGACTCGAATAGATCTTTGACGGAGGAACTGAGAATTATCTTGCTGGATGATTTAGTTGATAGATGTAGGCCAGGAGATCATGTTGAGATTAGGTGGATAAATTGGTTACCATTTATATATGTTATAAATAAAAACTACTCCTTTTAATTATAATATGTCATACACTTCATCTCTAGTGGTGTTGTGATAAGAATATGGGGTCCCTTAGAGGTCGGTGAACGTTTAGAAGCAACAACTATGATGCTAGCGAATAGCATTGTAGTACGACGCAAGATATCCGAGAGCTCTTCTTCACAAGAGATGAGAGACGTTTTTAAGCGTTATTGGGAAAAGTATAGCGATAATCCTTTGCTTGGTAGAGACAATATTATCACATCTATTTGTCCACAGGTACCTATTTATTTACAATGTAAATGAACAAAAAAAAAGAATAATAGAATAGAAAATAGATATATATGGCACCATTTATACAAAAATTATTTCAAGCTCTATGGCATGTATACTGCAAAATTGGCGCTAGCTGTAGTTTTAGCTGGTGGCGTGCCAAAATGTAACGAAAGCGGTAATTATGCATCACTTTTGTTTTTATTATCTCCTTAACATAAAATACAATCACATTAAACGAAACAAGGAACACGTGTACGAGGAGAACCTCATCTTCTTTTGGTTGGTGACCCTGGGACTGGCAAATCCCAGTTACTTCGTGCAGCATCTCGTTTGGCTATAAGATCGGTTCTTACGACTGGTGTTGGATCGACTGCAGCTGGTCTCACAGCAACTGCTGTCAGAGTTAGTTAATATACACTATATCTTCTATTTTTAACAATTAATATCCATATCATTTTCTTCATACACGCATACATGTTACAGGATTCAGAGGGTTGGCATCTAGAAGCTGGAGCCCTAGTGTTAGCCGATGGAGGAGTCTGCTGCGTAGATGAGTTCACAACCATGAGTTCAGAAGACAGGACATCCGTTCACGAGGCTATGGAACAGCAAACGGTATCAATCGCCAAAGCTGGGTTAGTTAGTACGTTAAACTCAAGATGTTCAGTGATTGCAGCCATTAATCCAGTTGGGGGTCAGTTTACCAATGATGAAGAATGGGAAACGAATTTAGGTGATCCTCTTTTATCTCGTTTCGACTTAATCTTGCTTTTGAAAGACAATAGGAATGCAGGATGGGATCGGTTGACGTCCGACCACATTCTGAAGGCTGCTTACGAAAAGAAAGAGAACACTATTCAAACGTAATAAAAATTTATGCAGTCGATTCTTTTGTTATATACTAAATCATTAATTCAAGTGAATGTTTTACAGAGACTCGAAAAATCACATAGAACTTTTAAATACCGAAGACTTATGGAAAGAGGATACATTGCGAGAATACTTGGCTTACGTGCATTCTTTACAACCAAAATTAACAAAAGAAGCGGAAATGGTACTTCGAGCGACTTATCTTTATCACAGATCTCATCCAGATAGGAGGGAAGAAAGAACAACAGTTCGACTTTTGGACAGTCTTATTAGGTAACAAGAGACAAGACATTTAAAGCATTTTTTGTTTTAGACATTCAGCGTAACAATTTTCTCCAGATTAGCCGAAGGACACGCTAGATTGATGTACAGATCGAATATAGAAATTATGGATGCTATATTCGTAGCGAAATTAATCGGAACAGGATCTACGTACGAGATCAATCCTAGTTGTTCATTTCCAATAGATCCAATTGCAACGTATCGATCTGAAGGTGCGTTTGTATTTTTATAATGTATACTTTGTTTGTCAAATTGAAAGATAAGCTTATCTAATCATGGATCAAAATCGATGATTTATAATTCTGGAATTTTAGGTAAAATATTGTTGAGAACTATTGGTTTACAGAATCTGGAAAATTTATTATAAATATTTATTATATTAAATGGACAAATTTTTGTGCTAATCATTGGTGTGAAAGAGATCTCCTTTTTTATGAGCAAACTAAATTTTTATTTGTCACTTTTCTTTTTTTTTTGCTTCTTATATAAGTAAATGTACCAGCGCGTATTTATAAAATTTAAATAACATTTCTTTCTTACTTTTCTTTTTTTATACAAAACGAAGTATTTTATTGTTCATTGCTATACAATGAAGGTATGTAATAATTATTGCAATCAATTTAAACAGCGTTATATATGTAAAAATATATTTAAAGAGCACAATATCTCTGTTTGATTAAAGTCTCAGTACATAACAAAGATCCTTCAATCACTCTTTTCCTATATTTCCGAACATTTTTTACTTGACATAAACTTTCCAGTTCATTGAGACATTTAGATTACATCCAATTAAGTAACAGCAACGATATAAACCAATTTTCGTACTCTACAAATAATTTATCTATAATTAATAAATAATTAAACAATATGTAGAAGTAATATTCGTTTTCTTTTCAAAATATCCATTATGTATATATATTTATATATATAATATTTATATGTATATATAGTTTAAACTTTACAAAGTTATAGAATATTTTAAGGATCTAAGTAACAAGTACTTAATTTAAAGAAAGGCCATATAATGTATATTACACGATTTAAGGAATGTATAGGACGTTATTAAAGGTAGACAAAAGGATGGTTGCCTTATATTCCCCTACCATCGGTAGTTAAATTAACGTTCCGTAAAACAAGAAATTGAATTCTATACTCGTGGATACAACATATTTTCATGTTAAATTAAGTTATTTTGATTTTCAACACAATCGAACGCTTTCCATTTATATAAAGCCGCACATGATTACAACGTCTTGATTAAAGTGCCACTAAAATACAAAAGCTAGTAAATATGTTCATGTATATAGAAGCAATAATATAAGAATTAGTGATATGATTATTATTAGCTCGTTTCTTTACTAGATGTTAAATTATTTTGTAACTCATTTTCAATCAATACAAACAAAAAGGATATACACATCATATATGTTTTAAATAATACACATACATACCCACATGATAACTGTGTTAATCCGATTTAAAATACTGTTATGGGGAATAAAAAAATACATAAATCGTTAAACACTTGCCAGGAGTAAATTTGTGATTATTCATTTGAGATCTTTCGATAATCGATACGAATCAATCATTTTTAGAAGAAAACGTGCATAACTAATTCTTCTAACGTACCAAGAAAAAAAGAAAAATGATTTTATGAATGAGTAGTATAATTTTCTTGTTTTCAATGCAAGAATAGAATCTTCTATGGAACATTACAATTTCGAATCCCGAGTAATGCACATTATTAAGATGATCTACACATACGATTTTGCTGAGTAGTAAAACGTCAGAGAGTACCTGAAGAATAAATCCTGAAGTGTTGTGAAATCACTTTAATAGCGTGGTTGATTAGCAGCGTTAGCCATTTGGGCGCGGACAGCAGTGGCGGCGACGTTACTTGCCGCATTTTGCACGTGTTCATTGCGCAAGAAAGTTGTGGCGAATTCTTGTTGTGCTTTCGAAACGCTCGCATCCGACGAGCGATATATGCGATGAATCTAGAGATCATATTTTTTTGATATTTTACTATTTGAAGATCATAAGTTAAAAACATGATAAAAACAAAAGACGATTTTCTTTTTTGATATGTTATCAATTCGATATCAAAAATGGCTTTACGTCTGATTTTGTATTCTCTTGAATATTTAAAAAATATTTATAACATCAGTTATATAAATCAATATTAGTGAAATTAAACTAGCATAACAACTAAATTAATATTATTTGTAGATTTATCATTAAATCGTAGATTTATTCCTTTTCCAATTATTATATTTTGAAATGCTGTTTAATCACTATATTAAATAAATATTAAGAAATCAACAAAACTGGACTTATCATATTTTTCTTCTATGTTCTCCATTTGCAAAAATTATCTTTCAAAGCTGAAGAAATTTGGCACTATACCTTAGTTAATAATAGCAGATCTCCGCATGCAGCAAGTACGAAACAAAGAGCAATAAGGAGTAGTAAAAAGCCAAGGAATATTCCTTTAGCTGTGTTGTCGAACATCGTGATAGCAAGTATAATGCCACTGTGATAATAAAATGATTGAAACATTAACATATTATCTCTAGAATAAATCTGTATTTTTGGGAATTAAAATATTACCAAGTTCCTGAGCCAGGAATGCCTATGGCCTGAATCCCTGTGACGATTAATTGAAAGAAGAAGACGAAGAAAAATACCATGAAGTTAAAAGAGCTATCGTTTCTAAAAGAGGAAAAATATATTGAATAATAACGCTAATACTGAGACATTGATGTATGATCGATTACATACTTGAAAGCCTTGTATGCTGGTCTGAACCAGCATAAAAACGAGAAGGGGGTAAAAAGTATTAAATACAATATCCCAAGACCAAATGTTGAAAATGCTCCGGTACATAACAGTAGAATAAATCCGCCAATAACGTTTAGAATTAAAATACAGCCGTGAACTGTAATTTGAAATTATTTGTTATTTACTATACTATTTTATTCATTAAAATTAGATGCAATACATTAAACTTACACATCCATAAACGATATAGTTGTCTGACTACCTTCTGAAAATCTGTATGAATTTCCACATCGATATCTTGGTGAAAGCAAGGTTGGCAGCAGCATTTGTCAGGTAGAGGTGGCCAATTGTTCCTTTTTGCTTTGAAAATCAAGTATTTTCAATTGTTAAACAATAATAAAGGAAATATATTAAACATTGACTCATTATATTTTGGACTCACGATAGTATGGTGTATTCCTTATGTCTTCTTCTGTTCCTGCTTTCCATCCTGACTCTGATCTTTGCTAAAATTTCATAATTTTTTAAGACAAACTTAACACGATATTAAAATTCACTACAAAATATTATAGAACAAAACTTCATGTACATTTACATCTGAAGTGGGGGATAATGTGCTTCCCAGTGATGTATTTACTGTTTGCTGTGGAGTACGGGCATAATTAGTTGCAGGAGGTTCCTGATTTGAAGGTTGAAGTGTAGCTGGTTGCTGCGTAGCTCCAATACCTCCATAGATAGGAGGATTTGAAGCACCTCTGACTTGTGCAGTTCCTTGTGAACCTTGTTCCGCAAAAGGATTGTAATCTTCTAAACCCCTATTAGCTGGAGTAGAAGATACAGCCCTCCTTATCGCAGGATCCTATTTAAAAAAGTAATTGATTGTTAACTGCTTCTTTTATATCGCAGTCAACCTTCACAAAGAAAGTTAAATATACTAACACTTAAAGAATGTGTATTTATAGAGGATGTCTATATATAGAGTCAACAGCAATTCAAAGAATTCCTTTATGGAATACATGTCTCTTTCACAATAAATTTGAAGCAGTAATTTTTTATTTATAAAACAATAAAAAATAATAACAATTGTATATATATAATAATCTGGGTATCATACTTAACATACATAATAAAACACGACTAAAAAATAAGGCATACAAATATCAAATAATTAAGATACTTGTATCAAGACATAATAAAAGTCTTCCCCTACAGTCTTGGCAAAAAATAATAATAATTCGATAAAACATGTTTATTTCGATTTGACAGTTTTACAGGCAATATTGAACAAGATAGTGTGTGCCTCGGGTCTAGCCGCTAATGAAATACTCACTGAAAATGGATCATTGATATTCGGTTCCCCAAAAGGATTTTCGTCAAAGCCGGACATCTTAGCCACTGCTCACTGAAGCGTACTTCAATGCACCGTCAAAAATTAATAAGACTTTAATACACTGAAAATATTCTTATCTAAACTTGTCTATACTTGATGATCCATTGCATTGCGGTTACCTATGGTATCGCCGGTACTTTAGCCATGTAGCATACTACAGATAAAGCAACTCCTGCCACGTCTATCGCAAACATGTTATGAACGATTCACACGTCATTTCGAAACATTATATCTAGTTTCCAAGATGTTAGTAACATAGTTATTTAACACCAATAACAATCACAGAATTAGAATAATTTCTTCAGCGTAATACATATGCATCTTGTCTTTGAATTTCCATAACATTTCTAGTTATTTATTTTAATCCTTTAAAACAAAAAATTAACATAACAGAATGAGCAGTTCTCTGCTATATGAGGAACTTAGGCATTGAAGAGGACAACCGTGTCAGCAGTATATGTTGTGATTCATAAAGAAATCAAAATACATATATACATGTATATTAATTAATATAAATTTAATTTAATTTGAATAACATTGAATTACTTAAAAAAATGAAGTAAAAAATGTTTTAACTAGGTATTATATTCATGCAAACGTATAATGATCGATATTATTATTCAAGCAACTATATATAAGAACTATATAATATCAACCATATGATAGCAACAATATAATAACAACTATATCAAACAACTATATAAGCCGATTATTTCAGTACGTTTTTTTCAATTTATGTCCTCAAAACCGATAGATTTCGAAAAATTTCTTCAACTTATTAATAATATATAAAAGGTAACTATCTATATAAACACAGAAATTTAAAAGAACTTTTACAAAACATTCACCTGTTTATAACGTGGTGATACAAAAAATGTAAGATACGCTTAAGTATATAAAGTAAGTATACAAGGTATGTCGATAAGCTAAGTATATAATCTAAGTATATAATCGAAGCATATAAAATAAGTATATAAGGTAATCATATAGGGTAAGCATAAACGGAAAGTATATATAGAATAAAATTATCAAAAAGCGAATAAAAAATATGATTTGTAAGGAGATGGAACGCCAACACTCTCCATCAAATGGGT
The DNA here is from genome assembly GCF_024516045.1 of Bombus affinis. Classification (NCBI taxonomy): domain Eukaryota; kingdom Metazoa; phylum Arthropoda; class Insecta; order Hymenoptera; family Apidae; genus Bombus; species Bombus affinis. Next base: position 6,176,771 of record NC_066355.1, on the reverse strand, counting down.
CGCCGAATACGGCATTTCTGTTCCGATATTTGGGATTTCGTATTATTTCAAATTATTTCATCTTACGGAGCAGGATACATTGTAAAAACATTAAAATGAAGATTTACAGAAGATTTACACATTACAAGATCCACAGAAATTACATACGTACATGAAATATAAAATGGACACTATATCCTTTTTATCTTCTTCAAATTCGTTAATCTCTTTCCCCACACCTGTAGATAGAAGAAATGCAATGAAAACTGTAGGAGACCGGAATGGGAAATTATATAACCCCATTGTAGCGAACTTGAAATGTTATAAAATACGCGGATCTACAGACATAAATAGGGTGAAGTGAAACAAAAGCTGTTTCATAGGTAATAGGACTGACGCAGGCGCAATCTGTATGATAGAACGATAGATAAAGTAGCGTTATAGTAGCGGAACTACCAGTCGCTATGCGCTTACCCCTGTACGTGAAGTGCTTTTTTGCATTGATTGTTAGCCTGTGTCGTGCATTTTTGCGTAGAGAAAATCGTTGGAAAAAGATTCTACTTGAATTGTCAAACGTATCTGATAGGGACAGTGAGAGAGAAATTTAAGAGAAAATTCAATTTCTCTACGGCAATGAGATGGACGGAAGAGGCGTGATTATTTTTAAATATGTACGCCTATCTTCAATTCATTTAAATAAAAAGGAAGAAACCCGAATTCAGGAAAGAAATATTCGAATAAATTGTTTAATTACTAATTTAATACTTCCCTGTTTTAATCGCTTTTAAAATAAATAGAATTTATAATTAGTATAGGGAGGATAATTTAAAGTTTGAAATTTAATTTGAATTATAAATGTGTCCAAGAGAATTATAACATATTATAAGTTGTAAATGAGCAATCAAACATTGTTTGCAGAATGGATGTAAGTTCACTGGTACCGGCAGGTTTTCAAGCGGGCCAAGTGGATCTGTGCGAGGTCCAGGCTGGTTACAATAAATTCTCCGAAAATTTGCGAAAATTCACGCCGCAGGCTATACAGTGCGCGATCTTTTGCGGTGGCTCTAGATGCAAATATGAAAACTCGAAAGCGTGGCCACCAGTGCATATGGCGATACAGAACATATTTTCGCATTGGTAAGGTCGCGATAAAAATTTATGGAAACCTATTCAAATTTCATTTTTCATATTCGCCGACTCGGGTATAATAAAACACCTGTTTTGTATCCGTATGTCGAACTACAATTTTGCAAATCTGTTCGTTTTTATTTTTATTCCGAAGAGAAATTGAATCGATTAATATCACGACTGTCCATAGACTACCGTGGACAGACGGAATTAATCTGGTCACGGAATCTAATATGTTAGTCGTAAATTTACTTTCTTAAATTTTAATTATAGTAAAATCTCGATTACCAGAATCCTGGAACGATTAATGGAAAATTTGGGGATGTTTATTTGAAAAAAAAAACGTTGGAAAACAAATGTAAAAATTAAAAGAATTTATTTTTCATTCAAATGGTTTTATTCTTGTTTGATATTAATATTTCTAAAACGCTTTGAAATGAATAATTTTTTTTTCATACGAAGATATTTTAACAAAATTATTACGTGAACAGCGTGACATAATAATTATTTTGAAATTAATTAATTTAAAATTAATTTCGAATACCCAAGCTTCTACTGTATTTGTAAACAATATGTTTTGTTTGATTAAATAAAATAATTAGGGAAAATTGTTCATTGAAATCCTATAATATTGATAATAATAATTCGATTGTCTCTTAAATTGATTTTTAAAAAAATTGTAATTATTCCAAAGCAGAAACATCTGTTTGTTTGAATGGAATGATCAGCAGCATTTATTGAAATTCTCTAGTAACGATAATGGATTTTGATTTTCTTCTACATTCTATTTGATCAAATAAAGTGACTAGTGTCATGAATTTGGAGGTTTAGCAACGGATGTAAGGGTCGATAATTCTTCAGGGTGACAGACGACGTACTCGCGATGGCACGGCCGAACACCGCACAGATAATAAAAAAGGACATAATCGCACAGTTTCAAGGGTGGAGTATAAAAACCATAGTAAACCTACAAACGCCTGGCGAGCATGCAAGCTGCGGTGGCCCTCTCGAAGAAAGTGGTTTTACTTATGACCCGAATGTCTTCATGAAACATAGTAGTAGGTATTAGTACATTAAAACAATAGCTCCAATCATAAACACAAAAATAAAAGAAAAACATTGTATCATGTGACCCTGATTAATTAAAATGTACGAATAAAAAATATCAATTACAAAGTTTCCATAAATTGAAAAGTGGAAAAAAGACGACCGATTATTTATATCATTTACTTTTCAATAATTTTTTTGGAAGGAGCGGATATTAACAACTTACACATTTCATAAAAATGTATGAAACTTGATTAATTCGAAAGGTTCATATTTTATTTGAATAAATATCGTACATGGTCGATCATAAGTTACATAGTGTTGAAAAGTACCTCAAAATAAAATTAATATTTAAAATTAATATTTATTTATGATCCAGGTTTTGTACATACAATATTATGTTTTTGTGAAGTGAATTAAATATATAAATATATTTGCCTTCGGTAAAATGGTTCCGATTGTAGTGCGTTATAAATTCTTCTTTATAAAAACGTCAGAGAAAAACTTTTCCCACAGCCCAAGGAATATTCAATTCAGAAAGGGTTAATAGCATGATAAATAGAATGGACAATAAGGGTAATAAAAGCATTAAAATACAAGAGTCACTTGAATAATAATTACATACTTAACCGCGCGACGAGATTGAGTTATACGTAAATGAAGACTAAACTTGTAAAACAGTTTCATAGGAATCAGTGTCGGTTCTGGTGAGGCAGATCGAAGAAGTTTAGCTGTAACATGCAATGCAGCAGAATCGTGTAACCATGCAGACGAAACAAAACTCAATTTCGTTCACATTCATATAAATATTATTTCTCGAATCACATTTCCCTCCCCTTAAATACCAAAAGATGACAATTCCGTAATTACGATTTGGCGATTTGTTGCAGTTTACTATTACAATTTCGCGTTGAAGGACTACGGGGATGCGACCATGAGCAAACTTCTGGATATGGTCAAGGTCGTGGCCTTCGCTGTGCAAGAGGGAAGAGTGGCAATTCATTGTCATGCCGGTAAATCGATTCTTTTCGATAGGCGCACCGACCCAATTTTTATTTTTACACAGTCCCCTTTCGCCAATAAATTGTCTTCGACCTTTGTTCTATTTCTTAATTCAAATTGCAGTCACTATCTTTTTAAATTGATAGGATTGGCGTGGAAGAGTTTATAGGAAGATGTTATCGCGAACAGAAACATTCAGTTTCTGCTATCATCATCGTTTAAATAAGCCTTTTAATTCAAGACAATGAAGTCATCGATGTTTTAAACGTTCCCCTTTTACTTTCACACGCCCACCCTTTATCAACCGACGATTTCTAACCTTTGAATGTATCGATTTAAGCCACGTGTGAGACGCGTTCATCCAGAACGAGACCTGTTTTGGTGCATTGCGTGCTACAACCCGGTGCATCTGAATTTTCGCATTCATTACGATCTTTCTTAAACCTTTAGCTGAGGACCGTAAAAATTATACGTTGTATGGGCTACGTGGAGAAAATAGGTAGCGTAGGAGCGGTCTGTTATTATTCCCAGTTCATATCGAAAAGCTCCATTCGGTTTATAAAACAAGAGAAAAAATTCGTATTATTCTTTAATACTAGAAATATTAGATTCGTCGAAATGTTTATGTATTTGCTAAAAACACGCAGTTGCTTTTAGCGAAATTGATATTCACTTTTACAGGAATGGAACTTTCATTATATATTTATTTATTTTCGTGCAGATCTATATTTATATGTACGCAGCTAAATAAGTGGAATCTAAATAGAAAGCTATACATTTTACGACGAATATTTTATTTCAGATATTTTATGTATCTTTGTATATTATTTTTCATAAATACACAGATATTCGCAGCTAAATTATGATCATCCATAGTGGTGAGCATATAAATATGTATTTTGTTTCCACACTCGTGTAAATATAAACATACCGAAATATAGACGTACCGTGTTTATTTGTAAATTGATATTAATACGTGAAATGCGTACTAAAAGAGCGTTTTGGGGAAAAATATATCTGGATTATATCGACAAAAAATAATTTCAATTAAATTATCAGAAGTATTTATACCCATTTATATAAATATGTATAGCTTCAGCCCTACTGTGGTGCTTTATATTGCAACTAAATAAATTTCTATTTGCAGAATGTTCATATCTCAAACTTGAACTTGTTTCAACAAAGAAAAAGACTTGTAACGTTTCCAGAATAGCTTTGTCATGAAATTGAAATAGGAGATAGTTTTCTGAAATTTATGTTGCATCGTAAATAATATAACGAACACAGCGTACATTACAGGCAGGAGATTTTAGTATTAACACATAAAACAATATCCTGATCCAATGTTAGATAAAACTGTAAAAGTCCTAGCACTCTTTCTTACATGACTAATTCGCTAATTAGATAGAAGCGTGTTCTCTAACCATAAACGTTCGTTAGCTTCAGTTCTTTAACCAAATTTATGGGCACGAATAATAGATAAGTAATGATAAGAAATTGGGGCGTAACATCGAGTCTCTAAAATTTACGTATCGTAACTCCACATGCAAATATTCAACCCTGCAACTTTCTCATAAAAATATTTCACATGTACGAGGCTACAGTGATAGACAAAAGTATTCGTACGGTAAGAATGTAAAAATACGAATAGTAACATTTTCTATATTATTACATATACTCAAATATCACTATGTATTATACACAGACACTTATGGTAAAACAAATGTACACAATTTAATTTTAATTTACTTTAGTTACATTTATTACTCAGTGTTTGTGTATAATATACTTATAATATACAATTGCACGTATTTAAATATGTTTGATATAATATATTGAATATATTTAATAAAATTGATAATATACGAAATATTACTTTTTATTTCTACATACGAATACTTTTGTCTTTCATTATAATATATGACAGTCATATAATTGAATAACTCTTCTGTTTCCATCAAGAGGTTCGGCAACCTCGATGCAACTTGAGCTTGATCGTATCGATCGATTGTTTCCTCGATAACAAGGTCCTGTAGGCCATGCATGTTTAACGATCATAAAAATTACATTTTCTTCATATTCTCCATATTCTTCGCATATGACAAATCGACGCAAGGATAGCTCCTTGTAAAACTACAGGCCTGATCATTACGTACACGAAGGTATCCCATTTCCCATATAACACGATATGCTGTAATTATACGAGAACGTTTTTGTCAGTGAAATAATTTATTTTCCACGGTTCGTTCCATGCACGAAAACGGTTTATCGCCAGGAATATATCGAATTCTTTGATCAACGAATTGCCTGGTTGCGTTGTCAAGCGACGATTTAATTGAATAGTCGAAATTCCACGCGTACCTTGTACGCACGCTCTGCAACTTAATTACGAATCATGGATACGTGTTACGATATCCACGGACATCCACAGACGAAACACAGTTTATGGTTATTATCAAGTGGTTACACGTCGGGCACGTCATAACTCTTGTTAACCCCGGAAACAAGACCGAGTACGATTACGAGTTCCGCTTCCGATTCATGGCTCGAGCACGAGCACGAGCACGTAATTTATTTCCCGAATTAGGCACGATCGATAAGCAGTCCCGACCAATCCTTTAAGGATAAATATTTCATTTGTCCAGGATGATAGCAAAACTCGTGACATTATTAAAAAGTAAACGCTCGAATCAATTGATTTTACAAGCTTATTAATTTCTAAACTGATCCTGTGAAAACTAGAAAATCAGCTTATCACTTGGCAATAATTCGTAATAAATTTTGTAAAATTCTTTTCCTTAAAATTAGAATATCACTTTACCGCGCGTTTGTAACTCGGTAATATTACTGAAAAGTAAATATAGACTTTAGAATTTTTTACATTTTTAAAATAACCACCACACTGCGTTTATATTTATTTCTTATATTTGCTCGTATTTATAATTCTTATGCTAATCGTAATTATATTTTTATTAGTTTATCATGATATTTTATTTATGTTTCCATTGTAACAGATTCAAAGCTTTAATTAACATGGATTTGGTTTAGTACAGGTTCTAAACTGATCCTGTGAAAACTAGAAAATCAACTTATCACCTGGCAATAATTCGTAATAAATTTTGTAAAAATCTTTTCCTTAAAATTGGAATATCACTTTACCGCGCGTTTGTAACTCGGTAATATTACTGAAAAGTAAATGTGGACTTTAGAATTTTTTACATTTCTAAAATAACCACCACACTGCGTTTATATTTATTTCTTATATTTGCTCGTATTTATAATTCTTATACTAATTGTAATTATATTTTTATTAGTTTTTCATTATATTTTATTTCTGTTTCTATTGGAACAGATTCAAAGCTTTAATTAACATGGATTTGGGTTAGTACAGGTTCCAAAAATAAAATATGGAAATTTCTGAATCTCCACCAAGCGATTAATCATACATAGTTTAGACAAGTTTAAAGGACATGTACCTTTTTCAGGGCTGGGCAGAACTGGGGTTCTGATCGCGTGCTACCTTATTTACAGTCTTCGTGTGCGGGCCAACGATGCCATACGATTTGTTCGTATGAAGCGGCCGTGCGCGATACAGACGCGAGGACAAATTCTCTGCATCCAAGAATTCGAGCACTTTGTGCTTCCACAGATGATAGTTTTCCCTTTGAATAGCGCAATAGGCGATCGTAAGCCTTGCAGCCTGCAATCGCATCTGAAAAAGCAGCACAACGTACTACATGGATACGAGCAACGTACATTCAAATACGTTCCAAAGGTTCTTTTATGCATTGCAAGAATCACAGACGTCTTATGTCAATATCATAAATATGCGAATTCATAGATTATACAAATTTACATTTGAATATCGTACGACCAGACTATTTGGTAGTAACGTTTTGTATTAATGTTTTATCCTATTTTTGTTACGGCATATTACTCATCGACTTAATTTATATAAATAAATTAATACATGAGTCACACTAAGAATCGCTATATTGTTCTTAGTTACTCATTTACAAACACACTAGGCATAAATAAAATATGTAATGTTTATGATCAATACAGAGGCAGTCTAACTTTATCGTTCTAAGATACTAAGTGAAAATATTATTTTTCTGGATTAACAGCACCTTATAATAAAATAATACTTGAACTTGATGATGAACTTGATATTTAACAAATAGATACTAATAAACAATCAAGAACATTGATGGATTTGGCATAAGACGACATATCGAACGAACAACCAAATGATTCTAATTAATCCTATTAAATTTCTCCAATAAATTATTTTTTAGATCGTATTCACAATTTGTGAACGAATCCTCGAATTGTGCGATTGTCAAGAGGACAATTCTCCGTGTGAAATCAAGTACACTATTTCCAGTACATGTTTCACGAGAAAATTTATATCTCACGCTTTGGAAAAGTTTAGAGATAACAAAGGAAATATTAAACACTCTTACTCATGGGCTGACTCGCTCGCCGATTCTTACGACTGCTCCAGTAAGAAGTTAAATGAAAACTAAACTTCAAATAGTCAAATAAATTAGAAATATTTAATAATTTACACGAATTTTCTAATTGTCCACTATCCAGGTACGACGAAAGCGTGTGCAAGTGGTAGCCAAGCATCTTCAAGGGGAACATCCGATGATATTGGAAGATTGAGCGACGTATTTTGTACATCTCCGGACAGTCCATCCTACGATTCAGCTTTTCCAGGTGCTTCATACTAAAATAGAATCATTAAATTAGCATAAAATTTAATTTAGATAAAAAAGAACTCTACCTTTTTATAGTGTTGGATGACAACTACGTGGACGACGTCCTCGGTGATGGAATTCATGGTCAGGATCTCGTAGATAACGACTGTTACAAAGAAATTCAATCTCACATGAACTTAAAAGCTGCTGCTCAAAATGCAGCTCTGGAAACCGTGAACACCGACGAAGCAATCAGAGCTCTGATCAAAGACACCGCCAGTTTATCTGATAAGACGAAGAAACGTCTTCAGGGTTATCAGGTTGAAGGATCGTTTTTATTTCGAATCAAGATATTCAGTGTCGAGGAAGTGAATTGTCTTGTGATAATTTTCAGATGGATCTAAATCATAGATCTACGGCGTGGCAGAGGCTTCAGATGGAAACTGACTTGTATATCCTGTCAGGATTATTATTTGAATGGCTGGAGACATTGAAACATCCTTTGCTGGACGTCGATAGTTTGAGTTATATCGTCGTCTGGAATTCGAAACCTCAAAGATGCCTGGAAAAATTGCATAACCCTAATCGATATTTGTTGGAATACCTCCTACGATTTATTAGTCGTTTGAGGCCGATGACACCTGAGAGTCAAAGCTTGATAACGAAGAGGTTCATGGCTGCGCTCACGCAACAGAGTATATGGATCAAGAACTCGTTTTATCCTTCCAGTAAATATTAAAAAAAGAAAAAAGATTTCTATATTTTAGTTTTCTTATATCGACTCCTCTAGGTTTTTCGTAGATTGCGGGTGTTTATGCAAATTAGGTATATTCTTATGAAACGGTAAAAAAGAAAATGGTAATTCAGCAAGAAGTTTCATTTATTAAATTTTAACACGAATACTCTACTTTGCGTATCGTAAATATCTTTGAATAATACGAGCATCTTGTGCATTTTTGCATTTCGAAATTTCCCATAAGACCGTAAGAATCTACAGTCTGATCATTAGGAAAGAACAATTATGTGTAACGCAATATGTATATGATGGAATTCCTTCACACTCTGTAAAAAAATTCTTGTTTTAAATGACTTTTATTATTACGTAGAAGTACAAAGTTTGCTGTATCCATATGAAATAAAACAATCGTTGTTTCCGATAATAACAACCTTCGTGGGTTAAATGATCTTATGATATAAGAGTAGTATTCTTTGGACTAATATCGTGCTATCGTGTTTCTGAATCGATTTTTCTGCATTGAACCGGCAATTACAATAAGGAAGATCTTATTTAGAAATGCCGTTCGCGTGTAATTTTATACCACTCGGTTGTTAAACGCGACATTATTGTTCTTTCTAGAAAGGGGACTTTCCATGCACCATGAATGATATCTAAAAATATATTCTCAACTATCGGCTCGGTAAACGAAAGAGAGGATATTGCATTTCTCTTGTTTGCTTGCCACTTTAATCCTATGCTATTTGCAAACAATGTAGGTGCTTGACAAAGGAGGAACTACTTATAAACTCGACTGCCAACACAAAATGAATAAGTATCCTCCGTTGGTGATTGTTTCATATTTCATGAAGGCATGACCATTTCCCGTGAACCAGTTGGCATAAGTATTCATTGTTGTCCAGCGTGCACATCACACAACTATCGCCAGAAATATTGATTGGTCGAGCATGTCACATTGTTCTATTTATATTATCAATAATCGTGATTTATATGTGGTAGGACTCGTATCACGAGAGACCTAGATGTCACGATTCTATCTAATCTCGTACTTTAGTTCCGGTCTCTGAATCGAATAAATAAATTATTTTATCATCGTGTAATTTATATTAATATCGTTGTATTGTAGACAGAAATTTTCCGAAGCTACGACGAGGCACGGCAGCGAAATTGAACGAATTTTTCATTAGGATGATGATCTTGATAGAGGAAGTAAACACGCAAGAGATGGAAAAACCATCGTGGACTTCGAAATTGGATTTGGCGTCTAGTCAATTGGAAGAAATGGGGACAGAAGCAGCGAATGAAAAATTTAGTTAGAGCAAGAATAAATGAACGAAGAGTGTCGAGGATCTTGTTTAAGATGATCGTAGAATAGCGTCTATAGCAGTCGATTTATAATATTTATTTTTACAATGTTCTATGATTAATCGTACAAAGTACTCGAATAAAGGAAAATATTTTAGTAGTAACAAGTATTTTGTCTCTTATTTATAATTTCAGTGGCAAGATATCGGAAGTTGTAAATCATTATATATTCAAATAATGTACAAATGTTTTCCTCATCGAGAGAGATGTCTTCGCACTTTCAATTTGCATGAATACAAATTTTTATATACTTTATAGCAACAATATTCTTTTAATTTAACGTACAAGTTAGTTTCGTAACGAGGAAATAAAGACCAGATTTCTATATAGCCGTTTACCCTTTAATTAAATACCTGTCAACAATTTACTTGCTTAATGTTCTGTAATTTTACACAAATAAATCTTTAATACTTTTTTACATATTTTACTTTATGCTATGTTGGTATATTATATATTATCTCATACCTTATTATGATACGATATTGACCAAAGTTAAAAAAGACTTCTCTTTGCCAGTACCGACGAGAATGAAATGGATCAATGTTACCAGCAGAGAGCAACGTAAATCAACAGATGGTAACAAATTTACCGAGAAATAAAAAAGATAAAAATATTTGTATTGTAACGAAATATGATAATATTATGATAGTATTAACAAGTGATTTGAATTCCATAATCATAAGTTAACATACAGTAATAAATAACGTCAGCTCGTTTAAAGAAACTTATGCGAAGAAACTGACTGAAAGGAGATTACAATATTTGACGAAAGAATTTAATGGATTACTAATTGTTTGCAATTCTTTTATTTAAATATGACAAACAAGGAATTCGGAAACAAACAGTTTAGACAGCTTTGGATCCTCATGTTCACGAATTGCTGTTTTATTAAGTATGTATATTCTTTTCAAGACGATTCTATTAGATAAAGACTTAATTCTAAAGCTTAATTCGAGCTAGAAAATGCGATTTCTTAAGTGTTCTATTTACAGTATGATATAAGTCCTTCTGTGATCTAAACACATATAATCGTAGACACATTAATTTACGTGTATAAATCTTGACGTACCTAACAAGATCATATCTTTCTTTTTCCCTTTGTAAGCATATACAAACGATGTCAGTCTTATACAAAGAAAGTACAGTGAAAATGATAACTCTCGTTACTTACAATTACGACTACTTATAAATCGATAAATTGCTATCTCGCTACCTTTTTTTTATTGAAAAAAAAGGTCGATGAAACAGTTCAGAGATTGGTTTTCTTTTAGTAACACATTTAATTTCTCGGTAAAATCGGTACATTTTTACAAGGCAACTTATTATACAATACTTAATAAAATAAATCCAGACAGATAGGGTTTCCTAGAAATTTTTAAATGAGCTAAAGAGCACGGATCTTTGCAGATTTCTTTTTTTTCCTTTTTTTTTTATAAAGAACTTCCTCGTTTTTCATACGGCACAGGATAATACTGAACAATTCGAAAAATCGTTCGAGGAACACAAGAAAGTTCTAAACTCGAACGCGTTTCCTGTATACGTCGTTTTTTCATACTTTTCCCACTTTTTTCTTCTTCTATTAAAAAATAGATTTTTCTTCGCATGTCCCAATGATCCAAGTAATTTCCATTCGGCCATGTGTTTTTCGCGGAAATTTTAAGTGAACACACGCAATGGGGAACACTTTATAAAACAATGATTTCAATTCGCGAATTGATTTTTTGTAGAAAATAGCGATACCGTATTCTTTTCTTTTTTTTTTTTTTTTATATATATAACTACTATATAAAGCGTTCGAATCTATACGAAAGAAACATTCAGCGAACGAAAATATCGATTCAGCACTGTTCACTCGATACCTTTAATTTGATATGATCGCGCTGGTTCGTCATTACTTCGTAACACAACGAACGCGACGTAAGATTCATCTTTTTCATTCATCGACGTAAAAAAACAAAGAAATATAAATCGCTAGGCGAAGTATTATCTGGCCGATAAAATGTGAAGATCTCGATGAACCAGTGAATATAGTAACGCTAAATCCCGTCTTTCCTACGCCCGTACAAAAAAATTCGAACATTCGTTAATTCATTTTACTTTACAGACCTATTCGAAATATACAACAAACATAACAGGGAACGTTTAAACATGTACAATATAGAATTATTCGTAAGGTAACAGCGGCTACTATACATAAAAAAAGAAACATTCGTGAAATGAAATAATCACGATCTTCGTGCTACGTGAATCGACTTTAAATAACTTCGTATCTATACGAAATCGATCGATCAAACGTCCTCCATCTTTTCATAAATATTCTTTGTTCTTTTCTTCTTTTTTCTCTCTCTCCTTTTATTCCGCTTGCCCATTCATCTTTTATTCGCGACACGACCAATCGTGATACGATAAAACGAGAAAGTGTCTTCTGTCCGAGCTGCCAGCTCGTGAGAATCAACGGTCGTCGTTTTTTTCTTTGTTTTTCACTTTTCTTTCTTTTCTTCGGAAATTCGTGACTTTAAAAATAAAAATTAAATGCAGCCGGGAGATACGCGCAACGCATTGTACGTGTGTATAGTGTGTTGTGTTCCTTCGTGTGTGTATTTATAATTATATTTATATTTATATATATAGACTTTTATATAGCACACTATCGATAAACTCATTCATTCGCAGAGTGACGCAATATTCGCAAATCCCTAATGCCTCGACAAAGTTCCATTTTTCTTCCAACTATTTACAGGAGAGTCTTTCTATGTTATATCGTGTCCTTAAATCCATTATACACAATACATGTAGTCTTAGATTAGTAATAGTAGCATTACGTGAAAGCGAGCCCAAAACGGCACCGGTCATACGCGATACATTTCACTTTCTCCATGAACACTTTTCTCTTATAAACGTCTTTTCTTTTTCACTGTTTCCCTATTACATTTTCTCTTATTTTTCACTAACGTCTTCGTTTTCTTTGGCATCCAATGTTCGATGACGCACGCGACAACTACACACACTCGCATACACGCTCGTTCCACGCTTGATCCCTTTCTCTCTCTAATCAGAATGTCTGATTACTCGCGAACGAGAGTTACGGATGTCGAAAGATGATGGATTCGGATTAGAATAGAAAATCGAAGGATGTCTCGTACAGGGGAATTATTATGAAATAATACGCGTGGGCGAAACTTAACTTTGTCCTAAAAGCTAACTATGTTACATGAGGAATGGACAGAGTATCTAACACGCAGGAATGAACGAATCAACGAATTGCAAAGAAGAAAAAAAAAAGAAAGAAGAAAGAAAGAAACTATTATCGCGACTACTGTGTCTCGTTTAATTTCCAGATAATCGAGCGACACGATCGATGAGTTTGAAATAAATTGAACGAATTTTATTCATAGCTAATAAAAAATTGACATACTTCTCGCTGTGCTAATATTACTAATTAGAGTCGATCTAATATGGACGTCTCGAGAATAATATCTTTCTAACGGAAATAAAACGGTAAAGATATCAGAAAGACAATATCGATCGATGGGATTTTTACGATTATTGTCGCTCGATAAATGCTGAGAACGATCGAACTTCCCCCCCCCTCCCCCTACCCTATTTTTTTTTCTCGCGATTCTTCGTCACTGACACGCTAAACACAAATCGCCACAGCGACTCAGGAAGAGTCTCTTACGTCGAGCAATTAATACCCTGACAATGTAACGAATCCCCGATTCTTCTAAACCTATCTACACGTTCCCGGGAACGAATTAATTTACAAAAATATTACAAACAAACGTATAGACCATCCGTGTATATATGGCTACAGGTCGAACGGAATAATATCACACACACGATCGTCTCCCGGTCGCTGCGGCGCGATTAAAAACGGCACGCACGATTTTTACATACATTTAGTGGCGTCAACGACCATTGAAATAATAAATTAGATTCGATAGCAGGCGACTCGCCAACGAGTTGCCTTCGGCAAAAATTTCTTTTCGTACCGACCTGAGCACGCTTTCGTTTAAACTTCTGTGTTTATGTATATGTATATGCGCGTGTGTGTTTGTGAGTGTGAACGTGTATGTATCCAGGGGCTCGAAGATCGACGAGTAACGGCCCCCCAAACATTTATTTTCCTCGTTCTTTCGATTTTTGGACGCGACAGTTACCGTCCAGGAAAATTGGACGCAGTCCCATTTCCTAAAAATTCGGAACCGAGCATGATTACGCGGGTTTAGGCAAAGGTTAAGGTTCAATGAGGGTTTGTCTCAAGGATCTGTTGGATAGAAAACGGAGAACAGGGCCATCGACATCTAATTTCCTTATAATTTCCGAGATACGTATACGTATTAATATATGTATATGTATATGCATACATGGTAATTTAATTTATTTATAAGTGCGTCCACACACGGCATCCGCTTTCTTCATTTTTTTTGCTTTTTTTTTTATTATTATTATCCCATCATTTTTCGTTTGCCCCCTCGATCGTCCTCGATCTCGTTTATTAAACTTTCTTCGTCGCTCGATCGATTTTTTATTTAATTTATTTTATTTTCAATCACTCGTTATTTATCCCTTGAAAGGTCCGAACGATGAAATATCTAATGGGTAAAATGATGAAAATCGTTAGCACGAGCGTGTACGTTCTATCTCGACGTCTATGATCGTCGATCGTTTACGACACTACTTACATTTAATTTCCCCTAAACTATACAGTGATTAGCAACAGAGCAGCGAACGAGTACGCCGGGACCGCGGCCGTGTTTCATACTCGGCACACGTTTTTCTTAAGCTTAGGTTGTCTGATATAAGGGAAAGTACCTTTTCCTTTAGAATCACGTCGGAGGACTTTTGATACTCGCGAAATTCCTAATTTACCACGAACGATATATTTAAGACTAAAGCGTCAGTCACTCCCGCGCGTACCCAGAACACTGCTATCACCACAGCTTCGTTATTTATTCCTTAAACTTAATTCCAGCCTTCTCTATCTGTTCGCCATTCTTATTATTATCTTTGAGACGTTCTGCGTGTTCCATTCAACGCGTCTTTTTTATTTCTTCTCCTTTTTTTTTTTTTTTTTTTTTGTAATAGTTCGTGCAAGAAATTTCGACTAAGTCAAGCGTGATTTCTCCCATAAAGAGTAGTTCTTTACGTGATCTGTCTTTTTAATTTTAAAATTAATTTTTATTCGATCAGGATGGATCTACTATATCTTCGAATTGGTCCAAAAAGTAGATAGACGCGATTAGTACACGCAGAAACGCAGTCGTACACGTAAGCACCGGCGCGATAACGAAAGTAGAAAACGAGCGAGGACTACTCGGGGACTATAGATAGCACTGTCTTCCCTCTTTTCTTTTTCTCGTGTGTTCGTTAAAGAATTATCGATTAACATTATCCGCCGAGACGCTATGAGCGAGATCGCGGATGCAATTCGTTTCTTTTCGCCCTTATTCGGTTTACTGGCTAATGCAATGTACACGAAGGAGAAAGAGAGAGAGAGAGAGAGAGAGAGAGAGAGAGAGAGAGAGAGAGAAAGAGAGAGAGAGAGTGTTATATGTATATATATTTTATATATATATATATATATATATGTATATAGAGATATATACGCGGTTCCGAAATGAAACGGAATTGAAGAACAGAAAATACAATCGTTGTTCGCAATTGCTTGAGTAAGGATATGGATCGAATGATCGCGCCGCCTATATCACGATATTCGCCGATTCTCGTTTCGACGTTTCGTCGCGATCGATCACGCACACAGTAGTAGTACGTTTCATATTCTTTAATATTTTTTTATTCTTTCTTCCTCTTTTGCCTTTACCTTTAAAGGGCCGCTCGATAAAACGTATCACGGCCTTGGATATGATAAATGGGGATTCTCTTACGAAGGAGGAGTGGAGGGCTGGGTGGTCCTAGGGGCCTTCATCGTCTTCTTCGGAGTCTTCCTCTTCTTCTTCTTCTTCTTCTTCTTCGTCTACGTCAATTTTTTCTTCTTCTTCACTTCTTCGTACGCCTTCCTTTTTCCTTCTTCGTTCATCTTACATATTATTATTATTATTAGTATTATTATTATTATTCGCGCCTCTGGCTTCCCTGGTCTTGGCCATCGATCGACGAGGAAGAGAAGCTACTTCTTCTCGTTCTTCCATCACGATCGTACTTCGACGCGACAGCTCGAACCTATTCGTTCCTCGAGGAACGATACTACGCCTCGATCTGATCTTCCGGGGTCATTATGTCGGGCGCCATCGACAGGTCCTCGGCCATGTCTTCGTCCTGTCCTGAATCGTGCCCGTGACTCTCGGGATACTCCCTCTCGTCCACCTGATCCTCTTCACCCTCTTGCTCCGTCGGCGCGTCAACCAGCTCTCGTTTTATTAATCTCGTGAGCTTGCCCCCCTCCGGGCTCTGGCCCTCCTGCTTTATGTGCACGGCTGGTTCATCCAACGGTGACCTGTCGATTTTGCGGAGAAACTGCTCGGTTACGTGTGCCGACACCATCTTCCTCGGGACGCTATCTTTTTTGGAAGCTGTCTTTTTGGTTAGCAGGATCGGGTTTGGGGTTTTTTCATCTTCGGCTTTTTACGTTAACGCGACTGGATGAAATGTTTTTCGGCTGTTTGGTATTACGAGGTTTGTGTAACGCGTTAGAAAGGAGATTTACAAGGTAGTTAGTAGGAAAATAATTGGTTAACATGGAATTACGTTGATTACGTGCCTTATGAGACTTAGGTACTTTTACGAGCCAGTGCGATATTGCCAATATGATGAAGAATGTCAAGTACACAAGTTAGCAAGTCTCTTTTTAATTGAAACGTTCTATCTACCAAATCGAACAAAATCAAAGTATTATCTTTCTTGTTATATTTCTTGAGCCACCTTTGGGTATCTTTAGTCAATTAAAAATCTTCAAGAACAGTAAGTAAGGACGTATAGAACAGGTGAAACAGTGCGTCAACACATTTAAGGGGGGCTGTATACATGTGAAAATCAATTTTGAATTTTCTTTTTTCCACTATGGTAAGTGTTGAGCGAGAAGTTACAAAATTCCACGAGTACGAGTATTGCAATTGCAAAATGAAATTTATCTAACAAGGTTCGATATCGCGTATATTAACGCATCGTTGATTTACTAAACCACAAATAATTGATTTCCAGTGAAATTGGTACGACAGCAGATTATGTCTTATGTATTTCCATTACTAATAATCGAAAAGAAACCTTTTATTTCATTTATCCAAGAAAGACATTAGTAGTTACTAATATCACAAGACAAAATTATTCTGTGTTCTTAAGATTTTGTCATGGATATGTTGTCTAAAAATTCGCAAATATTCGTTCATTTATGAACGATAATTTAGAAGGAACGGAGTAGAAATAGTGATTCGGCACGTTGGAAAGAGGAACGTAAACTTTGCACGTTAAAGACTCACTCACATTAGATCGTTATGGGCTAACACGTGCTCCTTATCGGGACTCGTTGTCGTCGACGTGCACATCGAGTTGTTTAGAAATCCCATATTAGAGTCCCCGAGTGCCGCCTGGAAATACTCAAATTGCATTAGATGGTTAGTCACGAATATTCCGTTCCTTTACCTAATCGTTGAAACTACGAAAGATACGTTATGTCATGTATTGAATTCAATTAATCCACGTTAATTTAACGAAAAAAAAGGAATTGCTTGTATTTTTTAGACAGTTACCTGGAGATTGGCATTTAATGCGTCACCGTACATTGTCGGGCTGTGCGTCAGGGTTGGACTTTTTGACGGGACACCCCTACATATCGAGAGAGAAAATTTCTATTAGTAATCGTCGAGATTCGCCTATCGATAGTTTCCTGAAATAGAAACGCGTGTATATAAGCACGTTTTTCTTAAATATATATATATATATTTTTTATTAAAGTTTGTGTCGATGTATACGGGTGGAATAAATTTCTTTTCTCGAGAATTTAAAGGTTTCAGGTCAAGGGTTAAGGGTACGGGGATACGGGGCGGGTAAAGATAGAGCTTGTGTGTACAATGTGTGCACGTGTGATCGAGTTTCAATATGTAAAGGTATAATAGAAAGAGAAAGAGAAATAGAGAAAATGGAAAGTGAGAAAGAGAGAAGTATAATATGAAAAAATGTACACACGTATATATAATATATAGTAAAAATGTGATAAAAAAAGAATGAAAAAGAGAGTTCGAAAACCCTTACCTATTTACCGGTTACGTTCCTCACTCGTCCAACGATCGGCTCGGTTGAGATTGAGCGAGGTTAAGATAAAAAATATAGAGGAAAATTGTGAAAAATGGCGCTCCCGTTTCGTTATATCATATATAACCTTTCCTCTAATTAGAAATAAATTATACATCGACTTTTTTATCGTACGAAACGACGTCGTTGCTTGTAAACGGCTCTCAGGCTTACCTGTGCTTACCCTTTTATAGTTTCCACCGAAATCCTTTGTCAAAGTTCAGGCATCGAGTGCCGACCGAGAAACATGATACTTCTTCCAAACAACGAATGTCGAATGGAAGAAGTAGGCTTTCTCTTGCAAACGATAAAGCGATAAAAAAATATATTCCAAGTGGATTCGACAGATATCACGTTTATTCGAAGTTCAAGCACGATGTGACGATTGCAAGAGAGATTGGTTGCATGCGAAGAAAAATACAGAAAGAATCAAAAGAATGCCTAGAGCCGTTTATCAAGTGACCAAGAGCGCAGTAAGTAAAGAGAAGAAAGTTGTAGTAGTAGAGTAGAGTGAAAGAGAAGAAAGAAGTAATATAGTAGTAGTAGAGAGGAAAAGTTGGAAGTGTGTAAGAGAGTATATAAAAAGAGAGAAATAGAAAATACGTTAAAAAATGTTTAAAAAGATGATGATTAAAACAGTAGAGAAAAATTACCGGAAGTTGCAAAGTTAGTACGTTAACGGTGAGGTACCTTGAGTTAGAAGAGAGTGGTCGTAGCGATGAATGGAGAATTCCGTATCATCCGAGATATCTTTTTTTTTTTGCAGTTTGTGACGCTTAATTTACACAATTTACACATGCGCGAGTAGCCCTGACACACATTATCAGTCACACCGAAAACCATTCTCACGTTGAAAAAGCGTTCTAAAGGCGGAACAGAAATAGAGAAAACGGTGAACGCCGTAACAGAGATAGAGAGACAGAGGCATTAAAAAATAAACTAAACACATACTTCAACAACGCCTCCTCTCATTAAACGCTAATTAAAAAAGAAAATGACGCAAAAGCGCTTCACCTTCCCTTTACGAACTCTATCGTCAACTTATTTGCGCTATCTATTACTACGCTACAGCCTGTTTCTTTGAAAATAGCGAAACACGAAAAGAAAAAAGAACAGAAAAAAAAGAAGAAGTAGAAGAAAAAACCCAAAACGATACAACAAACGCTTCGTTCACGCACGGTCGTTGCGAACGAACGAAACAAAAAAAGGAAAAAAAATGAAAGGAAATTAATGGCGATGCCGTATCGTAAACCAGCTTGTACAGCGAAACAGAGGGAGAAAAATCTGAAAATGAAGGGTAACGAAACGTTTATCCACGCAAACACTTTCACATTCTCCCAAGACACTGCAAACGCCACTACGTAAGCACCATACAATTATAAGCACAGTGTTTTTTTTTTATCAGTGGTAAGGATAGTCTTACGGGGGATTCTTTTTCTTTTTTTCTGTATTTTTTCTTATTCTTTTTTTTTTTTTTTGTTTTAATTCTTATGGGAACGAATATTAGGATCCTTGATTATCCATGCGAGCAACCACTAAACACATCAGAGATCCTGCAGCACGGACCAATCGTCCTGTGGCTGGGCTCCTGCAGGATCGTCCAGGATTTAAGCTCTCTCGGGTGTGCTAGAGCCTCGGGCTACGGTACTAGTGAGACGTATACGGGGATGTACTATATGAGGGCTGTTTTGGACGTCACAAGCAGAGGTGCGCAGATTTAAACGTTAACAAGCACCAGCTGTAAATTTTAATTGGACGAAAGCTTGCCTGCCCCCTTGCGTTTACATTGGACGCAACCGACATTCCTTCCTCTTTTTCATTCGTTCCAAATTACCCAAGAAGGTTACATTACGCGTTAATAAAACATTCTTGTTCCAGTCTATGGTACATTGCGCACCTCTGATGAAGATCAAGGAAGGTTTGAACGGGTACTACTTATCCTTAGGTTTCTGAGGAGACGGATATCTAAGGGCGTTCGAGGCAGGCATGATGCGGAATTCGTTTCCTAGGGATTGGATAAACTGCTTACAGCCACTCCCTGCTGCCTTGGAAGTCATTTTCCAACGAGTTATATTCGAAATTCCAATGTAGAGGATTGCACGAAGAGCGCGGTAACTGCTAAGTAAGTAGAATGAGCCACTTTGCGTCAGACAGGACGTACAATTTATTCACGAACGATATACTTTCCTATAATTCTAGTTTCACGCGAATAACTTCCAACGTTATTAAAGTAGAAATGAATCTTTTGTTTCTTATTTTTTCTATTGTGTAACAGATAATAGAAGATAATGCGAATGGTCGTTTGATTGGCGATTGAACGACAAAGGCAGCAGGTTCGAGAGGGCGTTTAGTGGTTCGTTCATGTAGGCAACGACCAAGCGAAAACGTCCCGGTCGCCGCGTTACAAGAGAATACCGCGGTAAGGTCAGAACGTCGCGCCAACCAGCCAGCAGAATTCTAAAAAGTGGTAGTGCTTACTGTGCGGAGAGGTGGGGTGGAGTGGGTGATGGGGTTGGGTCATATTTCCTGGGGCGGCCGCGGGACAGATGCCGCCGCTTTACGAACTCGGCGTCGTCCACCATCCAGAATGACCCGAAGTCGTCCTCATAGCGCACAAAACACTTGTGCAATGATAGATTGGTGCGGATCGCGTTCTGTATACACAGACAAGACCACCAAGAAATAGAGAAAAAGAGAGTAAAAAAGA
This sequence comes from Bombus affinis, assembly GCF_024516045.1. Classification (NCBI taxonomy): domain Eukaryota; kingdom Metazoa; phylum Arthropoda; class Insecta; order Hymenoptera; family Apidae; genus Bombus; species Bombus affinis. The sequence continues at coordinate 6,155,854 of NC_066355.1, read as the reverse complement.
TAAAGGTTGTTTCTGCTTGTTGCTGTTGAAACTTATTTCGTTTGGTTTTTGGTTACGTTTCCTTCCCTTTCTAGCTTCTACTTTTTTTTTCGTTTCGATTTTCCTTTTGTCTTTCGTTTTTTCTTTTTTTTTTTTTGGTAATTATTCTGCTGAGCTCTACGCTCTTCTCCTTTCTGCGTACGTTCTTAAAGCGTCTAACGAAAAACGTTGCCCTCGAGTGGCACGACCGTTTCTCGAACGTAAAACGATCGCGACTCTCGATCTCATGCACGTGTCGTATTATCTCGTAAAAACGTAAGACGAGATCACGAACCGTTAATAGCTCGTAATTAGCCTCGTCGTCCTCTCCTACCCAGTAGGGATTCGATGATCGAGCAAGGCCCCCGACTCGATCGAATCCCGGCGTCCCAGAGAATAACAAAGACAGCACAGACTCGCAAAGAAGGGGGTAGAGAATAAAAAAACAAACGTAAAGTAATATACGTAGTAAGACGATTTTCCTCTCACTACCTGACCAAGTGCAATTCAGCGGTTCTCACTCTGCACTGGCATATCCCGCATCCGGCTTCCGGGTATTCGAGACTAGACTCGGGCCAGAGAGACTTTGGCCCTGCCAATTCTCGGTCGGTTAGTCGCTGCAAAGCCCACATGCTTGTTAAAAAGCACACACCACGGTTTTCTACGGTACTCTTTCACACAAGAGCAAAATGAAGTCGGCCACATTCGCACAATCACTCCCGTCTGCTCCTTTCCTCCTCCTTCTCCTCCACCTCATCGTCGAATTTCACGATCTTCGAACACACATCCTTTCAACACGTTCTCACACTTCATACTGACGGCTACCATCGCACACGAGAGACGGGCAAGTAAAAAAAATCACACGCACGAGGGACCAAACACAATACAAAGCTAATTTCCCGAGTACAATTCGTGAAAAAGAATTATATCTTTCTATTTTTCCTATTCGTGAATGAGGATTTTGTCGAGAAACTGAGTTTATAAGAGGAAAAGAACATTCGTATTTTTTAATCATTCAATTTTAGAAGATCAAAGTTTCCGCGCGTTCTATGAAATACGCGAAATTTGGTATGTGCGTTGGTTTTTTAGAAGAATGAAATTTGAACGATTGTATCTCGGGAAGCACGATGTTAGCAGAGACAGACGTACGGACAAACGACGCAAGCGAATTACAGATAATACAGATTATCATGGCGTACACAGGTGTATGAGAAAAAAGAAATGGTTTATATATACACACACGCACACAAATCTATACGTATGAGAAATGCGCACGCATGAGGTACACAAAAGGTCTGGAAACATACCTACAGATACACTAGGTATATACGTATTTAAAAAAGTGAGGATAGGGCACGATATGTAGGTAATCAAGAAATATATATATCGTACACAGATAAACAAATGCACAGAAGAGCGTGCGTGTATGTGCGTATACATACATATGAGGCTTGCGCACGCACGCGTTATGCGAGCGTACACAGATTAAAAAAACCTTATTAATATGTATATATATAAATAGCTATGAAAAATACGTGAATATATATGTAAAAGAAGCTAGATATATAAATATGTATACATATAAAAAATAGAATATTAAACACTATTAAATATTTATAAATGTATATATATAGAAATATCGATATATATATATAATGTATATATATAAAAATGTATAAAAAGACGTATATTAATATATATATATAAAAGTTAAAAAGATAGTAAAAAACTTGACAAGTATAAACATGAATGGGCGTGGGAAAATGGGGTTAGCGGTACGAGTATGTAATTAGAGAGTAAAAGCGAATAAGTGAGAGAGTATTGTATAAATATATCTATATAAATATCTATATAAATATGTAAAAAGACAGAAGACAGAAGAATATTTAGAAATATAAAAATATATATATTATTATATTAAAAAACAAAGAGGGGGGAACACAAGGGACGTAAGGAGAAGAAGATATAAAGAGACAGGATGCGACCGAGGCCGATTATTTCGGATTGTGGTCTGAAACCGGTTTTTGTTGTTGGTAGAACCATTTTGAGAGGGGGTACCAAGGGGGAAGATTATTATAATGAATATATCGATAGAAAAAGATAGAAAAAGATAAATAAGATATATATATAATATATGTCGTAAATATATATATAGAGGTAAATAGAACTATAGAGACGTAGTAAAGAGTATAAAAAACGCGGCAGTAGAATTTTTTTTGTCGGTGGGACGGGGGCAACGTACCCGGTCGTGCTGCAAGCGCGTTGAGGACGTCTCTTGTAAAACTCCACTTCGTCCACCGTCCATACGGCGCCTTTCACGTTTTCGACTCGCATGAAACATTTGTGGAGAGACAGGTTGTGTCGCACTGCGTTCTATACAAAATAATACACAGACTAAATAAGCAACGCAAAAAACGAACGAAGCCAACTCAATCGCGAGGCCGGCTGTCGATCGGGGAACACGATTCGATGGCGTGTAATTTTTCTGTATCTTTTTTGGCTTTTCTTTTCTTTTTTTTTTTTGTTGTATACAGGCGGCATTCCGTCATCCCCGGCGTCGGATGACGACGACGACGACGACGACGACGACGACGACGACGACGACGACGAAGACAACGATGGCGACGATGACGACGATGATGATGGTGATACAACCGATACACGCTGAGATGAGACGAGGATGGATGAGATTTTCTTATCTGTCTCGGAGAAGGTAAAGGATTACGAGACTCTTTCTCTATTATCTCTGTTGGCTCTGATTTAGACAAGCTATATCGTGTCTTTTTGTGAAGGAACATGTCTATATCTTGCAGGCTATCACTTTAATACACTCCGACTGTAATAATTGGCAGGAATAATAATACGCGCTAATAGAAAATAAAATCGTGGAAAATTTAAAGTGGCAGCCTGTCTCTAACTTGAATTTTAAGAAACGGCTCGAACGAACCGCTCGAACAGAACAGGAAAGCACCGGGAAAAACCGAGAAACTGATTGATGAGTGAATTAGTAAGTAACGTCGTGTGTGAGTAGCAAAGGATACCCGGCGATGGTCGCGCAATGACAAGGCCGTAAGAGGACATAACGAACCAAAACGATTAATCGAAAGATACACGGTATAATGTGGCATTCCTTTATCGTTAATGCACAGCTAGTCATCTAAGTCTAGGGGCAACGACAACAATCATACATGCCGCAGGGCCGTACAAAATTCCAAAAGAAGTAAAAAAAAAAAAAAAAAAAAAAAAGAAAAGGAAAATCAGAAAAAAATGAAAAAAGTATATAGGTGTAAGAAATTTAGGAAGAACTGTACGAGAAGATCGCGTCGAAGGTTACGACCTCCGCTGACGTGGAAAACGTGGATCCTGTGACGTTGAATCTGGCTGCCTCCTCTCTGTCTGATATCCGATGTTAAACCTGTGGTTGCTTTGAAAATTTTCAGATACACATAACCATGCGAGGCGAAGCTTCATGGCAAACGTCGATTACTTCCACGCTCACTCGCACACACGCAAAAAACACACGCGCGCGCGCACTCTTGCCAACAAGCGTATCATATGTTATCATATTACGATTTAATTGTGATTTATCGCCGTATGATTTCAGTCAGAAATTACATTATTGCAATATCGTGTCAGATCATTGTTAAGTTCCAATTAGAATAACAGTCTTCCAAGAAGGTTTTAATTACGGGCTGCAAGACTGCTGGCTAAGAAAAGATACGATGGAAAAACAGAAATCATTTTGATAAATGACAAACGAATCGCAATACGACGTAATATTTCACATGTTACCGAGTCTCCCCCTTAAATCGGGAAAGCAACACAATTATCGTTACCAGCTCGTCTGCTTGGCACATCACTTAGCCTGTTAATTCAAATTAATACGTAAGATTATCTGAGATTCTTGAAAGCTCATCCTTTCTAGTTAAAACGCATTCAGCTTAATCTGCTCGTAAATGCAAATTGCACGACCAGTCATTTCGTCTTTGTGACTTGCAATCAAACGTTGCATAACTCGTGCCACGCTGAGTTCATCCATTTAGAGGAGAAAATTATTTTAGACTTCCTAAATGCATGGCAGCGCGGCGGATTTTTGCATCCGAATCGTTCGAGGACATTTTGACGAAATTTTCCCGATATTTTCACGCTTCGGATCAATTATTTACGCCGAAGATTTTTATAATTCAACGTGATCACTTCTATAATAAAATAACATCCTCGAATCCTTCTTCTGAAACGAGATTGAACATTCGATATTCGGATATTCGAATGAACTGAAACACTCGTTTCGAGAAAGAGTCGAACTTCAAATTCGATGACCGTCGTACCTTCATTTTTCTTTGATCTTTTACATTTCTCTGCATCCTGCTTAACGCTTGTTATATTTTTCCTTTATTATAGTCAAAAGATATACCTTCCACGTTGCTGCGTTGCGCCGGAAGTAGCAGAATGTGTTTTGAAACCAGTTGTAGATCTCGTTCAGCGTCAATTGTTTCTCCGGCGACTCGATGATCGACTGTGAAAAAAAAGAAAACAGAAGAATTCCCCAAATTCAATTTGTCATTTTACAAAGATGGGAGGTGTAAAGTAATCCTCACCGGTTTCTTTGAGTGTTCCTTTGAAAATTAAATCTAAAAGGGGGCGCTCTTAGGGGACAATTCATTCGATATCTGAATTAATCAGAACGCTAAAGGAATATGTCTAATGCGTATCGAATGGTTCACTCACCTGTCTGATTAATGATGCATACGTGAACGGCGGTCTGACATCGGCGTTCTTGTAAAATTCCCTATTTCGTTGAATTTCTGAAATATACCAAGAAGCTTTGCTTGTTTCATTTTTCAAAACGTAATGAGTATGAAAACGGCAAGAGTTACGCGGAACCCTTACGCGGCCAAGGGGTAAAAGTTCATCGACACCATCTCTTTTCGCGTGTCTCGGATGATTACTTAAATTTACAACTAACAAGCAGTATGCTAACGTTTCAAGCATCGTTTAAAGAGATGGTTGTCAGCAAAATTTTTAGAAAAGCCATTATTTGAAAACGTTATGTGTTCATATTTTTGATTTTTGTTACAAAATTAATTCGCGTTACTTAGTTCTTCTCTATTCTTTTTTCCAAACAAAACAATAAATAAACAATTCGTGACGTTCGTGTGAAACGAAAGGGGATCAGCTTGTATTTGATCGCATGCTCAGAAAACAAATATCGAATCAAAACTATGTACGACATTCTTAAAACTAGATCAAAGATTAAGCAAGAAGCGATTGGATATGATTTAGGGTAGATAGAAACGGATACTTCTTGTCAAGCCTCGTTCATCCCTCTTTGTAGAAAATCGGGGATGACGATTGAAGTATCTGAATCTCTATTCTACAGGGCAGAAGAGGAGTAAGGGGATTGAAAGAGGTGAAAGTTTTCTTCCTGCATGCAAAGGGTGCACCCTTTAAGAAAATCCTTAAAGCCACCAAAGGAGCGTGGAAAGAAGGTTGACAGTACCTTGTTGGACGTCAAGGCCAGCACGCTCCAGCATGTAGGGCAGCCCTACACGGTGGGGAGGGCGGGCAGCACAAGAAATAAGGAAACAACAGAAGCATCGGTAAGAAAGAAGTTCGAACTGGCGTACGTTTAGAAATTCATTAATTTTTGTTCATTTTATTTTTTTTTCTTTCCTTTTTTTTTGTTTCTTGTTTTATGCTCGTTTATATCTTTTATTCTTTTCTTTCTTTTTGGTTTATTTCGACTTTTACTCTTGGTTTAATTGTTTTACACCTTTCGCACTCTATGTACCTATTAGATTCGTCGCCAACAAGGTTTCGAACACTGTAGCTCACGTGACATTGTTGCTACCGTGAATAAATCTGTGCGTGTGATAGAGTTTACGATAGGAAAAAAGGCACGAGATCAAGAGAGGACCGTAAAGAGCATTTGCTACAGGATTTTCTTTTCGTCGGGGCATAGTTGACAAGGACGAGCCGGGAAATGCTTTTTAAAATATTGTTTCTCAATTCGGAGCATAAATTCACTATCATCTTCAGTGAAATTATGTTAACTCAAGTGTATACGGCTTTATTCGTAATCTTTTTAGATTAAGATTAAGAAATAAATTGGCGAGCGAGACAAAAATAGCATTTCGCGGGTCGCACGTTTCCCCGACTGAATTTTGGTTAAATCGTTACCTTCGTTAATATCTATTCCAGATCTATCGACGGCTACTCTGCGCCTTACAGTGCCCTCGTCATACAGTCCTACGAATAGTATTCAATTTCTGAATTTACATATCTTTCGTTTCACCTTTCTCAAGACGATATTTTAATCCTTTCTTTCCTTATACATATATCTCTTAAACTTACATACTTGAAAAATGGTTCTTTCAATAAACCGTTAATGAATCTCATCGACAGTTATCCATATTACTTTTAAATTGATTACCGGTATCTTTTGTATGCTAACCACTTTCTTTATCGCAGGTAAAACGGAAGAACGCACAACTTCAACAATGTCAAACACGATTTTTCGATACTCCTGACCGGTCCATGACAAGAAACTTACTAATCAGAAATACGTGAAAGATAGAATATAATCGTGAAAGTAAAAGATGACAGAAAATACGAGATGACCTTACCTCCTGCCAAGGAAAGAGCGGATTTATCACTGATACGTCGTCTGATGGGCCCTGCCATGCTCGGCATCGTTGGCATCGTAGGCATGCTACCTGGCATGTTCGGCAAAGGTGGCATCCCAGACATATTCGACATGTTGGGAATAGGTGGCATGGGCGCACCACCTGCGGAGGGTGGCAGCTGTCCACCTGCTGGCGACCTGACCGCCGACACCAATGCGGACATCGAGACTGGAGACACTTGAGAGACGCCGAAGTTCGGCGGTGGTTGGCTCATTAGGGCGGTTGAGAGATTTAACTTTGGTATACTCGAACCCGTCTGAAAAAAGAATGAGGTGTTGTATACTTGGCGAAAGTATTTAGAGCCATTGATTGCAGGATTTCGATGACTCTATCGATGTTTTTTAATTCTTTAATAAAGCTTAAATGAACGATCATTTTGTAGAATTCATCAAGCTTTTTGATTACTCTTGCACGCATGTGTATTTTCTCACAAACCTATAGGTTCAATTTCTTACAGGTCATTGACACGTAAGTTAGCGCTCAATTTTTCTTTGAATTTCTCTCAAACATCTGATATCGTGAAATGCAACGAATATCGTAATAAATAAATATTTCCGAGTGTATGAAATCCTCTGACGAGTAATCCATAAACTCGGAAGCCATAAACTGAAAATGTATTATATTTTACACAATACTACAATAATGTATTAGGCTTTCAAATCAGCCTTGAATTTGAGATCAGATAGTAAAGCTGAAAAATTACTGTACACATACACTGCTGATTAATTTGACATTTTAGGAATTATGAGAAAAAGAAGAAAGAATAAAATAACGTTATCATTTTCTGTAGCCTTGATAAATCCTATTAAAAAAGTTAAAATACGCTTTTTTATACAATTAAAGATATCTGCTTAATGTAAAAGAGGAAAAAGAAGAACGTGTAGAGCTATCCCCGGTAATATAATTCGTTACAGCATATCCATTGTTTTATGCCGATTTATAAAAAGTTATAATAAGGTTGGAAGTTTCTTTTTTATTAATGAACAAGTCACATTCGAATATGTTGATACGAAATATATTCCAGCAGTACGGTCTCGATATCAGAGATGATCCGAGCAGAGTGCGGGGGAAGAGGGCGGCTCCTCCCTTTCGCGTTAAAATAATTAAGTCGGCCAGAGAGGACGAGCCACGCAGCCGCACGGAGAGAGGGCTAATGCGATATTGGTATTCTCCGACTGTCGGACTTGTTAGAGGTTTTAATTAAGGCGATATAAAATCAACGAGGACCCGATGAATTATTAATGCAAACTTTATGTATAAATTAGCGAGTCTACTCGGCGGCGCGTTAAAACTGAAACTGGCGTTGTTGTTAGCCGCGGCGAGAGCTCGTAAAATTCTCCGAGCGCCGTGAAAATCTGGCTTTACGACTACCGAACGGTGCTGCCAGAAGAGTTTACCATCCCGACACGATCGTTAGGAAACGTTTTTCCGGATTCTGGCCCCATACAGCGTTCGTTCCACGTACAGAACCGCATAACCTACCACCTTACGATTATTGCTATCCATATCGCTCGTATATGACTTGTACCATCCCTATAATTTACGCTGACATATTGTTTTTCTCCTGGTAACTTTCGATCGAACAGTTTCTAATGGCTACTTTACGAGAGTCCTTATTGCATCGAGCACAGCTTGGACAGCGCTATGCAGAAACTGCTTCAATATGCAAAATTTGGAATTTTATTATTTAATGTATTCTATAACGATCGTGTTTGGTAATGCGAACACTCACCGATGACTCGGAGGACTTTGGTGGTTCGGGGGAAGCCATTTGTTTCGCCACGTGCAGATGATGCATCATGGCGGTTAGCCGGTCCCGTTCCTTCTGCAACTGAATTTCCAGCTGCGAGACAACTTGCATCTGAACCCTGGCCTGCGCCGTAGATCTGTCGTCCAGCGTGTGCTCCGTGTTCAAGTGCCTGCAGTATCGTTCAAAAAGTTAATTTCAGTTCATTCTCTTTTAATTAGCACAATCATCATTGATATGTAAATGATAAAGAATTTAATCTCGATATATTTTGTTTACTTTCTTCATTACGTAATTCCATATAATTCGACTTTAAGATGTGAGATTTCCAGTCAAACGTGAATTTTTTTTTCTTTAAGGATTCGTGCTATGTTTATCGTTATTATTAGACATCGCTTAATAGGTAAATGGTAAATTTCCGTATCAACTCTGAAGAATTTCTACTTACACCGAAGAATTATTCGAGAACCCATCCCTTCACCGCGAATCCTCCAGCGAAGACTAATGAAATTATGTCGCGAACAATGTCGGGTCGTTTACGGGGAAATCAAAGCTTCGCCGCGTTACAAAGAAACGTTTGTCTCTGGCCGTGGTGAATCTTATCCCACGGGACACCGAAAGAATCGAGTTCCACGATGGTCTGAGGGCTGGCAACGAGATTCCGTATTTAAGAATTTCCGTAATCCTTCTTCGTCGCCGGCCGGTGTATCGCGAAGGGTAAAAGAGGGTGAAGAAAGGAAAAAGAGGGAGAGAGGTTGGTTAAGACCAAGAATACGGGAAGGTCCAACGGGAAGAGGCGCAGGGAACAGGAGGAAGGGGATTAGACCGAGAGGCATAACGATGCGGTCGAATGTCGTGAATATTAATGAGACAAAGGTAATTAGCGTTTTCCTTTTTTTCTCGTCCTTTTTTAAGTAACGGCTTGTTTGAGGGAGTTTGCGGCGACGAGCCTCGTGATTACTAAGGGATTCCCGTCGACCGAGGGAGGCAAATGCTGCCTCTGCTTTGAGACCGATGAAGAAGGTGCCGGATGTCAATGAGATACGCTGACTCGAGCGATTTTTCTACACTTCCTCGAGCCAACCCCTCGCGAGTGGCGCCTTCTCTTAACTCATTCCACTGGGCGAAATTGCCGACTTTATTCTTCGCCGGTTCTTCTCTTTCTCTGCCAGCCCAAGAATCACTGTCTATCCCTGCTGCGCTGGGATTTACCTACTTTCCGGTTATACATCGCGGGTCTCAAATAGCAAATCGGTTGTTAACGTCGGTGGATTAAAAACTCTCGAAGTTTATATTGTCAATATCCTTCTCCGTTTCGAAGAAATAGAATTAACCCTTTGGCAACGTGGTAATATAAACATAGTATTAATAAATTCCTTCTTAAACGACCGATTAAAAATTATAGTATCGTAAGTTAAGATTTTAAATGTTTCAATGTTTAAAAGGATTTCCCACTTAGTGTCATAATTAATGAGATTTCGTTAATAACTTTATTTCTTGTCGCGATACGTTTTCATGTCTTTCCAGAAGTTATTTTCTAATTATCGATTAGAGGATTGACAAGAGCGATCGACTTCAAACCTCTGATTACTATGATAGCGATAAAACGGTGGAAATTTGAGAAATTTGAGGACTCACTTAAGGAATGCTTGATAGTCTTCACAAATAACTTCACAGCCTGGCCACTTGCAGACCCCATGGCCGTACAGGGGATGAACCTTGTCGTTGGAGGAAACATCCAGCGGTTTCTCGTCCAGAGGAGTGGTTCCGTTCATCTCCGACCGCCGACTCGACACTGTCGAATTGAGAAGTCCTGCGATAGTCCGGAAACGAACGTCGCATTTTCCAAGTACAAGCAAAAGAAAGAACAAAAAGTATGTGGAAAGGTGGTAAGAGGAAGATGACAAAAGGGAACGATATCGAGAATACGAAGGGAAATTCGACTCTCGATCGTTGATGGATCGTGGAGAATTTCTGTTTACCATTGAGTCCAGCCACGGATTTTGGAACGTTCGAGTTCTGGTGGGTTTCCGGACCATCCGATGTGTCCGATTTCCACATTGGTAGACCTTCGCCAGGTTGAAGACCTGTCAAAAATTTCGCACATATTTTATTAATAATCCTTCGAATACTTAAAATTACAAAAATTCTAACAATCTAATACTGAGCGAGGAATATAGAAAAAATTAAAGTGTTTTGATATATTTACCCCATATATTGTAATGTGTTATTCTGTCTGGATTTCTAATAAAGTGTTTATTTATTTGTTTAATCGTTTATTTAACGACCAGATTTATAGGAGCACAATTATACGTATAGGTAAAATGCGTGATCATTCTACGCGAACAAAAGCATTTCGACAAAGGAAACAAAGATCGAAAATCAAATTACGTATAAATGTCAAAAAGATCGAAATAGATCGATTAAGTGCAATTAGCCCACGCTGATCCACGAGCTCCAGCTTTGAAAACAGAAACAGCTATTTCTAGTCTTGCTCGTACGACATATGCATCAAATATTTAAAACTATGATGAAAAAAAAAAGTACAAAATAGTACAGAAAAATAGAGAATTAAGGAAATGTCATAAATAACACGTACAATATGGAAAGAACATCACTTCCCATCTTTCGTTTGCAATTCTTCGTCAAATACTACAAGTTTATTTCAAAGCGTGAATTTTCAAATCGAAAGCACGAAGAGCATACGTGAACGAGGTTCTGTCGCTTTCCTGGCCCTATTATTCCACCCTTCCTCCTCGGTTCTTGTACGCGCGTCAGAAAGAAAAACATGGTCGGAACGAGATCCGACGCAACCGAAACACTTCTGCGCGGAAAGTTTTGCCCAGGGTGAAGTAGAAAATGAGAAAGTGCAGAGGGAGGGAGATTACCTGACGGGATGGTCTTGGGGTTGACCCGATGGATTGTTGTTTAAACGAAGCTTCGACATTAGCTTACTTCGGAAATTACGCGTTCCACGTATATACCTAATAAAATTTACTGTAGCTCTGCTTACTCTTAATGATGGTCTCTAAATGTTCAAAGTATAAATTGCTTTTAGGAAGAATAACACAGAAGTTTCTAAACTCGCTTTAGTTCTCGAATTGCATTCCAGTTTCAACAAAGAAGATTTCTAATATTCTAAATAAATCTCTAACATAAAGTTTCGAATGAAGGACGATCCTTTCATATTTTCCATTTATTGGCAGAATTTTTTAAATATAATAATAAAACTGTGCCATTGTATCGAAAACGATTGGAAACATGCAACAGTATTAAGAAATTCTGTTCTATGAATTCTAAGTTTATCGATGAGTTCACTGGCAGACCGTGAAAACACTTTTCTTTCGTTTCCCTATTCTTCTATTTTTCTAATATCATAACTCTCTAAAATTTCTACCATAATTAATAATAATATTCCTACCTGAAGAAGGATTGTGACCCTGAAGACCCAGACCCTGTTGAAGTAGGTATTGGCTCTGCGTAATTTGTAGCTGCTGTATGAGACGTTGCTGTTGAAGCGCCAGTTGTTGAAGCGGCGCAGACGCCTTCTTTTTGTCAGCCGTTTGTAGCAAATGCGTCTGTTGAATGACATTAAGCTGCAATTGTTCCTGCAGTTGCTGTATCGCCTGCTCCAACTTCTTCCTGCCTAGCTCCGCAAACTGGTGTTGATGCTGTAAGCATTTCGACAAACAGCCGTAAATTTGCTCGTTAAAATTCTCCGCGATTTACACACCTTATAATAACACTGGAAAACGAGAAACTTGTTGGGGGGGGGGGGGGAATTTCACGTTGGAGGAAAAAGAAAAAAATTGAAGGGTGGAAAAGTTGCATCTTGACGCTGCTGAATAAATCTCAGACGCGGATAATTCGCAGGGGGAGGCAAGAGAAAGACAGGGGGCAGTTGATGGGTAGCCAGAAGACAAACAACGAGACACAACGGCTGATGGCGATGCTTAATTGCTTACCTCGTCCCCTCTGCGTTCATTCTCCGTCTTTTCTAAGCCTGGAGGATATTTTAAAACAAACTCACCAAAGTAGGCACGCCTTATAGTATCATAGTACAAACGAAAACTGCGCCATTAACGAGACACGACAAGGTTTTATTAAAGGAGTTTTATTTTTTCTCTCTATATATAGAAATAGTAGATGTCACCTCATGATGACAATGATCAAAGAGCGCTAAATTCTCGGTAATTGAGATCGTCTTTCGCGCGAGCTCTCGCAATAATCTGTTCGAGTGGACTGTCTAAATTTGTAGAGTAAAGCATACCGGTCAGGCCAGGCCGCTAAATAAATATTTGATGCCTCTATCGAAGCTATCGAGCCTGTGTGCGAACCTCGTATGACGATATGTATTTGCGTTAAAACGTTCTTTGTGCTGTTTATGGGTAACGTGCAAGAACGGTTCCACGTAGATATTCGAAAATTATCGATATTAAAAAAATTCAAGGAGTAAACACTGGTTATTAAAAGTGTTTCTATCCTTATTTTTTAGTAGAAGGTCCTTTCATTCATTCTACATTTCATTTTACTACATTTTTGCGGTCGTATGTAACTACCAAATGATACGAAAATTGATACATTTAAATCTAATTAAGCAGCCGTAAGGAAGTGCTATGATAAAGACGATGGAAGTGCAAATAATTTTTGTAGTCACTGTACCAAAAGCATAATTACGTGGAAATTTTTTTTCCCACGCAAACGTTGATTGGAAGATAGAGACACTGTTTGCTGAGCATCGAAATTCCCAGGTTCGCTGGACGCGAACGCACAAATTTCCAAATACCTTTATAATTAACATTACGATAAAATTCCTCGATGGGAAAGTTCGAGAGCAAAAAAATATTGATAATTCAGGAACGCGATGAAAATTATAAAATGTTTGGAAGTTTCGAATAGTTTGAAGAGACACGTTTATTTGAAAATGTCGGTATGAATAGCTCGAGACATTCTTTCGGAGGCTGTTATCCTCTGAAAGGTTGTCCGAATGTTTGTATAAGTGCGGTAAAGGACGAGAAAGAAGAACGTAGTCCATCAAACGGACGCTTTTTATAATTAAAATTATCAATGGCCGTTGGAGGGTGATAAAAGGCGGTCTGTTTACCCGGCGGAGTATCTGGAAGATGTTTAACTATGCCAAGATGCAATGCTTGCTCGGTAAAAAGGACAAACTTCGCTAATGTACTTTGAAGAAGCGACACAATAAACTTGGAAGGATCGACCTATGAAACTTGAGATTCCTTCGCTGCAACAATGGAGGTCCGAAGAATGGAATACTTACGTCCTTTAGAGACGAAAAGTAGCCGAATCGTTCCTGATTGGACGCATGCTCCGACGAAGAGTCCTAGAAGAATAGAATCAATCTGATGTCAGTCGATAGTTGATTGACGTAACCCATAAAATATATTACTTCTAATAAAATTTAACAACACATCCTTATAGAGGCTCAAATGCGAAATTAAATACAAGTATTATTAAATATTCGATATCCTTGGTCTACACGATTCATGTACTGTCTTTGCTGTACTTAATCTTTTTGATCTTCCAATAATTGATTAAACGAGAAATCTAATCTTCTAAATATAGAAACTTTTACGTAACAAGCAAAAATTAAGTAAAAGTGAGTAATAACCAAAGCACGTGCAGAGTATTCTTAAAAATATCTGAAGAAAACCACAATATTTAGCCAGTCAAACAAATCTCTATTTAACTTTCATTTCTTTAGGTGTGTCCGTAAGATTTGAAATCTGCATAAACATTCGCAGTCTAGCCATAACAACGTCAATCCAAATTACAGGAACCTAGTTCAAGAAACTTCACATTTTCCAATAACTTAAAAAGGTTCTGTTATCATGGCAAACAAAAATATTCCAAAATCTGATTACCTGATGATGTTGCTGTTGTTGTTGCTGCAAATAGAGTGAGTGTTGCTGCATGAATGATTGCAGTTGAGTAGGGCTGAGTATGTGTTGTTGGAGCAGCTGTTGCATCTGATGGATGCCGCTAGCCGGGCTGAGCATCATTTGCGGGGGGTTTTGCGAGGGTGGTGCCCCTGGCGGCCCTCCTGGTGGAGGACCTTGCGAAGGATTCGGCGGCGAACCCCTCTGAGGGGCCTGTGGACTTTGATGAGGACTCGGTTGGGGACCAGGCGCCCCCGAACTCGGCTGTTGCGATTGCTGCGTAATGATAGGTTGCTTTTGCTGGGTCATGGGTGCTGCTGTCACTGTGTGTCCAGCGGGACTGAGCTTTCCATTGCTCTGATACTCGATCGTGAGTTCCTGTTGCTGCTGCTGTTGCTGTGGCTGTTGCGGTTGCTGCGATTGTTCGGTCACGCCGCCACCTATCTCGTTCCGGTTGTTCTCGCGGCTACGTACCGACAGCCGATCTCGTTCTCGGTTCTCGCGTTCCCTCGACGAGGGAATACTGTCGCGTGGTTGCTGTTGCTGCTGCTTCAGGGCTGCAAACAGCGAAGTAGCCTGCAATACGAAAATGGAGATCGAGAGCTCGATCAAAGTCGGTTGCGAGCTGTCTCTGATTTTGTTTTCTTTTCTTTTTTTTACTTTTTTTTCAATAAAATGATTGATTGTCTCATAAAAGTTAATTCTTTCTATCAAACTTTCCAGGGGATTTTTGCAATATAGAAATTACATTAAAGTTACTTTGTGATACAACAACGATACAAACGATAAGTTTTTGGATTAATTTAAATTCGGTGTTCGTTTAATAAGAGATAAAGGAGTTTCTGTTTTGGCGACACCGGTAGTTGTACGAAGTCAAACGCGAGATAACAAGAAAGGGTTGCTAGAGATGGTTGTTGCAAGGGACGAAGAAACCGGGCGAGAACGAAAAGAGGGAAGAAGAAGCCCCGGGGCGGAATATTCATGATATAAATGCCGTGTAATGTGCGCGCGTTAAACTTCCACCGTGTTTTGAGCAATATTGATCTTATCTAATGGTATTCGAGACGTCTTGGTATCCTTCGTCATGATTGGTTGGCTTCGAGAACACCGAGATGGAAACTCGGTGTTGTCTGAATCGCGTCGACTCCAATCTTCTTACTTTGTTGTTTACGCAGCGAGATTTGTTTTATTAAGTTCTATCATCAAGTAGATTGCAGAGTGTAAAGGCGGAACATTGTGCTACTGGTTTCGTCTTCCGCTCTTTGTTAGTTTCTCTTCGAAATGTCGTAGAAGGAACCAGTTAATTCAACGACAGAAATTCTTGAAAAATTTATCATACGTAAGTTGATCATACGACCCAAAAATTTTATCATACATTGCCACGTAGCGTTCCTTCCTTCCTTTCACTTTCTTCCCTCCCACCCCTATCTCCTTATTTTTATTTATTATTCTTCCTTCCCTACCTTTTAATTCTCTTCTATTTCTTTCCGCCTTTTCTTCACCTTCTTATCTTTTCCTTCCTTTATTTCTTATCCTCCACTCTTTTCCATCCTTTCTTGCTTTTCAATTTTACATTCCCTTTTCCAATTTCCCTCCTTGCTCTTCCATTCCTCCTTTAAGCGGACCGACGCGAAAGGAGAAAAATTTTGTTACATTTACGGAAATGTAAAACAAACATATCGTAATGTAACAGAAACTCTTCGTCGATAAACCTTTGCAATATATTTATTTAAAAAAGTCTGTAAAATGATCTCGCGAGTAAATGTAACATTGAATTTATCGTTCGATTAGGATTAATCATTTGGATGAATACCAGCCAACAATGGCTCGGCTTCTTTTTCCTTTCCTGCTTAATCGTGTTTGTAGAAATGTCCTCGACTTGTTTGTAAGTTGCATCGGAACTTGTTTTCGATTCCTCGAAACAAGCAAACACGCCTCTGTCGTGCAGAGGCTGCTTAGGATGCCTGTTTCGAAACCGCATTTTCGCGTGGCCTGGAGACGATTCCTGACGAGCAGAACAACTGAGAACGCATAGTGAATCCTGAAAACTCGCGTCGCGATCGAAGGTCGTTCTTTGGTGGACCACAGGAACGCGCGCGCGCACTTTTCGTTGAATGGCAAATGCGAGCGAGAAAGTTAGACAGAAAGAAACAGAGAGACAGAGTTCCGTCAGAGGTAAATTTAAAACGAATTCCTTTCTGCTCTGCTCTGCCGTTTTTCTCGTTCCCAGTATGGAAAGTCAGCCTCGCGATTGTTTCTTCGAGCGTGAAAAGCGAGTGTGTCTCTTGGTTGATCCGCGAGTCCTATGCTAATCTTATTTGTGTACGATTACGTATGTTTATAACATGCAAAGAAAGTCCCGACGTGGAGGCGCAGGGCGTTATCAGTGTTTAGTCAGGAGTGGTGGCGTTTCGTCTCCGAAGTTCGAAGCGGACCGACGCGAAAGGAAAAAACGCGTCGTGGAAAAACAGAGGAGGAGTCGCCGCTGGAAAATCCACGCTGATTCTCCTCAGGAAAGCTCGGTGTACCCGATTCGTCGATTTACGCACGACGTTTCTCCGTTCGACGGAGACGAAATTCCACGGGAAAAGAATTTTTCAAAACGAGGTCCCCGAGGAGTCGGCTCAGTCGCCTTGGAAAAAACAATAAAAAATGATTCGAGAGACGAGAAGCATGAGTGACAGGACCGTTTACTCAACGAAATTAATGAAAAGCAACGATCGGCAGGAGGTTTTAATCCACTTTAGCCAGAGACGCACCGCCCCGCCTAGATCGCGATCCTTTAATTCGCTAATTAATACCGAGCTCGTTTCTCCTTCTCTTATTCATCTCTCTTCGCTCTGTCTCGCTTCGATTGCTTCTGTTTTAACGAAGAAACGAAGAATCTTGAACGTCCAACGTCGCCGTGTCACCATAGGGTGAAAGGGGTGGAAAAATCGCAGGCGAAACGAAGTAGAGGGTGGGTTCAGCCCACGAAAAAAATGGGGGCCAAGGGGGTGCGCAGTGGGGTGTAGAGGGGTAACGACGAGCAAGCTCGACGTGTGTACACGAACGGGGCCAAAGGAAAAAAATATAAGGGTACAGAAAGAATGAAAGTATAAGAGCCGACTTTGAAGGGCCATCGACTACAGATAAGAGGGACTCCTAAGACTCTTTTAAGAAAAGGTTAAATAAAGGTCGGGGAGCCGCGCTTGTTGTTGGCTGTTCAGATTCCTTCGACCCCTTTCCTTCCCTCCCTAGTCACCGTAACGCCACTTATTTGAATCCCGAAGGCTCCTTCGACTTCAGTCCCGGCGCTGCTCCACTGCTACATGGCCGTCTCGTCGTCGTCACCAGACCTTCATATCTTTTATATATTAGGATTTTCACCAACCATCCACCCCCGCGATCCTTATATATATATATATATATATATATATATCCCTATATATAGATATATATTTCTTGCTCTTTTTTTCTCTCTGTTTACTGTTTGGATTTATTCCAGCTCCCCTGACCTCTCCCTACGCCCCGAGAGAACCGCACCAAACTACTGTACGCCCCCGCCTAGCCTGTGTATATGAGTTCTCCGGAGACCTCAGTTTCCGTCTTTATACTTTCGATTTCCCCCCTTTGGTTGAAATCTCTTCGATCCTCCCGCTTCGTCTTCCGCTTCATCTGTCTCTGAGAAGCGTTGAAACTATCCGTGGCTGCGCGCAGTGCCGCTCCCATGGTACTCGTCGTGAGTCACCAAACATTTCGTGAAATATACGACAGCCTGACGCGAGCTTCGTTTCGATGGCGAGAAGTAACATTCGAGGTTGCGGTGATTGCTTGTTTATTTGAATCGAGACGAGAGTGTCGCGAGGAGAATGCCATTCGGAGATTTGTACTCGGAATCGAAAGATAATTTCGCGAATTGATATGTCTGAGGCTATGGTTACGGCGGATACGTGTTCGAATGAACTGAGAAATAGAGTATCTGAAAAAAGATGTAGCTAAGATGTAGCTCGTAGTTACAATGGAGGCCTGAACGAGACATTTGAAGATGGAAATGAATATACTCACAAGAATATTCGTTCCTTAGTTTCATTATATGAGTACATGGTTAATGTTCAATTCTCGATAAGCAAATTACTTACTTTCATCAGTTCGTTGATTACAAGAAGATGACAATACTCGTATCAAATTCCAGGATAAATTTAAAAAATACCGTCTTAATCACTTTCTTCTGCTCTTTAATTTATCGAGTTGATTAATGTTCAGACAAATTTGACAGAACATTGTAATCATGGCCTAAGAATCTATATACTGATTCTTCTGGCGTTAACAGGAGGATAATTTTATCAAGAAGCACACCCGCTACAATCATAGCCTAAAAGAGAAGAAGTTTGAGGAGAAAGGATAGTTTCGCGTTTGGGACAGTGGAATTCGATCAATTTGAATTCAGTTCGATGGAAATCGATAGGGTATCGTGAATGTTCGACTCGTTACGTTGCCACGGTATCTGGAATGTTTATTTAGCGTCGTTTTATACGCGCCAATTAAACTGCACGCACAGAGAGTTGCTGTGAACGTCATCGGAACACTTGTTACAGGAAAGAAATAAAAAAAACGGGGAGAGAGAAAAAAAAGAGAAAGAGCGTTGTCCAGGGGAAAAAATTCGGCGATTTGCACTGTCGATCCGTTTATTCCACAAATCCGAATCGGATTTACTTTCTAGCTTTCCCTCACGTTCTATATTGAACATCCCTTTTGGATCTGTTAACCGTGATATTTTCATAGCCGCGATACGCCATAGCAAGAATGTTCTATTATGTATGTATTGATTAAAATTCCCGCTCGGATCTCTGTCCATGGACCGAGAGCGTACTCGCTGTTTGATTGATTTTTAACATCGTAATACCGAACGCACCCAGAATTTCTTCATATCGCAACGTTTTTAATCGGCCGCCCAAATTGTAACCGATGAGAAAGCAGATCTACCTATCTCGCGTGTATTTTTTTTTCTTTTATCCTTTGCATCTATTAAAACCAAAATTATGCAGTAATTCATTAGAATAATACATCATATATATCACATGTCTTGGATCAATTATCAGAAAAACTGAGAGAAACGAAAGAAACTTTTATGTAACAACGTCCAAAATTTTATTTTCGATTATAACAGAAGTGAGATTTTCGTTAGAAACGCGATCTTCCTCTATGATTATCTTTTTATAGGAAAATTAAGACATAAATCATTTTTTATAACACTGATTCCACACCATGCTACCATCCGACTACTAAAATCAGAAAATCCAAAAACTTTGTTAAAATTTGACGCGTTTGATCTAGGATATTACAATTTCGATGAATCGCTGAATAACTTTCGTTTGGTTTTGTGAGACTAATCCAAAAGTAAATGATGTTTATGTAATATATATAACATGGAAAAAGATACAATATATCCAAGGGAAAGCATTATGAAAGTATCACTATAACATTGGAGCTTGCATTCCTCTAACCGTGTTCAAAAAATAAAAATTTGCATAAACGTCTGCAGTCTGGCGATTAAAATTCGAGCAATTTATCGAAACGCGCAAAATCGTTTGCCCGAACAGCGTCGAAAATGGAGCAGCGCCTGGGGTACAAAACAAGGGTTGCGCGGAGATGTCCCCGTCTCTCGTTTCGTATTCACGTCGACGGCCAATCAGAGACGCGTCTCTTTACACCCGCCTCCTGTTGACGTTTGTCATAATATTTTAATATTAAATCGCGTTACGACCAGCCATGCGTTCGCATAATCAGACGTTACTCCCTGGCCGCCGTTTATATACGCGCGACTGTAAGTCTCTCTCCGGGTGAGAGCAGACCGCAGTGTGAACACACCGAACAGGGTGAACGAGAGCAGGAAAGTAAGAGAGACGAAGGACGCGACACGGAGAAGGAGCACTCGTCACCCCTCGTGCAGTTCCACGTGAAATGTGGAATACAAATTACTCCGAAAAGTCCCTATTCCCGGAGCCGTTTTCCGTCATTCGTCGCGGCACGCAGTCCCTATGAATTCGTCGAATAATTCAGAATTAGAGAAACTATGCGTGTCTCTTTGGACACTGACGAGTCTTTCGAAAGACACGTCTGCCTCTTCTTCCACTATCGCCGATTACTTCCCTACCCTTATTCTATACCAAGTTACTAATTTCTGCGCCGCTTCTAGCTATTCCAAAGTTCAGACACGTCTGAAAATTCTAACCAATCCTAGCCATATAGTAACAGGTAAGGACATTCGAGCCATCTGAGCTTCAACATCTTAAAACTCGATCTTGAACTTTGCACAAATTGGTCAAATTGTGTATTACGAAACCCCATTAGTTATTAATACGATAATGAAAGAATATGGTATATTTGGGGTTCAACAAGAAAAGAAAAAAAGAATATATCTCTGGTACGGTTATGTGAGTCAGCGAGGAGGTACTATATACGTAAGAATTAATAAAACATTTCACAATTTTACTATTTATTCCGCTACAAATATAGGTAGCTTAAAAATTGTCTTTAAAAACCGAATTTAGCAAATTACTTAGCTTGACACAAATAATCCTACCTTAGCCTATAACGATTTTCAGATCGATAAGAAACACGAGCAAAGATTAAAGAAGTTCAACGACTTGGAGTAGAAAAATAACTCGATCGATCAACAAATTGATTAACCGATTAATACGAAAATTTCCCAGAAACCCGATGGGTCGTAGCTATTCGATAGAAACGAGGACATCTAAATGATCCAATGACTTTGTTCGAAAAGGATCCTGCAATATTGAGAGGAATTAACGATTCTGGGAACGTCTGCGTTGGATGGACGGGCCGGTCCAGCGACTAGGAAGAGATCCATAGAAAAGAGAAAAGGGTGAGTAAGCCTGGTAGGGGTAGTAGGTTTCCTGGGACGACTCACTAGCCAGCTGGATATTTGGAAAATGGCTAGAACCAAGCGGACGGAATGTCTCTGGGCTCCATCGTTAACGGCCTGTGTACATTATAGATGGTCCCGTGATTGGTTCGTCAGCCTCTCAAAAACTCCAGCTCCCGTCGTCGTAGTCGTTCCTCCTCTTCTCGTTCCGTGTTGTTACCTAGCTTCGATTCCCGTTCTATCGTTTCGTAGGTTCATTTCAGCTGGCCCCAACCAACTACCCCACCTCGACTGCCTTTCACCCCCTAGACTTTGTCTTTTTCCAATCGTCAATTGACAATGTACAGAGGCGGCCTTTCACGGGTATCAATTAGTAGGATTCGCTCGTCGCTGATGTCCGTACGATCTCAGCTTTCGATCTCGCTTTCAATCCCCTTTTACCTTGTGTCAATTCGACTGCTCTATCTAATAAAGAGATCGACACTATCGGTGAATTTTTTATCGCGCAATTGTGAGCCTTTCGTTCATGAACTGAGATATTCTCTTTGGTAAATTTTAGTTTCGGTTCGAAGTGTTCTTTTCCAGAGGAGAACTGCAGCAATTTTCAAATTTTTTAATAGAATTACCTTAAATTTTATTAATATCGAATACCACGAAAGTCGTACGAATATTCGTTATATTATTCATCGTATTAATTATTCGTTATTTCAAACTTTGAATATACGTGATTTATATCAAATTTCTTTTACTTTGATACGCTTTGTTATAATTATAATCGATAGAAATTATTAGCGATTCTGAGACTCATGCTTTAAATCGATGATACAGCAAAATTTAGTCCTATCGTCTCGTCAAATTTTCAAACTTTTCAAACATACTGATCTACTACGATAAAAATTCTTCCAGTAAATTATAGACATTCTCGTAACCACAAAAATAAAGTCAGCAACGCAGAAACCACAATCGTACGAGCGAAAGAATGATCACGGGAAAACGGAACCGGATAGAAGGAAACAAAGATTGGGGCGGCATTATGCAAGGTAAACGTTGCCAGAAGTATACCCTTTCCCGTAGGTATCCGCTGTCTGTATGTACAAGAATTAACGCATAGAGGTTGGGAGTGTCGCAGCTGGGTAGGCGAGATACAGAAGGTCGGGGGTGTCCAGAGGCAGAGAGCGCGTGGTGAAAGAGCACGAGAAAGGGGCGAAGGGGGTCGGAAAATTGGGGAGAGATCGGCGGAGGGTGAGAACGAGAACGGATAACAGAGGAAGCTGGGACAGAGGGTGCATCGAAGAGAGTAATTTCGGCATTCTGCGGGTTTGCTTACATCCACCGGTTCAGCGATTTTCGTTATGCGTGCACCGGTGAACGTGCACCGTTGTTTCTCCACGGTACACAGTTAGCCTTCGAGAATTTTTCCTTCTTTCTTCACTCTCCGATACGAACGAACGAAATGTTACTTGTGAAAGTATTTGAACACCTATACACTCGATGATGACATAGAAATCCTTCATGCGCGTATTGTGTGTGTTATATAAAATATTTTGAAATTTCATTAACACTAGAATGAGACGAAGGCTGCAGCTATTATATGATTAAAATTTGAAACCAATCTAAAAATGTATGTAGAAGTTACAAGGCATTTACTCTAAACATATGTTTAATGGAAAATTAGCGTATAGCATATGTAATTTAATCATATAGCAGGTGTTAAAAATGGTCCCACAGAATATTGAAGTTTCTTAATACAATGACAATGGACTATTTAGATACTTTTATGATTATGACGTCTCGTATAACACATATAATATATTCGAATATTTTTGTAAATTGGTTTGTCTCTCAGGAAGTTCAAATAAATAAAGTCGTATTGTATTTATCTGTATTCAATAGTGTAAATATTTGAGCACGTTAAATAAAAATCCAAATTCTCCTGAAATCCGATAGTCACGATTTATCGAACAACAATACGAAATAGTATGTTTTTCGTGATTACTCAATTTCATGCTCAATGGACGCAAACTTTATTCCATTATCCTTTCTCTGGCCTCGTTTACCGATAGATTCTTTCTACCCTTCATCCCCTCGATGACAAGCAGCGATAAAACGCGAAATATTTTGTTTCTTCCCCCGTACGCTGCTAACTTTCGCCATTAGCCACTCCTGCCCCTTGATCCCCCCCTCTGGTTTTCTCTCGGGGGCGAAATTTCCGACTTGGCCCGTCGAAGAAAATGAAATAAAGGATGTATCTGTTTGGCGTAGCCCATAATTTCCCTGTTTCTTGACCCCATCTTCTCTTCCATCGTCGGAGGCCACAAGCACACCGTTGCAAGCCTGTGGGCTACCAGTCGTTAATGAAAATCAAACAACGGAAAAATTACATCCACTTGGTGGTAACCGTGCGTCCCACTCTTTTCCACCCTTGAGACTTTACAGGAGAAAGGAGTGGATAGGGCGCGCAGGGTGTTAGAGGGGTTTGGAGAACGGTTTTGCCTTAGTCAGCTTTTCCATTCCTCCACTGCATCAGCGGCCCAGCCAAGGTTTGTACTCGGGTAATCGTGCAATTCTTTCCTCGGGCCTTTCGCTTCTTCTCTTCGTCTTCCCGCTATTAATCATCTCGCGCGTCTCACGCGGGAAGGAAAAAAATTACGAGCGCCGCTGTTTTTAGGACAAAGGATCTTGACTTTAAATCGAACTTTACTCGATTCTATTTTTTTTTTTTTTTTATTCTTTTTTTCTATTTTCTTTTTTTTTTTCATATAATAGTAGACGCATAGTAGACGCAGTGCAGCTTTCTTCTTCTTGATGTGTAAACTCTTAGTTCCTAGATAGGGGTTGAAGAGCGTAAACGTCTCAGAAGAATCGTGCCAAGAGAGAACGATGGGAAATTAATATCGACACGGTTTATACAAGCAGAAGACACGTCTGGATAAACGACGGTTGTTTTCTTAGAACAATGTTCGAGGCCCCTTTGTGCCGGAAACTGGTGTCTACGCGCATCCTTAGGCAATCGCCGTATAACCTGCGCGCCGTGTTTTACTTTCGTTCCGGTTAATAATTCAGTATCAATTAGTGGCCGGTTGAATTATAAAGGAACCTTTCATCGTTCCTCGACGTTCTGCACTGTGGATTTCGTTGCTTCTTTGCCAGACAGCGAAAAACAGGGGGTGGCAACTCCGTGTCACGCCACATCTCAAAACTTCTTATACTCGCAACTGTATTAATCGCAACAGTAATCCATCGACAAAAAAGATCTTATAAAACTGAAATATACTTCAAGAAATAATAGACCATAGCACACGGTAGAGTCTTGATTATCCGATCTCGTTGTAACTTATCTGCGTTTTAATCGATTATACTTCTGTTTGGACGAGAACGATCGACCAAAAGAAAAATCACTGACGCATTCCATAATCATTCTTCTTCGTCCAATTAGACGTTTTATCATACATACATACATGTAAACCTACATACGATATACTTTCATACGTACATCAATAAGAAACCTCTTATTCTTTCATTAATAATCGACAAATTAATGATAATTGATAAATGCATAATATTCGGATCAAGCGATCAGAAATTTAGATCCGTAAGGGCCAGGAAACTGTACAGACAGAAACGCACGAACAATACGTGGCACGATTTAGAGACCATCGATGCTTTTTTAGCAATTCAGAGTTCAGAGTTTGCCGTTTCGAAAGAGAGAGGAAAAGAGAGCAGAAGGAGAACCAGTCGGAGAAGAGACAGAAAGGAAGGCGGTGAATAATGGAAAGTAGCGAATTCCTTTTCTGCTAGTCGCGGCCAGACGAGCTCCATTAAAGTCCCTAAATCCCCGACGTACTCCACCCCCCTCGCGTTGCGCGACTCTCCCTCTTCTCACCCTCTTGGTGTCCCTCTTCGTACATGGACGGATCATGACCAAGCATACGGGCGTTCGCTTTTGCTCGTAGACGCATATTTATTCGCAGTCCATTTTGGTTTGTTTGCACAAACGGGAGAGAGTCCGTCAGGCCGACGTCGGACCTCTGTTCTCCGCTTGTGCCATACGGCCGCCGTGTCTGTCCCGCTGCTTTTTTTCCACCGCCTCTCGTCGCTTTCGCATTCCTACGCTTCTCTGCTCACTTCCGGTGCTCCATGAGTAGATATCGCAAGGGTGATCGTCACCCTCGTCCTCGGAATATCTTGTTTCTTTTCGAATCTCGTCACCCGTCGCCTCTTCCAACGAGGACTTTGTTCCTATATTTGTACGTCCAGACATTAAGTTTCGTGTCTAAAATATTTTGTCTCTTGACATCTGACAAAAGTATGTCCAATCACTTTGTGGAGAATCGTGATATTTGGAGGTATCTGTCAAATTTGTCGCGACAAGAATTCACAATCTTTCTGGTGTCTCCTTTAGATAGAAACATGAAGTTCCTTGCTTCGAGCTTGTGCTTTACATCTTTTGATAATTGACAAAAGTATCTCCCATAATTTAAGACAGAATTGTGGTAATTTCCAGCGTCCTTGAAATTCTTTACACGACAGAATACCAAATTTATCGTGACGAAAATTAAGAGTCTTTCTGCAAGCTTCTTCGCGACGAAACATAAAGTTTCCTACACGAAATTCGTACTTCGCATCTTCTGATACCTCGCAAAATGACTTCCATTCATTCCTCAAAGAATCCTATAGTCATTTCTGCTATTCTTGGAATTCTTAACGCGATAGAATATCAAATTTGTCGTGGCAAGAATTAAGAGCTCTCTCCAAAGCGAGCTGGAGGCTAAGGCATCGGATGAAATCGCGGTTAAAAATTGTACGCTATTACTCAAGTTCCAGAAGCGGAGCAGTTCCTCTGATGATACAATTAAGTCCGGCAACAGCAGATTTTCCGACTTGGAAAATTATCCGATATTTTTCACGCGGCGGGATGCGAGGGTACGTCGCTGGATAGGGGACGGTCGGAAAGGGGTGAGAAAAATGCCAGGTTGTTCGGAGCTCAGGAATTAGGAGGACGACCGGGGAAATGTCGAGAAAAGTATAAGGCGACTTTTAAACACCACGAAAGGGTAGTCGCTTGTTTTACTAATGAAAGTTCACGACGTGAACTGATGGATCAGGCCAGCTTGATTTATCGCGAAAATAAAGCTCGCCAATTAAAGCAGAGATTTCTGCAGAAATGAAAAGAATTCCGCGTGATTTTCTGACTAGAAACGATCTGTTGTACATCCACAAAGAGACCAAGCTCGATTTCTTCAAGCAGAGTAGAGGTTTCGCTAGTTTACATTCATTTATCCTGTCACCCCTTCTCGTACTCTTACGGCGCCTTAACGCCCGATTCTTCTTCCCTCTCTTTAATATCGACATTAATATTCAAGACGGCGAACGAAATGAATATTAAACACAGTAATCGTTTTAACTCTAGTCCGGTGATAATGTTCGGACCTCCGAAGATACCCGCATGCTCTCACCTTCGGCGGTTAATTTATTCCTCCAATTTCTTTGCGATCGCGCACGATTATTAAATTACCAATGAATCCGACGAATCTCTAGAAAACAATTCACACGGCCAACAAATTTTACATCGCCTCACCTAACCTCAAAGACACGTAGCATCTAGCCAATGAAATAAGAATTCCTTAGATCGAAAGAATTTCCATCGACGATGTTTCTAAGTAAATCACGTCTCAGCCGGGAAGTCGAGGAGAAAGGAAGCAGCAGAGGGGATGGTTCCCCTGTTTTTCCTCGCTAATTCGCCGGGAATTGCGCGAGAAAGGAGGAAGCGTGGTCGCGAGAGGAAGGCTTGCTCGTCTCGGTACACGAAAGTCACATTTGTATTCCGTCAGCGAAGCCAGCGGAATCCGGGGTGCGCTCTAAGATCGCGCCGGATGAGGTGCTTTAAAAAGAGAAAAGGAGTAAACGCGAATAGCAGGGCTCGAGGGTGAAAAACCGGGAGAAAAGGTGCCGCTGCTATCGTCGTCGTTGGTCCGTGTCTCGTTTGGAACAACGGAGATGTTGGAACGGGCGACTACAAGAAGGGGGTAGCTGAACAGGGGTCGGAGTTGCAGGCGCGATCTCGCATATTTCATATGCAAGGCGCCTGTTTTGCTTGGCCCCGGCAATATTATTACCATATTTTTCACATAATGCGTCCGCGTGTATGTCTCTTATTTCACGTGGCAACCAACCACCGCGAAAAGGATCGTCGCGGAGTCAAACGAGAGATCGAACCTGGCCCCGGGACCGGGCGTCTTAACGTCTTATCATTCATTGCTCGCGCTGCTGCTTTTTATGGGGGTTACACGCGTCGCGGACACCCACGATGAAAAGTTTATACGCCGTGATTCTGACTTGGAAAGAGGCGGTTTCTTGAACTCTGGCGAGGGTGTGAGAAGTCTTTAGGAGCGAGCACACGAGATATATGAAAGCTGAGATTCTTTGGAAGAATTTGAAGCGCGGTTTTGATGACATAAAGAAACCCGCGAGTAACATCATAGTATTGAAGAGGACAAAATATGGAAATCGATTAGTTTCAATCTTCATTTGCATGGAACGGAGGTGAGAGAAGTTTGGAACACTTAAATACATAAAGATACAGCGACTCATGAAATTATTTGTACGATTACCGTAGAGTTCTTATGAATTTGTCATGCGTGTTATATGAAACTGTAATGAGATACCACTATCGTGATTATATCGATAAAATTTGAGACCAACCATCTGAAAATGCGTATGAGTTATGGATTATTCATTACGGACATATGAATAGTAGTCTGAAATATGGAATTGGTATTAATGATTGTTACAATAAATATTTTGACTTCATGATGTATGGAATAATTGATTGTCAAATACCTTGGTTATCTCTCCGAAATGTGTCGTTCCGATAAATATCTGATAAATTGTATATACATTTCCAGATTCTTTTCCAAATGTTTCCAATAAAACTATAATAATCGCGCTTCATTACAGTAATATGTAATAGCTAACAGACGCTCAAATACCTTGGTTATCTCTCCGAAATGTGTCGTTACGATAAATATCTGATAAATTGTATAAACATTTCCAGATTCTTTTCCAAATGTTTCCAATAAAACTATAATAATCGTGCTTCATTACTGTACTATGTAATAGCTAACAAACGCACGAGTAATATCATAGAATCGATTAGTTTCAATTTTTATTCCTATCGAGGCTCGTTCAAGCGCGATAAGTCACAGTCGTCCAGTGAAATTCCCCGTCGCGTGTAAACACATCTCAATTAAAGAACATGCACCGTGAGCTATGTATGTACTCTGGCTGAACAAATTATCACGAACACACCCCTGCGCACAATGCTAGATATATTCGAGCGCTATTTCGTTTTATGCCGTTCAAAGCTTCCCTGCCGCACCCTGTAAACACGGTTAAACTTTGTTTCATAAGAGTCACTCGAACGTTACGCCCGGGAGAATAAAAAGCTTCAATTTTTTTCCTCTATCTGACCGGGACATGTGTTTGGTCGCGTTTCACGTTGTTAATATCAAACATCGGTCAACAAAGTGTCCATGTTTCATGAAACATTTTGTGTCGATAGAGCGAGAATCAAAATTTGTCCTGTTCCATCGTCCATGATATTTCATTGTGAAATTTTTAAACTACAACATTCTATTTCCCTGTTAATAAGATTTACCATTGATATTCCAAAAACGAGATTCCCCTAGATATTTATTTAATATTATCGACGTAAAAATCTGGCAGTCCACGAGTTATAAGAAAGGGGTGTTACTATGCCGTTCTGCAAGGAGAAGGCTCGCACCTCGAGAAGCATTTTTCCCCGCGAAAGAGGGCCAAATAAAATTTTAGAGTCGCCGAGAACTGTCGATACGATCGGGGGAAACGCTTCGCTTTTCAATACAACGGCCTGTGTATCCGAAACTACCGGCTCACCCCCTTGTTCTTACGTGTACAACGCGCGGGACCTATTCGTGTGTAGATTCCAGAAAATTATGGCCGATAAAGAAACAAATTCCGAATTCCACTGAACCGGGGCGTTATAAACATTATTCCGCTTGTAGCAACCCCTTTTTCCAACTCGAACGAATCGTCCGATTCCTTCCCCCGAATACGATTTTCGAGTATTCCAAGGCGAGTAATAAACAACGCGAGATCCCACGTATATATTTCCAAGCGATTAGAGACGCTTCGCGCAGATCCATTCTCACAGCGCTTTTGTTTTGCACGAAAAATTCAATTTACAGGACTATCTATTCTGTTGAATCACTGGCTTTCCATAGGACACTGATAATTAATTTTTATGCTGACACGAAAAAGGAAGTGTAAAGTTGATGGTTGAGTACACGGATATTAATAATTTTTATGCTAGAAATTATTTCCTATATTGATGACAGTCGCCTATTATTTTATGTGATACATTATACTTAGACTACGGATTTTTATATAACGTTTTAATGAATGGAATTAAAGAAGTAGAGATCAAACAGAAATTTATAGAGTCGTATAAAATCTAAATAGGGATTTCAGCTAATAAATATTAAAATGAACTACAACGAACTCTATCTTGGATGCTTTAATATCATATTATATGGATTCAGTATCTTTTTACACTTTCAAATGTCGTATAAATATTTAAACGTCCATAGTGTAGTTATACCAGATGTAACTCTGTTTCCTAAAAGTATAATGTTTCTTCCTACTGCTTCTAAACACTTTTCACCCACACTTTTAACATTTTTTAAATGTTACATTAACTAAAGAAATATAATTTATGCAACCGAATTCCAGGAATTTCTTAAAAGAACCTTTCCCTATTTAACAAAAATATTTAGATTGGATGAATATACCAATCTTTACTTATATCTTACACACCAATTGGTCAGATAAAATTAAACCTTGGTAAATCGTGATCTAAGAGAGCAGCAACGTGATATCGAAGAGGCAGGTAGAGCTGTACGTATTCGAAATAGATATCGGGAACAATGGTACGGAGGAGCAAGAGGGCAGCGAGCAAACAAGCAAGAAACTGTTAATACGGAGAATCGAGCGAAAATTCCGCGTTGCGTACAAGTTCGGCAATGTGGGTCGAATTGTTTGTACAAATCGGCCGCGTTTCTCCACGTTTGTACACACTTATGTACACCGTCGCGTCGATCTGCGTGCTCTCGCGAAGCACAACCGAGCCGAGCTTCGAGATACGTGGGCGTTGAAGACTCGCATATGGCCATCCCCTTCTTTCTTTCTCGTTCGTTCAACGACGTTGCCATCCTTCCAAGACCAAGCCACTCTATGTAAATAGTTGTGTAACGCGGTATAAGAGGCATTAAATAAATAATAGTCGTACGCGGTCCATGAAGTTGAAAGGAGAGCGCCGCCCGTCGAGAACAGATGTGTCAACATTCGTCCTGACCGTCGCTTCTTCCTTCTTTTTCCTCTTCTTCTCAGTGTCCTGCTATCTTCTACTTCATTACGGTTCGAGTCGCTTCTTCTTGCGATTTTTGATCGTCATAAGAGATGTTACAAAGTACAACAAATTATTTCTGGATCGAGAATAGAGGCTAAGGACTTCGAAGATAGCAAAGATAGCAAAGATATCAAAGAGTTATTTAAGAAATTGGTACAGTGCACGGTTGATGTTGATAGTAAAGATGTTAACGATAATTTGTTGTAATCAGAGAGTGTTTTGAGGAGGATGCGAAAGTAAGAAATATTTCCAAGTGCGAAGTATCGATTTCAAAGCCTGCTCTTCTACAAACACGCGTAATATATACATGAAACTTCCAATATTTTTTCCTATTACTATTATGCCCTGTCACGTTATATTTCGGACCAAAAATACACGATATTTTGCACAAACTTTAGAAGATTTTCTTCTAGATCACAAAATTTCTCTTCGTTTAGTACTTTAATATTTTCATATAATGATTCGCATGAAAACTACCTACACTTCTGCGAATTTCGAACTTGGAAATATCTTGCCAAATTTCAACTTCTATTCGCGCAACTCCTGCCTATAATTCTACTCGTTCTAATTTTTTAATATCGCATATCAATAACAACAGCGTTGCGAATTCAAGAAAGCAAATGTCCAAAGTGAAAATGTCGAACTGTTAGGGAAAGTCTACGATCTACGGAATGACCGTGACAGAGTGGCGCGACCATTTCCAGCGTTCTAATACCTCGTAGACGCTTGCTCGCAGATTCCGTAAGGGGGTAGTTTATATGCAGGCTACGGATGGGTCAGCATAGGGGAGATATATATTTTTCAATATAACTCGCGCGGCCCGGTAAGGGTCGCGAGAATCGTCCAAGAGAGTAGAAGTCGACGTTATTTTTTATCTTTATTAGATTGCCGGGTACCCGTTAGTTGAGGTTCGACGTGCTACGGACGAACGTGCATGAATATCAAGTGCCCGGTAACACGTGGCGCATTTTATCGTCTTTTCACTCCACCTGGCTGTGTCCTTTGGCCGAGTTGCCACTATCCTTCGTCAACCTCCTCGCCGCGTGGCTGAGAAATTCTACAAAGTAACTTTCTTTCGTAATCTACGCTTCCTAACCCATTGTTTTCCTAACTCATCAGGTGATCAATACTTTATTAATTCTACGGTCTGCCTTTTAAATTGTATAAGCGATGGGACAGTCAGAGTTTACCGCTCTCTTATTTATATTTCCCCTTCACATAATAATTTATTAAGTAAATTGACAAATTACACGAAGTAGACATCTTCTTCGCGATTTCACAATTCCTTCTTAAAGAAGATGATCAAATAACTTGTAGTTTGTGCAAGTTCTTTTATTTTATTCGCAAAAATATTATTGTTATGTAAGGATATTTATCAATATTGATAACTTGCACAGATTACAACTTATACAATATTACTAATAATATTACTTCTGCTGTATCGTATAAGACGATCCTAGTAATTTTTTGATACGGCAGACTAAGGTTATTCAGTGGCAGATTTGAAGTTGTTTAAAGCATTCTTTGATACGCGAATAAAATTACGATTAGAGCATGTTATAGTCGTCCAGTATGTTAACAAAAATAAGTACACAATATGTGGTATCTCAATGTAAAAATATGTCCTATTACAAAGTTTCTTTTTATATTGAATCTTTCGTATTCCAACTATCGTTGATATTCAACCATTTTCTCCAATATCTATTTTCCACGATTTAAACGGAATTATCAAAGATAAAAATCTCCCTCGGGTCGATGTTTTTCCTACGATTTTTCCTATCGCAAGCCAGCGCACGTGAAGATCACCACGATTCGACGAAAAGGTTTGTCTGCTGGCGAAAGAGCTCAAACAAGAAGAACGCAAAGCAGGATGTTTGTTTGAAGGTCCGTTAATGTCGTTGTGTGTATTGTTTACCGTATAACCGCTGGTTTCCCCTCCGAGTTATTCGAAGTTTGTCGATATTGAAAGAACTCGAAGCGCGCGGCGGTATCGTTCTTTGAAAAATACTCAAGGTAAACTCGCGTGTTGATTGTATGTTCAGCCCGTGAGAGTGCTCGTATGTGTAAAGAGAGGCCGCGGCCTCGCTGGAATTTCCAGGATGCTACATCGACTCCATCGCAGCCACTTTCGTACTGTGGGAATCATAATCCCGGCTAAAAGATGTTTCCACCAGCTGTGTAATGCACGACCGAACCCCTCCCACTCTTTCTTTAAAACAAACCCTCTCGATAAAAACGACGTGTATCGGTTCCCTTATCCTACTGCGTCGCGATCGACTACAAATATTTTATTTTATGGAAACAATTCCTCCATATACACCGTAATCCTTTCATATCGACATGTTTGAACAAACTAATCTCAAATACAACGGTGCTGCGCTTTGACTATCAACAATTAATGATTACAATATTTTTTTTAATAAATAAACGGTCCACTATGTGTCTGCTATCGAGAGAGATACCAATTCTAGGAATTAAAAATGCAGCTGTAACAAAAAAAAACAGCACTATTCTCCAATAATATGAGTAAACGAACGAAAACAAGCTGAAAATCGATTAGAATCGATTAATTTTTTCAAATATGTTACAAATTTATAGTCGATTAATATTCGTAGCGATAAACTTCTGCAGTGTTATATATGAAATATGTATTTCCCTCATTCTTCCAATAAAAACGATTCAAATAAATATACAAGCTCGTACGAAGCAATAACCAAATATTATAAATTGAATCTAGAAAACCAGATGGTTCAAAGATAATCATAGAAGTTTAATATTCTTTAGATCCTAAATGAATGATAGAAGGTTTTAAGAAAGGAGAGCAGCGTAGACGCACCTAAAGCGGTGTAAGGACGCGTTCACGTCCGGTAATTAATGGAGACGTAACGAGTGGGCGTAGCCGTGGACTAATATGCGAAATAAATCTGCGGTAATAGTAAGTAATTTGGCCAATAAGTCGATAACAAATTGGGTTTGCCAGCGGCAGTGCGCGGGACCCGTAATGGCAGGCAAGTGACCGGATCCACCCCCGTTAACACCCCCTGTTCACGGCCGTCCGGTAACCCTCCGACGCCCACTCACCCTTTTCCGCCACCCGTCTAGATTTCCCTTTTGCCAGCGTATTCATATTTCACGGACTTGTAATATAGGAAAGTTTTGTTTAAGCCATAAAGCCAGGTAGCGACATGGCGGAGTAGAATCGGTTTACGGGGCTGGTCACCCTTCAACGGACGCGATAGAGAAATGGAGAACACACAGGACAAGAGGGTGGGGATGGAAGTGAACGAAACGAGACATAATTCACGCTGATGTAGCGAACGCGTGGCCATTTTCACGCGTGTCTCTGCGTAGAGGTGAAAGTTGGCGGTCAGTGGAAGAAATTGCGAGATAAAGAGCAAGAAGGGCGAGTGGAAAGCGAAGGGGCGTGATGTATATCGGTCTTTTACGAAAGGAAAGCCTCGTAGAAGTCTGGGATACAGGGATCAGGTCGTTCTCTCTCAAGACACTACTTTTTTCTAGAGAAATTAGTTTCCACAATGGGGTGGCGATAATCTTTCTTTTTCCTGCAAGTATCTAAATCTACCGTGAACTTGAGAATATCGAATACTACAATTTGTTGAAATTACTATACAATAGTTAGAAAGTATCATAACTCACGTATTGGAAAAATGCTATCTTCTCAGGAATAATTAACTTCCATTAAGGAACGACTAGCGTCAAGTTCTGTATTTTTATCTAAATTCACCGTGAATTTGATCGCTTACAATGAAAATATTGAATACTGGGATTGCTGAAATTACTATGCGATGGATAGAGCGCATCCGGATTCAATTTCACGTATTTCAAGAAAGCGTGCGAGAAAAATGGGATGAAAAACACGCAAAAGAATATATCGAGTCTTCGGAGAAAGTCAGTGGCGGGGATCAAGGAAAGAAGTGGACGTCTTCTTTCGCTCAAAGACGATAGTATTCAGAAAGTCTGCTGGTCAGTTGTAATGAATAATGTCCACATCTGTTCGGGACGTCCCATCAGTAACTGCTACCCTCTCGGCCCCGCGACATCCTTTTGCTTCACCTTGCTCCACACCCTAAAAACCATTTCCACCCCATCGCTGCTTTCTCGCTCGATTTCGCTGCATATCAAATTATGGAGTCCTGAATGGCCGATCGTCGCCTGCTGCTGCTGCTGCTGTGTGTGCTGTGATATATTTGGATATATTAAATTTTTTTCCCGCTCGAACATCTAGTCGGGACCAAGCGCGTTTATGTCCAAGCGGAATCGATATACGATCTGTCCACCACAGGAGAATTCGATTCTTCTAACATGCTAGGCAATTCCTCCGAATCTTACTCATCCAATATCATCTTGAAACAATCTCTCGTATTCTTGAATCTTTTTGAATCGTTGCTCTTTCGCCTCGTCACTTTCAACTCAAGTAACTCGAACAATTCTGCCTTGAAAATTCCCCGTTCTTTTTTTCTATTAATTTACCCCCATCTTTTAATGGAAGCTCACCTCGATTATAAAGGAAAATGCGGGACAGAGTAAATAACTCGAATTTTAAAGGGTTATCGGCTTGTATAAAAATCGACAAACAAGCATGGCTACCCTTCGGTCCACCTATTCGCAATTCTCCAGAAAGGTCGAGCGGCTTCGTTTGCATACTCGCCGACACCTTGCGTGTCCATTACGCGGGGGTGGCAACGACCGAATGCCGGGGTGACGAGCAAGTGGACCAAGGGGTGGGGGATCGGGTAAGAGGTGTGAACCGTAAACGCGCCACGTGCGGCAAATGGAAATGGACCAAATATCGCTGCAAACACTCGACCGTGCGAGTATCGATATACGACGCACCCTCCTCCATCTCTCCCGGTCTCCTGATCCCCCTTTTGCTACGAGCAAAGGCACACACGCGCGCACACAAAGGACCACGATTCCACGGTCCGTTTGTCGTTTATACTGGCGCACCAGCCCCGCGCCCACGCCTCACACCTTCCTTTTCAGCCTGTGCACACGGCCGAACGTCGACTGGACGTTCTCGCCCTGTGAAAATTCACCGGTCACTCGAATCCATCAGGTATCCACAAAATATCGCAAGGCACTTCTCCCTCCCTTTCTCTTTCCTCTGGCTGTTCGTTTCTCCGCGTTCAGTCGCGTGCACGTGCGTAAAATCACGCGAACGTAGGCTTTTATCGTCATCGGGGTTGATTCAGATTCCACCCTTGAGATTTGACTGAACTCGAGGCTACTAAAGTGGGTTTCTTTCATTCACCCCTTGCCCTACGATATTTCTAGTAACTTACTAATCCAGTTAGTTGTTCGTTGTACACCATATCGATATGCTACACGTCATTTGTATCTAATTTCTTGATACTAGGCTTCGTATCTCGTATGTATTATTTATGTGGAGTAATATGAATCACTTATCTAAATCGTTTTTTGATTGATCAATTTAAAATTGATTCAGAGTCTGGTTTCAGAGACATTTCAGATATCGTTTCGATTACTGGCAGTAAGAGACGAAGAATTGATTGTTCCCTTATTAATCATGGAAATTACTACCCTGCAGTCTGGCTACGTGTAGAGCTCTTATCTGACAATGATCAATAACGAGGTGTTAACGATCCTCTACGACGAATTGCACCTAATAATAAGGCCGAAACTGATCTTTGTAACAAATACATCGTATCTTTATAAAATCAAAGCCATAAACCGATATTGTAACAAGATATACAGGACAGCGATATAAATACGGCTATAAATTTTCGATATCATCAGATAAGGAGTTGAATTCCAAGAAACCACGTTCGATGCTAAATCGCTCGGAAGACAGAAGGTCGTAAAATTTTCTCATTTTATACTTTCCATTAATTTCTCTGGCTTCCCACCAACGAATCGCGTCATTTTATTTCGCCTACAGAGTTAGTGGGTCAACCGTCCACCATATTTTCAAGGCCCAATCAATCAGGTCGACGATACAAACGAACGTAGTTACGCCGTTACGAGTTGGCCGCATTCAATGCATTAGTGTGGAGAATTAACTGGATTCTGGTTGTCGCCGCGGCCAAAAAGAACCCCTTATCTACCTCGAGGGTGTAGGAGGATCACAAGGGAAGCAGTTTCGCCTTGGTACGATTCGTCCGTCCGGTTTATCCATTCATTGGATTCGCGAACTGGTACGGAAAACGGACCGCGTGTCCAGAAAACACACGAAATCAAAGAGAAACGTGCACGCAGAGGACCGTGGCAAGATAGAAGAAGGACAGG
The DNA here is from genome assembly GCF_024516045.1 of Bombus affinis. Classification (NCBI taxonomy): domain Eukaryota; kingdom Metazoa; phylum Arthropoda; class Insecta; order Hymenoptera; family Apidae; genus Bombus; species Bombus affinis. The sequence continues at coordinate 6,118,923 of NC_066355.1, read as the reverse complement.
ATGAAACAGAGGGCGTGGAGGAGGGATGAAGATAAAACGAGCGAGTGCTTCTAGCTAAACAAATATGTACTCACGTACTCATTCACCTATCTCTCAGTCAGTTCTACCTACGCTGCTACAGCCCTTTTAAAGACTTTTCCCGCTGTCCGGGACTCTAACCTCCAGCCGTCATCCCTACCAAGTCCCAGAGAACAGTTGGCCGTGCGTACCACAGGGAGTTTACAAGTTCGAGGAAGGGAGAAAGTAAGAAGTGGGAGAGACCGTTTCTCTGGCTCTTTTCGCGCGTTCGAAACCTTTCTAACCGCTCTAGACGTTCCGGGCAGACGTCGGTCCACGTCGAATGTCTACCGCGATTGTGATGGCCGGCTGCAACGTCATTCGCCAAGACTTTTCAAAGAAATCCGCGTGGCTGTACCGCGAAGAGTCATTCTTCCACAGGATAGATCTTTCTCTTGTGAGAAATTAATTGTTATCGAATTAGATGTAATCGGAAGCTGAGATTTCATGTAAAAATTACGAATATTATGTAATTGATTAAATAAAACAATATATGGCAGTATATGAATCGATTCATTTTTATATCAACCAAACTGATATTACTTTGCTATCAAGCTAATATTTTAATGATCTTTCGGATTCAATAATGAAATAATAAATTAGAAGCTTAGAGCAGAAGTAGCGAGGATAACATTTTGTAACTTCCACAAAAGCTGGGAAATTTAAATACAATACTTTGGATCATTGCGGATATTGTTTCTTCATTTATGGAAAAAATATATCCAATCTACTTTTCTATCGAGTCTTTGAAATAAACCTATATAAATATTCACACTGAAAAATCATCAGTAGATTTCCTTATATCGCGGTCCGCTAGTCAGACAAGCCTATTCTACTGTACAATTATTTCGCTGTCGTATTGAGAAGGGAGGTTCTTTATTAAGAAAGGGAACTCGTATAGTCCGTGCTGTAAATCCTGAAATCGACTAAGCAAAAACGTTTCGAACGACTACGTGTAGGGGTCGAATTTTTTTTCACGCACTCGGATGCATCGATCCTTCTCCAAGAGCCACCTATATATCCTTCCGGATCTAAATCCACGAAGGATTTTGTCTGACGCGGCTGGTGCTCTCGTGATTCCCCAGGAATCCTACGAAAGAGAGAGAAAACCAGGTCCGCCTATTTGTTTCGTCGCATCGTGTATTGACACTGTGCGACGGTAGGCGTCGCGGCGATAATATATCGACGACCGGGTGATATATGCCTCGCAGGAGTGAGTGGCTGTGCAGAAGAAAGACTTGTCTCATAAAGTATAGGGCGATTTGTCACGGCAGTTTGTGATGCGACTGGGAGAGAATAATCCTCTGGATATCATCTAGCACAACTTGCTCCCCTTCTGTGTTCTTTCTCTTTCTCTCGCATCCTCTACGAACTTTTCACCCCCTCCGTCCTGAGAGCGGATTATTCCTGACCCGCTGCTATCACCCAACCCCCAATCGTTGCTCCCACGTGTTCTTCGTTAGTCTCGTTTCGACGATCCTACGAATTACTTGCCGTTTTACCACCTCTCCTTTTTGTCTTCGAAACTTACTCGAGATATAGGAATCTTTGGAGCCGAGTGTTTTCTTCTGGCTATCAAAAACATCGTCTCGATGGGATAGCGAATTTGATACATAAATGTTATCGAAAGAGGAGATATTTAGTGTTATGGTTGGTTCGTTACCGATCGATGGTTTAATTAGGAAGTTTCCTATTCTATGTTTTAACGCGACGTTAGAGTACCAGCTAATTTTCCACGTCCGCCGAGTGTCTCTATCGTACAGCGTTTTACTATTCGGCCGTTTCTTCGGCCCCCCTAGCCATCCCTGGCAACCCTTCCCATAAATTCGCCGTTTCCAACTGGCCGATTTATAATTACCGCTTTCATATAGGCGAAGTGTAATTTGCTTGTGTAAATTCTACACGCCTCTCGTTCCCAAGTTAGCCGCGATATTTCGCCAGCGAGTACACCCGGTCGTTCTTCAGAGCCTGGCTTACCGATGATAACACTTTTGCCTGGAATTTATCTTATAGTTAGGTCGGATTCTTCGGATGGTAATTAATCGACTTTGCTGGATCAAAGAATGGCTTTTTCCTTGGCGATATCCCGCAGCTACGTTGAAACTCGATCGTGATTCGATGTTCGTTGCAACATAAACGTCCTGCACGGAATTACAATTTCATGAGGTTCATAATAGAGACAGCCTTCGTACGATGTAACGAACGTTTTAATTCCCACTGCACGGCTACTATTCCCGTGTACGGTGGCGTTATATTTGATCGCTGGATCGAACTCATTTCACACATGTGTACGACGTCTAATTGCAAAATACGGAGGTGTGACGTGCAGGATCGTGATGCATCTCGAATCCAACGATGATATATATACCACGAGGCGAAACGGTGTTCGCAATAGCAGCCGCGGACCGATTACATTTTAATGGGCCGATACATTATTCAAAAACCGCGGTTTCCTTATCGATCAAACCACCACAGCGGGGGTAATAATATGCATTGTCAGAACGAATTAAAAAATCAATCCGAACACCATCATCCCATCTGCATTTAGCGTACAAGTCGTTGGTCGGCCGGTGAATTTTACATTAACTACACCTATTAGCGTTCGATGTAATCTGTCGCCTGTGTGTGTACGAGTATTTTTATATACCTATTAAATATAGATCGTGTCAAATTACATTTTCCTCGAGATCATTGGGATTTGTAAATGCTGAATTCTTTCCCTGTCGATTAACTCCGTCTCCTTCTAGCTCGAAGTACGATTATAAACTTGTCTAAAAATATCATGTATCAAAGTTTTTCATTCCAACGTGTTCGTTGTCACGGCGCAGCAGTTAATGACGTAAATTAAAACTAAGGTACTAAGAGACGTCGTTATAAATAAAATTCAACTACTGTCAATCTTTCAAAATATTCTAAGGGAGATGTAGGATGACTATAATAGGATGAATTCGAGATAGAACTGTTTTCAAGTGAATATTTATTTCTGACAGTAGTAGTCGTATTTCTCTAATTCTAATGTTAGTAGAATATGCATTAAAAATTGGAAGCGTATTCATATCTCTTTGTAGTAGATTTTACGATATGAAATGAAAATTTAGCGTAAGAATACCAAATAAGGAATTCCAGTAATAAAAGCAGCAACACTAGGAAAAGAATTTCAGCAATAAAAAGAACTGTGCAAAGAATACCACGCAAATAAAATTGTTGACGATAAACAAAGTAATGCAGAAACATCGTAGAAGGAATTCCAGCGATAAAAAGAAAGCAGCAAGAACATCACATAGAAATTCCAGCATTAAAAAAGAGCAACGCAAAGGCACTAAAGAAAGGATTTTAGCGGTAGAGGAAATCTGCAGGAACACCTAATAAAGAAATTCTAGCAACAAAATGAATAGCATAAATAGCATAAATATACGAAAAGAAAGAAATTCCAGTCATAAAGTCGTGCAAAGACATTAATAGCAGGATTCCAACAGTAAAAGAAGTAACGCAGAAATTCTGAAGATGGAATTCCAGGTAAGATAAGCAATCCTACGTTAGGGAAAGATTCTAACAATAAAAATGCAGTTCCAGTTATAAAGAAAGCGACATGAGGAAGAATTTTAACGGTATAAACCATAGCTATGCTACACGCATCCTGTCAGATTCTGAAGCTATCAGATCTTCATCTCCTCGTCATTGTCACACGCCTCAAATAGGTTTTTCATTCATGATCAATTATAGGACCTCGATATACTATAAAAGCTATATGATTGAAAAGTATGTAACGAAGGAATTCCACAGAAACTGAAATTATTGGATTCTAAGGGTTAATCATCGCTGGCGAAACCAACTTCTAAGTTTGATCGACTCCCCTCTAGAATTATAGGACATTGTATCGATATCGTAAAACGATGGGCAATATTTCGCAGCGGTTTCGTGCGAACGGTGGCGCAGTAGCCACGCGACTGTCGAGCAGGTAGGAGCTTTCAGCTTTTCGAGCATGGAGCTTCGAGGTTTCGCGGTTTCGGCGGGGATAGGACGAGGCCGGTAGAGGAAAGGGCGACCTGAAGGGAAGGGGACAAGCGTCGGCGCCCGACGATACACTACACACCCGACACAACGATGAGTTCACCGATCTCAGTGCGTGCCACGCGTCCGACATGACAGCACGCACCATTCTCACTCCGCATCCAACAACCTCATGCAATTTCCCAACTCTACCGTTATGAAACATAGCAAAGTTTCTGATCAAAATCTTCTGAAATTTCTTAGTCGATAAATCTGATATAATATGATATTGATAAGTCTATTAACAGCAACGTCAAGTTTTAAAAGTAACGAAGGAAATGTTAAAACGACGTAATACACTCTATTCTATTGAACAGTGATTCCAGTTTCAAATTTAATCGTAGATTGAATTAAATATAACAGCGATCAAGTTTAAGGATAAATAAGTAAATAGTCCATTTTTAGACTACTCTACTTCAAGCTACTTTTTCGTTTAGGCGACTAATTTAGTCGCTCGGGTTAAAGTACGAGGAAAAAGAGAAACGGCCAGTTACGAAAATCGTTTTGCGCATGATGAACTAGCGACAAGAGGGAAGGTAGAATTCCCCGCGATGCACGATATGAAAATTGATGCCGCGTGGAGGAACATAGCTGGCGCACGGGGCGTCAAAAGAACATCGAGTTCTCAACCATGTCGTTCCCATTCTATATTCATAACCCCGCCATTATCGGAGTCGGTAAATTTGCAAGAAGTTACATGAAAACATGCCGCGTGTACACCGCCACCCGTGTATCGTTCCTCTGATCCCGTGAATTATGCAATCACCGAGAAAAAGTGGCAATTATACGTAATACGAGTACGACACGCGTTTCATTAACGTTTTATCGTCAACTTCCAGTGATTCACAATACGTTGGCAATTGTATCGCGCGAATAAAAAAAGTAGGTAATGCGCAATGTACGACAATTTTCCTATTGCAATGGAACGTTATTATCTCGTGGAGAAAAAAAAGAAATTAATTTCCTCTAAGTGCGATCGTTTCATCGACAAAGTATTGTCGGTATTATCTCGTTTTATAGCAGGCAGACCGTACGATGCTGTCAAGGGAACGCAGTGTTTACGCTTTATCGTCCGGCAAGCTGTTTTCCTTATCGATCGCGATTGTTATCAGGTCATCTTGCAGGCCATTGCTTGCAAATGCATCTAGCCAGGCTGCGACTTTGTGTCACCGTAAAACTTGCTATCGAGGCGCAAGACGACTGACTCGAAGCTTATGAAATCGTTTCCCGACGTCCACTTTTTATATCCCTTCTTACATTTGACCAATAGAGTTCAGCGAGCTTCTAGCGGCATAAACGTTTACGTCGCAAAGAATCACCGAGTAGACTCGCGAGTTTTGGATAAATCAAGATAGAAGATTTTAATCCCTCTCTTGAACTTGTCTCTACTTTAAAGATGTAAAAATGTCTCTTTATGCAGTGGAGACATCGAATAAAATTGATATGTTCGAACGCAGATAAAATTCGATATCTAAACGGAAGTAGATACGGTCGATCAATGATCGGACGTCACGTATGCTAGACGTGCTCGTTAATTCGACGAATATAACGAAACAAGTAGGAACCCGATCAAACGTCAACATCTGTCGTGTTACATGCTATTTACACGATAAACGTTTACGATACACTGGCGTAAGACGTCACGAAAAGTAAGCGCGATTAATAAATGTTACGTCTCAAGTCACGTTGCGTTGTTCAAAGGTTGGCCGCGAACATTACGCAATTCGGTTGACATTTTGCTCAAAGTTCGGTTAAAAAGCAAACACTGTATATTTGAATTGATCACAAACACGTCTATTTGTGAATCGAATCGTAAACGTTCCATTTACTTACACGATTTCTTGCATCGTCGACCAATTCTACGCACTGGACACGAGACTCTGACTCACTTCTGTCACGATCGGTTTCCGCTGCGTGCAATTGTGTTCCATTACTCGTATACCACTATATTCGTCTCCACATATCGTCACTGTTACGTCCACTGTCACGTTCACGAGCGTTCGTGGAAACCTTTCATCGAGTCGCCACCGCGGGCGTGCACATCACTGCCGGGGCACAAAAGCCACGCGGAACCTTCGATCCATCGTATCATTCACTTCAAGTCACTGTCTTCTTGCTGCTCGAGGCACGTGGTAAGATCATGCACGCTTATTCACGCACTGCCTACACTGATCGAAAGAGAAAGATTTCGAAAATCGATTCAAACAGAGAGAGAAAAAAAAGCAAACAATTCCAAAGGGACGATCGACAAGCTTCAAAACGAGCGAGGTTTCACAGAGGAAGGGAGAGGTCAGTGAACGTTGGTATGAGTCTATCAGTTGAAGAGAGATGAAAGGTGAGTGTATGAGTAAAGGAGAGAGAGGCTATAAGAGAAGGAGTGGGTTCGTACATATGTATGTTCCTATATACGTGGCTATGTACTATGTACGTAGATTCTGAGGAGAGCGGACGAGAATGAAACAGAGAGTGAATGACTGGATATGAAGAGACAGGTTGGGTAGGGAGAACGAAACGTACCCGAAGTGTCGGATGGCCGCGCCGGAGAGATGTTTGGATCGCGTGGTCTCGACCGGTTGTCTCGAGATATGCACGGTTAGTAGGCGATATCGTGTTTGGCTCGGTGCGCGAGCCAGGCCTCCTAGGGAGGCCACGTTACAGCAACAGAGGACCGGGAGAAAGACAAAGAGAATTGTCGAAGGTGCGAGAGAGAAAGGGGGAGAAAGTGGCGGCGGGAGTGGTAGTAGGGCGACTTGCTGTGTTGTGTCGGATGCTACCCGGTAGCGAGTACTTGTTGTTGAGATGCCGAGTGTACGTGGGGGTGGGCGAGGGTGGGTGGTGACGACGCCGGAGAACAGTCGTAGGCGGTGTAAGCGAGGGAGGAAAGCGGCGTGGAGCGGGGGGTGGCCAAGCCGAATGGCCTTGCGCGCAGTAGCAGCTACAGCGGCGTTGCTGGCGGTTGCTCGGTAGAGACGAAAGCGCGGGATAAGGCGGTGGTTACCGATGGAATAAAGGAGATGGAGGAGTTACCGGGATCAGCGTATATCGCGGAAGCTGCGCTGGAAGGGGTGGAACCCTGGCAAGATGTTGTACGAATTGCCGCGAAAGCCGCACCGAAGGGCTGTCTCGTTAAACAGCGCACGCAAAACACAACTGGGTCGCAGTTTCGTTTGTCGGCTAGCGGAATTGCAAGTGGGAAGGGAAAGAAAGGGGGAAAAGATGCGTGAACGGAGGGGATGGCGCGTGTTGCGCCGAGGGTTAAGACGGGTGAAAGAATTCTCTTTCGGACGACGATGTGCAATAGGGTGTTACAGGAGGATACGATACCTTGACGGCGTATCGATGCTAGGCTCGAGAAACGTGATGACGATCGATGACGATAGAGATAGTAGGTATAGCGAGGTCGCGTCGAGATACGAACGCGATCAGACGATATACGATACGAGACACGATAGTAGCTCGGGCAATATACGAGCGCGGAGGACGCGGCGCGAGTGTACACGCGGCGCGGATGCGCGCAACTCTGCGGGCGGGCACGCTCGGCTACGCTGTTTTCCTCCCTGCCGTTAAAACAATAATGCAATATTTAACCATACACACGAAGAGAAAGAGAGGGAGAGGGAGAGAGAGAGAGAGAGAGAGAAATCGAGAGACAGAGAGGGGAGAGCTGTGGCACGATGGCAGTGGCGGTATCGGGGCGAGAAGGCATCGGCGGTAGGGAGATAAGGAAGGTAGGGGTGAACGTAGGGAGAGCGGATGTGGGCTTTCATTTCCCCTCTCCCCTGCAAAATGCCGACCTCCGCGAACATGTCTCACTCTCTTTCTCTGTCGTGTTCTCTGTTGCACACGTTCTCTGCTGCTTCTCGCGCGCCCCGTTAGTTGCCTTGCTTCTGCCTCGCGCTTTTCTCTCCTCCGCCCTTCTCCGAATCCATCCCTCTCGATTTTTTTCTCCCCCGATCTATCCGCCTGTCTCGCTCGTTTGCCTTTTTTCCTCTTCCCACGGGTTGCTTTTTCCCCCGCGAGCGTCTCTTTCTTCGGCGTGCTGCAAGCTTTTAGGGGGAATCCTCGCCCTGCACCCGCGCCGCTGCTTTTATGTGACGCCGCCGGTAACACAGAGAGTGCGTGCATCGAACGGACAGAGAAAGGACGTCGGGATCGGCACGAATGGAAGAGCAAGATCGAGAGGGATATGTGATGTGTATACGTGTGTATACGACAGTATGTACGCGTATACGTGTGTATATATATCCGTGTGGAGGATACAGGGGCGGGTGCGAGGTGGTGGGAGAGCCGGAGGCGGCGCACGCCTCTTTTCAAGCGAATACGTGGGGCAGCAGAGGCTGGGGTAGCACCAGCTCTAGACGCATTCTCCGAACGATGCAGGTGGGCGAGCGGGCTTCGGAAAGGAGAGGAACAAACCAACGTGCACGCGCTGCACTCTGTCGTCTGACTGCCTACCGACCGCATCTCCTGTGTCTTACCGGATCGTTTCACGTAGCCATTCAAGGAAACGATGTTGGTTCCGGTTTCTCAGACTCTATCTCAAATTACTTTCTCTTTTATTGCATGTATAAATAATAATCAATCGTTACTACGTAAATAATACTATCAGATATTAATCAATGGACTTTCCTTATTATATTTTCCAGACGTTTGTATACTTTAAATAAAATATATCAGGTATTCGTACTTTGATGTTCAAATTTGTTAAGGTTTTCTTCTAAGAAAAAGACGTATTCTAATCGTAGAGTGGCACGGGTCAGAAGTTCAAGAGGTTAACATTCGTTTAAATAAATAATCGAATGATATCGACATATACGTTGATCGTAGACTGATCCCCCGATTCGTCGAGTCGAAGGGACGGATATCCCGTGTCTTGACAGTTGCCTTAATTAATAGCGGCGCGGAGGTTCCGTCGAAGGCCATACGTTAAGCAGGCAAGGGAGATCGAAGTTTTTGACACGAAAATGTCTCGTAAAATCGTACTCGAACTCGCGTCATAAATTTCCAGTGTAATTCCAAGAATAATCGTCAAGAGCAGATGCTGCTAACAATAAACCAGCTACGGTGGATATCATCGAACAGTCTACTTGAACATTCTAGAGCCGATCCATTGATATACGCGGTGGCTACCGTAAGTATGAACATAAAACTATGTCGAACATCGGTGGCAAGGGAAGTAGCGACCGTGTGCATAGTTAGAAACCGGCCGCAAATATTTCCGTAACACCATGCACTTGGCAACGTTCACTTGCCAAAATTTTCTACGTTGAAATTCTTCGCTTAGAATAATTCAGAACTAGGAAGTATATTTCGCGAAATCTCGACTTAATATAGCTGCATCTATTTACCGATATAATCACGAATATATAAACTGTCAATAATTCTCAAGATCAACCGAAATACGTCTGCAACGTTAGAAATAGTTTCTAACCCGACCACGTTCTATACCTCGAAGAAAACCATTCCAAACGATGTAAACCCATAACTATATCTTCTAGCTTCAACCTTGAAGATTTCCAATTATCTTCGAGTACCCCAAAGTCACATTTGCATTCATCCAAGATAGATCATGACCATCCATCACGTTCCTGATCCACGCACACACGAAGAACAAGTGAATTTACATTTGGCTGCTAGCTAGAACTTTGGATGCAACATCCGCAGCCCTAATTCGAGGTGCAAGAGCTGTCGCATCAGTGTCGGTTGTCGCGACGGCCGCGCCGTTTCTTTCCCCTGGAATGAAATAAGAGCCACGAGCTGCATCTCTTCTTCGCCGAGGCATTACTTTTTCCAGCATCGCCCGACGTAGGGGGGTGGTAGTGGTGGTGGCTGATAGCGGCCACGCCGATACGCCAGGCGAAAAGGGTCATCCCGGGGAGGTAGCAGCCTCCAGCGAACGGTGATGCAGCAGCAGCAGCAGCAGCAGCGGCGGCGGCGGCGGTGGCGGCGGAGGCGGTGGTGTGGCGATGAAGGGGTGGGTGCAGAGTGTCGGAGGTAGCTTCGAAGTCCAGAGTCCAGATAGCGGTACACTTAGCCGCATGTATAGCCGTTCTCTCCGGAGGATAGAAAACGCTCGGCTGCAGGGAAAGACGAAGGGAAATAAAGAGAGAGGGAGAGAGAGAGAGATGAGAGAAGCAACGAGGTGAGGGATGTGGAGGGGTATAGAGAAGAAGGGGCGTGGGGGTGGTGGCCACCCCTTGCAACCCCCCACCAGCGCAGGAGTCGCGTCGCCTCGGCTCGGCCAATAAGGAGGCCCGCCGACACAGAGACAATTCAAATGCTGCGCCAATAACAAACGTCTTTTGTTGTTATACGGCAAACTTTCTTTTCGCCTGGTCCTCTGTTTGTGCCGTCCCCGGAATGCCCAACCCCGTGGATTCTCGTACCCACCGTACCCGTAGTTTCCTCTCCCTCTGTTAACCCCCCTTTTGCTCTCATCGTCGTCGTCGTCGTCGTCGTCGTCGTCGGCGGCGGCGGCGGCGGCGGCAGCGGTGGCGGTGGCGGCGGCGTCTAGCCTCTTTCTCTCTTTTTCCCTTTCGTTCTTGCCTGCCGGTAGTGCGCGTCTCCACCACCCTTTCCGACGACTTTGTTCGGGGCATATTTTCTTTTTTTTCTTCTCTCCTTTTTCTCTCCGCTTCGCTCCTCTCTTCCTTTTCTTTCTTCTCTCCTTTCCCCGGAGCGTCAACATATTAAAACGGGGGAGGGTCTGGTGGCTGAGATCGGGTGGGCAATGCTGACTCTGCCTTTCCCCGCTCTATGTGTTTCTTTCTTTTTCTCGTCTTCCACGTTGTCTACCTCTTACTCTTATTCTTCTCCCGTCTCCTTGTTGTTTCTTTACATTCTTCTCCGGCGGCTTTAGCCTCGCGCGCCTCTTTGAAACTTCCGCCACTCCGTGGTCTTCTTCAGCGAGCATTCTCCCTGTTTGCGCCGCCCAGTCGGTTAATTCCGATACAAACTGCGCCTCTCGAGGCGTGCCTTCCGTGACGCACCATTTGACTTCTCTGGACGCCGATTATCTTCTGTGGTACGTCCATAGGAAAATTCCTCCGACTAACGACAAGTCGATAAGAATGACGTAAACTCTCGTACATATACACATGCACGCACACATACAGCGATAAATCGGAATATGATTGTTACTGGACGATAGGAAAGATGCGTTAACAGGTTCTTTGGTCCCGCGCTCCGAGCTTTTCCATTATGTTCGAACGTCCAATTAAACCTTAATAAAAACTCGTCGATCGACTATGGATAATAGAGACGCATTTGAATGTAAGTTCCAGCAGGCTTTCCAATTAAGAGCCTCCTTCTTGCGCACGATTCGCCTCTGTCCCGCGCCAATTCGAAAATCATAACTTTCGATGGAACAATAAGTCCGTCTCATTGAGCCCTGTCCTGTCATGATGCCCTGATCGAGCTCGGTCGATCTACTCGGTTTAACTTTCCCGGACGAGAGAAAGGAGCATCGCCCTTCGTCGTCCGACAATTTCGGCAAGAATGGAGCAGCGGAAGGATAAATATTCATTGACGTCTTCATCAAGAGTTTTATGACTCGACGAGGAGGCGGTGACACCGAGGGCCTATGCTACCCTTCGCCAGCTGTTTCAATTTCGTCCCACGAAACACAGACCTAAATACTCTCCCACTCAAATGATAAAACTGCCATCTTTTTCCCCAAAAATATCACAGTGCACAGTTCCCTGAAGAATAAGTGTAATAAGATATAGTAATTGTTCAAATCTTTCGAATTCTGAGATTACCTCCGACTGACACGTATCCGTTTATAATATTAATATAGCTTGTACTTTGAGGTTTCTGCGATTTATAAAATATTTAATTTTACAATTTTCTTTTTCTTCGATTTACAACGAAAGAAAGCAACGAATCGATAACGCGACGGGACGATGAAGAAAACGCTATGCGGGCAGAAAAAGAAAAGAAAGGAGAAATCGGAGGATATAGTCGAAACGCGAGGAAGCTGCGCCGCGAACACGGTGGCAGGGCGGAAGGCAAAAGGGGCGGCAAAATTGAAATTTCTTCGCTCGAGCGACGACGCAGCAACTCATAAAAAGTTTAAACGTTTCATTCTAGTCGGCGGGCCTTGCCGCGCGAGCCTTGCCTTTTTCCCAATATAAACTCTCTTTTCTCGCTCTCGCCCTGTCGATTGACTACCGGAGCCTTTCCACTCGCCCTGATACGACTCGGTTATACCTATAACCCTCTTCTACCTCTCCGGCTGGTTTTGCTTCGCGGAGATGCTTACGGCTGGCAACTTTCATCCCCCCTAGAGAAATTAGGAGCTTACTTTGCTCCTTTCCACCGTTGTGGCGTAGTACAGCTCGCCCGCACGCACCACTTCTGCTTCTCGACCCTCCCCCCACCGGTATCGTAAAACCCGAGTTTATCCGTGTGTCGCCTCTCCGCACGCGCGACAATGACTTTCTTCGTGTCTACGATTGGATTACGCGATTTGCTCGATTAAATATTTTTCGAACGTATTAGGGTGACGCGATGTCATTGGAATATTATTTAAATCCAAGAGGAATGATCATAAGATCCTATGAAAATTTCTCATTCATTCTGGCTGATGTTGTTCTATAATGACGACCACTTTTTGTCCTTTCTTAAATCAGTTAAGAATAATACAGAGATTTAATTAATTACCCAATATGTTTAAAAAATATTATAAAAAGAGCAGGAGTATATTTGGATTAACAGATTATCTGTGGAGCTCGAGGGAAGTTTGTTGAATGTTATTATAAATAATGTAACTATTAACGTTTACATTTTGTAATAAGAAAATTGAAAATATGTATCCTTTGTATCTGATGCTAGAAATGTAAAAAACGACAACGAAGCAAATAAGTCGTTCATCTGGAATTTTTAATCCTTCTGTTACATTGTCGAAGAATTGAATGTCCTTGTAGATTTGTGTTGAATTTGCACATGATTTCGAATCTTCTGTCAACAAGGAAATTAAGCAAAAGTTTATGTTAACAGGATGTTTTAATTCACAATATTTTTAGCTGGAGGAAATCCGGCGGTTTTGTAAAAATATCTGAATGTCAGTGGAGGACGATCAGCCGGTAACGTTTCTCATCGGGCGGTCACTTGCGTTATCGTTTTTTCCGTTAACGAGATGCCCGTCATTCCTGAACTTGCTCCGACAGTGTACCCGCGTAACGAACTCGCGCGCGAACCATTCGCTACAAAACGGAGATGCCGGCCGACAGCCGATGGCTGCTTTAAAAAAAACCCGCGTGTCCGAACAAATACTCGCGAATAGGCGGTACAATGGTAGCCGTCAGGGAACACAATACAGGAAGCTTTTTACCCAGGACCAACGCGGAGGTTGCCGCTGACACGAAACGAAATTTAATTCCCTGTCGAAAATTCGCGCGGGTTCAGCATTATAGATCCTTCCGGCCCTATCCGGATCTCTCTTCCATTCGAATCAACCCAGCTAAACGATGAATGTGCTACAGATAGTTACAAGCTTTCCACGATTCTTGCTAATTAAAATTTCTGGGCGCAACTTTTTCACGATTGCACAAAATAAATTTCTAACCAAACTCTCCGAGGAATCAAATCCCGCAAGACTTATTCCGATGAATTTAAATCCTTTCTCTACTTTTTTCTTCGTGCAACGATACATTTTCTTCTCGATTATAAAAAATAAATTTTCAATTAATTCCACGATTCGAACGAAGAAAATAAATTATGAAAAACTAGATCGTCAAAAGTCGACTCTAATAAATTTGGCTTTTTGTTTCTTTTTTTTTTTCGTGCAACAATTCGCTCGCTGTACCGTTACTTCGGTTTAATACAAAATCACGGAGGGTGTACGCTAAACACGGTTGGATCACGGGATACTATGTAGACTGTTTGTAGATTGCTATGTATTCAATCACGAGCGGGACCGAGGGCAGCCGAGCAGGGTTGCTGATTCTTGTTTGCCGATATGCTGATGTAATTATTATATTGGCTCCATCGTAGGCGCAGCTTCTTATTATTTGCCGTATTAATGCTGGCGTCGTTCATTAGCTGGAAACCCTGTCTACATTGGGTCACACGCATGCCTGCGTACGTGTGTATAGGTGCTCTCTATTCCACGGTGTATTCACCGCAGACACAGGACACGGTTTCTCGTCGATGAATCCGTGAAACCATAGGAGAACAAGAGAGAAAAGGAGGATCACGCCGAAAGAGGATGAATCGGATTGAGAGAGCGTTTCGCGGCTCAGATTGTTTCGTCGACGGCATTCTATTATGAGAGTAGGGGAGGATGGGCGTCACGAATAAAAGAAAAAATAAAAACCGAATATACGCGGAAAAAATGGATGCTGCCTGGCTAGGCAAATATCGTTGCCACCGAACCAGCGGCTGGAGACACACGACCGATGCACGTGGAAATTATTAAGCGGCCCGCCGCCACCGCCAACGTGCCCGCTGCTCTTCGACTATCGATAAATATTGACGCTGCCCGTTACGGCAGGTATTACGGCCGCGTGCTGCCGGGATTTCGGCCGGCGTTTACGAAGATATTCTCTGAATTTTCTCGATGAAGCTTGCCTACCAAGCGAAATACCGAATCGCCTATGGAAACCGATCCCCACTTAATCGATCCCCGATTATCGTTAAATAACAATAATTTCAAACGTATACTGTGGTTATAGGAGATCTAACGTTCTGGCGACGCCATGGACAATTTCGTTAAATAGAATCACGGGCAAATATGAATTTATTATTCAAAATTTGGGTAGTATATCGGTCATGTCATAAAGGGGTAGTAAAATCAGTCAGGGGTTAAAGCAAACACGATTTGTCGGGACACGCGAATCGATCGGAATACGAGCAGATAATAACCTGGTTTACGAAGAATCTTATAATACAAAGACGATCTATTGTATATAGTACATGTAAATGACAATTTATATTTATATTTATATCGTAACTTTTCTTTCTCAATTTGTTAAAATTGTAATTAACATTTGTAATTTTTTATCCATGAATAAAACAACGTCGTCACAAATCGTCATTGCGTTTGATTACACAGTAAAATCGTAAAATATAATGCAGTATACCATCCTAAACTATCGGTCGACGCTTCTTCATGATTTAATTTATCACCTCATTACACAGTCGTATCACAGTGTATTCTTTTCCTTTCAATCCTCGAAACTCAAAATTACGTTACCACCACATCATCCTCTAATTTCTCAACATTAATCCCTCGCCATTCGTGACGCCAATGTATAAATCACCTAAATTAAACTAGTCACCCTACGAATTCCTAGACATTGGCGATCGAATCGCAGCACGAGATCCTTTCGGTTGCTTATAGGTCGCGAGGGTGTCAGAGTCGATATCTTGCCGGCTCTGTGTCACAGCAGGGACGCCGGTTTCCCGAGGTGGTGTGGAAGGGTGAGAGAGGGGTAAGAGAGAGAATCGACGACGGGTAGGGTGGATAACGTCGGGGGTAGGTGCGGCTGCGGGTGTTAGGGGATGGGTACGAGCGAAGGGGGCATGATTAGCATTACACTCTGAGCCTCGATGATCAATAGTGGAAACGTCTCTCCCTTCATTCTCATTCTCTCGCTGTGTTAGCCTTATCTCCCTACCTCCTCTCGCTTACTGTCTTTCTCTCTTTCTCTCACCATAGAGCCTGCTGCCTCCTCTCGCCATCGGATATGCGCGAATCTCCCACCCCCACGGAACCGTTTTCTACCACCCCCTGGTCTGTTCTACCTCCGACTTTTTCTCCGTCTCCTCCGCCCGGCTGGACGAGCTTCAGCTCCGGTGAATCGGTGAAAACTATGCACGGGTTATGACAACGAGCCATGTACGGTGTTGCGGTTGACGAGTCCCTAGGTTACATTCCTGCAAATCGTTTCATCCTTCATTTCCTATATGTCCTCCTCTGCTGCCCCTCGTCGAGGTTTCGTGCAGATTATCGGTGATACTCGATTTTCCCGCGATTTTAGATACACCAGGGCTGGTTGGAAATCTTAACAGATCTATATTTTTCTATAATATTTGCTTACGCGTTCTTTTTCCATTTCCACGTGTGCGCATCTTCTGTATTTTTGTATTTGTATTAAACGTGATAATATTTCTATGTCTATACAGTATATTAATTGCATTATCCACATACGTTCGACACGACATGAAAGAAAAATAATCCCCCAAATACTAAAATTAATATTTCAATCTCCGAGTGCCACAATCACACACGATAGAACAAAACATAACATCTAACTTTCAAACAGAATCCTATTACTCGACAAAATTTGATCGCGATATAAGATGGCGTTTATATTCCCGTTGCTTTCTTATACTTCCCGAGAAAACTGCAGCATCAGCCGAATCATGCGTGCGTATCTTCACCCCCCGGTATACGTATGTACGTGCTATCGTATCAGCTACATAAAAGACCGAGATTCACCCCGAGCGCGGCATCTCGAATCCATAGAGAAGTTACACCTTCGTCGGCCGGCGGCGTCCCCTCAGAACCCCCTGTCAGGGGAACCAAGGGAATGTTTTATTTGACGGTGTCAGCAACCGGGAGATATTAACCGAACAGCTCTCGCCTGCTGGAATTATGTGGGCGGTCGTGGGTGGCGCGAGATTCGACTTCCATGGAATTTCCGGAGAACGCGCCACTGTGGTGAAAGAGCAGAATGAAAAGAGACGTAGCGACGAGGAAGACGAACGTAGACGAACGGCGACAGGTCACAATCGGGAATTTACACGAAAGCAACCTTGCTGTTCTACCGTGCTACCTCAAAAACCAGTTCTTCAGCGTCTAACTACGAATCTTCTTTTGCTCCTTACTTCGTTTAGCTATCTGGCTTCGTATCGAAAGTATTTCGCCTATAACTCGCGTCTCCGTCGCGCTTTACAGTGGAGGGTCGCCGTAAAGTTCGACAGTGTGGACCATGATCCGTGCAAGCATTAGGGAAGCAGAAGAGTGGTCATTTTTGGAATTGCTTTTGGGATCGTAATTCCTCGTAGCACTCTTACAAAGGAGATAAGAAAGCTTGGTCCCTTCTGGGCCAGAGGCATCAAGCATCAAACAAGAAGTCTCAAAATCTTCAAGGTGTACGCGAAGAGTGACGTTTGGAAGAGTACGCACGAAAAAGTTTCACGATGGTACTATCGGGTACCAAGATAAGGAAAGGGTTATCGAACAGGATCGACGAATGAAGATTCTTTCATCTTAGTAACAGTTTGTTCAGGATACTACTTGAACGAGCGTGCAGAAAACGTACTCTGTCATATATTTATTATTCTATTAGCGATCCAACGTGCCGGTTTGACTGGACAAAAGAAAACGTTTGGAAAAGAAGAAGTAGAGGACGAAGATGAAGAAAAAGAGAGAACAGAGAGCGGAGCTAGTCCGCGGCCGAGAAAGGTTCGCCCGAGTATCTCAGCAAGCGAAGAAAAGGATCCGCTCAGACCGATACCGAGTCAAGCAGTCAAGCTTGTTGACTTTGGCTAAATATTGGATGGCAACTGCAAATATTCGCCTCTGAACTATGCTCGTACCCCGTACAGTGCACCCTCTGCGCGAGTTCAGATCACTGTGCTCGACTAGAATCGGTGAAGCTCACCAATGTTAGAACTCGACCAAAGGAAAAGCACTTTGCATTCTAAATCGAGCCACGAAACACTTTCCACGTGTGTAAGTGTACACACATCGTAAACTTGAGAATCGAGCTACGTACGAGAACGAGATGGATTTCGATTTTCTACCTTCGAATATACCATCTTTTTGTCCGATGAGTTGTCGAATGACAGCCAATAATTGTGCCAGATAATTACTGCGGCAAAAGATCGAATCCCTTCCGATCATTCTCCTTTTCTATTTCTGTCGTTTTCTTTCTCTACCCTCCCAGCCGCTCGTTTCTTCTCCCGCTTTGACAATTTCTTTCATCGAATCTCTTTTCGGTTCATTTGACGGGGTGACCTTTTTTCGCGCCTGCCGCACAAAGTGTCGATCCATCGTTGTCCTAATGGCTGGCAGGCCACTCGTCCTTATTGCAGACTTAATTACTGGCTGAATCCAGAAAGTTATAATGGCCAACAAGGAGTACCTCGAGGACCCCGGCCCCTTTCAACTCGGCCGCACAAATCACCGTCGAAATAAAATTTTCTTAGTCGAACGATATTTCAAGTGACGCCGTTCCGTTGCTCTACGATTTAATCTGCGAAATCTAGCTTCGACTTTCGTTGCCTTAACTACAGATGAGAGCAACAGTATTCGTTTCTACGTTTGTTGTTTCAATAATTTTCCATTATCCAATTGAAATATCGTAATACCTTTATGGATCTTTATATTTTGCATATTTTTACGTCAAAATTTATGCAAAGAAGATAATTAGCGAAAGAAATTCTATTGCAAAAATTCCTTTACGTCGATAGACATCTGCATAAATTAAAATGCTAGTAAAAAAAAAAAAATAAAAATAACAAGGGGAGAAAGAAGCCGATAATTCAAAGAATTCGATTCAATGCAAGAAGCCTTTATCCTGCAGCAGCTTATCGTGCGTGTGATGTAGTTTCCGAGAGATACGTTTACGAGCGACAACGTAACGTAAAACGACAGAATTCGAAAGGCGCGTTTTACCACAGCAGAGGATGCCGTTCGAATCGAAAATCGGTCCACGAGGGGTAAAGGAGTCGGTGAACGATAGAGGAAGAACAGGGGCCAGAAACGGCGAGCCTAAACAATATCTTGCGGCAATGTAAGGAGCGTCTATTGGGCCATTACCGACGGTGGCTGACCATTTTGGCCATTTGGCTTGGACAGTGCTACGTCAGCGCTCCCGATTCTCTCTCTTGTTCTCCGCCTATTTCCCCTTTCCTCCCTCGTAGATTTCCACTCTTACCCCACCATTTTCGTAGTGTCCCTTTCATGCACCCTGCATTGTTAGCAAGGAATAATTCTTTTACAGGTTAACCTGGAAAATTCGAAAATTCGAAATTCCAAAGTAACCGAGAAAGAAACAGAATAGAGAAATTACTCCTAGGCAATCTTATCTTTCTTTCTTCGTTTTTTGCTTTTTTTCTATCGGAGATACAGTGCCATGTTTTAGGTTTTTGATTCGATGACGTTTTAATAAGAACGAATGGGAAATGGATACGGAAATTGCGTTCCATTCCCCGGCGAAGTTTCGATGATCGCGCTACTCGATCTCTCCATAAAGATCGCACGCATGCGTATCTATATTTTCCACGAAGGAAAGAAACAGCCAAGTTCGAAGATCCTGAAACGGCGATAGAGCCACGATGATATACGACCGGCGATAAAACGGAGACATTGAAAGGCCACGATCGATCTCGTTTCGTTTCTTGGTCCACCATTCTTCCAGCATTCTCCCTTTCCTGCGACCCACCTTCCACAATGAATCGCGCGATTCATCGATCCACCAACTGAACTTGATCGAGATTTTACAGGGCTTTCTCCATTGCGAATCTCTCTTACAAGCTACTCTTCGATACAGTTTGAATCGAAAATCCGTCAAAATTTCCTGTTACCTTTTCTACATCGATCGCAGAAGAGAGAAGAATAGAAAAAAGAAAGAGAGAAAATTGTGAAAGTTGAACATTGCATTAACAATCGTCTGGTAGATCGATTTTCTTCTCTAGCGACCATAGAGGAAAATTTCTCGAAATTCGTTATACCGCCAGCAACGTTCAGCTCCCCTCCCCAAGTACAAACCAAGAATCATCCAGCGATCTTCAGTCAGAAAGACATATTCCAAGTTTCTCGAATAACATTCAAAGCGTAAGACAAAATGCTCGCGGGAGGAAGTCGTTTTCCTACCCCCGTTGCTGGTTTCACCACCTCGCTATTGCTCTCTGTTTCTTTCCGCTCAAGGTAACGAAGCTCCTTTCTCCTCCTCTCTTATTCCAGATCCAATTCTCAGCTGTTACCTCTCTCTTCTCCCGGTTTCATCGTGCTTTCAACCCCCGAGTAAGCCGCACTCTTCGGCAAGCGAAACATTGCGCGAAATAACGTTAAATATTTACTTTCGAGACGATTGTTCCCGTCGGTACGACGATAAACATCATTATGTAATGTATATAAAGCGACGAACGCGGGCCAAGACGTCGACAGAGATATGCTCGTACACCAACGCCATCGTTGAAACTTTTCCACGCGTTTTTGAAGGATTGACCTTGCGTTTCACACAGAGACGATACCAGGATCCATCCATCTGGACTGTCCGACCGAGGATCGAGTCGCATCGCTCATCCATATGTGGGTTTTCCTTCGATTCGATCGATCTTTGCGACGAGATGTTTCTGTTCTTCAGAAGTAGCAGTTTGAACGTGTCTTCGACAGGAGCGTTTATATGAATGGATTATAGAATTGAGAATAATTGATATGGAAATAAAGAAGAAGTTGGAATTACCGAGGTGTGTGTACGATACTCAGGTTATACTTAGAGTATAAGTGAGATATCTTCATCTAATACTATACAATTAGCTTGCGGATTTTTACGAGTTTATGGAGAATTCAAATTTCAAGAAATATTAATGCCAAACGCGTATATCTAAAAGTGTTTAAAATGTCCAAAATAGAACGCTATACTTGTTACAACGATGTGGGCGAAAGAAATTTCTGTCTAGATTTTCGTGTTCATAAAAATATGAATTTGCATAGATATTCATCGATCTATCTGCGATTATTACTTTCCCTCGATAAGCATAAAATAAATATTGCATTTCGTAAAACAAATATCGTACAAATGGTGAACGTTTCTAACTCGTTACGTTGCAGAGATGTTAAACGCGTTTTATGAACATGTACATATTTTTACAACAATTTTATCACGCCATACAAATCTGCATTATAAGATTTTGATAAAAAAAATGACGATTAGAAGTAAATTTGAAATTATACGATCTTATGAATAAATGAGTGAAAGATATTTAACGAGAAAAGGAAGGCAGAAGTTCGTTGACCGAGTGGGAATTCACAAAATTTCTACTGCCGTTGAAACTATTCGAGATTTGCTTGTTAGCGAGTCGAAGAAGATATCCATCATTAATTGGATAACAGTTAGCGGTACTCGTGACGAAGCTATGTCGCGAAACGCAAACTGAATGGTCCGCGGACAATTTATCAAAGAAGGGCTGATATTACTTCGTAAAATCCCCGGGGGTTGGCAGAGGGTCGTCGTACAGTCCTTGATGGCGACGCAATCGCCACTATCCTTTCGAGATCGTCGTTAATTATTTCTCATTTTTCGTCTAGCATCGTACTCGAGGAAAAGAAGGGCCCATACACCACTTGTCGTTCATTGTGTACAGTGTATACGCGACGATTATTTCTCATGTATTGTTAGTCTCGGTGTGTACGGAGACTCTCGAGTCAATTTCGAACTTAATATACCGCCAACCCTCTAATTAGGCATTCGAATAATTGCAAAACTGTACTCACAACCATCCATGCCGATAATTGAAGAAGAAAGATAAAACGTTCTTTGTTGGTCTCTTACCTGGAACAAAAGGAAATTGGAATTATTTGTTTAAATGTCTGTTTAAACGAATGTAGCTGTTCGTAAGTATGAGGACACTTGTTCTCGTATAAAACGCGATAATTGACACGAATTACTAAATTGCAAATATACTGTAAACATTTGTAAATTAATCCTTTAAGCTAAACTCAATTGAGAAAAGAAACAAATTAGGAAACTTCGAAAAATTCTTAATCGAAATCTAATTTCTGCGAAGTCATTTACAGTATGCATGGAACTATATAAGTGGAAATAAATGTGATTAAATATTTAATAATACAAATTGCTCAGGGCAATGATCGACCGCGACGAATATACATATATCTATAAGAGACCAAATTTTATTTTATTATACGTAATTGATACAGGATTTAATCCAATATTTGACATACGAATTATCGCAATTTAATATTTCAACGACAACAGTAATTTTTAATGACTTTAAGAATCTGTTGAATATTTTTAAGTATAGCTCATTTTTCTGCAAATGTCTTTAGACTTATGAACAAGAGCTTACTCGAAGAAAAATCGAAATTCGTTCTTAATTAACGAGACTCTTTAGATTGCTTCTAAGGTTAACGAGGCTTATACAAGCAGCATGATAAACAGTATCAAAGGGAGGAACTTTCTAGGGGTATATATTGGACGATATCGTGCGTGACAGGTACTTTTGTGTCGCACTGGCCAAGAGTACAAGCGGCCGGACCCGATAAGTGGCTCTATCAATCCATTCGGTCAGATAAGAATTTCACCATTGATCGCCGTTTCCCCGTATCTCCCTCTCGGTCGTGGACGTTCGTTCCGCTGCGATTAATGGACACCCATCAGCGCCTCGGACGGCCATCAATCACGATTCCCGAAACACTCGGACTCGCTAATCGGCGATTTTGTATTTTCACAGTGTCGAATTGTTTCCATCGTTAACGTCGACACGCTTTGTTCGCTGTTGTCGTCGTAAAAATACGTAGAAGGAATAATTAGCGCACAGTACGAATAAATCGTACCAAGAACCAACTGATAACTAATTTTTCCAAGATTTAAATATCGGTTATTATATATAGAGAAATCAATTCGATCGCATTCAAATCTTTTACAACTCTATTAATTTAAAATTCTATCGATGCTAATTTTGCTTTCATTTCGATAAACAAAGAGACTTTTAACGCATTAAGAAACTCTTTAGCAGGAGTTAATTTAGGATTGAAACGAGAAATCATGCATATCAATAATAACTTTTATGTTTTTCTCAAACTTACAAAATTTTATAGAATTCTATTAATCAGCTGTGGACTTCGTATAGTTATTGTTGCAAATTAGCAGAGAATACTTCGTATGGTTTTAATTGTTATACATATTTCACAAACTTTACACCGTACGTCTGACTCGCTCGGCGTTCAAGACGATAAGAAGGTATAACAGAGTTGTAACGACGACCCCTGGCCCGCCGCGACCGTTACGACACAATACATAACAACATTTGGCTTATGGCAACCCAACAGGTGTCGCGATGATATCAATTTAGCATTTACTCTAACCGATATAATTCAGAAAGACTCCTAACGCTATCCGAAAATCTACGGCATTAAATCCCAACACTCTTATTACCAATTATAGTTTTCTCAAACTTGAGGTTTAAAGGAGCCCGGTTAAGACGAATTTCAAAACCAACGATATCACTCCTTCTCTCAAATAAATAATATCATTCTTGTTTTATTTGCCTACGACCGACGAAGAGGAAAAAGATATCACAGTACTTTCCGAGGGGGTTGAAAAGCCGAACGTCACGGCAGTGCAGTATGTTACTAAATGATCCAACCCGCAGCCATAATCCACCCCCGACGACTCCTCTAAGCGTCTCGGCCACGTAGCTACACCTCGATCCCCGAATTTCCCATGTTCCATCGGTGGGAATACGCAATTTAATACCCAACCAATTACATATACGAAATCTTGTTAGCCTCGGTTATACGGCCGGGGATACCGGTTCGTGGATTCGAGAGGGGGGAGGGGGGTTGGTTGCAAGGGAGCTGCCGAGAAGCCTGACACCCGAGGCATTCTTCCGAGGATACCTAGAGAACGCGAAGACGAAGGTAGAGCGAGGAAGAGAGAAGGGATTGAACGACTCAAGAGAAAGAGGAAGAAGCTTCAAAAGGGTGGGGCGGTCGTAGAAACAGGCAGGCATACAAACTTGTTCAATTATGATCCTCGATTACAACTATAAAATGCGATATTGTTCTAACCGCCACACCCTAACGCTTTTCATTCGCCTTGCCGTCACACTGCTACCCTTATGTACCTTCGCCTGGCGTATACTCCATCCCTCTCCCCCCTCCCTTACATCCTGGTTCCCTCGTTTCGGCTTCTTCAGACCCGAATATTCCTATTCTGAAATATACGCCTTCGCCGTATTAAACGGCAAGCTTGATTGGCGCGTCACCGTTGCTCACGTATCGATTTATCGGAGAGGGAGAGGAATTTATATCCTTTCCCGTTGCCTCAGGCGGATGTAATGGACGGTGGAAATTCTCTGCAGGTGGATTTAATTTAATACAGAACCGGTCGTCGTCGGTTGTTTTATTCCTACTCGCGCTTCTCTTTCTCTCCCTTCAGGGATCGTTCGCCTTTTTACAACGGCTTACAGATTTCGAGTCCTTCATATTGAAAATGAGGAAAGAAAGCGGAAGGAACAATGAAACCTACGGACCTGTGGTTTCAAGTATCCGTGGGCCGGAAAATATTATCACCACTTGGTGGGCTAAGATCACTCGAAGCGAGTAGTTGATCCCTTTGAAAACACATTGCAATTGTTCAGGAAATTAATGGTGAAATTTAGAAGTTGCCTTCTTATAGCGTTAGCGCACTATTAATAACCTGCGTATGCATCCTTTCTTATTGGGTAACTTGATGATCATTTTTTTTTTTTTTTTTTTTTTGGAAAATTTGTCTGTTAGCAGTGTGTCAGAAAACTACCCAAATATTATCGAATATATAGTATACAAAATATAACAATAAATTTGTCAAATGTACTACACCATCACTGCATTTCATCCCTCTCATATCGTGGATATTATTACAGTATTATATTTTTATCGAATTGTTTTATTATTCGTTATTCACGATGAAACTTGAAGCTTATCACCACGGATTCGGGAGCTTCGTTGTATATTCTTTTCGTACGAATTCAACAATGTATAAAACGATTAACAAGACGCTGATCAAACAAAGATCAGCAAGACGAATTCGAAGATTGTAAGAAGCAACCCGATGGGAATAATCGATGTCAAGTCGGCCACCTAAACGAAATTATAGTCGTTCCATGCGAGGGACGAAAGTGGCACAGAAGGTGTACCCCGGAACGAGTTTCAACGGCGAGGATTACGAAACACCTTGAAACAGTTCCCAAGGGTTTCCCAGGCGAACGGGACCAATCTTGTACGGACGTCACGGCTGGCCAATAAACGCGAAAATCACTAAGCTAACTACTTTGGGCCAGCGAGGCTTGTCCTGTTCTCCCTTCAAACTCTCTCCCGCCAACCCTTTCGGCTTGATGTTCCTTACACGAGATTTCCTGCTCGTCGCAACTCCATAGAATCGTTCCGCATGTACGGGATACATCCTCCAGCCGGATTTCGTGCGCATTTAATTAAGCTGAGAGCGTCGCTACGATCGCAATGACCTTACGATTCTCGAGGCGAATTCGCTCCCAGAATGCCTCCGATTGGATTGTGTCTGGTTATTTCGTGATTCTCCAAAAGACGCCCTTACAATCTCGTCGTTTCTTTTTTCTTTGCCTTCATCGACCAACGATACCAATAGATATCACAGAGACGAGAGAATTTCTTATTACAGTTTGTTCGGTTTCATCTTAATATTCGATGCTAAACCGAAGATAAAAAAGAAACACGTTAGCTTGAAGAATTGTGGTGAAAGGATTCGTCGAGGAATCGTGACGTAAAAAAATATTGCAGCCAGATGGCCAGTAAAAGTTTGAAGCAGCGGAGCCATGGTTCTTGCCTGGCTGCGAAAGTAGATCGGCAAACAAAGTTATTTATTAGCGTAATACCTCGCGAAACTTTCTTCGGGGTTCGCTTTGTTTATCTTCGATTCCTCGGCTAGACTGTTTCTTCTCCTAACATCCACAATACAACACTCGCGTTACATCATAATGAAAAGGAAAAAGTGAAGCGAAAAAAATACAGACTAAAAGATAAGCATATTTCTCGGTGAACCGAGTCCAGAAACGATTTTCCGTCAGCGCCGGTTCTTCGCGGCCATTCTTCCTCCAAGCTAAAATCAGGCAGGAAACGATTCTCCCTATCCCATCGTTTCGTCGTGGCTTCCTGCCGCGTAACGCTTACGAGCGTTTAATGCATCTGGTGTATAAGTGGCCCCTATAACAAGGATCAACAAGCGTGCCGGAGAAATCCGCGCCTTACGGAATACATCAGCCGCCGTATTTACATTCGCGTTCACGCTGTAATAGCGGGCGCGATGATGCCTCTTCCCTTTACCTCTTGGCCCACCTCTATTCGTTCGCCTTTCGCGAATGTACACTCGTAATTCCATGATGTTTGTTTCCACCGTTGGCTTTCAGTGCAACCCTCTCCTCGGTAGGGGGTAGCTCGGTCCACCTTCAGCTCGCTTCCTGTTTCTCCCTCCGTCCCCTTACTTCTGCTTCCTCTGTTCGCTCAATGCCTCTTCGCGTTTCTCTTATATTCGCTGCGTTTCCACCCTGCCTCCTCCCCTCATCCTTCTCTTATACACGTTTTCCTGTTTCCACTGACTCGCGTCTCTGTTTCCTGAACGATACCCCGTAAGCTCCAAGTAAACTCTCTCCCAGCGGCGGCGAGAGAGAACAGCCCCGCGGGCAATCGCGTGGCCTGTTTAACTAGCCTTTTAATTAGAAACGCTTAAAAATTCACCGGTGCCACGAAATACATCCGGTCGCCTCAAAATTGTGCGTAGCTGCAACCCTGTCGAGAACCCAGGGCGGCCACGGCTTTCCTTTTGTTGCGTTGTGCTCCCATTGTACGGACAGGCCCGCCTAATATTTACCGCCTAGGCACTGGGGGGTGCGCCACCCCAGCGGCACCCTCGCCGGCGTTGGCTCCGGGCACTCGCAACGAAGATACCGCTGGTGTTTCGCGATAAACGATCGAAATCGAATTCCTACGCGTGTCTGTCATATTCGAAGCGTTACAGTCGGAAATGAAGTATTTTCGTTAGCTGTTGACGAACAGTTTGCGATTTGTTTGACAGTTGCTTGTCTCTCGTTCGCGAACAAGTTTGTGAAACATAATTTTCTAAGTCGTTTACATGGAAATTCGAAAATATATCGCGAGATTGTAATAAAATAGTTTCACGAATTAGAAAATTATCCTTTTATTAAAATTATTATTAAAATTACTATAAATTATTATGAGTTTATTACAAGCATTATAATTATAGAATTTTCTTTAATGAGTAGCATGCACCAATTTATCAATAACTTATATACCTAGTGATTTTATAATTATTTAAAGAAAGGATTAAGGAAGAATATATATTATAGAACTAACGAAAGGATCATGGATCAACTCGATAGAAATACACTCTCGTTTTAATCATCCACGTTCCATAACAAATTTCACGAATTAACTTGTAGTATACGTAAAATGGAAGCAAGGGTGAAGCAATTTGAATTCTCATAATATTTGAGCGACGACGCGTACGTAAATAAATTTTATTTTAGTTGCAGGACGTAACTCATGGTCATTTTTGTCGTATCAAAGAGTGGAGTATAAAATTAGGAAAACTGTGAATGATCGAGATCGAAGAGAAAAAGGTTGCTGAGGGGTATTGCGATACACGAAGAGAACGACAGCGACCTGACGGCGCTTGGTAAATTAATAATTAGGTTCATTACGAAAGAATTCAACTTTGTGACGTGGTGATATTATGTGATATTATGTACGTGGTCTGTGTATCCTGGGCGAAAGTACGTGAAAAATTCTATCTCATTTGATACCCTCCGCCGTTGCATTAACAAACGTATAATAATGCACCGACCACGGTGTTCTACCGTGCATTTGCACGGCCGTTTGCACCGACTTCCGCTCGGCCCTTCCCGTGTGCCTCTCTTCCTCTTTTCCAAGTTTGGATGGACCACGCTCGTTTCTCGTTTGGCGAAAGAGAAAATATTGAATACAATATGGGCCGCGGCGCGGTATTATTTACACACGCAGGCTTGGATTTTTTCCAAAAAAAACTCGCACAAAGAGTCGGATTTAATTCGTTTTCGGCGGAGAATATTCATTCGCCGCGAACGGAGCGTATGCTCGGCAGGTAAAGTGAGGTATAGGGAGAAAAAAAAAAAAAGGGTAAAGGAATGCACATGCATACACGTATGGAGAAACAAAAAGAAAGCTGCATCTGTTCGGGTCGTGTATTATACGCGCGCCTGCTAGCCAGCCAATAGAAAACGATAACAACGTGCTCCCCGTAAGGAGCCTACGCGAATTTTCGCTCCGGATTTCGCGATACCCTGACCCTTGAATCCTCTTTGCCCGAGGAATTAACGCGAAGCGGGCGCGCGCGCAGTTTGCGCGAATTTACAGACTATTTAAACGGATTTACCTTTTATTTCGTGATTTATCCAAGGAAATTCACGGTGAAACAGTGGGACGAGAGTACATACACTGTCGTGCGTAAGTATCCGGAGATTTTCGTCCGTTTCCACGAACGGTATTTGAATTTGACCAAAGTGGACAAATTAATGAAAAATTAGTAATTACACGCTGCGTCTACTATTATCTTTTCTGCGAAATCAGTAGATTACACATTGAAATCAATTATTAAACGACGTGGCAATGATATATTATTTATTTTGGTTTCTTAGTAATCGCAAGAAAAGCTTGGAAAAGAAAAATCGCTTGGATTGATAATTGTGAAACGTGAAAGATCCGAAGACAAAGAAAACAACCTGTCAAGTAACATTCTATAAAATAGTTCTATAGTTCTGACGATTATGCGCGCCAGTCTTATTATTACGTATTGCCTTCTAAAAATGAATTTAACCATGTCCTAGTATACTACATATTCCGATTACATAACATACTATCAAACGATTGCAAGGAATAAAATCATTACAATTGGATTTCATAACTTTGTAATTAAAAATACACCTCACCTAAAATAAGCAAATGTCCGGTTTAACTTTTGAACGGGGCACATACATACGAGCAACCGACACCCCATTCGTGGCACCGAAAGATAACCATCGATCCACTCAACCGAGTGTCTCCTCGACGTCCACGAAAATCTTCTCGGGCGGAAAACTGCAACGGAGAATGAAAGTCTCTGGAACGAAATTCTTCCGGCTCCGTGAGCCTGTCCCGCGAGAGGATTCCCGTGCAATATTGGATTTATTCAAGCCTACGGGCGAAGTTGCGCCCTAAATAAAAAGGGTTGTCGGCCGTAGGCCTGGTGGAAAGCTTCCTTATATCCCGCGCGGTGAAACTTTTCTCGCCGGGACATCGCGACGTCGCCGGGGCAAAAATACCCAGAGACATTATTAAATACGATTATCCCCCTCTTTTGAGCGAAGGAGGGAAAAATAGGGGTGACGGAACGAGGAAGTCGCGTTCGAGGAATAAGACGGTGCGCAACAGTGACAGAGGAGAAAAGAAAGGGAGGAAGAAAAAAAAGGCCGGAAAAGGGGTAAGTGAAAAAGTGGGCGTGGTGGGCGAGTCAGGCGAGTAAAAGTAAAAAGTTAGGGTGATGGTATGCGACTTCTGGAGGCAACGAGGAGTGGGATGCAGTTCGAAAGGGTAGCAAAAGAGGCGGAGAGGGCGGGGGTTGGGGTGGCGAAAGAGGAGGACGTTAGGTTGAGCCGGGCTCAGCCGGTCGAGCCTGACTCGGCTCTCAAACTTTGATACGATTAAGACGGAACGAATTAATCTTCATCCCCGCGAACGCCGTCTGCTAGCAGCCACAGGGATAGAGAGAGGTGGTGAAGAAATTTTTTAAAAAAAAGGGGTGAGCGATCGTAGAAGTAAGAGAGAGAGAGAGAGAGAGAGAGAGAGAGATAAGTAGAGAGAAGCCCGTTGGACGGAGCAACCGGGTGTCGAGGACCGAGGGGTCGCCTTTGCCGGAACCCTCTTCACTTTCTGGCGAGAAGGTGACGTTAATTAGAAAAGCGCGACGAGATTTCTGACTTCCGAGCCGGACCACGATCGGTTCCCGTCTCCTTGTCTCTTGGCTTCACTCCGAGGGTTGACCCTTCGGGATTTCGAACGAGAAAGATGGATATTCGAAGCATATTCCACCCTTCGATTGTAAACTGATCTGCCATGTATCTGGTCCTATGTGAATTTAAAATAATAAGTCACCCTCTGTCAATTTCTAATTTGATACACTCTAATGTTTCAGGGATCTTGCCTTTTTGTTTCCTTTTTTGATTAATTGATCGTAATCCTGTAGAAATAACAATGGTAAAATTGTTGGAACTCTGAGAGAATTTCGAGAACACGATGTACGCCAATGCACTGCGAAGATTAAACAAACGCTTGTCGCTGCCGCACGAAGGGATAGTTCGAACTACGAAAGGCATGGTCAGCAGCGGTCTACCGGTCGTTTTTAATCCCATTGTGAACATGGCTTAATCGAGAAACCATTACCCTGGTTTGCTGCGCGAGCTAGACTGTCTGGAAGGGTAGGGCCCTCTTATAGTGGAAAGGGTGGGTATGTGTTTCCGTGTGGATCAAGCCTCGAACCTATATAGAGAATGAATTGCTGCTCTTTGTCCTTTCTTCCTCTTGTTTCTCCATTCGTCAAAGAAAATCGGTATGGAAAAATTGTCCATCGAGAAACATTATTCCCTACTCGATACTATATCGCTCCTACTATAATTTTTCCATAAAGCTATTTGCGTTTCGTAACAGTACGCGTTGAATATATCAGAATCTTCGATAGGAATACAAAAATATTAACGTTCCAAGAAGATATTGAATATAAAGGATATACGTGCATTTACTGTAATTACGTTTTATACCACGCCAACTCTGTACTAATTGTGCGAATTGTTTTATTAAAATATACAAACACAGAGATATTTAGAAATCGAAGCAGCGTTACTCACAATGCGTAATTCACTAAAATAATACAAAGTAATAGTATCCTCTGAATAATATAAAAGAATATTTTCAAATGATATCTTCTTTCTAGGAAAATTGGTGCAAATGGAATCGATCGTTAATTTTCAGAAAGAAAGTAATATAAAATTCCAGACGAAATCGCGATCAAACTCCTCGCCAATTTTATTTTACGTTGCCTACGAATTAAGCAATCACTGCTAATCTCGCACTCTCGAAATCCCTGAGCACAACCAAAGACGAGGGCATAGAAATTTTCCCTCGAGAGAGACAGGAAAAGACCTTCAACCCGCAAGTAGCGTCTAACTAAGCGGCAGTGCGCCCTGTCGCGTTTTCCCTCAGCATTTGCCACTGGTCAGGAATTCGCCCGTGGTCGCTCACGGCGAAAAGTCAGACAGAAACGTTATCCAGGGTGGGAGTGGTTTTGCTGATCGGATGGTATTTAGCAATAAAGTTCGATTCCCCAGGTCCGGCCCGGAGAAAGAAGCAGTCCCTGATTTCGTCGGGGTTGCGAAAATTACAGCTCCCGGAGCGGTCGATCCGCCCGCACGTCCACTGACGTGCAAGTGGCCGTGTTTAAGCTCACCACCGTGTATCGGTAGAGGTGTGAGGCTTGTTCCAGGACTGCAAGGGTCGCTTGGAAAAAGGGGATGGTCGGAGGAGAGAGACTGGAGCGGTCACCGAGGTGATCCAGCTGCGGGAGCGGAGATCTACGAGGTGGAATGACAAAAAGACCACGGCTCGCGGGATTGTCGGCCATTCTATGGTACACGGTGCAGAACTGAAATCGTCTCGAATGGCTCGGGAAGGATAGCTTCAACTGATCGACTGCGATACTTTTTCGTGGTCGTTTGAATTTCTTTTCTTTCGAAATGAGACACTTGCTACAGGTGCAATTAATTGCTATATATAAAGTGTTGAAAAGAAAATTACAATTACGATGTTCGAACGGAAGAGGAAATTTTTGAGCCCTTAATATTTCCACTTCAAGATTTATTTTTGAACCTTACGGAATAATAAATGTTCTGTTATAACCGTTTCGTATCGTCAATTACAGCGTAAGTAATTTATTTCAAGAAGAATAAAATTCTTTTAAATTTCTATTATGGAAATTTCTAGTGCAAAAGGCATGAGGTCGTATTATTGGCTTTTAGATAAATAATTTTGTCACGAGGGACTAGCGACGTCAGAATCGTCTGACAATGAAAGCTTTGGATTCTGTCTTGAAACGAAGTCACTCTGGAACGAAGCTCGCGTCTCTATTTACACAATCGGTTCCCCGGTGATCGAACGACGGGTCCGTCGAGCAGAAGGAAAAGTATGGAATATTTAGCGTTCAGTGAGCTATAAAAGCAATTATATGGGAGCCATTGTTTGTCGGGAGTGCGCCTCCGCGATACGGGGGTGAACAGAGTCGAGATGACGGTAGAGGTTCGAGAGGGTGAGGTCCGACCAGAGGTAGGAAGCATCAGACCAATGAAAATCAGAAGTACGGAGCAATAAATACGACCGAGTCAATTCACCTCCCTCCTCCCTTTCTCCATTTAGTCCTACAGATCGACCCTGAAAACCCAGCGCGAATCTCCATTCAGTTCGAACGCAACCTTCTTCTTTCCCTTCGTCGACCATCCGGTTCGCTTCATTCTTGCCACCGTATTTCCCACTATCTTCCTTTGACTCGTCACTTTGTCGGAAATTGTCGTTCCCGAAATAAATCGATCCAAACGAACTCGAAGCTGGGACACCAAGTTTTCGAAGAAATCACGTCCTTTTATTGTTCCAGGCTTTTGGAAAATTTGTACAAATTCTGACATGCTTATCCGAATCTTAGCTGCATTAAACTATCAATTTTTAATTTTTAAGTCAAACGTTTAAAAGATATTTCTGGAAGAATAAGAGTACGCTTTAAAGAAATTTACGAGTGAAACATCGCTCCAGGTGATTTAATTGCAAACGCATCGAAATATCGTAAATCAAATTTCCAAGCAAGAAAAATACCAGATGAAAATGATGGCGGAGAAGGATGAAGAGAGAAATCAGTCTGAAAAGTAAGGAGTGCAACCAGCTGTTAGAGAAGAAGAACAAGACTTGGTAGAAGAAAAGAGAAGAGAAGGACGTGAAAACAGGGTGTCGGAGGACCATTCTAATATAAATGTCCCCGGCCGAAAACCGGAGCGGAGACATTCGCTAATTAAAAAACTTGAAAAATTAATACACATTTCTCTCGGTGCTCGGGGGGTTGTGTTACTCCTCGTTTAATCCTTGGTATCTGATCGGCCATCTGTTTCCAGCCATCTCGAACCTGGCACCGCTGCCAGTTTCCATCCTCTCGTTCCACCAGCTTTCAAATTACTTCTTGTACACGCCAAGGGTTTCTTCGATGCTGCTTCTAATCACTGGCCGTTTACGATAAACTTTCTAATTAACACGAACTAAGACAAGAAAGAACTTTCGTTGTTCTATTAAATCAAGGATTACGAACGAAACGTCCTGTGTTTCAGAAACACGTATCCTGGCGAAAACGATGCACCGTATAGGAGGGTTCGCGTAAACGAGGATCGTGATTTTCAAGCTATCACATCGGCACAAAAGCGGAACAAAGACCGGAAAAGCAGAGGCAGCGAAGATATCCCTCGATAAACGGGCCAAGGAGGGCTGCAACGAGAAAGGGTTGACGCGACTCTCGATGCTGGCAAGGGAGAGACAACCATGAAGAGACCGATCTGTCTCGTAAAGGGGTGAAAGGAGTCAGTCGAACTCCTGCTGGGAGCCTATCGTTATCAACAATTCAATAGTGTTTAACTTATTTATGTGCCGTTAAATGCCGAGACTAATTAGATGGCGGCATAAAGATCCGAGGTAGTACCCTCAGCGGGCCCTCTTCTCCAAGTGGTTCGGCGCAGCGCCTCGTGGGGTGTAACGTGCAGCAGCAGCCGCAAAGAGGGCAGAGAGGGTTGGAACGAAGGTTACGGAGGTTAGAGAGGCTTCCATAACCATCCGGAGACAGACAATAGCAAAGAATGAGCCAGAGTCTCTCTTGAATAGGCCTCAAGACACTGAACGCTATAATGCGAAAGACTCCATTGTGACGCGGGCAGTTAAGTGCTCCTGTCTGGTCTCCGAAACGAAGTGGGCTACGTTCTCTGTCTCGTTTCACCGCCTTGCCTTTTAACCGGTGTTCCTTTTGCTCGTCGCGTCGTCACCTCCTGCTCGGTTCCAGTAACTCGATGATTCGAGCCCGGGATACGAAGGAGAACTGCAGGTGTTCGATCAGAATCAATCCACCAAGAATTCTCTTCCGATCGTGTCACTCTTATTTTCCTCGGATAATTCTATCGCAGAGAAGTTCGAGCTCTCGCTTTCTTCGTTGAATTTCTAGCGAATCATCCGGGAAATCTTAATAGACGACGGAGTCCCACGCGGATCGGTAAGCGTGAATCCCGTGCAACGGATCTGGGTAAAGAATGAAATGAAATGTTGGATATTTAAGGCCGGAAGAGGGGGGTTGGACGATGGCAGGGAAGGAACGAGACAAGATGAGCCGTGGCTGCAAAAGTTTCGCTCCGGTCTGCGGAAGAAGCGTCTGACCGCGGCACGATTCACGGATGATAAATCGTTTAAACCTTTTCACCGGGACCGTTCGGCCGGAAGTAAAAGGAATTTAAGATCCAATTGCGGCCAGAGATACGGCTGTGTAGTTAAACAGAGCAGGATAACGGGATTTCGTCGGTGGAAAACAAAAATCTTTCCCCTCGTCGAATTCGTTGTACTTTCGATACGTTTCGACCGATATCGGTAAAAATATTCGAAATATAATAAACGCTGTTATAAAAGATTGCGGCAGCGTTTTACGAGCCGAACGACAAATCACGATCAGACGGTGATGTAACGGCAGTTCTCGTCGTTCGGTCGACTGGCAAAAATAATTCGAACTGTACACCGAGCAACGTTGCAGATTTACGACGTGTCGCCACGTCGTGGACGGCTAGCACACAAGCAAAGTGGCTCGACAACGCATTACGAGATTCAGCGATACAAGCCACTATATACACTGTACACACATACGCGACAAGGTAACACCTTTCCCCACTGTGCTAGCGATTCGCCATCGAGCGACGTTTTGCTTTATGTATACTGGCCTCGGCGATACGTGATGTATGATAAACAACACGTGTTAACATGTAACGAGAAGAAAGAGTGTCGATGCACACGTTCTGCTCTCCTGCTTCGATGCCACGATGATTTATCTTTTCGTAGAAAAAATATTTTTCTAGTAACTCGTTAAAGGAAAATAGAATACATTTATCGACTTCTTGCTTGCCGTTCTCGTATTTTAATTTAATTACTACGTGTACATTATAGAAAATTGCATCGGAGATAAGATTATTATTCATCGAGACATAAACATGGTTTTATTTTATTGCCATGTGAATTTAACATAAGGCGCTAGGTTTCTAGGAAGGAACTAGAAGAAGACGAACAATGTGTAGGTGTGCCACAATCTTAAGCGTGAAAACAATTCCGAGAAATAGCTTCTGCATTCAGAGTTCTCAGATATCGGACGTGCTGTTCTTTGATACATTCGGAAGGTGTGATATCTGGTTGCTTAACCGACTACGCGATGCACGCAAACACGCCTGTCTTCGAGAATTTGCGTTTTATCAAGTCGATGCGACCGAGAATTAATTCAGCCCGCCTCGGTAATTGTTTGTAGTAATGAGAAAAGCGAAGGAAAACGTTAAAGGATTTGGCGCGAACACTATCTTCGTTCGCGATAAGTGCAAATTATTAGCCACTTTATCGTAGCTACTTTATTGTCGTAGATAAGCCCGTCGTTTACCTGATTGTGTTTCGCGAAACCTGCAACCACGACCATGACTACGTCGCAGTCCTAAAACCAACTGGCTTTATCGTAATTTATGAAATCAGTCTACCATGGAAGAAAAGCCAGAATCAAAGCTATTAAACCATTTGCAAACACACCGTTTTCTAAAGACCTAATACGTTCCTGTTGAACACCTGTTTCTCATAATCTTATTTAAAAAAAAAAAAAAAAAAAGGAAAGGAGGAAAAAAGAGACTTAAGAACCGAAAGAATTAAGTATAATTAGTCCCAACGGTGAATAGCAAAATTACTATCTTGTATGACGGTGATTACATTTTTTACCGAACGTAATAAGCATAGCACGTCGAAAGGAAGGAATTCTGAAAACAGGTGAGTAAAAAAGTGTCGGCCGATTCTTCATACTGTATAAAAAAGCGAGTCGCGTGCGAAAGATAGAGGTCGGTGTCGCCTCCGAAATGGCGCGGCTCCGCGGTCGTTCGTTTCTCTTATATCCTTGATAGTCGCTCGTAAACCGAATTAACAGTACGGCCACCACGTGACCGTAGTTAGCGTGCGCCTAGCGTGCACTCACACGATTAAAATGTAAACTCACGTGGGAGAGAGAGGCTACCTCGCGGACATATTCGACTTGCACACGACCGCGCGGAGGAACCTGTGAATTCGCCGACACGACGTGTACACACATCCATCCATCCACTCACACACACGTATGCATATACGTACGTCCTGATAGATACGTCGAGGAAACACATATACATACGTACACATAGAGAATTTCGTGTGGACGAGCGTGAGCAATAAGAGGAACCGACAGAGGATATCATAGAAGCGGGGTAGCAGCTCGTGAGGAATGGTAGGGGGCAGAAAATGCATATCCAGGGTATGAAGAGGCGGCCTCTCAGAGCTTGGCATGGTACAGTGGCTACCCAGCCACCCCTTCTCTCTTCCTCGACCACCGCCACCCCCATGCGAAAGCCGTACCTCTCGCGAAACGTACATCTACTTCCTCCTGCCTCCGGCTCGCACAGCCACCCCCTCCCTCTCTTTCTCCTATTTCAGCCGTAGTGCAGTAGTCGCTTACAGCGCTTCCAAATTCACGTAATAAAGCTAGCAAGAGAGAGAAAGAGAAAGGGAGGAAAAGAGAGAAAGAGAGAGAAATGGTGGCGGCAGGATGGAGGGTGGAAACCAGGCGCCCACGCTAAGTACATTTACACGGATAGATGAAAATATCAGGAACGAAGGAACGGCAAAGGTTGGTCGGAAGTTGCGAAGGCGGTAAGGGAAGGGGTAGCTACTTAACATTCTTTGCCCTGGGTCCGACCAGGCGGCAAGAGGGATCGTGTTACCCTGAAAACCGACTGCACAGGTACTGTTCGTTTGTTTATAGATATAGGGTACATTTTTGTCGACACAGAGAAGAAGGGATCCGTAGGCACCTTGGGGGAGGAGGGTTGGATAAAAAACCGAGGAAGAAAGGGCGAGACACTCGCTATAATTTCGAGCGTAACCCGTTTGCACGGGTCTATATTTGCACTCGGATAGACAAACCTACGAAGGGCCACTTGTCCTTTCTTTTTGCCCCCGCCCCGATCTCCGCTTCTTGCACCCCCTTTTTTGTCCAACTTCAAGAGGGAATCGCTATTTTTGAGGAACATGCACGAATACGAGTCGCCAGGATTTATTTTGCACGTTCCATGACTCGAAGTGTTCTCGAGGTTCGTTAGATCCGGAGATAGAAGATCGTTTCGTTATTCCGTTAAATCCTAATTCGACGATCACCACGACATTGTCGATTTTCTTTTCCAAGCAGCTTTTCTATACCATCACACTCCCTATAAATATATATATATTTGTACTCGTTTCTCTCGAGATTTACCCTTTCTTTCACGGTGAAACAGACGAAGCTTTTAGAATACACGAGTATCTTTCCTACGAGTTTTTACATGTTCCTTTTGAAACCTCGTCTATTTATCGCGAAACAAACGATACGTCATCCAATTAAATAATCCCGGAGAAAGAGTCGGCCACTGCCAGCGGACCTGTTATTAGCGACGGCTGAAAGCCGTGCGATTAAAAAGCTCCGACCTTCCAGGGAAGCCATATATCCGTAAGAAAAATACCTGTTCACTTTTCACTGTCTCCTGTGCACCGATACACGCGCGCGCGCTCGACTAACGCAAACTAAGTTATAATTTACAACAGCACCTACGCACTCTCACTGCTAGGCAGAAAGAGAGAAGTGTATCAAGGGCTACTTGTCGTTCTTTTTCGACTCTTCCCTCCCTTCTTCTATAGCAGAGCCCGTCACAACCGTTCCATTCGAAACGTCCGACATGCATGTATATATGTATGTATCTCCCTTTTTCGGCTATGCATCGTGGAACGAACGTGAACCATGTGGGGGGTGTTCGCGAGTATATATATATTTATTTATTCGTTTTTCGCGAAAGAACAAGGGGGTCTGTCGGCGTCACCACCCCCGAAACGTACACCACCCCTCGCCCTTCTGAAACCGGTGAAGTGTGTGTACCAGAGGCAAGCGTAGGAAACCGGTGCTTTCGTCGACGTGCAGAGCTTGATAGAAGAGCGTGCACACGTTCCTGTTCATCGGATACCGACTCCCGCTGCAGGCTACATTGGAGCAGATTAACCGGAAGGGATTATTACAAGGGAGGATGGAGGGATGTACGCATTTATTCCGGCCAAGGGATGAGAAGGACCTGCATGTTACTCTGCAACCCAGCATCGCAACCGGAGAGAGAAAGATTCTTTTTAATTCTACTTCCCTTTTTTCTCCTCGACTTGTTCAGTCCCACCCTCTCGCCGCGTCTCCGTTACTCTATCCGTTCCTTCCACCTGTCCTTCAAAACCGATCTTCCTTCGATTTCAAGCGTTTACACGACAGAAATCCCGTGGCGCGTAATACGATGCAGCCCTTCAACGAATCCCTATCCTGTTGATCGGCTGAAACCTCCATCCTGCTGGTGCCTACGAATCGTTAATAACGAGATCGATCGAATTATCGGAGCTACCTTTCAAATTCACC
This sequence comes from Bombus affinis, assembly GCF_024516045.1. Taxonomy (NCBI): domain Eukaryota; kingdom Metazoa; phylum Arthropoda; class Insecta; order Hymenoptera; family Apidae; genus Bombus; species Bombus affinis. The sequence continues at coordinate 6,080,266 of NC_066355.1, read as the reverse complement.
GATTCTACAGCGTGTTCGCCAATAAAGGTTGTTTCGTGTAGGACACGATAGAAAGAGGTGAAATGAAGACAATGACGAATGAATGCGATTCGTACGAGTAGGTAAAAGTGCAAATAGCGAATTGGGTGTACACATGATGAAAATAGTGGCGCGGGACAGTACATGGGACATACACGGAGAATCGGGGCTCGTTCGACAAACAAACGATGGGGTTTCATTCCAACGATCGAATGCTTCTTTGGTCGGTACACAAGGGGGGGAAATGCGCCGGTATTTTTCAAAAAAACTCGCCGTTTTAACGTCTAGTTCACGGTTAACGTTGCCAATCGTACATTCGCAACTGATCGTTGTGCGCTCCTCAACGGATACGCGTACACGTGAGAAATACATACGTACGTGACGAATACATGGATAGGTAGTGCAGAGAGGACGTACCAAGGGTGGAGAAACTTGACGAAACATCCGCGCAGATTCCACGTGCACGCGCGAAAATACGCGATCGGTATTCTCCGACGAGAAGCTGGGATTACCGTGTGCACGTGCGAACTCCTCTCCGCGGTATTAAACGATTCGACGAGTTTTATTTATTCAGGAAATGAAAATCCTAATAGACTTTCGCTTCGTTGTTATATTTTCTTGCCCGGCTCAGAGCCCAGGCGTGCCCGGTATTTACGTACGTACCTTTTGCGCGTGCACGACCGCGTCCATCGCAGCCTCTCTTCCTATACACATCGAATACGTGATATCGCAACCCAGTCTTCTATAACGCGTTGTTAAATAACAGCATGAGCAGCCTTCTGGGAGTTTCGGAAGGAGCTTGTTTGAAGAGCGAGGGAACAGTTACCCACTGCGCTGTTGTTGGGATTATCGGACGAGCCACCTCTGAATGGAATCGGTCCACATATGTGTTTGGTAAATGATTGTTCTTGTTATCGAATAGGAAATTCTAATTGTTAAAAATGAATCGAAAAATTCCATTACTGTTTAAATACACGCTTAGATTTTAATAAATCAGAAGTCTGCCTCGTAATTCGTTGATCATGGAACAGGTAGTAATTTTATTTCAGGAATACTACCGGACCTTTTCACAGAGAAAGAAGATAGACATTGTGAGATTTGGGTTACTTGAATTGTAAGCTAGAGACGTTCTATGGAGGAGAGTAATGGATTTAGTTTAAATTTAAGCCTTCAGTTTAAATATTAAATATCAAGAAGAATTTCTTTTTCGATGATTGAAACATCAAATAGAAATTTGTTCAAACTAAGCTCTAAATTGTAATTTGAAGATTTAAATTCAGACGAAACAACTCTACTGGTATTTAAGCTAGCACTAAACCATTCCCTGTTAACCGTACGCGCCCGGTAATCCAAAGAATTTGGTCGATGTAAATGTAGGCAAAAAAAAGGGTGGCATGTAAATCGTTAAAGAGACTCGATTAATTAACACCCACTTTTCTTCACCGTCATTTGCAAGAAAAATAGCCTGCGTTCGCAGTGAAGCACACGCGTCGGTTCGATAGAAGCTTACTTAGGTATTAAACGGTGGCCGTGTATTGTTTAAAGGTTCGCGTGTGTGGGATCGGTCACCCTGTATAAGAGAACCGTGGTAAATATTAGGTACTATCCTGGCGGCGTTAAGTGTACAATGGTGAAAGGCAACCAGGGGGTGTAACGCAGTGGGGTGCGTGCAATGTGTCCGCGCGAGAAAGACAGAGCGGATGAAAGAGGGGGGTGGAAGGATACCTTTCGTCCGTAGAACAGCCGAAGGTAGAGATGGAGGCGGCGACCAAATTGAATTTGGGTTCTGGCCTCTGTTTAGATTCCTCGTTGGTTGTTTAGTTTAGAGGAACAAAGAAAACATCTATGTGTTTATTCTAGCCAACGTTTCACCCCCGTCTCTACTACTCTTGCCGCGGCGTGTCTCTCTCTCTCTCTCTCTTTATCTCTTTCCCTTCTCCTCTTTCACATTATTTCTGTCCCTCGCGCGAAACCACTCTTTCTTCTTCATCCCTCTTCCCTCATTTCCCTCCAACCGGATTCCTCGACAATCCACAAACTCTTTCCACCATATGCACATTTTTTTATGTGAGCCTCCAACCCCTGCAAAACGCTGTGTCCTCTAATTCGTTAAATACACCCCTTGCGTTGCATCCCCCTTATTTTGCCACGAATTTCTCTCGTTCAACATTTTCGATATACGTGTGTCTCCTTTGGCGTTATGGATATCGATGGACGATATTTTTGTTCGGGCAAAAGCGTTGCCTCTCTTAAACCTCCACCCCACTCTCGCGAAGGATCCGAGAATTCGCGAGAAGACACCGTGGGAGACGCAATTTCCAAAATAAACGCCGTCTCCGCAAATAATCATCGCGCGTGCTTTTAATTAAATTTCACCGTCTGGCGCCAGAGTATCCGCGGTAGGATGCCGAGTTCGGTGCTATCTTCTTCCAATTCGCAAGTACTCGAGCCCAAAGTATCGATCCGAGATAGATGAAATATATTTCCCGACGTATGTATGTAATAGGAAGAGAAAATGGTACGTCGCGAAAAGAATTGACGCTGAGAAAGGTGTGACGAAATCCCTATTGCCACGCCACTGTTGTCGGTGATAAAAGCCGATAAGGAAAACGAGACTGGCGCGTGTGCTCGTCAAGATAAAACCAAACAGATGTGAAAATATTCAACCGTTTTATATACGACGCACGCTTTAGACTCGACTACGTTTCGAGAAAAGACCCGTTTAAATATACTGTCCTATTAAGAGCCTAGCCGTATCTATCGGCGAACTTCTTTTATATTCACCATTGTCGATCCGTTGCAAATAATTACGAATATGAAAGACAAAGAGATTACTCGGCATAGACACGGGGCCGATGTTTAAAGATCGCGCGACGTGGGAACACAGTTGTTTCAGGTGTACTACGCGTAGAATCCCCTCGGTGTTTGAGATTTCCGAGGCGAAAGAGACGCGGCAAAGATTTAGCGGTATCCGATGGTGTTTACACGAAGCGACACGAAATGTTTGGCCGCGATTCTCTTGCCAGTTATTTCAGGTGGCCAACCGAGCCTCGTAGTTTTGTCAACCGACGCGAAGCTGATCATAAAAACTCCGGGAATCGCATCGACGCCATTCTATCGACGTGACCACTCCATTACCTAACAGTTTCTCGTCAACTGTTTCGTTGATTCATAAAAAAGCGCAAAGAAATATACAGCGATGAAGAAAAGTATTGATACGAATCCGCGTCTCTCGTAAAATTCTGCCTGCATTTAGAAAAAGTAGAATTCTCTTTTTACGCAAGTTTGAGCTTAAAAATATTATGAACAAGTGTCGCGAGAATTTCTATTTCTATATTCCAACTGTAGAACTATTATTTTGTTGCCGCCGTATTGATCTCGCGACAACTGAATCCTTACGTTGACTCTACGAAATACGACAATCGATCATGTACTTTTCTTCGATTATATATTTTACCGATTTTTTTTATTGTTTAATAATATAACAAATTACGGCATATTTAAACTATTCATTGTATAGTGATATTTTACAAATAAAAATGAGATAAAGACTGTCGCGTTTTATAGGTTTACACAGAACTCTACGAGAAATCCGCTGTCTAATAAATCTTTCGTCTGCCACGGTAAACTACGAAAAAAGGTACGTGAAGGAGCTTGACAAACGAATGGTCCTGGACCGTCAATTCTTCGTTTTGCACATATACTCATATATGTAATTTGAATTTCACACATCCTTTAACTACCTTATTCTATCAATGTTCAACGACATTTCTACCGTTTCTACTGACAATTCCGTCAAAGCTAATTGCGCGCGCCAAGGATACAAGGAAAAGAGGTGTCCGAGGAAAAAAGTCAGGAGAGAGACATCGTCGTAAGATATCGTTGAAATTTGGGAGGATGTTCTACTAGATTTTCTCAGGTATCACTCAGCGGCAGGAATCGAGCGTGTGAATAATAGAGGGTAATCGCCCTTGCCAGTCTCTGTCGACCTTCGCCCCTCGGGGGTAGCAAGGTGGGAGAGTAGAAGGGTGGGATTTCTAGATTGGATTTAAGTACACAGCCGTGAGGTTTCAACCGGTTAATAATGTAGATAAAACCGAGACTTCCAGGACTACGCGAGACGTCGCGATGTTGTGGCGAACTTGAATTCTCTCAGCTTCTATCACGGCGATCTGTTCTTACCCGCCTGTTCCTTGGCTGATTGAATATTCCAGAAATTGACAGGCATCGCCGAAACACTTGGCACGAATCCAAAATAAATACCTCGGTCTTGTTTCTTCGCAATCGTCAGCAATTTACGATGCTAACGGATCGAATTAGTCTGCTTATCGAGTTTTCTCCGAGATTAATCATTAATAACAATTTGTTTACGGAAACTGATTATCAATCTAGTTAAAATAAACGACTTTCACTGTAATATATAATTTCTGAAACTGAAATATGGATAAATGTTAGTTGTTGTTACGTGATTTATAGAAGAAACGGAAGAAAAGATTTATTCGTTTCAAACAAAGTGGAAGGCAAGCGAATCAATGGTAAGGCTCAGCGAAATAACGCGAGACGAGGTCAAGGATCGTTCATCTGTCGGAAAATTGCACGTTTCCCTAACTGAGAAACTAAGCGAGAAATGAAATAAGAGTATCTCATTCGCGTAACGAGCGGCTCGCGGAAGTTGAACCAGTCACCAGTCAGTGAACGGTTTCAGTAATTTATTAAAATCCTCGTCGCCGTCGTCATCCGACGTTGGTGCTCACGCGACCAGGAAAAAGCCTTTGCTTCCGACTTAAAAAAGAAAAAGAAAGAAGAAAAAAGGAAAAAACGGAAAGAAGAATGAAGAAGATCGCCGAGAGACACAGCGAGCGCGAAAACGAAGGAAACCTTTTATGCGCAGGCCAGCTGGCTCAGCACGACAAAAATTCTTTCAATTACAGAAAAGCGAGTTCTCCTTAATTCCCCGGGCATCGATATTCATAGCGAAGCGTGTTACGTAAAAGTTACGACGGGATTCGGCTCTCGAGCCGCAGAGAAAGAGAACGAGGAGAGCGTGGATGCGGATCAGGCTGCAGCCTGGTTATAGGCACTCGAATACCGGGGGTAGTAGCGCAAAGAGGGTAGAAAAGTATAACGGAACCAAAGGATGGGGGAGAAGAATTGGGCAGCAAAAAGAGATGGGGGAGAAAACGGGTGTGGGATGCCGAGCAGAAGCTTGATTGGAAAGGACAGCCTATCCGCAATTTGCGATCCGAGAGAGGGGAGTCGAAGGTGAGAATTCCGCTTGTCTCTCATCGAGACTTTCTTTCTCCCCTTTCTTCGCCTCTTCTTTCGTCCACCAACGCCATCACAACCATCACCTCCTCTTCCATCCCAAGCTTTTTCTATTTTTCACCCAACGTTTCTTCCCGCTAAGCACCCCTTCGCCATTGCCTCTACGCAACCCCTTTTTGCATTTCAAGGAAGGAGCGAACGACCTCGTCAATACCCGTACTGTGGCTCTTATCCGGCCAGATCCTCTGGATTCTTGTTCATCCTCGCGCGGACCCGTTTGGATATTAATCGTCGGGATAAACGACCCCCGTGATTCTAATGAAATATCGACACACCGGCGAAAGTTTGTTTAATCAGTGAATACCAACGTCGTGATCACGAATTCCGAGTTGATCGAGGGACTAAGAAGAGGGGTCTCGTCACGTTTGAATTCGATCTTTCGCGTTCGCTTTCCGTCTTTGAAACTGGTTCAGCTCGATGTACACGAGATACGTTGTAATATATTAGGACGAAAAACTGGACGAAATATGAAGCGGAGGTTGCACGAAACGGTTTATCGAATTCTATTTTCTGTCCCCTCTCGTCTAACGATCGCAGAATGTTCGCGGTATCGACTATCGAGCTAATATTAACGCGCAATCGCCGTATTCGCCTGCACCGAGTTTAGCCACGGCGTTCCATCAAAACGGATACAGGTCGAGGTACTTTATTTTCCACGGGTCAGACGAAAACGCGCTGTCCCAACCACCAAATTCACGGCTGTATTATTCACGAATATCTTATTTTGTTAATCCGTTGATAGAGTCCGTACAGTTCGATACTACTCCGTCAGTACGTCAGTTCGCGATTTCATAGGGACGCGTCTATTACGATTTCGTTTAGGATAGTCGCGATTATCGATCTGTGTATACAATTCTCTGCGTTCGTTTCGAGAAATGCCAATTTGGAGAAGAAACTTCCGTGTCTTCGAGAACCCACAGGTCTCCACTGACGTTGTTCGAAGCCTTGCGAGCAACCCTCCACTCAGAGAACCTGCTAAATTATAAACAGCGTCAGCCAACACCGCGGGATTTCGATCGACTCTGAAACCACAGAAACTTAAGGTGGCTGGTCTCGCGACAACCAACATCTCAGTTTCGGAGCTGAAACTCACGTGGCCAGCGTCTCTTGTAGCCAAGTTTCGCGTCAACCTTCGTGCGAACACTAGCTCATTAATTTCGAAGAAAGGATAATGGAACACGACGCGTCTTCCCCTGAGGTGACCTACAATGGTTACGGAAAATATTTGCAATCTAATTTTACATTCTTATTCTCCTTATTCTCCGACGAAGCGTTTTATTTATCAGAATCCAGATTACGTTTTTATAATATCAATTATTGTAATCACACAAAAGTAACGCTAAATGACACGAAATTTGATACAGTTGGACTTAATTAATTAGTAGATGCAAAATAATAAATACAATGGTGTGCAGATATTTTTTATAGCCACTGTATATCATGTGCTTTCGTAATAAATTTTCCTGTCTCACCCTTCTTTCGAAATATGACTGTGATTCGATATCGAGATAAAGCACGACAAAAAGGGCGCAAGAAATTATAAAACGAAAGCGTAGTGCGACAACCATCCGATTCTACGTGTATTTCTTTTAATGATCCTTTTATTTTCTAGCGAAGATATCACAAAGCCACTCTGCATCCCCATTCTCTCGTACGTCTACTTCGAAATACATGCAAAAATTTGAAAGACCAATGTTTCAATCGTATTTGCCTACTCGTTGGACAACTATGCTATTTCGGTCGTCCACATAAAAATGAAGATCAACGATAAAACAAGTTTCAAAGACGAAATGAATATAAAGAAGCAATTTGATAATAATAATAATCTAATAAATACAATGACAGTTTGTAATTGCAAATAATTGGCCGACGAAAACAATTGAAGGTATTAACAGAGCCGACAAGTTGGAACATCAGCACTGGCGCTAAAGTTACGGTGGCCAGCAGGACTGGTCCCCGTCTATGGGACAATGGAGGAGGACAGGAAGTCGCGGTCGAGCTGGCGAGTGGTCAGCAGAACTTGATAGTTTCTCAAAACTCGATCTTCGAATCGTCTCGAATCTCACGCCGTCGAAAAGACCTTTACGATCTATACAACACGAGTGTCGTGTCGAATCTAACATTTTCGTTTACCATCGAACACAACAGTACGCTTGTTTGACATCTAAATATGTTATAAGTAACCGAAAATTAATCGTTCGATTTATCGATTGACGTGTAAACTAGATGATGGTTCTATTTATGCGCTTTTCGTAGCTCGTTTTAATCACAAATCAACGAATGCATTTAAACTAAAAACGCGTCGAGAAAGTAGACCAGTGTGTCGTTAAAATAATACCAAAAATATCTTTTTCTCTCTCTCTCCCTCTCTTCTCAACAGTATACTTATGTATACGTGTCAGACTGACGATAAGCGAATCTCTGTTTACACGTAACCAACAGGCGAGCAGATGTACGTGTCGCACGTGTAATTCATAGGCCCGTAGTGGTACACACGTATTTACCTGGTGCGTCACGTGAACTTGATATTCACCGTTACTATCTACGCATACGCGCGCGTAAACGCGGTGTACGAATGAAAATACCCTGGATAATGTTGCCTGTGCGATTATTAAAATAATTTATTTCCCGCCGGTGACCGTTATCGATGAAAGGAGACTTATCGACCGATCCAACGCACGAATGGGTTGAAGCGTAGTTAGGAATATTGACTCCTCGTGAAAAAATGAATGTGGAAAAATATGGAGTAAAAAAAAAAAAAAAAATGAATGGCGATTGACAACGGGAAAAGAATTACTATTCCGTAGCTTTCATCAGTTTTTCTAAAAACAAGCCGTCCCTTTGTTTCTAGCTATGTATTGTATTTTAACCAGATGATTCATATGCTTGTGACATACGAGCGTAAATTGTTTCTAGTTTAATCGGTTTAGATTTTATCCTATGATCTGCGTGAATTAAGAAGCTATGATACCCTATAAAAAATTCTTGTATACACATTTACATTGCAGGTCGTGTCGTGTTATAAAAAATGTAAGCACTTGTTGAAACATATTGCATAATATTATGACATTATTAAACTGTTATTACATCTTCGTCGCGTTGTCGACGTTTTTATGCATTTTATATTATATATTCTCGGTTGTCTAAAATAAGATATGGAAGACCAGAAGATAGTGAAAAAACGTAACGAATAATTACCAAGTAAAGTGTTATTTATATATGGAGACGTACAATATGTCTAAAAAGACATTCAGAGGCTGGGTGTTCCATATGTCACGCATATATGCATTCCAAAGGTGACTGTATACCTGCTGCTCTGGTGGTATCGTGCGACCATATTCGTCCCCCTTTCGAAAAGGAAACCGTCGAAAAGGCCGCTTTAAGGGCCATAAAACATTTGTTTCCCTCGACGGTGCTCGCGCTACTATCCGAAACGCTATATTGCGTACAGCCGCGAACTCGGGATTTCGAATTGAATTTGAAATCAGGGGGCTCGATTTTATGGTGGTTGGGTGTCAAACGCGTCGCAAGTATCGCATTCGAAGCGGTTATTCCACGTGAGAGAAGGGGAAACTTTCGCTTGAACCCGAAACCCTCCATAGGCATGGATCGTTATCGGTTTACTGGTTTCCTGGCAAGTGTATCGACGCGAGATGCGGCTGTTCAAACGGTTCAATTTCGTTTTCCATTCCCTACGAGACTCATAGGACAGAGATACGGCTGGGATAGATCGCAGTCGCGAGTCTCTTATCGCGTCAAGATTCCTCTATTCCGAGAAATCAATGAGTCTAGCCGGACGTCTTAGTAAGCGTTTTATCGCTCGTAAGCAGATGTTTGCCTCTAAAATTAGTGCTATTTATGGAGTGATGTCGCCGGTTATTAATAACACTATTCCCGCGTTACACATAAATTCCAGGAAAGAAAAAAAAATACGATCAAAGATAAACATCGTCCGACAAAGAGATTCGAGAGTTTCGTAATATCGTGTCGTATTCGGTGAGAATGAAATTTCTTGGAACCATTGTACAAAAGTGAGCTTTCACAGAAGATAGTGGGAGGGGAAGTAGAGAAGAATCGTAGAGAAGAAAAGAAAACGTCGCGGTTATCTTATCGAAAGCAAATTTCCAGAGATTAATTCCTTACCTGGTCGTTGTCTTGTTGATCTTGCCCGTATGAGGGGGTGTCACCGTTAGGGGTGGTGGCGGCGGAGGGTCGCTGTGACGTTGACAAGTTGATCGCGCCGTCTCCGTCTGTGTCATGATCCATTATGCCATCGTCCTGAAATCACGATCATCGTTACGTCAATCGGACTGCTGGCTTCTTTGGTGCACTGAACTTCATCGTTGAACTCGCCGCTTTCGCGTATATACTGATATCTTATATTACGTCATACCGCGAAATTTCTCGATCGGTCAACAACGTTTCGCTGCTATCGTTCGAGAGATGTTTCTCACTCGCGAAGCACGAAAGTTTGGGTTTCCTGTAACCACGGACCACGGTAAAAGAAGAAAGAAAAGGATAGCCGGCTCTACGAAGGTTTTGAAATATGCTTTAGTTATACGATATTGCCCTCGACGTAGGAACAATTTTAGATCACGTCTGACGCATGTGATTCCATACACTCGAGGCAAAGGCAACAATGTTTAGCTCGCGGAACACACGTACACATATACAAACGAATCGCTAATAATATATTCTATCGTTTGCATTCTCACGCGAGGAATTAACCTATACGATAACGTAACACTCCTACTTTTTCCTGTACCTTGACAAACAATATTATTCGACTCGCAAAAGTTCGCTTACTTTAAGAAAAGTTCGTAGTTCCTAATTTCAGTCATCCAATGGCCAGTTTAGAATTCATGGAAGCGTAATACATTTGAAGCGTCTCACAGCGAGAGAAGGACGTGTTTCTTCGAATGGTTTCGCAACGAATAACACTTTCCGCGACACGAAGAAAAAAAAAAAAATAAAAACAACGGCGTAGAAAAGCGAACGTAAATATCGGATCACATAAAAACACCACTCGCGAGGAGAAATAAGTTACACAGCGTCTTCAACAGCGAAGAATCACCATACCGGAAGTACGCTGATCCTCCAGCTGGCGCACAACTATCACGCGAATCGTCGATCGCGTTCTTTCACCAAACGAATATACGCACCACTAATTTACGATCCGAGAATTCCTCCTTCGTTCGTTTAACCTAAAAACGAAACGACAGCATCGTCTACGAGGCTCGCGCACACATGGGGTGAATACGCACTTGGAAAATGTCGTTGGCAACACGCACGTGGACACGAAGGAGCCGTCAAAACTCGTGTGCGCGGGCTATGGAAAAAAGAAAGAGAGGAGACGAATGGAACGAGGATGACGAAGAAGAAACGGTTGGGACGAGCGCGTGTAAAAGGAGACGAAAACTATATAGAGGAGGAATGGAGAGGAGAGAGGACGAAACGGACGACGACGCCGTAAAGAAGACGAAAAGCAACGTTCACGCGGCGACCGAGTAGCGAGGACTAAACACTAAAAGCGGCACAGGCATACCAAGCAGCCCAACCAGCGAGGCTGTTGCTTATTGTGTAAATATAAACAAATATAGTTGAAACCAACCAACAGGCCTGCTTTCAGCTCTCCCTTCTCTCCCCGCCCTGCTCCGCCGTCTTCTACTCTTGTGTGCCCTACCTTCTCTGTCGGCATCTCCCCTTCCCCACTTATCGCGGGCTCTCTGTCCTCCTCCCCTACCCCAGAGTCGTGTCTGAAGACTTTGCCCCTCTCGCTCCACCGTAACACCCACCCTTCGTCACGTCCCTGACCCCACCGCCGCCAGGCAAACCAGTACATCATATACGAGGCACGTTGTATACCGTGGCTCTGTGTGGCTGACTGGCTGCCTCGGCTTAGCTTGGCCTGTGCCTCTGCCCTCTCACTCTCTCCTTCTCTCTCTTTGCCTTCTGTTCTTCTCGTCCCATATGCTCGTCTCTGCTCGAACATTACACATCGTCGCACGGTTGTTTGGCAAGCGGCTGTTCGCGACGCCTAACTTCGTGACAACCGGGGGACTAGCCGACTCTTCGCTCCGACAAACGGACAACTATAGCCTCCTGGATTTTTCTACTGGAGGGTGTTTTGAAGATTCACGGAATTTTCTCGCACGTCTGATCGAATAATTGTACTGTAGCAATGAAAATCGGAAATATACCGCTCTTCGAAGCTAATCCTGTAAACTAATTTTTAGGGTAGCAGTTGATGTAAAAATATCGCGGAATTAATAACTGAAATCGATGAATAACGAAATTTGGAGCAAGAAATCCGATGTTCTTGGATTTGCAAGATATCGAAGATATCCAACTTCCTGTATATATAGAGAATTATGTAAGAGGAAGTTAAATACACGTTAGAAAATGAATCGTTAGCACCCTGGATCTAACGAGTTGATATTTCTCGAGATAACCGGAGATAAGTCGTCTGCGACTGTCAGGCACACTCAAACGGTTCGATACACCGACTTACTAATAAATTATGAATATTTCGTTCTTTAGTTGACTGGCCGTGGATATACATGGAGGCGAGGAGGTGGTTGCACACACTGTTGCTTCGTAAATACGTGTGTACACGTGTTGTCTGACGCAACCTGAACCACCGGCTCAAGTTTGTATAGGCGAACCGGAAATGGGGGACGAAATATTCCTCGAAACGGCATGTCCTTAAATATTCCTTTCACTCGTATTTCCAGTACTACAATTGATACCGTGTACAGCAATGCTTTCGAAATTTTCTGATGATACGTGGAGAATTATTCCGTTCTTGTCACACCTTCTTGTCGTTACAATGTAACGAAGAAAAATAAAGAAAAGATAAATGGCCAAAGTATTTTAAATTTGTACGACTACCCTTTCCAAACCTCGTTCCTTGTATCATACACGGGGCAAAAAGAAGTGACGAAGAGAAATTGCTCCAGCGGATTTATATTATTCAATGTACGATACTGTAGTCCCGTCGAAGTTACACGAGGCAAATCCTTGGGTTTAGCCGTTCCCATTGTCGAACAGCTAGGTGTATTCCGTAACCCAATGATGGTTCGGCGAGGGGTACCGCGACCCATCGCCTGGTCCTATGATAACAAAACTTAGGGCAAAAATAGGCGCAGCCGGCCTTGTGAGGCTTGTGTACGTGGCATATACTAAATATGTATTTATTAAGTAAACAACCGTTGCGCTGGGGTTCTAAGGTACATACGTCTCGTTTCCTATTTCATTGTGAGTAATGCGTTCTCGTGGACCCGATGGTTTTTAGTTACGTCACGTTGCTCCAGCATGGCTATGATGATATTATATGCGACGTGAAATGATTCTATAATTTTCAAACTCTCGTTTATTTTTTATCATTCTGCGTAGAAAGATCAGAAAGTCACACGTCGAGGGTATATAATTCGTCAACGATAAGGGAGACAAACCTTTGAACAATTAACCAGACAAAGGGTGTGTAATATAACCCAAACGACGAAGGGATTAAAAATCGAAGGCAATGTCCCAGACGGTAACACGGGTTTAAGAATAGATCCCGACACACCGTTCACGAGAACGCGTACGAGTATCCAAAAGAGGGGTGCACGAGGGTGTGCGATCCAGCAAACCGACCGTAAAGAAGGATAATCGTCGAGAGTCGAAGTAAGAAGAGATAACGAGATCGTATATCCCCATCAAAAAGGAGAGAAGGACAAGGTAAACGCCTTCGTCTGTGTGCGCACAGGTCCTGACCACCCTTTCTACACGTATATATACACCGTTGAGTGTTCATACTACCCTTCTAAATAATAAACGAGAGGATTTACCCCCGTCAGGTTCGCACGACGGTACATAAAAATACTCGAATCTGAGAAATTAGCGGGAGCGGACTAACGGGACATCGTTCGTCGCAGGAGTTCGAGGTGCAAGAAGGAGGTGGAGCGAGGACAGGATGTGGAAAAAGAGAGGAGCTTGATAGGAGGGAACGTAAGGGGTAGGGGGTTGGTCGGAGACGAGGCGGAGGCGGTTCGGTCTCGGGTGCGGAGTGGCCACCAGGAAAAAAGGGTACCTAAAAGGGTTGAATTAATGTCGCGATAAATATATGATTTAAGGTGGAAACGTTTGCAACTCCGGCTAATTTTTTATCTGAGACCGCGGCGCGCTCCTCGTCGAGAGGGTTTTTACCCTAGGAAAGAGAGACCGACGATCTCTCGAGCGAGCCACACTTGGACCGGCCAAAAGGGGGGATTTGGGAACTCCGCGAGGGGAGAAGGAAGCGAAACCTTTAGAAAAGGAGGAGGAGCTCACTGGGAGGGGGTTAAAACCCGAGCGGCATGGTGACAGAGGCGGAGAGTGGTCGAATTCAACGGTTATTTCTTTTTTCGGGTAATTTACTACCGGCGAGAATTTGAGCGGACGCGCGCTTTTTAATAGTTCGCGCCACTCCAAGGACTCTTTCGTCCTTTTTCTCATCCCTCAACCTCTCCGACTCCCGGGGTTGCGCCAGGCCATCCTGGCAGGCATCTCTTTCTCCGTCTGTCGTCCAGAAGGATCGGCCAGAGGGACAACGCGGCGGCATCGTTCCGCCGCGGTTACGATGAGAATTACGAGACTATAAAGCGGCCATCTACGACGCAGTTTATGTCACTCGAGTCCGTGGACTGATTTTACTACAGATTACTCATCGCTTTTTTTCTAATGTCGAAATCATCGCGGTGATTCGCGAAACCTTTCGCCACGCAGGACTAAATCCTTGTCTCATAATGTTGTGTCACATAATTCTAACTTTAACTTCAATATTTTATACCGTTAATCTCTAAATGTTTCAATATTTATCACGTTCGCTACATATGTGTAATTCTTTCAGATTAATTCAGATTTTATTTTAAAGCAGAATTCGATAATTTAAACTGATTAAAGAAGTTGCGAACGAAACGTTGTCGCTTATTGATAAACGAATATATAATTGACATTAATAACAATGTATTATTAATATACTTGGCTAAGAAGAAAAAGCGTGATCGATGTTTCGTTCTAATCTACTATAGTGTCAAACGCAAGTATCAAGTAGACGAAACGTAAGGCGAAAGATTCAAGAGGAAGAATATACTTATAAAAGGTATTTCTTAATAATTAATTAATCCCTTATAAGCAAATAATTCACTATCATCCTACCAGCACCCGCAGATCAAAGCAATGGATCGAAATACTCTTTATATAGCCAACCAGCAGCAAACAACCCCTAAAATATAGAATTTCCTCCTCTGACCGATCTCTTTATGTTTCGTCGCGCAATTTCGCGACGACTTCCCCAAATCCTTCGCAGATACTACATCATTGGGTAATCGGGGATGAGAGCATCCCCGCGGGACCGCAAACAGCCTCTCCCTCAATTATGTGCGACATGAGCGAGCGAGCGAGCGAGCGATGGCGAGGCTGGCGCGTATCAGCATACGTGACGATGAGGCTGCAAACGAGAATCGTACAACTATTCTCAGCCACCCTTTGCTTCTTCGAAAACGCGTAGGATGGAAAAGGAACGAGAACGAAGGATAGTCCACCCTCGGTAGGAAGCGTGAGCAAGCCACGACCGCTTAGGTTTCCGCAGCGTCGACGCTTTTTGAATTAACCGGCTGGACATTAGAATACGAAATTGATATATTATGGGCGTAGGAGCAAGGCCGGTTTCTGCCCTTCCTCGACCCTTCCGATGAAAGGCCGCGAAACCGCGGGGGTTAGACGTAACGGTGAAAGAAGGAGGGCGGATGGTCCGGTTACACACACTCTTTAGGCATGACTGGCCGCAGTTCGCATCTTTCATCGTATTATCTGCCCTCGTAAAACACGCCTTTATAGGTTCCCGAAACGCTCCACCCCACCCGTTGTGTCCGGCGTGTGTCTCCTTTCGTCGTTTCTCTTCGCGACGATCGCGTCGAGAACTATGGATATTAGTTTTTCATGGACGTATTTGTTAAAGAAATCTTTTGGTTTACAACCAAGGCCAGGCGACACTGTGTGATCCTGCCAAGGGAATGGAAATAATACTTCCTGAAATAGCTTCGGCGATTCTTGAAATATCTGTTTGTTCCACCATCATACGAGGATATTACTTTCTTCCTCGATTCCTTCGATTTTATTGAATCCAAAGATAAGAATCAAGCGGAAAAGGAGAACCGGCCACCCTATTCTGTACCTATTTAAGTACTCGCTGATGTAAACTCGCTCGCTATCGACGACATTTAAGCTCCGCCTCGAAAAAATCACCCCTAAGGAGGCTACTAGAGACGTATCAGGTAGCGAAGCTTCGAGCAACGACCAGCGTCGCTTTTTCCTCCTGCTGATTTATCGCGGTGGCGATTAAGGATACGAAGAAGATCCGAAGAGAGAAGCGTTCGACCTTAGCCAACGTCGATCCGTGCTTTCGACGCGGTTCGATCGGCTAATGGCCTCCAGTAGACGTTAACATTGACGAAGAAGTCTACGGCGTTTATGTGTGCGTGGCGTTAATTTGGCTTTAAGCTACCAGTCGACCGTACCACCCCCCCCCCCTGTATCCGTGCCGGTGGTTCTCTTGTTAGCATACTTATCATCCGGCCGTGGAATTAAGAACGAGCGAGGTGTCTAGGGGTGTGAAAGCAGCGAGAAGCGGCGCGAGGGTAGAAGAAGACGTTAGGGGATGACTGTCGTGCGGAACAGGGCGGAGGGGGATGGTAAGCGGGCTGTTGATAATATCAGCCTCCAGCAAAGTAGAACGGGTATTGGCTGGCGGACTATTGTCGGAATAATGTTGATTGGATTCAAGACCGAAGGCATTAATCTGCCTTCTTTTATTATGGACCGAAAGGGACGATCTTAACCTTCCATTCTCTCGGTCTGGCCTTCCTTCGATGATACTTGCACGAAATAGAAAGGTCGCGAACCATCCCCTCGCTACTTTCATCAGCACCAACAGGGAGTCAGTCTAACCTTGTTAAAAATTAAATCAACGAAGTCCAACGGTACAGTTCGTCACTTAGGAAAAGGTATTTGAGTGGAACGCGAGCTCGATTGGTTATTTTCAATAAACCCGAGTATTAATTGAAAGTTACATATCTACGAATAAAATCACATGACATCGTGTGATGGTGCGCATTCCTCTTATCCTTTAAGCAACGAATAGTAAAAACTCGTGCGTAGAATTTGGAAAAATTCCAAGTTTTACGTTTACTCGATCGAAACCCTGAAACGCAACGAAGAATAGTAGTAGCGAATTCGATCGAATCAACTTCATCCGTCACTTTCTGCGTAACACCATAGGGGTGACGATTCGATTTTTCGCTGCAGCAAACAGACTGGCTGTATCGCGGAAAAATCCTGCGGAACAATGGCATGGGTGCTACTATCACGTTCGTCGGAGCTTTCAGCTTTCGGAAAAGAAGCGATCCAGATGGATGGTCGTAAGTGGTGGACAGAGGCCGATAAGGGTAGTCGGCAGGTCGGTCGGGTCTCCCGGACGGCAGTGTAACCAGAGGGGGTTGCTGCTCCTGAAGAATGGACCTCTTTGTTTAGCCGTTTATGGTGGAAGAGATTTAGCCGGATTGCCGTCAGCCGATAGCCACCAAGGGTGTCGACCAGTCTAACATCCAGAGGGGCGCGGGGTGCTGGCCAGTGGAATCCGTGAAAACTTCTCACTAATACGAGCTAGCTCCTGACTTCGTTCGTCGTTTTCACCTCCCTTTCTTTCCTTTCCACCCTCTCTTCCGCGCCACGTTCCGTGGCAACACCTTCCTAAAGGCGAAGAATCGCTACGCTTACGAGCGACCCCTTACAATGGCCGGACATTAGCTGACAACAGAGGTGTGGACATCGGGTAGTAGTCCTAACACCCTTCAGGCTCATCCCTCCGTTTGATTGGCCGACCAACCGCTCGAAACGTTTCGCATTTATAGCCTGGGATCTAAATAAAATCTCTGTCTGTTCGGATAAGCCTTCGTGGAGAGACCAGTAGCAAATTCCTCGACTGGTAAGAGTGTTAGAGGGTTCCTTCCAAAGAGAAGTACTCGTATTTCTATTTCCTCGAAGATTTTCGTAAACTGGAATTGGTGAAATTGTAACAATGAGCAGGTGATTCGATTTGGATGACTATCGGTATCGTTTCTCGAGCAACGACCGGGAAAACTACTGGTACGAAGTGGACGATAACAGGCTGTGAGAGGGTGCTTTGAAATAGATATTCGTAGAAATCCTACAAGAGGAGATCTAAGCGGACAGTACCCTGAGATACAGTTATGCAATAATGAGCTAATGTAGTTAATAGGATTATGCCGGAATCTCTTGTAATTGGCCGCTGAAAAGGTCAGCTCGGTTTTGCTAATCACCCGTTAAAAGGTAACTTTGGACGCTTTGCAGTTAAGCTTAAAAGGTTTACTAGGCTTTACACGCATATATGTGCATATTTTACGATTGTTTCCTTTTTACCGGGCCACGACGCCAACGCTAAAGCTCTGTCATTATCATTTTAACGCAGTAGGATTAATTATACATTCGTTAAATGTGTCATTCGCAAAGGAACCACAGGCCTCGATTCACTCGGTCAAAGCGAAATTTTCGATTGGATAAGTGGTAAATTTCCATGAAAGAAGCGTGCTAAGAACGCTGCCACGTGATCTATTGAAAATAGCGAGCATGATGAATGTACTTGAGTCGACTAGCGATCGCTTCATCATCTACGATATTCCTTCTTCGTATCTAGATCATCGTACTGATATTCGCCTGATATTTTCATCTTACGTTTCACGTACAACTTGATTCAAAAATAAGAAAAGACGAATATATTTTCAATGGATAGCGAACAGCTGTCACTTTTCAATGATTGCTACTTCAGAGATGACAGAGAAGATGTAAATCTTAGAAGTAGAAGCAAACGGACGGAACCTTATAAATTTTGAGTGAATTTATTGTGGCGCCATGGATCAAGCCTCGAGCAACCGGGTTTTCGGGTTGGATTAGGGACGAAGTTGCAATTCACTTCGATATATTTACTGTGAGAACGGTCAGGCTTCGTGAGTGGCCATCGAGCTATGGATGGACAGACCGCCGCGTTGCTCGGTTTTTCCCTTTTACCTTTTAGAGTAAATAAGACCTTGGCCCGTGAGTATCTCCCTTCGGAAGCAGAGGCGCGTTCGCACATTTGCGATCCATGCGTGGCCACTTTCACCTTCTGTACGTCCCTATGGTGATTTATGAAGTTTCAGAGTTTCCTTCTTGCTTGCAACTTTCATCCCTTGCCCTCAATTTTCGGCTATTCAACCAAACATCAATACACACACAAACACAAACACAAAACTCTATATACACAACTCTCCTTGCCTCCTTTATGCAAAAATTAGACGAATAACCATGCCCGATATTTAGATGATAAAAACAATAAGTATCCATTCGCCGCGTATCCACTTAACGTCAGCGAAATAAGAGCAGTATATAATGCGAATAATACTACCATAAGGAGGAGAATCTCGAGGGAACCCCAATATCGCGCAACGAGACCGAAGAAAAACCGAAGCACTCGAGCCGCCTCCGTCTTTTAGTCTTCGTGGTTGGAGGGTGCTCAGCCGTGTAGTGTCAATGAATAAAAATTTGCGGCCGAGGGTGGCCTCGCGTTTGACGCCGATTTTAAAGCTTACCCTCGAACCTCGAGGCCCAGCTCGCCTCGCTTCTGTCACCCACCCTCCGGTACACCCTTCTCTCTACCTCTTCTTACCAAGACATTACTTTATACTGCGCTCGAGCATCGCGAAGAAGAGTCACGGTTCGCAATCAGCGGTGGCTGAAACTCGCACTTATTTTCGCCTGAGTGCCCACAGCCCTCACGAAAGCCACCCCCTTCCGCCCCCGTCCACCACTCGCTGTACGAGCTATCCAGCGCAGAATAAGACGGTTTCGCCTCGAGATCATTATGCCGCGCCTTAAGTCGAGCTAATATGTTCTTCTCTTGGCAGTCAACCACCACCGTTTGGGAACCACCGTGCCCCATACATTTACTAAAGATTCGTATATAGGTATATAACCCTCGTCGAGTAGAGCAGCGAAGCGTCGCGAGCTAGAAACCGAGCCGCGACATTTAGACAATTTAATGCCGTTTTATAAATTATACATCGGCCGCGAGGTCGCGAGACGAGCCGATTACCGGGGCGGATCGTTCGTTCTCCGTTTAATCCGGGGTTCCAGGGCGCGTGCAGAACGCGCTGGAAAAGCTTGGGTGTTGTAAAGGCCGGGACAGCGAGCGGCGGACGTTAAGGGTGTAATGTCAGGGAAGAGTCCGTGGGAAAAGCCACCCCAGACGAGTTTCGTTGATACGAATTTCTGATTTGTAGGTTCCTAGACGACGTGCCGCGCGAGGTTCTTCGTTCATAATGTATCGGGCGGTTGGAAGTGAATCGGTGTGAAGAGATCGAGCAAATGTATGCGTCCGTGGCGCTATGGGAAATTTTTCATCGAGACGTCAACGATAGTTATAACTTTAAATTTTTATTTGCAGTTTAATATCGCTGTTTACTCGCTTGAAGGAATTTTTTGCTCTATGCAGGTGGAAAGTGGCTTTGGAAAAGATAGAAAAATATTCTAACGCCTACTTGAGAATAAATAGGGTTCCATATTTTTAATTTTTATTTTAGTTTCGCTATTTCTTTGCCTGAAAGGATTTTATTCCACGTAACAGGAAATATTTTTGAAGGAAGTGGAAAAATATCTTTAGGCTGACGGTGTTCTAGGAGAGAAATCTCTCAGTAGCCGGCTTGCAGAGAAGCTTCTCCATCTTTCGTTATACCCGCAATGCCTCATCCAAAAAATGGCGCTTTACCGTCCCAAAGATATAACCCAGACACCTCGTAAAGCCCCATACGTTGTATGAATAATAGTCGACGTGAACGCAAGACGCTGGCGTCGTTCTGTGGTTCATCCTAGCTGAAGGGGTGAGTTTAGGGGTTGCGGATGAATATATCAGCGTCGATGTATCCAATCATTCCCTTATTACGATATCGATACATTATTTTCATGATACGACGACAGTGTCGCGAGGGGCTGTCTTCGCGAGGAAAAGGAGGCTAACCCCCACACAGACTTTCACCCCCTTTTTTCCAACGGCTAGAGGAAAAAAAAACTGATACGTACGAGAGGGTAGGGAAGGGTGGAGAGGGTTCCTTACACTCGCGCGTTCTCTGGCAGGACTATCGATTTCGGGATTAGGTGGCAATTTTTCAAGCCTATGGCGAATAATTACCGAATCCTTCCCCCCACCCCATCGAGTGGTTTGCACCATAAACGACCTTCGCCCTCCGCTCGTGCCATCAAAAGACCACCGACACATGGATTCCGTTCTACAAGACGTCACTTTGGGAAAATGAGTTAAGAAATATTCAGATTGATGGTTAAAGATTCTTTCCTCACGCTCTTGTCTCTCGGAGAATTGAGAATTTAGAAGTTAAACACATTTTGCGGAGTAGAATAGAAAATTTCAAAGTTGAACAGATTTTGTTTGTCTAGGTAGGAATAATAAGTATAATACGTACAGTGACTTCCTTTCGGTATTTAATAAAAGTTGGTACTGATGTTGTTTCGTCATGTATATCACCGGTCACGAATATTACAACACTTACGCGTTATAATTTATCAATGAACAATATCAGGGTAAAAAATGAAAAAATTAACTAGTTGAAAAAGATAGATTTCTTTAGAATTTTAGAATTTTTTTCAAATAAGGTAATCAGGTAATTGGTAGTCGGTAAAAAAGTTCATTCATTTCATTCTCAAACCTGTCGTTATTACGTAACGATATATATGATAATCGACAATTTGTAGCTTGTAAAATTTCGTTGGTAATATTAGTTCACTTGTGCAAATAGAACTCCGTACACATTTAATTCGTTGCTTTTATTTCCTAGTTAATTTATCACCGATTATTTCAATCGTTTCATACGCGCTTCACAATATAAAATACCTGTCGAGTAAGATAAAATTTATTACAGTTTGCGAATGAGCATAACGAGTAGGTATTCTAATACTTATTATCGGCGATGTATGCCATAATTTGTTATCTATCTAATACTGTTATCTCGTATTTTTACATAATAAATAGCCCACTTCTAAGAGGAATATTCGCACGAACCAGTCACGGATAATCCACGGTTGATTTTTAAAGATCCACCGGGCCGATATACGTCGACGCAGTAGCTCTCCTAGGAGGAAACTCGAGCAAGAGGGGGGTGACGGAATAGGGGTTGGGATACCTTCATCTGCGGATTACTTATGCACGAGCAGCCGCGACTCATTTCATTGCAACGGAGCCAAGACTTGGGAAGCAAGCCGAGTCAAGCCGACGGAAAAATGTTTCTATTTAGCTCGCTTAAGCTCTTTATTAAAGGTTCGCTTCTTCCGCAACCGAGACTTGGCTGGCTTTTAGAATCTGCGCTAAAATCCGACCGGAGGCTCACGCCACGCTGAAACTCGAGAAAAAGAGATTGTGGTCTTGTCTATCCTTTTCTCACGAGCACATTCTTTTTCCGCCCCCCAATGTTCCCCATTTCCATCGTCCTTTCTTCGTTCGTCTCTTTCTCTCGAGCTCGCACTAAGAGAAATCCTTCGGGTGGGTGTCGGGGGAGGGAGAAGAAATTGCGTCAATTACCCGCTGATTTCGGCATCTGATCCACGGATTACGTCCCGCCGCGAATG
Organism: Bombus affinis; assembly: GCF_024516045.1. Classification (NCBI taxonomy): domain Eukaryota; kingdom Metazoa; phylum Arthropoda; class Insecta; order Hymenoptera; family Apidae; genus Bombus; species Bombus affinis. The sequence continues at coordinate 6,058,213 of NC_066355.1, read as the reverse complement.
CTGATCCCTCTTTCGTTTATTGAGCGACGTTTTCGAAATGACACGTCCCGATTCGAGGATTCCGCGATTCCCCGTCACCGGAGGACGCACCCTTCGCCCGTTCACTCAGATAAGAGTAACGAATGCGTAATATACGAAATTGAATGTTTTAATAAACCGAGCTGGCTGCGTCGTCTGCTCGGAAACTCGCAAGACGAAGGAACCCTTGAGTGGATGAATTAGAAAAAGGAGGAAACGGCACAGATCGACGTACATTCTCAAGGTCCTTTCATGTCATACACGTTCGATAGTTTCATAGCTAAAATGTGAAACATCTTCGCATTCGCGTATCGTAAATTCTTTGGTGAAAATGAAAGAAGAAGACCTTGACGAACTGTGGACCCTCCTTCGTGCCCGATTGTCTCTTCATCAGCGTCAGGAAGACGCGGCGCGGAGAGGCTACAAATAATTCCGGGGCGTTATTCGATGGCATATTTTCGATTATCGGCCAACGAAGCGTAATCTCGCCGTAAATGGAGGATTGTCTCTGTATAGCGGAAGATGAGGTGCTGCGGGTTCGGGTACTGCGAGAGATCGACGATTCTCCGTCGCTCGACGGTGAAAGGACGAAGGAAAAAGAGAAACCATGCGGAAAGAGGTTAGTGAAAAGGAGATGGAAATAAAATTTCGAGGGGCTGAGGAGCTAGAACTTGAGGGGGTTCATAGCGGGTTCAGAAGGTTGGGGTATAGCCACCAGCGGCTCTTTAAAAGAAAGCGGGATAAACAGACAGTTCCAGCAAGGAGGGAGGAAATGTAAATTTCCAGCGAACTGGAAGGAAGAGAAAAGAATAAGGGCTCGAACACCGGAGCGTGGGTATATTGAGTGAGCGACCAGCCCTTCCACCCGCGCCGCCTCGTCCTTGCTTCTTTAAATTTCATGTGCCAATTGTGCGCGATTGTCTTTACTTTACCTCCTCTTCAGTGGCAGTCGGTTTATACCTAACTCCCGAGGCCTATACCTTCTCCTCTCAACTTTCAAGAACGTATACATCGTACACCGATGGTCTGCGTGACCATGATCGTTTTCTGCCATCGAATCGTCGATTTAGCTGACCCTTTCCTACTCTATCGCTTTAATAGTAATACAGAGAAGTGTACGTATATCGCGCGGGTGAAACGTTAAATACACAAGACACGCGAAAACAACGAGTCAGCTGCTTGTGATGCAATTCGTGCAGGTGCAACCTAACACCGAGTTTATCGCGTTACCGTTCGCTTCTGATTTCTTCAGCCACTATCGAATCAGACAAGTTTTCTGGTATGATATATATATATATATAGAACTGCGACGGGTAAACTCATTCGAAACTCCACAAACATTCCACTATTATTTCTACGATTAAATTTGTCCGTCGATAATGTACGCGGTGGCTGGAAATAATGAAAAACTTCCATCGAATACGGTTTCAACGACGATCAGCTGGCGGCGATAGAGAGACGTATACGCAAAGAAGTCAACGTCCCTCGGGCGGACTCTCTCGATCGAGATAAATCAAAGAACCGCGGCCTGACGAGGCGAGAGATAGACGTGGCAAACATTCGAAACGTCTCGTCAGGCGGACACGTCGTTTCTCCTGACGAGACTGAAAAGGGATGCAAGTCGACGTTCGCGGAATGATATTCAGAGGGATGAAGGGGACGGACAGAGGAAGAGAAGCAGGAATATCAGTGGTAGTGGTGGCGGTGGTGGAGGTGGCAGAGTTTGCCGGATCGGTGTCCACCAGTGGATAAAGTGAAAGATTCTCTCGACGCGAGGGGGCAGAGAAGAGAGTCGTGTGACAGGGGTTGAAGAAGAAGCACGCCATCCGGATGGTCACCCTACGTGCCAAGAATTTCTCGCGGCGGAAGCCATGGACCTTCATTCCCAGTCGTGTTGTAGTATACCAACTGTCTGTCTTTGGATGTTGTGCGTCTCTTCCAACGGACAGAAGGAGAAGAAACGGCTGTAAGTGAGAGCAACAGTCGCTGAATAAACACAAAGTCCAGTTAAAGTCGTAATAAATGTCTCCTCCTTTCCGATGGGCTCTTCCGTCTCCGTCGTTTTCGTTCCGCCTTCACCCCCTTTTTCCAGGATCGCCTCTTCTTGCCCTCGTAGCTCGTGTCTCTCTTTCGCTCTTTTCACGGCCGCCGTGCTTGCTTTCCTTTCTTTCGCGGAGACAAACGGTATTGAGGGTGAAAATTGACGGCTTTATCGTGCCGCTTCCGCGAGAACTTTCCGAGGATTTGCCTTTTCCTTCTTGACGGTTTCGTATTTTCCGCTAGACATTTTCCTTGCCAACTTTTCCACCACCACCGTAGCCCGTTTCTCGGACGATTGTCTCGGGGAAAGTCTTTAAGAAAGACTGATTGGACGCAATCATTTGCTCTGTTCGTTTTAATCGCGTCAGCCTGTCCAACTAATCCCTCGCCCTTCGTCGCGTTCCCGCGAATAGAAATATTATTTCTATTCGCAATAAAAATGAAATTATTCCTTGACGATGTCTGGCAGATATCGCGGCGTAGGCGGAAAAAATAAGTTCGACCAACCAGCAGGGGTATTTCCCCGTTTCCATTATAAAACGGTCGTACCTGGCCGAGTGTTTCAACGACAACGATAAAGTTGCTATGTATACAGCGATATCCGACAACACCGAATAAACACATGGCCGATAGATATTTATTTTTCTGCCTCATGGTCGGCTTAAACCCGGACGAGATACGCGAATAAACAATCCGGACATATGTTTCTCTTCCACTTGTCGTGCACCTTTACATGCAATCGTTCGGTTCAATTATATAACCGATCATTTTATACTTCTATCTCCATCTTCCTCGCAACCGGATATCGTTCTGTACGTAACGCGACTTTGAACAAGATCCGAAGAATATCGTGATAAAACCCATTAATCCTTATGGTTCTCGGGGAAAAGACGGGCAGATACGCCACATCTACCGTCTGTCCCTAACCTTTGCACGATCGGAATAATTTAAGTCGAAGGTTACGGACCTTTGGGGAACGCGATCGATGATAGTTGGAGAGCCTCGAGGCGACGCGGCCACTCGCGGCGGAAATAGCAACGATGACGTACTTTTTTTTCTGCGTGAACAACGCATCGGTCGCTGTCGGGATCAACATTCCGCTTGAACGCTTGTATATGACGCTCTCGATGACGCCAACACTCCCACGCGATTTTCCAGGCACCCTCGAATGGTATTCGGATCGCGAAACAAACATCCTGCGCTTCACGAGTACAGAGAGGACGAATGAGAGAGAGAAAGAGAGACAGAGACAGAGACAGAGAGAGAGAGAGAGAGAGAGAGAGAGAGAGAGAGAAACAGAGATAGAATACGTCCTTTCGAGCTCTGTTGTTTCGACTCGCCACAAATATTTACCAAATATCGATCCCCCTCCTACCATGTAACCCCTTCCTGTCCCCTTTTTCCGCTATCTCCGTCGCACAGAGAAGGGAGGAGGATACGCAAATTGCATTTGCGTTGACCGCCGCTACAGTCCCGACATCGTCGATATTTGTACTAGGTTGTGTATCGAGGCGGAGATTGGCGGATCGCCAATTAAAATCTGCGTACTCGTCCCCTGTTCGCAAGGCAAGAACGCTCTAGCCGAGTTGTTATAATCGTGTATTCGCTTGCAAATTTATGAGTCATTTTTTTTCCTGTCTTCTGCTTACACGTGGTGAAAAGTTAAGCGAATCTTAAGTACGACGAAATCGATTCTTTGCGATTCTGGGACGTTTATTCTGTCTATCGTTTCATTTATCTCATTTTAGTAAATGGACCTTTTTTTATCAGAATTTGAAATCGCGCAGTTCTTTACGTGCGAAAACTACGCAAACTTTATATGGTTTTGTTAACTTCGTATGCTCTTTGCAGTCACAATCACGCGATTATGGTTCTTGCACATATAATCTTTTCGCAATACAACACGGGACTTAGACTTCGTATTATACTATCATACGTAATACCTATTAACACGTAAACACGTTATCTCTTAATAAATAGTTAAACGATAAACTGTTGACAGTACGTATTCTTTATATATGACGCCAGATATGTAAGACGTGTTAACGATAAAGAAGTATTTATTTTCTATATTCCTTATTCTGAATTCCTCGTCGTTCTATTACACTGTCAAAGAGGTAATGAGAGATGTATTGAGGTGACAAACTTCACTGGTATCTTGAAGCTTTCTTTATTAAATTAGATAATAGAAATATCACCATATATACCATAATCATCTATTATAAGAACGTGGAAATACATCCAAATTACAAACAGTTTCGGCAATAGCTGAACGAGTTTTAAACGAAGGACTGAACAGAGCTTCAGAGGATTATTTCTGAATAATTTCCGAACTTTGCGTTCTTCGATGAAGTCGTTAATGTACGAGATAGATGACATCAGGTTTGATTCATAGCTTTCAAAGCATCAAAAATGCAAGCGCTTATCGTGCGACGAACGTCCCCCCGCTTTGCTACCACTTTCTGGTGGACATATGTATTATGCAGATCGTTCGAATAACGGTACAGCAGTCGTATGTTGACTTCCACGGCTAGTAATAGATAGCGACGCGTTATTTTTAACGAAATTGCGAGCTGCCTTGGGATAATGTTAGCTTCCGTCTTTATACGCGAGGTCTATATAACGTTTTATTGATCCGCCAGCGTTACAAACACGTTCCGGATATTTACTGTCCGCAATTTCTTTCTCTTCGAAGGACTTGGTCTATACACGAGCGTACGAGGCAAATACTGGTTTACCTGACCATCGTTTCTTTAATGAATATTGACTTTAAAAATATTCCCACACGATGATACCAAACAGAAGACCAACCAAGTCAAGCAATCGAAAAATTTGATCCAACAGTCGTAAGCACAGTTGCATACAGGGGATGGAAGGGGAAAATAATTAGACAAAAGGGTTGGCTAATTATCATGGAACCGAGGATTCTCTTTGTCGGATCGAAGGCAAACGTACGATACGGAGGCAAAGGTGACGACGAGCAATGGCGTAGATCGTTAAAATAATAAAGGTTGTTATTGAACCGGCGGGCATTCAGCGCAAAAATTTGAATTCCTCCCGGTCTGCATCTGTCGCTGCTCGGTTTGTGTGCCTTGCCTCCCTCGCTTTCCTTTTCGCCCGTTTCCTCGACGAACGTTCCGAGAACGAACCGTGCGTTCCCTTCAGCGCAATATCCGAGAGAACGGCTCGACATTATGCGAGCTATCGATACTGTACGCGGTTGCGGCTACGCTACGTCGTATTATTAAAGACGCTCCGTGAACAGAAAGGGGCCAAGCGAAAAGAGAGAAGAACAAAAAAAGAAGAAAGAGGAGAAGAGGAAGAGAGATCAAGAACGGCTCGAAAAGGCGAGAAGCAGAGTGGGAAGATGACGAGGGGATGGTATCGTGAGGTGGAAAACGGTGATTTCGACGATGCTGTTTTTTCTGTTTCCGTCGCGGCATGAATATTCCAGCACGCGCATCTGCATAGGTTCTCGTTCGAGAAAAAGGAGAACGGGGTGAAAGAATCAACCGGGTGGTGTGGGTTAAAATGGAAGAAGAGACAGAGGATAAAAAGGAAAAATGGAGAAGAGAAATATACGAGGAGAGAGCGAAGCTTTGAGGAGGAGGGTGGGTGGGGGGTGGGGGGAGTCTCAACGAAAAGTAAAACCGAAGGCTTGCCTTTCCACCGGTGACGTATTATGCGAGAATCGTGAGGTAGGGGGTTGGAGACGCGGGGTTACGAAGGAGGTGGCAGAATGTGGGCGGCTGGAAAGGTGGATGGCGGAAGATGGAAGGCGAAGAGTGGCGGGGGAGGACGTCGTTTGGCAATCTTAGGGGGATTCCGTGGATACAATGGGATCTCAATACATCACCTCGCCTAACCCAACGCCCACCCCCGACCCCCACCAACCGCCCCGTACCCCTTGGTGTTCCTCCTCTCGTGCCACTTCCTCGAACCCCCGCGTTCGTCCCGTTTGCACCAGCACCAACGAGCTTCCCAGATGCCGTAATAGCTTAGGAGCCGGCGTAATAGCTGCCACTGCCTTCCTAGAGAGAGTTATAGTTCAACAACGCAGAAATGGAATCGCGAGAGGAAGCAGCAGCAGCGATAGCAAAGTGTGCGACAGAGAGAGAGAGAGAGAGAGAGAGAGAGAGAGAGGGAGAGAAATGGAGGATTGGAGAGACGAACTGCCAGGTGGAAGTGGTGTAAGTAGAACTATGGAGGAGAAGAGAAGAGGAAAGTTGCATGGAGACGATGATGGAGCATACGAGAATTGTTATACAAAAGGACGAAGAGGGGACGAGCGAAGATATCGAGCCAAACGACAGAAGGATGCAATAACCACGACGAAGGACTAACAATTACGGAGATGTGAAATGTCGCGTACGGAACGATGCATCGCTTATCGTAATATTTTCGAAACGAGAAGAGCTTTCAGGAGAAGGAAAGGAACCAAATTTCACGATGAAATCGGGTCGTAGGACCTTGACTCAGCTTTTAATTCAATCGTGCAAAATTAAATGGAACGGTTAATCTAATAGTCTATTCTGTTAGCGTCAGTTTCTTCCTATGACTTCTTGTTCAATTATTGTAAATAGAATGAGTTGTAACTTCTTCCGATAAAAGTCTCAGTTTTCTTCGAATATATGGAAACGGTAACTTGCGTTCAACATTCGGAAGAGGTATATTATACGTTCTCGAAAAAAATTGGCTACAATGACGATAAGAAGAGAACGACAAGGAACGAGGATTAACGACAGTGTCGATGTAAAAAATAAATTCGAACAGTATTTATCTTTTATAAATTTTTTACCAGTCCGCTAGAATACGCAGAGTGCTATATTAAATCAATTGTCATACGGAAGAACGTGCACTTCACTGTCGGAGAGGAAACCGTAATCGAAGCGTTTCGAGAGCTAGCCACGGCAGCGAGCGAGATGGAGAATAATTAATAGCAGGGACACCGTGTGTAACGAGATATAAGTATTACTCGGAGCGAATCGCGCGGATCTCCGGCTGGTTCCGTGTTTGGAAACCTCCGAGTACTTCAAATACGTTTATCGAGCTTCAATTCCACCTTTCTATCTCCTAATACGGATGGATCGTAACGCGATATTCGTTCCCCTGAAACGATTTATTTTATACCCTGGTCCAGACGTCCGCGTTACATCGTCCTATATTTTATGTCCGTTCCAATGATCCGTAATATATAAATCTAATTGACGTACATACACAGTACCGGTTTTTCGTTCAAATTCCTTACGATCCTTAGGATTTTCTATTCCCAAGAAATTGTGAAAGCCGTAGAAAAGAATAAACGAAAGAAGAAATCAGCATTCCTGGCGAAGTAAAATTACACGCGTCGAACATCCCCCTGCGAAAATTTGTTCGAAGACAAGGTCTATAGATGGTGGAGACGAACGAATGGAGAATATGGCAAAATCGTTGGAGTTCGATATCGTGCGATCACGTCCGCGTGCTCGCGCCATTTCTGTTTACCGTGCACCTAACACGGATGCATTACGTGATGCTGAATACCGTAATCCTGCATTCCAGTCGCGAGCATCCTGCAAGGCAGAAAGAATCCCGCTTTGCGCCCCAGTCTGTCCTGTTCAACCACCCCCCCAGTTTCCTCCCCACATGCCACCGCTACCTTGCCAGCTCGTGCCACCCTTCTCCATCTCGCAGCGTCGTCGTGTCATCTCACTCCAACCTCGTCCGCCCCCTGTACACCGAAAACGTAGAAGGTGCATATTCAGGAGAGTAGCTCGTGGAAACTTCGGGACGTTGACACCAGAAGCTGGATTCTGGATGGTTGGGTTGGACACAACCCGTCCGTTAACATAGTACCCCCTATGCGAAATTGGTAGGGGGTAGGTGGTACAGCCTGTAAGAGCAAGGCGAAGGGAGAGAGAGAGAGAGAGAGAGAGAGAGAGAAAGAGGAGAAAGGTAGAAAAGCAAGGCAACGAGAAGGGGGATGTGTCCCAGCTAGACGTTCCACGGGTGGAAGGCAGAAAATTCTTGGTCGACCGTCGTTAGACGAAGAGGGCCGTTATTACGTCGACCTCGTCGTCCTCCTCGTCGTTGTCGTCGTCGTCGTCGTCGTCGTGGCTGTCGACGTCGACGTCGTGCAGTTGTAGGCCACGTCGCCCCGTGGAAAAGGCGTGGCAACGTCGCGTTCGCGCACCTTTGCACCTGGTGCGCCGGGGAAGACACGCCTCCGTGGAATTCCTCTCTCTGGTCCGCCTACACGCCCGTTCCTCTCGTTCTCCATCTCTGTCACTCTGTCCGCATCCCTCTGCCTCTCTCGCTCCAACTCGTCCTGGCTCACTCGTCCATCCGTTCTCCACTCCTCCGTTCGTCTCGCTCGTCGAGGCTAAGAGAGGAGATCTCGCCGATCTCTATTCTCTTCTCTACCTCCCCCTCTACTCGCGCCAACGTCACCGCTACTGCCATCCTCTCTTTCCTCTATCCACTACTTCTGGAGCTCCACCACCAGTTCTATCTTCCGTAGCAGGGAGAACCAAGCTCCTCCACCACCACCGCCACCCACTACTACCATCGTATCAACTCCACCGCCACCACCGTCGTCTCCTCCTGGACTACTCCGCCGCCACTATCCTGCTTTAAAATCGTTTCGGCTAAATGCATGTGTGTTTCGTACGTATGTACGTACGTAGACGAAAATCCGCCGGTGGCTGAGACGCATGCTCGTACAGAGTAGCGTAAAGGATACAACACGAGGCAACCGGAGTATGTGTTCTATTCACACACACGTTCAAATGCGCGCGCAATATTCGCCTCTGCTCTGCCAGCTAGCAGTGCCATCCGCCCACTCGGTATTCACGCCGTTCCACGTGACCCCCCTTAAACCGTGCTTGTGCCCCTTCTACCAGCCAAGCTTTCGGGGGAAGGAAAGGAAAAAAGAAAGAGGAAAAAAAAATAGGGGGCGAAGCGGAGAGTTCGAGTAGAGGAGAGATGCTCGCGAGCGGGCGCGATTACCGCAGACTCGCGGAATCCCTTTCCGCTGCCCCTCCCTCAACCCCTCTCGTGGAACTTCCTTTTTTTCACCTCTCTCTCCTTGAGATGCGAACTACCGTCGGGACGTTACCGCGTACGAGTCTACCTAGCGAGAGAGCGGCAGGGGAAGGACGTACGTATTGATCAGGGCCAAGTAATGTCTGGAGATGCAGTCGGAATTACTTTGGGTCATTTGATTTCTATGCCCTGTCACGACGAGTCGATGGAAACCGAATTCATCCCCTTCAGCCTGTTCAGATTAAGTGCACGATTAAATGCACGTGTTTCGAGTTTCTCCATGGAGGGATATTCGCGAGACGCTCGATCGTCCTCGTAGTTAGATTCAAAGGGAAAAGTTTTCGAAAAATGAGGTGGCACTCGTTTGGGTAAATGATCAGTCTGATACTGATTAGTCGCATTTCCCTTGTCCGTCGACTCCAACTTTTGTTATATATTGTCCGATGTAGCGAAGAAAAGAAGTCTACCCTCCGGACCAGGGGGGAGGGGTAACGAGCACAGGCGAAGGAAATCGAAACTCTGCGGGAACGTTAAAGAAGTCATGTATGTACACGAACGAATGGGGAAGAGGCGAAGATAAAAGGGGATTTTCTCCCTTGGTACGTTTCAGTGGAGGAAAGAGAAGTCACGTTTGCGGGCTACGCGACTCGGACATCCCTTATCCCGAAGTCTGACATTCGTAACGAGCGGTAGGACAAAAATTACCGGCAGGACGTAAAATCAAAAACTATGTTTCTTTTACAACCCTACGGAATAATGCATGTCGTAAAGCGGTTTCCTCCGCCCGAATCGAACCGCTATGCTTCCGCCAGCGACGGAGTTCAACGTGAAGGGACGCGCGATGCAGATTTAATTAAAACTCGTAGACCGGACATCGAATGAAAAAAATAGAGCAAGTTCATCGTCTTCTCGTGTATCGATCCTAGAAATTTAACGTGGACCTAAATTCCAACTGGCCCGGAAAAAATTGACAAAGGCTCTTCTCTATTCCAGTTAATTATCGCGCTGCGCGATCGAAAAGCAAAGTTCCGTCCTTCGAGAAACTAAAAGTCCAAGGACGAAAATTCAAATAACGCGGCGGTTATTAAATTAAAGATAACGCGATACCGGGACACGCGAGCGTGCTTAAAAACTTGGTGCCCTTTTCGCGCTGTTCGAGATCGAAATCGCAAGCTGCGAATACTCGAGCGTGAGATCACGCCTGTTGGTAATTATTTACAGAGTCTCGAGCCTCCCCTTCATTAAGTCACTAATTACCGGCGTGCATACGCGTGCATGTAAGAAGTTGGAGCATATATAGAGAGAATCAGCTACTGTTCTGCCAGCTCGTATCTACGAACTTCCGACGTTGTAGCCCTTTCTTGCCGAGTATAGCGATATGGTGGAAACGTTCGCACGATCCAGACATCTATTTACAAGGTTGCACGTCTCGGTTACGTTGGCATACCTAATTCGACTCGACTCGCCTCCTTGGATTTCGTCGCTCGTTAATATCGGATCGAGGGAAAGATCAACCCTTATTAGCATCGTTTGCAGCATTTTATCGCATATGTTATCACTTTCTACGTAAATAGAAAAATAAGTCGGAATCACAGGATACAATTTTCCTATGCGACGGAATTCTGTCCTCCTTAGTTTGTATTATGTTCGTTTGTAAAGTTTATAGCGTTTCTCAGAATCAATGTAATCTTCTTCTATTATGTATTTAACGGAATCGAGAAAAAATGAAAAGATTTTCGAAGAATATTTATTCAATAAAATTTTGATCCTATGAAAATGGATTTCCTTTTATTTCGTTTAAATTTTCCAAGCACATACTAGATTAACCTGTTTGAAAAGACACGATGAAACATTCTTCAAAGCTTGGAGAAAAAAATCAATCAATTTCCACGTGATATATCGAACAGGGTCAAGCAATAAAACAGGTTGAAAAGAGGTGTGTCGAGCAACAGCACGTGGTGTTTCGCGGCAGAGGCTGCGTTTCCCACGCGTGGGGGATGACAGGGGTGTACACGGTCGGCCGATCAGTGGGTAGAGGGGTTGTTTAGAGTGAGCGAAAGAGAGGAAGACAGACGGTAAAAGGGAGGAGGAGAGAGGCGTTGAGGAGGGGTTGAAAGCACGTGGTGCTGGCGACGCGCGCCTCTCCAGCTACGGCTGGCTGTATATCTATCGAGCTTTCCACCCCCAGCATCCCCCCCACTTGTTGTGCTTTACCGTGTTGTGTTGCTATGTTGCCTTGTGTATCGAGAAAGTTCAACGCCGGCTAGACGATGTTTCCCATCCAACACCGGCCGTCAGAATCAACAGGCTTCTCTCCTCTCCGAAAGTCGCTCGCGTCTCCTTCCCCTTTTCTCTCTCCTCGAAAGGAAGGATCGAAGAACGAAACTTTTTCAACAAGATTAAAATTTCATGATACGTACAACGTGCAAGTCAGGGGAATAGAATTTTGATCGGGACGAGAAAAAACTGGCCACGACAAATCTCATTTCGAGATTTACCAACGTAGCCAACTTTCTTTTGATTACGTCGGGGACGTTGCTTCGGGAGATCCAATATTTCTTTTTTTCTCCATATTACCCCTCCTTTTTTTCGAGAAACTATCGTATTATCGGTAAGTAATTTTGGAAATTTCCTCCGAGGTAGAAGAATTAGATGAGACGTCTATTTTATGAAAAATAGTTGGCTTTTGGAGAGAAGCGACAGAGAAGAGAATTAGAAACGGAACTTTCCGTTTGCTAAATTCGCGAGATTCCAACAGCACCCAGTTTCCTCGACGACGTCTGCCGATCTTCGACCAACAACTTCGTTGATTATCGAAAGGGTAACGTACAACGATGCCGAGTTCTTCAAGGGGATGTATGATTATTGAACGCCCGTTCTCGGTCGAATTTTAAGGGCGGCAACCCTAAAGGGAATATTCCCGCCCTTCATTTCCTACCGTTTGTTCCAAACTTTTAATTTCGACATCAATCCCGAAGCTTATATTGCAATAACTTTTCAATTTACATTTCAGAATCAATCGCTTAGGCCACGTGTGTTTTCTGAAATAACAATCATTGTGTATATTCATACGTAACAATGGAAGATAGAATGTTTAATGTATTCGAGGTGTGTTCAGATGTCGACGAAGTAATTTTTGAAACATTCGAAAATGTAGTCCACCATCTCGCGGTAAATGGGAGATTCGGGGATACGAGTGACTACCCCGAAGGAAACATCCCCCGAGATCTTTAACTCCGTAGTCCTTCAGGAGTTGGCGGGTTACTTGGTATGCAAGAAGTATAGCCATTCATCTCCCGATCTCCGGCAAAGGCCCGACCTCCGGATATAAATTAGCTTTTGTTTAGCATTCAATGCAAGCCGCCTTTTCCACTGGCCATGCCGTTGCTTTTGCCTGATCCACAGTTAGACAGCCACCTGCTCGAACCACCCTTGGCAATACGATGCAATTAATGTAGCCACTGGCTGCCTCTAGGTCGAGCCAATTAAACATTTGCGACTGCCATGAAAAGGAATCGCCTCCGACGTTAAAAGGGAATTAAATTCCCGAAGGTATCGAGATCGGAATTCGACGTAAAAATTTCCGTTTGCTACATCGTCGAGTACGTAAAAACGAAGGAAATGGAAAAAGAATTTAGTTATCGATATGTTGAACAACTTTCTACTTCCGACAGAATCGCTTCGTTGGAGGATTTCGAAATTTATTTAAATCCACACACTTTTCACGGCAATCTGTATTTCCGTGGCAAAGTCAGGAAACTCTAGAGTGGCGAATAATGAAACGTGCGAGCCGAACGGCTGAAAAATCCTGCGAGATAAGCGAGGAGACCGTAGAAACGTCGAGTACGTGAGGTACATTGTCCGTCGCCGAATCTAGGAGGTTTAATCTATCATTACGCGGCGGAGAAGGAACAACCGTCGGGGGCGAAAAGCTGCGGTAACTAGCAGGGAATAATTAATAAATGCGAGGATGCATTAGTATGCGTGGTGTAGGATGAGTTCGTGCGGGCCGTGAAGTCGAATGAACGCGGACGCGAAACTGTGTTTGAGAGAGGAGCGGAGAGTCACAGGAATTATAAAATAATAAAGAGAAAATTACGTAATGTGAGGATCAGATGAGAATTAGAGGACAATGAAGACGGGGTAAACCAGCGCCGTCTAACGGGCTAGACCACCTACAGGGGTGGGGAGGGGGTAAAAAATAGGGAAGGGGAGAGGCGAGCAAAGGGATGGGAAACGGAGGTCGAGGACCAGACGTCTTAATGTCTGCATCGTCGAGAACGCGTCCCTTGCGCATGACTATCTCTCCGTGAGCTTACATCTTTCCGATAAGAAGCTCCGCTTCTACGAATAAACTCGACCATTTCTAAATTCTTGTACTGCCACGGACTTTAAATTAATAACGTTACGCAAACATATACGTAATGGAAGCAATCTACGAGGACAGGATTTTTCCATTTGAAAGATCAATGGAATCTTTGAGATTTCATTAAAGAAGCGGTAGCTCGAGGGAATCGCACGAAATTTATCGGACACGTAGGAGGCGTGATCTCGTTCGCCTCGCCGCTAATCGGGCTTCCTAATTAGTAGTCAGGCGACGTATACCCGGCTGCGACTTTGTAAATGGTAACAATGTTATGTAATTAGGTAAAAAGTTCTGTAATCAAGAAGTAGATCTTCTCAGGCAAGACTCTCTCTTTCTCTCTCTCTCTCTTTCTCTCTTTTCGCCTCGAACCAGCCCGCCCCTCTCATTCGTATTAAAATAGTCCCGCTAGGAAAGCGTGCGTTGTGCCCTGCATATCTTAAAACCCAGGGGTTGCGAGGGAAGAGACCGGGGCTAAGATCTGCCACCCCCATCCGGTTCTGATTTTTCTCGCGATTCATATTGCCCACGGACGAAAGAGCGCTCCGGATTACGTTTCGAAGGAGATCGTAGCGTTTCAACCCCCTTTTAAATTTCATCGATATTTCCACGCGCCGAAAAAAAAGGAAGAAAAAGAAACATTTCCCATCTACCTCTTGGTTGGTGAGTGTACGTGGCGAGTACGGTTTATAATACCGTCGCGAAATTCACCGAGTTCTAATCGCGTCTGCCGATCGGTCGCGATAAATTCAACCGCCTTTAATTATTTCGCAAGGCGCAGAGAACCAGCGCGGCCAGTTTATTCGAGCGGTTACGATGTTTAATGAAACAGGATCGAACGAGTCGGCCAGGTATAACGTTTGCACGTGCACGATCGGCATTAGTCTTCCTGATATCATCGTATCGGGCGAGAATCATTCGCGAAGTCAACGAAACCAGCCGAAACTGTTGACGTCAGTCTTTCCAACGACAAGGTACGTTTGTGTAGAGTCACCGATGATCTCATTGTCCCGTACTCACATACGTAAGCGACTAGCCTACGAGCGTTTTTCGCGCGTGTATCGTGGAATCGAGCTGTGTTCCTGGCAACCTATGCGCGTTTGTTGGCTTCTTAGAAAGCGACGAATACGTGTTCCAAGTCGCATGCATAATATCTCTTCTACGGGCATCCTCTTCCCGCGCCTAGACGAATCATCGCTCGTCCTTGTGGAAAACGTTGTTTAACTTTTCCTTTATCGAACACGGAAACATTGTAACGTTACGTTAGAACAGCAAACGTGGTAAAAGAAGCAGAAGAATGGCAGAGATTTAGAACGGATAATGCGGAATGTATTGAAACGATAGTCTTTTTGTACGCGTGCCAATATACGGTGGAATTTAGGTTCTTTCATCTATATTAGTAGTTCCACCCATATTTCGAATTACGTGCAATTATTTAAACTGGAATCATTTCACTTAACTGAAAATCATTTGAATTCCCAAAATTACACTGTCGCAAATCTATAAAGTTTCTATAAAAAAAACGTGAATTAGTCGTTTCGATTATCCTGGTAATTCTCGTGTAAAATATATGGAACGAGGCAACATCGATTCGCAAAATGTAGGACACTCAAAATCATCCTATCACTTTCGATGTAATTTTGAATCATCGAAACTTGCGATTAGCATTATTATTCTGTTATACGTCTCGTTATAGTATCTTCGTTTCGACACGATTTAAACGAAAGGTAAACGCTATACCTACGATTTTTTCGGAGTTCGGATGAAAAGTTCTCGATGAAATTGGTACGTTCGAACGTAGAAATAGAAGACAAATTGTAAGTCTGATCACGATGCAAAAGCGATCTTAAGCGTCTTACATGATTGCGTGCAGCAAGGATACGTACGATATTCGTGGCAGTGTATCGGCACACTGACACGCCGAAACGAAACGATTTCAATAAACATGCTTGACGCACACGTACGTGCAAAGTGGCACGAATGGTTTTTTCCTAGAGCCGGCTACGTGCGTGGGCGGCATCGACTTTGCTTCCCTATCGCACGTAAAAGCCAAGATAAACGTTATTTATTTTTTTTTCTCTTAACCGTGTGTATACCAACTGTAAACTCGTGTGGGTGTGATTCGCACGTTGTGTCGTGCGCATAAGCATCGGTGAATGAAGACGTTGTATCGCAATAAGACGATACGGTTACTATTCGATAAAATTAAATCCAACGATACTTGAACGCGGATATTGGCGCCCGGATCGTCGATGTAAATCGCTGGTAAAATACGACGAAGCTGGTTACATTAACCACGTTGGCAATTGCGTGTTACGTTCGTTCCTCGTTGCTTCGTATCGCGTACGATTTAGATTGCACGTCACTCTCCGTTTATTTAACTTTACCAGCACGCGCATTATTTGCGTTACAATACAACGTTTACGTCACGGCCCCCCTCCCCCCTCCGTCCTGGCATTTCGTGAAAATGTGCATTCTTTTAAATAACGATATATCAAGTTGCCGTTTGGCTCGAGTACATGGGTAAATAAACCGCCTAAACGATCCAATCGCGTCGTAATGCAAGTTTCACGCGCATCGTAGCGATTACGTACGCAATTCTATTCTTTCCTTCGGGCAAGACAAACGATTCATTGTTCCTTTGTAAGAGGCGATTACGTGAAATATAAAATCGAAAGTACCGGCGCTGCCAACCCTCGACTTGACCAAATCTTTCAATTTTGTATGCCCAATTGGCGACGATCGGTACGAAGGATCAAGATCGAGAGGCAAATCGGCGAAGAAAGGTAAAAAGGAGAAATTACTTCGGGCGCGTAAAGTTTTCCCTAAATCGTAGGACACGTTTTGCTCGTTAAGGGTCGTCGACGGATAAGTAACGACGGCGCCGGGCGTCGGCGGAGTGGTCGGTCGAGAGAGTAACAGCAGCAATGGATGGGGCGCGAGTTAGATGGTAGAGGACGCGGTAGCAGGCTGGAATTAAATAAAAATAAAACGCGAGATAATAACGTTAGCGAAGGAACCGAGAGCCCAAGACAAATAGCCCAGGGAAAACAAAGCGTATTATAAATACCGGGTGACAGGACGAGTTGGTGCGGCAGAGTGAGTAGCGCGAGCAAGTAAGAGGGTGGTTTTCAACAGGACCGAGGCGGCCAGAAGAAGGAAAAATGGAGGGGGGGTTGGTTGGTGGTTGGCAACGACGACGACGACGACGACGACGACGACGACGACGACTACGAGAGGACGGTAGTGACCGTGTCGTGTCCTGCGAAAAAGAGAGAAGAAAACGCTCGGAGAAAAGCAGCGAACGATGCCCCTCTAGCATTTTTGCTACCTGCGGACACAATGAGTGGCCGGATTTCTTTTTCCGTGGTCGTTACTCACCCTCCCACCGAGGGATAGTATTCTTATCCAAGCCGGAATTACAAATTTCAGACACCGAGCCCTTGTGTCGGACAGGATTCTGACTGCGCGTTATATTCTCCTCCAAAGTGGCTTTGCTTCGCGCGCTCTTCTTTTACAATTACCCTATCTACCCTCTCTACCCTTTTCCTATTTTATTCACTCTCTTTTCCCTCTTTTCTTCCCCTTTTCTTTCCGCGTTCCTCCCTTTTCGTTCTTCATTTATTTTTTGGCGTTCAGACAGAAAACGGACGAAATACGTATGTATTGTGGATTACTCACACTGGGACGAGCGTGGCCGCGTGGATTCAGCTGCCAAGGAACCGTCGATGGTTGGAACTGTTCCTTTCCCCACGAACCGTTATCGAACGGATTCTCACCGATGTGTCCCTGCAAGAGAAACGTACGATTAGTATCGCCATTGTTTTAGATCTTCCAGAAACCTGCGCTTTCAAACCTCCAATCAGTCACTCCTTGATTCTCACCGAAGAAGATCAGAGAAAATAAGAAAAAGTTACATGGATCGAAGAGAAACTCGGTGAAATAAAATCACGCGACTCGACTTCTTTTTTTGGTAGAACGGGTCTCATTAACACGAAGAAGCAACTTCGCTCTCCGACAATTTCGCGGGAAAATATTTATTCCTCTCGCGGTATTTTCCTCTCGAGAGGCAAGCGAGCGAAGCCCTCTCGCGAAGAAAAGAGACATCGATCTCCGGGAGTTCGCAGTTTCAAAAGTTTTTTTCCTCGATGCTCCTCCACGCAGCTCTGAGCTTATTTTTGTAATATATTCCGCACCCTCCGCCGCCCTTTCTCGACTTTGCACCCCGTAAGCCTTATTTTTCTTTTAACTTTATTTCTAACCTAGAATCCCGCGACTGCGAGAGGTGGCACGCGCATAAATCAGCCGGTATAATGAGAACACTTCGTCTTCGGCCGGCTCGCCCTCTCGCTCGCAGACGCATCCCTTACGGGCCGCCTATTATATCATTCTTTACTTCGCCTGTGGATTTCTGCCTGCCGCGATTATATTAATATTCGTTCGCACGACTCGGGACTTTGCCCTCGATCTCGTCTGCCATCCACGCGATTTCGATGCGTCCATCACCGAAGGTGGTTTTCCTATCCCTCTCAAAAAATTTCTGTTCATTCGATTGCCCGATTCCTATGAAATTTTTGGCCCTGTTTTGTAAGATTGATATTTCGCGCATACACACGGAAAGTAGTCGAACATTTGTACGCGTTGTACGAAAGATATTGAAATTCCATTAGCGCTGTTATGAGACTCGACTATCGTGCTTATATCTGGCGCGTAAAATTTAAGTAAAACCGGCGTGATCCACCGGTGGGCCACATCTTTTTACCATCAGGCGGCGTGTGTTTCACGCCATATACGTTTCCAATTTTAATTTATAAAAATGCAATTTAACGAAAACCGGAATAAAAGTCGAATGTTATTGAAGAAGGCACGAACGAAAAAGCGCGCCAGCGTGTTAAATGATTTTTACTTGACGCATTTTAGCATTGGCATTAGTTTCTTTTCTCAAGAATGAAAAGTAGATCGATGAGTATCCATTTCCATAGCACAGTGTAGATAAAAATTAAAGTAATTTCAGAAGGTACTGAGTTGAATTGTCATTTTCGTTCAACGAATAAACAAACTTTCGTTACAGCGGTTCGACTGTTTTAATAGTCAGAGCCTATTTTAATGATTCGTTAGCATGGAAGAACGAACGAAGACCGAGTATCGTAATTATCTGTATTGAATCAGAGGAATTCCTGCATAATCAAAGATCCGTGGAATTAATCGTCGTTCCTATTACGTCCGATCGAAGAAGCTACAAATCAACGACTCGGCACGATTATTTTCTCACGAACTGTTAGGACGAATCGTCTAACAATCGGTGAGAGCTAGTCGTTCTGCCATTTTATTCGACCGTGCAAAGAACTTGTTCCATAAGCGGCAAGGTACAAGGTAGAAATAAACAGTGGCGGTGGAAAATAATGAACCGGATAGCATATATAAATACCCCAGCGGCTATTGAAGTACATTGTGCGCTTCATTTGCATGAGGCAGCCGCGTTCTCGACGCGCAGCTGGACATACACGCGACAAAAGAAACGCGCAAACAAAACACGCAACGCGGCCACATCGTCGTGTGCCACGCAGTGGCCTAACGTTCCGCGTTCCACCTTCTCGACCAACGGTGCGTCCGATGCCATCCGGTATCAAAGCGAAACAATGTGTCCCTACACTCCCTTGGCTTGTAACTTATGCACACTTTCAGTCGTCGTGTTCGTTGTTCGTTCGTCTTCGTCGTTCCTGTCTGTCCCACATACCTTGTTTTCGATACAAAGTATGCTGGATGCAATTAGCTTGAACGCGATTCACGACGAGAATTTGTTGCCACGTGGACAGATGGATGGATTAACGAGCGACGAGCGTGAGAGAAGCGCATAAGTTGCCCGATTTCGACGATGCGTTGATAGCGTGCACGTTGGCGGAGCGTGATGTACGATAAGCGAGCAGCATCGAGCGATCGACTTTTACGTTTGTCAGATTTGACGGATCTCCCATTGGGAGTAGAAACATTTATTCCACAAATAAATATGCAGAATACGAGAGAAGAATACCGGATGATGATATTAAGAAAAAATTGTACGTGTGTTTGAAACAAGAAAAATTATGCAGATGTACTGTGGAGTAGAATCGAGTGGCAAGAGGAATCTTCATGGCCGGTGAAAACGTAAAAAGGATATAAAATTAGTATACAAGGCGGCAATAAAAACGATGATCGACGAAGATTACTCGGGGAGTTCTTCGTAGGACACTCTCTGACGAAATGAAACGTTTTATCGGTCGGCCGTGTCTACAAAGGGAGTGTGGGGGAGCCGAGGGGGTTGCGGAGGAGCACGACGGGGGCGCGAGAGCCAGTGATTGTAATCATATTTTCAGAGGGACGGATTTATGCAACGCACCGCGCCGTCTCTGTACATAAAACGCATTTAAAATTCTCCAGGCAGCCAGGAAAGGTGGCTCCTGTCCCTGTCGATAGAACAGGCAGCTGGGAGAAGGGAGGGGGGTCGTGGAGCGCCGCGGGGGTTGTAATTGGCAATATCTATCGAATTTTACAATAAATCTCACCGAGCCCCGAAGGAGAGCCCACGGGGGTGGGACGTAGCAATAAAACACCGGGTAGTATCGCGAGGGGCTGCCACACCATGCACTTAACGACTTATCTTATCTTGGAATTAGGTCGCGGTTAGAACTCCTTTAATCCGGGACCAGCACGAATGCCAACGATGTATTCGTTGCTAATTATAACCCGTAAATTCATGACGGTGAATGATTAATAGACTTTTGCGTTTGTTTCTTACGCAGGAAGCTTCGTATTAATAGAAAGATGGTCTGTTCCAACGTCTTTCTGTCTTTTGTCAAGAAAATTAGGAATATACAAATTCCTTGTGATTCGAAGATAAAATGGTACGGAACAATCGAAATGTTTGCAGCGATATAGAGACTAATGTTCGAATTGTGTTTGTATCGAAAGCGTAATAAAGATATAAGTTTCGTACTGAAAAGTGCAAAGTTCATTATTACGGATATTAGTTCGCTATATGAATTTATAGAGCGTTCGAAAAAGTAACTCGATTTTATCTCTTTTTTTATTAGACTTCGTATCGATGTACGTTGGTCTACTCAAATTTAATGGAAAATAGGGCTACATATCTCTATTGCAATAGCTGCTGCAAATGGTAAAGTATTCGAGACAGTTCAGCTGAGATATCTTTTGAAAACATGCTTTCATTGGATAAATGGCTGGAACGACTAGACCTTGGAAAAACAGGCGTTAATATTTACTCTGATTCGTGGCCTTAAACGATCCACCGGAGTGATGCAGTCACAGTCGTAATTAATGTTGACTTCACAGTTTAGAAAGTGTCCTTCCCCGCGCAAAGATAATACAATCTTTTCCACGAAGCGTGACGAATATGTATAATGTAGAAAACGCAGGAAGAATTGTATTCTAGAAAATACTAGAAATCTTTCTTTTGCAAAGCTCGCAATAGCCTTCGTCCAATGTTACCTATGAAGCGTGCGTGAAATTGTACGAACGACAAAATTCACGGGGCAAGCAAATGGGTAGAGGAGGAGTTAAGAAATTTCCAAACACACGGACGGTATTTGTGGCCCCGTCGATTTTTATCCTCGGCCGTTAAGTCTTGTAATGCCAGCAAATAGACGCGAGGCTCGAGCAAGCGGTCGAGCAAACGAGTTACAGCCGTGGGGCCTCTAAAAATAAATATGTTGTTTATTCACAAGTAAACCGGATGCCGTTGTTTGCTTTGGAGCAAATTGTTTTGTTAAGTTTTGCCGTCCGAGAGAGCGTGGCCTCGTGTGTGTGGGTGCCGTGTCCTCGCAGATGAGGAGCGAACGTGTGCGCGAGAGAAACGGTTTACCAGGAGGCGGGAGAACAAGAAAGAGTAAAAAGGAAGAAAGAAAATACACGTGAAGTCAACCATCCTCTCCTCTGTCCGCGCTTTTTCCGGTACGTTTTGCTTCTCCTGTTGCTAGATGCCTCCAGCTGTACGCAGATTCCCAATATGAATAACCGTTTGACGCAGCGTGAACAATTCCACGATCGATGAGCCACGAAATCGTGAATATAATTAAAATTATCCGACGGTAAAATATTCGAGCGAATAACTCGATTGAACGAACAGAGAAGAGACAGCGAGATAGAAAAGAAGATAAAAGAGCGTGAAACGAAGGTAAAAGTGTTTACCAAGTAAAATCAAGGAAACAATTTTTGCATGAACGCTACTTTACACCTTTCTACTCTGACAGGACGAAACTTCGGGCGAGCATTTTACCAACATAAAGCGGTAAAATCCTACAAAGGCCATCACACAGAGGCCGAGTTACACGAAACCGTTCTCAAGACCAGAAAAACATGAACACGAGAGAGGGCCGCGAGAAAGTATGGGGAAGGGGCAGGTCGGGGAAAAAGGAAGAGAGAGTCAAAGAGGGTGACGGTGAAGAGGAGGAACAAGAGGTTGGAGAACGCCGGAGGAAGAGTCGAGAACAACGGTTGGGCTCGTCTACGGGTCGGGCTAATTACAAAACACAATTAAAATGGTATCACGAAAACGCGCTAAGTAATATCGTTTCAACGGTGAGTCGAGTTTAACCGGACACCCGGTACAGATTCGTAGATTAATGCTCTTTAATAAACAGACCCTACAACACCAGTTGTACACCGGTGTTTCTCTCGTCCACTCGCTTTTATCTGTTCGTTTTGCTCCGTTTTCCACGTCCACCGCGCGAAAACACGAACAAGAAGAGGAAAGAACGCTTCACCTTCGCTTTTACCTACGCGCGTAAATGCATTTTCGTCGCCTTCTCTCGTGTCACTGCGAGCCAAGTATCGTGATTTAAGCAACGTACATAGCTGCGAGCGTATCTA
Organism: Bombus affinis; assembly: GCF_024516045.1. Taxonomy (NCBI): domain Eukaryota; kingdom Metazoa; phylum Arthropoda; class Insecta; order Hymenoptera; family Apidae; genus Bombus; species Bombus affinis. Next base: position 6,035,904 of record NC_066355.1, on the reverse strand, counting down.
AGTTTCCTCGCCACTTTGTACACAGTGACGTAGCCAAATTTGGCGCCAACAGACCATCGTCTCGAGATTCTTCTTCAAGAGGGAGAAAAAGTTTGATTGGAATATGAATTAACGCGTTGTCCCGACTATGTTGCGTGCAGGCGGACGCCGTGCCTTCGGGCGAGTTTCTGGACATTGTACTTTCACTTTTATAACGAGTTCATTATGTGTGATTATTTATGGTAAACGAGCGTGATCGACCGACACGTGTTTTCACAAACGAATTTGCATTCGCGTTTTGGAATCAGAGATGGTTCGTTGGAAATGTTAATTTTCTGGTATAAATGACAGAATTAGAGAATTTTGAAATTGATTATAAATTTGAGAATTCTTATTATACCTCATGAAGAGACGTGGTTGGAAACAAGGTTGATGCCAACTTTCGACGATGGAAACCAACGATGTTCTTCGATACCATTAGTCAAGCTAAAATTATTTGTGGTCGTTGACGCGTTCATTTGCTGACAAATACTTTTTCCCGATTCCGAGTCGGGCGTTGTCGTCACGGCGAGACACTTGATTAAATAATTTGGCAAATGTAAATAACATAACGCGTAAATAAAATTAACATGTGTGTTCTAATACGAATATCGAATTTCTGAAGCACGATCGATATGCCAATGAGAATTAAAAAAGTATGTCTTCGAAAATAATAATTTGTACAAAAAAAAAGAAAAAAGAAAACAGGAGATAAAATATCAGTAGATGAAGAAGTCTAAGCATCTAATATATTAAAGTTTCCGCAAATTCCAACGAGTAATCCTTGGTGCGAAAGTAAAACGTATGGCACGAGACAAAACTCGATTCCTTTATGGAAAAACAGTGAACGAATGGGGCAGTCACATCTGTCAGCTGATTCTAAGAAACTGTGAACCTGACCAGTTCTCGAGAGGGCAACAGCTTCTCCCAAGGCCACGCGCTATGAACACTACCGACTGACTGTTGGTGTCGTAACCGGGGTTCCGATGACGAAAACTGATCCCTAATGGAGCCTCGAGGGAAGCTCTGTTTCTTCTGTTCGAATATTTAACAGACGTCGCTGAACGCAAGACCACACGTATTACCATTATTATATGTACTTCTCCGAGAATGAAAAAGAGAAAAGAGGAAGGAGAATTACGAGGTAATTACCGGGCGACTTTTTCCACCGGTTCGTACCGGTATGCAAATTTGTATAATTCGCCGTACGATGATACGTTATTTAGGCTGACCTAAATGCTGAATCGCAAAAGGGGTAGACGACAGAGTAGAGTTTAGTGAATAACCCCTTCTACAGTAGGTAGTCCGGTAATCTCGCAGCTAATCTTGATTTAATCCTTGACACAAGCGCTTAAACGTTTCACGACTAGAATTAAATAGCACTATTTAACACGGTGCCTGGCCGGATTTACGCGGCTGCACCGTTAGATCTACCTTTGCAACGGGACGTCACGAAAAATATTGAAATTAGAGAAAAACGTGAACATTGTTCCGGTAATAATCCACGCAGTGCGAAGGACCCAGTCGAATTGCCAAAAATTATCAAGTTTTCCATTCAAGTTTTATTAGAAGTTTTTAAAATTCACGTTGTACATTTCGTTCGGTACGCGCGTCCTACATATCGTATTTAATAATAATTTTTATTACGTTCGGTGTACGCATTCGACCTGTGTCTTTTGGTTATGTAGCGGAAAAAAATGGCAAACCATCGTAGATATATAACCGGGGACTGTAAACGCGGGCTATATGTAAATATAGCATGATACATTGGATACTCGCTTATAAACACCCCATTTTTATTCGGGTAACGTTTCGCCACCCCGCGACCGGCCTCTCCGGAGCTCGTTCACCCCCATGGTCCTTAGATAGCACCTCTTCTCTTCGAGAATAACGAATCCGCAACCTATTATTTTTGAGTTTTTCCACGACGTCACGCGTGAGAACACATTTACGAAAATTCCTTCGAAAATTGTTCGCATATCTGCAACAAGATGTCGGTGAAATTTTCAAATTTCTTTAGGAAAGATCGCTTTAGGATATGACTATCGTTCAACGACGAGTTTATAGTCCAACGAGTCGGTTCGTTTAAGGGAATTTCTGTTTGATCGAGCGTCCCTTCGATGAAAAGGGTCTCCTTGATTTGCCTGATTTTTTCGCACGACCGCTTCTCAATCTCGCGCTAAACCCCACGAGGACCGCGTTGTATACTTGCGAACAGATATTTCATTTGGAAAATCGGACCAACGTCGCGCAAATAAATTCTCTGAAAAGAGGAAAGAAGAAGAAGTCACGAAATAACTGCGTGGTAATGATTGGAAGGTCGTCACAGAGAATTCTGTACGCCTGAAGTTACCTTCATCCAGCGTAAGCGGAAGTTGACACCCTTGGACTTGATATTCAAGAAGAATTCGATGGTGTCCAATTGAATTTTTAGCCTGGTTTACAGGCTGGGCGACGAGACGCGCTGTGATTGCCGTTGATTCGACCGCGACCTTTTCTCGCACGAATAATATTCACACGGGTCATCAGGCCTCTTCAAACATGGCAAGAATTTCCCTCCTCTGCATGAAGATCTCGGAAGTTTCCATCGAAGCAATGTAGGATGCGATAACGAAGTTAATTTCGTGGAATTAAAATACTTACGATGTTAATTACTTGTAAGTTCAGCAGATAGGATCGTTAGCGGCTATGCGTTATGCTGTCTGTTTACTATTTGTGATTCTGCATGGTTCTCAGGATTCCATGGGAATAGTCGAGGATCCGGAGAATCCGACGCTATAAAATTCGCATAATTCTTGCCGCGCCCTATCATTCGTGAATCAAAAAATTCGTAATGCAGTTACGCACGAGGATTTTATGTTCTCGTCAGAAATTACGGAACGTGAAAGAATCCCGTGATTCGTTCCGTGAAACTAAATATAATTGAGGTACTTCGTAGCTGATGATGCGATCAATTCGGTAAATCGTGTCCATAATTTTAGTTCTTGTTTCATAGTGTTAGCTAGGTTTAAATTGATAACTACGACTCCTAAAGAACCCTCTTCTTTTTATATTTACAACAGTATATATTTTACAACTAAAGGTAACGGTTGTTACTTTCTTTTTAATTGTGTTATCTTAAAGTACTTCTTTTCGGCTTCTTTTCTACATAACATGAATATCGGAAAATCAACGAGATTGTTAAATATATACGATCATTTTCTGCCTGTAATTTTCGTTTATAATACGCTCGAAACTCCTTGATTATAACATATATGGGGAGAAAAGTACATATTGATTAAACTCAGGATACAAGGAGAAAAAGATAACTGGAAGAATTTAGGTAAGGTAACGAGAGGCAGAGACATTTCGACCGGCGATAAGATGAATCGTGATCGTTGCGCAAATCATAATGATCTATCCGATGGCAAAATTCCTGCGACACAGCGTGGCCGAGGTCACGTAGCCAACGTATATAACGAAACGGGGCGACGCAGAGAGTATAACCCGGGGAAACTGTGTATCTCCTTAGCAAAGTCGACGTAAAAATAATGGCGACGGGGCTTACGCGATTATTTATTATTTCATATACAGAGCCGAGTCGATAACGGGTACGACGTTGCATTAGCATTTTTTTGTTGTTTAAAAATGAAATATATGACCTGTTGTCGGCGAGAGACTGGCTCGGCCTAAAGTCGTCTCGCTCGAGGGGGCTCCTGATCTCCAAATAAGTGGCTATACGCGTTCCGGAATACTAAGTCATGCACGGAAAAACTCTCGCGAATGCGAGCACGCCGCTAGACCTGCAAAGTATCGCGATGCTTGCGAAACTTTCGTTGGAAAATTGTAGGTTTGATAGAAAAATACGTGAGAGGGTGAAACCGAAATTTTTGTAGCCAATGGTGAAATTACCGGCGAATTTCAACTTGAACGCTGGAATTGTATTATTGGAACTTGAACTGTGGAAATCGAAATATTTGAAATCCAGCTTTTGGAAAATTTGAAAGTTCGAATTTCATTACGCTTGGATTCGACCCATAAAGTTGGAAAATTTTAATGAACGAAAAAATTTAAATTTTCTTTTCGGTTCAAGACCTGTCAAACTGATTCGAACTTTTTTGTAATCTATTAACTCTGAATCGATGAATCACACAAAAGTTCGCGTAATAATTAAACGCCATTTGATTAGGCGTCTCACGGAAGCAAGCAACGGCAAGGCGATTCACTCAGGACCTCTCAAGCAGGGCGTTCGTCGGTGCACAGAACGGTGTTATTATTTGGAGATCAGACCGAGGCGAATATCTAATTGTAGTAACGACCACGATACGTAGCCGCGCCATCTGGCATGCTGTTTTCTCGCGCCGATTTGAAACTGTCTCTGACGAGAACAGCGTGGTATCGTTACATGGCAGACAAAAGCTCTGCGACTGTGCCTTCGTGGACCAGGGTAAAATCTGTGAGGTACACAATCGCTTTCGTCGCTCCTAAACTGTACCAATTACAAACACTGGCGGCTTCTCCATCCCCGATGTTAACTAAACACTAAATACTAACGACACACATCTACACCGTCGCCGCCAAACGGGGTGCGGTGGCTACCTATAGGATGTTCTATCGTCTATCCGTAACCTCCATTCCACTCTTTCTCTTCCTCCTCTGTTTCTCTGTCTCTCATCTTCGTACACCGGGCAACATTTAACGGAACGAATGTGTGCTCTGGCTTGCATCGCGAGCTGTTGATTATTCGTTACTGCACTTAGCTACGCCGCGACCGGCCACGATTTACCGAAGATATACTCGTATGTGCTGCTACGGAATTCATTAACCCCTTCGGCGCTACAAACGGATCCGGTACGCTCGTTACTCCGTACGTGAGAGGCCCGTAGACACAGCCAATGTGTTTTCCATTTTCTTCCAGAGCAACTTGCTTACTACCGAGTACCGTCGTTGTTGTAATTGGATACAATGGTCATTGAATCACGGTTTGATCAATGACGGTATTGTGGTACTTTCCTCGATTTTTTGTAAATCAAAGACCCATTGCTCGTAGGAAAGGAACCGGTAAGTGGAGAACATTTCCGAAAATTAGAAATCGTTTCGTTTAAATACCTGATGTAGTTTTGCTTTTGAAACAACATCAATGAAAGTGTTTTGGTGTTTTCGTTGGTATTTATTTTCCACGCGAGGATTTATAGTTATATTTGCTCGTAGAAGGAAAATTAGGAATTGAGAAGTTCTTTTGAAGAAGAACTTTCTTGAAATATAAAATACTTGGAGTCTCGCTTTTGAAATAATATCGATGAAAGTATTTTGTTATTTTCGCAATCTATAGTATTTTTCCAAGTGCTCTTCGAGTGTATGTGATCCAAAATGAATATTATATATATTCATATTTATTTAAAATATATATTTTAAATACTTAGTTTTGTTACTCAATATATCTTACTGCTTTTTGTATATTTTAGAATTTTCATGAGTGAAACATTCTAAAATTTAAAAAAAGCTGTCCAAATATACACAAAACGTAACGCAGAAGCGAGAAGAACAGCAGAATCGAAGGAGAACTTATCACTCGTAGGAGAGGAATCAGAAAGTAAGGATTGTTTAATTCTTTCCAAAGTTACGAACCTCCTGCAGAAGTAAATACTTGAAATACTCGATTTTTAAACCGCCTGTACGAACAGGTAACAAAAATCGGGATACATAGAATTAATTGTCCCGTTAAACCCTGGTTCCCCGAAAAGTTTGCCCAAATGGTGATCGCACTCGAACGAATCCTTGTCGGAGTATTTACATTCGACGGACTTCTCGGCGGGTTCCATCGGATTTCAGAATGGACTCGTGGCAGCCGTCCGAATCCTCTAATTAAATCGACGAGGCAACGAACCGTTCCCGACCGGTCAGTCTATTTCCAAAGGCGCGTTAATTAATCTTCAGGCTGGTGTTTACCCGCGACCATGCAAGAAACGGTTTGTTGCCGCGAAGTTCGCGGAGGAATAGGCGAAACACGTTAGCGGCGAGCAGTGAATTGCAAGATTCCGTGTTTATTGCATTTAACGGATGGCATTGGCCGTCCGCATGCAACTGAGGTATACTAAGCGGTTACGTATATACTGATAGGCCGTATAGCGGTATACGTAAGTACGTACACTTGCTTCCAAAAATACGCTCGACGACTGCCGCACGCTGTAAGAAACGTCACGCGATTGAAATCGCCGGGGTTGCGGAGAGAAAAGTCCGATGAAGCATGGATAACGATAGCTTGAAATAAATTTGATATTTTTACGAGTGTTTCTTTTCTTAGCGAAAGATCCCCTGATTCGCTAATATATTTTTCATGCAAGCTATCGATAATAGCTTGATGTATTTAAAGGTACGTAGTTTCTAGAAGTCGATGAGATCCATTTTATTAAAGAAGTATGTAATCTTAACTGGACGCCGTTAGAAGAAGCAATGCGTTTCGAACAAAGTTTAATACGCAGATAGATAGGCTTTTGCGAAAGAGTGTACAAGTTGAAATAACTATGCACACGATACGCTTGAACCATGGTTGTGGCCCTCGAGCTCGTCCGCCACACCCTCCCATTTCTAGTATTAAATCTGACCCGATGCAACCCCCACGTTATGCTTTATAGTCTATGCCATACACTCCCGGTGCGCCCTGTACGTGCACGTGTAGATACCTGCTAGAAGATGGAACGCGGCCATTCGATATCGTGCAAAATTTACCGTGTAATTCGCCTAAACGCTACGGACACCGGCCACACGGACATACGTATCGTACACCGTGCGCCTTCATTTGCATACTCTCTGTACGTCGCGTCGTGTCGATAACTTAAGAGCAAAACGCCACTACCAAGAAGCTGATCCTTCTTTCCACTCTCTGATATATCACATTGCCAAGTGAATGGAACTTCTATTGCATCCTCTCGATAGACGCGTTTAACCGGAGAACCCAGTTGAAACTAATGTAACGAGGCATAGGACAAAAGGAAGAAGAGCAGGACTCGATGATGGCGGAGAAAAATCCCAAGCATTCCTATCGTCAAATTTACGAGCTGACGACCACAACCACTTCCCCTATGCACGGTGCAACTTCGCCCCTCAGTTCGACTCCTCCTACGCGTCTCGGTTTACTGTTTTACTTATTCGCCAGCAGCAACTGGACAGCGAAGATACTTTGTATATAAATTTTGGTTACCGGCTCGGCCACTGCCTCCCAGCCGTTTCTCAGCCTCTGGTAGTTTAGTTGCGTTGCGGTTTCGACGTTCCGGCAGATTCCTACTTCAGAGAATAGTAGTCAACTGCTGGCGCAATAGTCTCGTGCCACGTCCCGTGACTCGCGACCGGCTAAGACGTGGAATGAGTTATCGAAGACGCGTATCTAACTCGAGAAAACCAGTCCGACAATAGAACAAGGTATAATGTTCTTCGTTTGCGGTTTTAATCAATTTAGTTGGGTTATATTAAATAATGATTTCCTATTTCTGTGATAATTGTCTCTTACGACGATCAGACACCGTGAATAAGTTTCGATAGCAAAAGGAAGGGAGGAATCGTTTTGAAGCAGGCGGCTGCCTGCAAACTAACACCGTGAAAAGAAAGGTATTAGGATCAGACGAGGTATTTTCTCTTCAACCCCATCCCAAGGGTCGTCGTCCATGCTAATCGAACTCTTCCTCAAAATAATGGCGCCTCCCCCCTCTTCATCGAGCAACGAAAGCATATAACGTGAATCTCACGAGTAGAAGACCCCAGTCCTGACTGCCTCATTACCCGCTTTTAATGAAACTCTTTTCTCGAGGCAGGCCTCGGCTAAGCGTCGTTGCCAAACCTCGTTTAGGCGATAGGGATCAGCACGCGGCCAAGCAAGCAACCAAAAGCAACCGAGAAACCTAACGGACGAGCTTGGTAGCAGGCGGTCGAGCCAACCAACGCTTAGAAGGTAGAGAGAGGGCTCCGCTTGACGCTTCTCTTCTATGGACAAGTTCCGGCGTCGAAGTTCTCGGCAAGTTTGCCGTGGCGAGGCGAAACGTCTCTCTTTTCGCGTAACCTGAACAACAGCCACGAAATCGACGTGCAACGACGAAGGGAGATAGCACGAGCACACCGTAGTAAAAGGGTAAGTTTCGTTACGAGAGGAGAACCCTTAAGCTAGAAAATGTTCTTAAGACTCGGACGTGTCTGACACGACGTGCACACCATCTCTTCTTCTTTTCTTTTAATTTCTTACAGACTTCCCTCTCACTCCTTCTGCGAACAGTCGACTGCTATATAACGCAGTTCTTGCCGAACCGCTACAATGAAGCTTTGCGTCAGTCCCTGCCGCTAACCGAAACTATAACCCTTCGCAAATAAGGGGAATGCCTGCCGCTTTGAAGCAAGTTTCGGCAATTATTATGATCCGTGCTATAACCATGGGCTACCGCAAGCCGACGCCACGACCCACCATGATGCTTTGCACTTGCGTGCAGCTTGCGAGACGCAAGCGTGTTCCGCTGGCCGACTATTGGGCCACGTTCATCGTGGTCACGAATCGATGATTAGGAGTTGAGATATTTTCAAAGGAAATTCTTCGTGAATTATGCTCGGCGAGTAAAGGTCTGGTTGGGAATGTGGCTTTGGAAGAATGACTGTGGTACGGAGCTCATTTGAGTTTGCATTTAGATCCTCTATATTTAGTTTCCCCGGTGTAACGTGAGCGATGCCGTGTCAAGTGGAATCGATTATTGAAATGACAAATAACGGGAATTATCGTCGGTGACTTAAGGTGAAATATCGGGAGACACAGGAAAGATTGGGTTACTTTCGAGAAGCTAATAAATTCTTGTATTTGAATCTGATCGTTCAAATTTAAAGATCTGCATTATGGCGATTGCAATTGAAGGCATTTGAATTATTGATCATGACGATTCAAATTCAACGAATTTGAATTACGTTGCATGGAATCTACAAAATTTTAATTATGTCATTTAGATACTCGAAAACATTATAAATTACTCGGATCAAAGAGTTAATATTTCAGCGTTAAATTTGACAAATTTTAATTTGTCCGATAGAATTTAAAAGTTTACTTTCATTCTATAGTACTTTAAAAGCGAGCACTACGCATAAGAATTATTTCGAATTCACAGAATTTCAACTGTATCGTTCTATCAATTTGAAATTTCAAATGGTGCAAGGAGTCGAGGACGATAGGTAATCAGCGGAGCATACAAGGGATTTGTGGTAACCCAATAGCTTAGGGTAAGGTAATCGTGACTCTCCATCGAGAAAGCGTCGAGATACGGGGGATTACTTGCTTACGCGTATTAAGTCTTCAACGAGGTGTACACCGATGCTATGCGAGTCACCTAAGTAACATTAACCGAAGTAACACGCGTGCCTCGATATCATAGCCGGGCAGCTTCTCAAGATGCCGGTGCCAAATCGAAATGCTACATTATGGTTTTTACTGGCCCGTCCTCGTTGTTGTCATAGGAGAACGATAAGCGCGACAAATCAAGAATTTGCATTCCGACACCTACGTGCACGTTTTGCTGGCTTATTTACATTTTAAGACACGTTGCCGCGCTCGGAATATTAATTTCGCTCAGGCATATAATACACGCTGCACCATACGAAGATGGCATGCTTGATGAAGCGCGTGCATTAATCACTCGGATGTTCTATTTCACGTGTTATCGTGAAAATTATGCCCGAGCCTTTTGCGACTTGGCTTTATGCGGTTAATGCAATTTCAAGCTGCCCTTTGGGTACTGTTTCCAACGTCATGCTGGAAGCAATAGGCCCGAAAGTTATTACAGTACCTTCTTAACACTATTTTGATCCTTGGCTGGATTACCAGCAACGAGGAAAAGGCAAACAAAATATACCATCAATTTTTGATGCATATTTTTAGACGAATTGAAAAATAAATTATACAGTTGAATTATTATATAAGAAAATTTCTATTTGTTTTATAGATATAAAAAGAACAGTTCTCTGAGAGCCATTATAATTATTAATACAAATGTAACAAGTATGAAAAATTTGAACTCTTTTTCCAGGAAGCTCTTCAATTGATGACATCTTACACTTTATATGCAACAGTTTGGTAATAAATAGATAAATAAACGATCATTGTGAAATTAATTTTATAGAGTTATATAACGGGAAATTGTATGGTACTGTCTTTATGATATTTAAATAAGAAAAATGCGGAAAGCATAATTACAAGCTGATTTCACCTGCCAGATCAACGATGTGGTCGAGTCGCAAAGGCGGTGTACCGTAATGCATTAGCTGCATTAGAAATGCAATAAACGGCAAGGCAACGATACGGCACGTTAGAGAATACAACAAAAACATACACAGCGAAGGCGTACAGACGTGGGTGCGGCGTTTGCCCGATGATTCACGTGGCTTGCACCGTTATTACACATGCTCTTTGCACGAGCCGCGACTCTATTCTCTTTCAAGATCCGTAGAACCTCAAGAAACGTCCCCCAAGATCGATCGGCAGTATTCAAACTTAACAACACTTTCGAAATCGTTCGCGAGTCATCCGAACCTATAGAACACGGCGATAATTGCACGCTTGTAACTAGAACTATTTGAATATCATCGCGCCGTTTTATGTTCTATTCTTCTTTCGAATGTTCGCGAGCTGAAAAATAATTCGCTGCCATAAATCTCCGAAGAGCATGACGCGTGCAACAACATAATGTTCATAAATAATTCATAACGCAACATTCACGCGCAGCATTGTTCGCTATCTTTGATTGCATTCCCGCGTTGAACCACGACCTTAAATCATTGAATGAATCCACTATGCTATATTATTCTTCTAATCACTGAAACATTACTTTAAACGAATTACAACAATTTACATGTCCACTTCTCTGTCCTTCACTGTAGTAGCAACCTAAGAATATTTCTTTCGGAAATTAAAAGAAATTTCTCAAATTTCCTTTCAGTCTACAAATCGAACGATTTCTTTGGATTCTGATATATCATCGCATAGGATGATCGTACGCCGGAGGCGCACGATAGCAAGACGAGGAATATCAGAAATCTCGATTCGATTGTGCGAGCATATATCCCAGTACACGCGTCTGTATACATTTGCCTGGCTAGAGTTATACCGGAAGCAAGATGCACCCTGACTGCGGCAAAGCCTTCGAATTAGTTCCTCCTTCTCGAGTGGGCTGCCCGGACGGGGGTGAGTTAGGGTAAGTATAAGTGCAGAACCAGCCCCACGGACGGTCTACATCGCGGAAGGAGGCCTACCGTTGATGACAAAATAGCGTGATTACGGGCCATCAAATAAACACTAGACTTACCGTTATTCTGCGCCACTAGCTCCTTCGGGCTCCCCTCGATGCCCCCGTTCGACCACGATGCCAACAACCCCACTACCACACTCGGCTTACCACACCACTGAACAAATACTGACCTCCTCCGCCACCTTCTCCTACTCGCCAGTCCCTTTGGACTCAAGCTTAAAAGTATTGCCACGTTCGATTGGCAGATCTTGTCGGAACGAGAAGGTAGAAATTAGCCTGCTGATCGAGCCAGAACTCGATCGGGAATACGAATCGTTGTCAATAAAAGGTGCGGTAATCTGAGTCGGTCTACGATCTTCCGAAGAAAATTTCTTTGAATTTCCACCGACCCATAGTCGATGGTATGGGAATGACTGCTACGTATCTTTTTTATGAAGAAAGAAAGCAGTACGATAGAGTTTAACCTTTTACACTTTATCGCGGTTTTATCCTATAAAACATATTCCTTGTCCGTACAGTTGCGGATATCTGTGCAAATTCATAGTTTTGCGAATACAATGAAAAATCTGGAATCCAAATAGAAAATTCTTTTAACTAATTAATGTTATAAAGAATGTTAGATTTTTTACACTTTGTACATCCTTCCGTGTTATCTGCATTCTGTGCATATTTACACTTTCAAATTTCGCATAACCGCATAGAAATGCTGTGTACTTGTCAGTTACAAGCGTTATGAACGTGTTTGGAAAGTGACTTGTCGGATACGTATCGGTCGGAACGAATGCTGTTCGAACGCGGTTAAGAAAGGGAAAAATTAAAGATAACGTCAAGAGCGAAGGTTCATCTGACGATCGACCGAGACTGGAGAAACGCGCGATTTAATTTTTTTTTCTCCTTTAATTGGCTAATCACGAAATTATCAGCCCCATAAAGCTCGGAGAGGCGCCAACCCTTTGCAACCCTCCGCGGAGGCCCCCGGACGGCATTCAACTGCCGCGGTGCCTGGCGTTCTTAATTGCAAATTGGTGAAATAATTGAAACAACTGTCGTAAAAATAGTTGAAAAGTCGTAATTCGGTCGTAAAGGCTGAAAACCGCAACGCGCTGCCATTACCCCCCTTTTACGCGACGGTTACTTGGAGAAAAGGGGTTGCTAGTGGCTTCGAGGGCGCCGGAAGAGTTTTGTCGGATTTTCAAGGGGTCTGCGGCCTGGTCGATCTTCCCGTTGGATAAGCCTTATGATTCCAGCGTGATGAAATTGCACAGCCGATGTCTAATTGCGAACGAAATAACCCCCATCAACGATGCCAGAAATCGATGTTTATATTTAATAGAATTTTCCTAAACGAAGGCAACAGGCGAGAAACATGACGAGTCACATTTTCTGTTCTTTATATTACAAGAGCAAGTTTGATATTCAATCTGTTAACCAACTCCATGTTGCAGCTATCTTCTCATTTGACTTCGTGATTAAATGTTTGTATATATTTTTATTATTCTCTTAAGCACTGAATGAATATTAATAGCATAAATTAGTTATACAGTTTAACGTCACTTAAATCAACTTATTATAATAACTAAATTGATATTATTCGTTTTTTAAAAAGCATCATGAATGGATCATCTATTCTCAAGCGATTTGTGTCAGATTGTAATTTATCAGATTCTCTCCTGCATTTACTTTATATGAAATGTTTTTCTTTTTTTTTTTTTTAATCATCAAGCGCTATGAGAAATTTAAAAAATAAGAAAAACGACCTTATCATATTCTCCTGCTGTATGACCTTCGAAAAATCGATAGAGAGAAACGTATTTTTAACGATACAGAGTATAGATTTTAGGTTTTGGACGAGTCGATTATGTTTCTCGACACGATTAAATCGTCAAGCGGGTAGAAAGAAGCAACAAAACTGTGCCAAATTGAGGTTACAGGGAGGCTCGCGGGCTGTCCATGCAAAATTTATCGCTTCATTTACATGTTACCGGCTGGCTCGTGCCTTCTACTAATACCTTTCGCGATCGATGAATTATTCATAAAATGCTACCTCTTCTTCGCCGGTGTTTTGACTTATTGTTAGCTTTTTCGGTATGTTGCAAACGATCCTGGATGCCCGCATAAAATAGCCTGGCTTTTCTCTTCTGTCAATAAAACGAGCATGAATATAGGGCTACAGAAATGTAGCTACTCTGTTACCCATCCCCTGGCGCCTCTCCAGAAATCGCTCGAGTTGTTACGAAAAACCATTTCGAATATAAAATTTCGATTTTTAACGACCTTCTCTACATACAATCTTACGAACGAACGCATCAAGAGGCCCATACATCACACGCTGTCCGCTTCTCCTATCGTCCAAGCATCGAATGTATCAATCTTCCCACTGTTTTGCATGCCACCCTGCAAAACAGCCCGCCATTGTAGTCGACTATATTACGCACAAAATTCTCATCTAATGATGCATTCAAACGGGCAGCAACACAGAGAGGAACGGGAGCAAGAGCACTCATTCGTGCTAGCTGCGAGCAAACGGTCATCTGTTCGTAAACACATTTACATTAAAAGAGTTCCATCATGAAGATGGCGAGCGAACGTTAGCAAAGATCAGGCCGAGCATCTAGAACGGTTATTGGGAATAGTTATCCCAATTCAATCTTCGTTCGGATTCATGACAACAATGTGTGATGAAGAAATTATAATTGCAAATGCATTTTCACAGAGCACTCGGATGTTCAATTTCCGATTCGGCGAGCAATCGTCAAACAGCGATAGATTGCTCGTTTACGCTTCAACTTTATTAAAACCGTTGAAAGGACCACGCATTCGCTCGCTTCGTCTAAACGCATAGGAAACACACGTTCGATCGACCATCTCGAACCCTATCAATTACAACATTCGACGATGTTCGACTAACACCCCAGTCGCACGAACCATCATCAAGGAATGTCTCTCTGGCGCGCGAATATCAACCCGCGCTATCTCTAATACCCTCATACCCACGCTTTTCCTTCAATCTCCAACTTCTATCCTTCCATCCCTTGCCTTTTACCAGAGCAGAATCGGCCCTCCCCTCTCCTCAGCCAACCTCTCGGCTCTCCACCTTCTTCGCCCCGCAAGGCAGAAAATCTGAGAGCGAGATAATTACGGTTGGAAGCGCGGATATTATTTAACCAACATTTCGCTGCACAGACCGAGGGAGTGGATGAGCAGAAGAGGGCCAAGAGGCAGTCGTAGAGGAGAGGAGGAGAAGAAGGAGAAAGAGGAGGAGTGGTGGTCGGAAGGGTAGCTGTGGAGGAGCTTGAGGGTGTTCTTACACGAACAGCCCAATCAAATATAACGGGGCGCCGGTGTAACGCCGGCTAATATCGCCCAGTGCAGAAACTTCTCCTTCCATGTTTTCCAATCTTTCGTCGTTTTTTGGCGATAGAAAAACACTCGACCGCGCGTATTTCTTGCGGCCACCGGCCCACCCAGGCCAGATATAATATTTTACTTTCCGCGGTAGACACACGGCTGAGAGAGTTAATCCAGCTGGATGGTAGGTCGGTTGGTTATTTCAGCGGGTTTCTTGGGAGAAAGACGCCTCGCGGAATTATCTTGCATACTGTATGCTGGCGAACGTTGCCCGAAGTGGGAAGAGTCTCGAAGATCGAGACATGAATTTTCTTGCTGCTCGTTAATTCGCGCTATTTCGGCTTTAACCTACGTGTCTCGCCGAAGGTTGAACAAAATCGGCCGACTATCGGGCAAATATAATTTTCTAGCATGGCGATTAAGCTGTAGGACTATTCGTCGAACGATTTCATCGTCGTGATACGGACTATAACGTGTCTAACACATGAGAAATTGTACGTAGTTGTTAATCTGTTTTGTTCATCGAGAGAAGCTTGAGAAACTCGGAATGAAAGCAATTCACTGGTGAAATTGCCGGATACCCAAGCTGATGTCAGACGATCGAAGAGAACGAGAGTTCTCGAACTGCCTCGAACTCAATGACTCATAAATTTCTGGCGAAAAATTCTCGACTTCCTAAATACCCCGGCGTTATGAAAGAACACCAGCTGACAGACGTGTCTCGACGGCGTTTCGACGTTTTGCAATCCCCGGTCCAATTACAAGGCTCCCCGGATTTCGGAAGGCTCCACGATTCATCCTCTCCCCTCTACTCGTTCCTTCGCCCAGCTCGTTCCTTCCTTTCAACTCTTACGCAGCCACCCTTTCTCCATTAATGAACCAGCAGAGGGAGGGATAGAGAGAAAGAGTCTAAACTTCGCCCGCGCCAGGCTACCTTTTTTCCTCCCTTACTCGCGTTTTTTTTTCTCCCCAGCAGAGCGCCGCTTTCTCGCCACAATCGGAGAAGTGGCCCGAAACTTTCGATTCTCGAAATCAATGGCATTATTATTATTACCAGTTTACTCTTTTTCTTGTCCGGGACAATGAGGAATAGAGACAGAGAGGGTCGGACATTTATTATATTCGGAAAAATTAATAATTGGTCTCGCGAGTCCGACGGAGCGAAACGGCAAAGAAAAAAACCTGCGAGAAAGGAGAAGAAAGGAGGGGTTGACTAAACGAGAACGTCGTTAGCCAGCCAACGATTGAATCGCAATAAAATAAATAGCCCGGCAAAAGGGTGAAGAGGCGTGTGAACGCGCGTACACACTAAAAAAAGAAAAAAGAGCGAGTCCCCCAAAACAGGAGAGAGGAAAAACCCCAAAAAGAAACATCACGTTCCGAAGCGGTTTAACGAAACGGAAAGAATCGAATGAAATCTCGCGATATTACGCGTCCACGAAAACCCATCGAAACATATATATATCGAGCCCGTTCCATCCTGCACCTTCGTACAATCGATTTTAGTTAATTGCAAAGCGTCGGTATGCGGACACGAAAGAGGGAAGAAGAGAGAAAGGGAGAAAGATAAAGAGAGAGAAAGACGGAAAGGTGGTGCTAGCCAGCTAGGGGGGCTCGCCAATGGTACGGGAAATATGCAAAGTGTTTACGATCGCGCAACATGCTGCCAGTTCGGTCCACCTTTTTCCCTCTTTTCCACCCCTCGAGATGCGGGGTGCGGCGAAGCTTGCAAGGAAGTACGGCTGGGTCGCCACTCGTGATATTAATGTACAAAAGCTCGAATCCCAATTCACGCCCCACACGCTCACGGAATTTTCGAGCAGCTCTCTTCTCCTCTCTGTTTCTCCCGACGGTACTCGACAGCGGAGAAAGCTTCTCCGGGGATACTGAGAGCTTTTCGGATTAATAAAGCCAGCGTGGCTCGTACGCCGAAGGCGTTGAAACGTGAAAAAGCTCGTTTCGTGGAATGTTTCGATTTTTCCCGCGAAAAAGCGCCGCTACCATCTGTGTTTCGAACAAGATGTTACGCGGTTTGTAGTAGATTCGTAAGCTTAACGTTAACAACGTTAATACACTGTAGTGGCGTTTGTGGGAAACTGTAGAGAATTTTGAAGCAAGATCGCGTGGAAATGCGAGAGATTTCGCAAGAACGATGCGCGTTGAAAAACAGGAGGCAAAAATTGAGATAAAAAGCGAGTCTTTGTGGCTCGCTCCTCGAGCTGAGTCCGCTTATAAAAACGCAATTTCCTTGTAACAATATAGCATAATAAATGACGGGGGTTGCCTTCTCGGGGGTTAAAGAGGCCACTTTTACTCGGCGCGGACCAAGCAGCAACCTCCGATTCGCCATTACACTTTGTAATGTACTTACGTAACTTGTGTTTATACACCAACTTTTCCCTCCCCACGTTGCGTTCAACCCCTCTCTCGCTTCCTACGGGCCATTTCAACCCTTGTCCCGCGGCGTTTTGCCCCGATATCATTTTTAATGTCTGAAAATTATCCCCGTCTCTTGACTCGGTTCTCCTCCCCTCTGCCGACACCCTCGCCGTTTCGAGTAAAACATCTTCGCGACATAGTGTCGAGAAACTTTGGATCCCTTTCGCGAAACTACTCTTATTAAACATCGTTTTCAAAGCAAACGCTTAACAGGCAGCGTGAGAAGTGTCAGATAAAACAACACCGATAAAAATTGGGTGGCGCAGCTTCTTGCGAATTTGGTAATAAAACTAAAGGGGAAACTTTAGGCCTCGGAGGGCGCGGATTATATAGAACATCTGTTCCGCGAAACGATCGAAAAGTCAAAGGAGCAAACGCGTAAGTGTCACGTGTCGAGTTAAATCGACGATCGGTGACAAAGGATTCGCCCATGCTAAACCCCAAGAATCTTGGTTAAACGTATTTGAAAAACAAGGACGACGATAACGACACACGCAACGACGATACTCGGAACAAGAGAAATAACGCGAAGGGGTGGATGGGAGATATGGTTTGCGATAAAAAATCCCTTGTCCGGTTGGATATAATATAAAATCTGCGAGCGAGAGGAAGATAGAGAAAGAGCTCGTTTCGTGTCACGGGAAATTAATTTTTTAAATAATTTCTGACAAGCTCATAACAATGCGTAGGTCTCTCTCGGCTTTCGAGACCTCCGCAGCCCCGACGGGGGTGAAAAGAGCTCAAAGCACACTCCGGGCGATGCAATTACGATACCTCGACGAACTTCATCAAGTCGACTGTTGCATTTTTCGTTTTTTAGGTCAATACGACATTTTACAAAGGGCGCAGTTACCCCGGGTTCGGACGGTAACGATGGGGATGAGGAGGCCGCCCAGAACGCGGAGGCAAGGTTCAATGCAACTGCATTGAAAACAAGCCAGCAGCGCGCAGCACGGCGCATCGAAGCCCCTGGGCGCTTATAATCGTTATGTTTAGTCGCCTTGCGTTTCTGCATTTTCCGCAGTATTTACACTTCGCTGAAATCTCGTGAAAAAATGATAGAATAAACAGCGGACACGATCATCCCGCGGAAATAGGATATCTCGATATTTATTCTGTGCTTTGTGTCGTGGTCCCTATTTATAATGAACGCCGTTTACCAATACAATGGTATTGGGAAGCGATCCCTCCCCCCCTTGCCCAGGCCATCCTTTGTCGAAAAGCTAATCGGCCGTTTTCCAACGATTCGTCGTCCCACCCTCCCGTCCTCCCCACGAGAACAACCATCCAGTCTCTTCGTTTTAATCCCGATCGAACACGCGTGATCCGTAAAAATCTCTAAATAGAAGGTAGCAAGCCGAACCAGCGAATTAATTGGTGACCATGCCTCCTGACACTTTATCGTAAAACGATTTTATTTCCCACAGCGCGGTTCAACAAAAGACGATATAACCGAAGATGTCTGTTTCTATCTTTTTGAATATAGACTACTGTTCGATAGTGTCTGCACGCTCGCTTATCTTTGATAGAACGTAATTGAATCACAAAATTACTGATAGAAAAATCTGCGATGATTTTATCCTTTATGATCATTCCAGACTTTTACAAGCTAACGCGCAGATTATCGTTCAAATATCTTGTTATACGAAAGACTTGTTTTCTTGGTATTGTTTCATTTTCAAATTATAAATCAGATAATGCAAAGAGATAAGTATTAACATTATTCTAAGTAATCATACGTAAATATGTCGATATTAGCGTTGCTAAGTTTTTTTGTTTCTTTAAATTTAAATTTACAGTCTGCTAACTGTATAAAGAAGATAGCGTGTAAATACCGTTACCAGCAAACTTCCAGTTAACTTACCGGTACCTTGTTTGTATTAGTTATTTGTATTTTGATAAAATTAGTATTAATTTACGTATCCGAATATATATGATCGATAGTCTGCGATACAGATAAATGGCTTGTAATTCAACTGTCCTATCATTTTCAGTATATTTTAAACGAAACGATCAGAAATCGTAAAGGAACTGGTGACGCATCCAGCGTTTTTTCCACGTCGATTCCGTCTTTCTGCTTAAGCGGATACTTGGACGATGTTTATTCCGTGCAGACCCATTGAACAGCGCAAACGATATTTGCTAGGAATCGAACGGCAAACTAAACAGAATACGAGGTGGCCATGTCCTGTACCGAGTAAAGTGACAACCTTCGCCTCTTTCCAGGAAGCATAAGCTATCTCGATGGCCTGTCGCTTTTGCCAGCAAATGTATTTTCATTGTCGTTTTATCCCCCTTTTCGATCGGCGTCGCAACAAGAGCGAAAGAGACCTCGTCCACCCGTACGATTTCACCGCGTTTGATTGTTTTTCGAATGAATGAGACGAAATTATAAATAGACGCCCAGGAGCCCGGGTATTCCATTACCTTTTCAACGTTCCTCGTAGATAGAAATTACACGCGAAAGTTCAGCCATGTCGCTCGATTCCAGGTAAATTGATACAGACGCGCGTATTGTCGGCTCTAACAACCGTCGAGTAATTTATTGTTAGCGAACGTGCACAATGACACTACCTTTCAACAAAACACGTACATCTACGCCAGCTGTATCGTTGCTTCGTGCAACAGGGCCTGGGAGAAACAAGTAAGAAATTCGAGACACGACGATAAACATTTTATGCGAATTCATCGAAGCCAGAATCCAAATCTCTCTCTCTCTCTCTCTCTCTCTCTCTCTCTCTCTCTTTCCCTCTGCCTTTCTCGTCGAATGATATTATTACATCCGGATAAATGAATCGATTCGTAGAACGAAGATTCTACCGTGGTCTGGTTCTACCCTTCGAAAAATTCCAAGCGACCTCTCTGTGTGTTTGGTAAAATTCAAGTTTCTCGAGCGTGACGTCTTTCGACGCGACGAGCCACGAAATTACCGACGTTTCTAACGATGCAGAACGACGCAACGTCGGAAACGGCCTGTTGCAGGGGGTTGCAACGGGCGGAAGAGTCGCGAGTGAACTGACTGAACTCTGGTAAACAATCCAACGGGGCGTCCGGTCGGTCCATCTCTGATTGCTAATGAATCCTAATGCTATTATGCATACAACAACTGGGAAAAAAAAACCTTAGGTCCGAGCACGCGAGGGCAGGAGTCGTCGGTTCGTTCGTCCGTGTCGCGTCGTCTCTTCGACGCTGACGTGCACGTACGCCTTTGTAACCGCGTGTGTGTACTTCTGGGACAAAGAGTTGTGCAAACACGAGTTTACCAACCGGGGGGAACATTATTGCCCCGGACGCAGGGCTTGGGCAAGTTACCCGTCAGGCACTTCGTTAGCGCAATCCTTTTTGCTCGTTACCTTGCAGGTTACTTCGACCTCGATGCGTTACGATCGTTACGATACCTGTTTGTACGTACGGACCGACTCTCACTGGGCACGCAACGACGTCGTGCAAATTGTCCTAGAGGTTTCGGTACGGTTCACCTGACAGAATCCGACGAAAGGGAAATTTTTCATCGTCCTCACCGATGAAAATTTTACGCGTATATTTTAAATCTCTAAATCGTAGTGCTCTCAGTGAAAAGTCTTTTGCTCGATTTGAAAAAAAAAAAAAATGTTCCAAGCAAACGATCGATAGGGACGAACAGCAACGAGTCATTTTCATTCCCCTAATTTCTTGGAATATTCCGGTTTCACAATGTAGCGCGGAAAATCACAGTGTAGAGGTTTTCTCAATCAGCATGCACCGTGATTCGTCGTGTATTGTCGCGTAAAAAAGGCCACGCTCGAGACTGTTCTGTATCACATGGACGAGGGCAGTCGTGCACCAGGAGGAAAAAAAGAGTTGCCCGGGCTGGTGGTTCGTGTGTAACTCCTAATTTTAGAATACCACAACGGCATTTTCGAGGCGTCGGTTGTAACCGTTCCATGAAATTAGTTTCGCAGGAACTCTATTTCGTTTCCATCGTATCACTCCGTGCCGAACATTCCGGATTTTCGCGCGATCATAAACTCATGCATACGATGCATACCCAAATTGCCTGTGTGGTTCGATGCACATGGTACAGGGCAGTGCGAGCGACTGCATATTATTCGTTTAATAATCGATAGAATCACGTCATCGCGTGCTCACCTCACGATATAAACTCCCACCCCTTTTCGCCAGTCTTACTTCTCGGCAGCTCGTTCGTATTAATGCACGTTACGTGCTGCTCCTGTTTGCCGGCGTTCGCCCAGCGTGTTGTTGTTGTTGAGAAACACACAACCCCGTCGAGGCAATAAAACCGATAGGCGCACACGTATTTACAAAATTGCGATCTCCTCGCGAAATCGACTTTCCGCGCTCTGTAATTAACGCCAACCCCCGTTAAGCGTCTGTTAGACGCAAAAATACCTTCGAACGGTGGACTTGGTCTCGATTTTCTACCTATAGATTTACAGAACGATTCATACCCTGCTAAAACTTGAAATACAAAAAAGAAAGAAAGGAAAGAACGTACGGATAACCTGGACAATATAATTTAGAGATTACTTGCGTAGAAATTTCTTCAAATTACGACTCCACGCAACGATAGCTGTTACCAGGTTTGAATAAACTTGAACTCGATTTTCTACACATAGATTTACACGATAATACATACCCTTCGTCTCTTATCATGCATTACTATGCATATATTTATACGTATAATATGTATCTATTACGAGTATCACGAATACGTCTCTTTTATGTTTGTGATGCTAAAGTATAGAAGAAGAATAATACACCGATATTGGATATTGTGAATAATATAATTTACCGATTAATTTCATGGAATCTTCTTTTTTTTTTTCTTAAATCAAGCCCCAACATGAGCGACGCAATTCGTTACCAAATCTGTACGATCGATCGACGAAATTCAAGCGTCGATCGTGTCTCCTCTAAATGTTACAAGTAAACCGATTGGAGGACGCGTGCGGACTCGCGAAAGGGAGCCGAGAGAAAGCCGATTTATCGCGAAATGAGAGAAGAATCGAACGGAAGAATGCCGCGGGCTTCGTGCACACGGCGCGATGATCCCTCTCATTGCACGGGGGATGAAAGAGGACGAGGCGAGTGCGAGAGGGTGCAACAATAGCGAGACAGTTACTGTCAACACACTCGGTGCACATTAGTTGTTTCGCGGAAGCGGCTAAAATGTAAAACGAGGATACTCGGGAACAAAAGAAGGAACGTTGGAGGTGGAAAAGGTATAGGATCAATACAATAGTATATTTGTACAGACCGACTGATGAGGGGTGGTGCCTTGCAAGTGGGAGGCACGGCTCGGGGTCGGCAGTGGCTGTGCCAGGGGGATGGGTATGTCTGTTGTTTACCGTGGAAGGGCCAGAGGGTTGTGGAGGTAGGAAAAAACAAGCAAAGACGATAGCGCTATAACAGGTCTCTGTACTGCGACAAACCATTCCTGGCACGTGAATCGTTCGTTGAAACGACCGGCATTCTTGCCTTTGAAAACTAGAACGTGGTCGATGACTTGGGGAACTTTGTCCTTTATTTTTCCCCTTTCACCCGTTTTTATTTATTTTCTGTCTATTTTTTTCGAATATTAATAATTACACGGATCACACGATATCATATTTTTGGATCAAATTGTTGAAAATGATAGGGGATATGCGGCAGGTATAAATACACGATGTAACTTTATTCCCCTTCACGTTCTATAAACGTGATTACTGTTTATTGATCAAGGTTGCAATTATCAAATTCAGGGGATCTAGAACGCTGCTTCTGTAGATAGACGATAATATTTTTCAATTCTTTTCTACGTCGTTAAATCATTCGATAATGGCCACGGTGTATACGTGCATACATAAATTTGAATTCGATCGTATATTTGTTTAAGATAATCCATTAGGACGGTTCATCGGAGAGGAACGAAATTCGAGAAGAGATAGAAAAGTACGCGGATACGTTGTTTCTTTCCAGCGCGGCGGTGGCGAATCGTAATTAATATTATCGACAGGAATGAAAACTTTAATGAACAAGGCGAGGTCGGGCGGCAGTCCGTCCGACAGGCAACAAGCTACGGTACATAGCCTCTCGAAATCATTATGTCATATCCACTTCATTTGTCCAACCCTATCACGTGTATCCGCCCGTACATGTGTGTGCACCGGCGTGCGTGTGGACTTGCGTTGCTAACCCCATTGAATGGAACGTATACAAGCATCCGCTCTCACTCGGCCAGAGCTTCTCGCTTTTTCAGGTTTTTACCCCGCCAAACAACGGGGTGAAAACACAAAGGATTTCCCGCCGTTTCAAGCTGCACGGGGTATCATTAAACAAAAATGAAAGACAAGGCCTAATTAATAGTGTTGTCGCTATCTATATGTACATACATATATATTCTATAGGTATAATATATATGTATATCATATTACATGAATGCTACAAACTATACGAAATTATGGATACATAGACGCATATACCAGTCACGGTTGGAATCGTGCGCGATGCAAGTCCGAGTCCATAAATAATAGCATGACTACAAATATTCGTTTAATAAATAAAACACGATTGCACCGATAATCGGAGCCGAATCGTAATTAATCAACGTTATCAACGCGCCTACCTAACCCGCCTGCTCTACCCTGTAACTCGAGAGGCCGGAATTAAAAAAACCATCTCCGCTTAACTTATCAGGCCAGCGATGAAATGAAAAAGTATCGTGATCGCGTGCGTGTGAATTTCTCGTAGTAGGTGGTCTCTAGCCGATTATGAATATTATTCACCGAAAATTCGTCTGAATCGAGTAGAGAAACGAGACGGATATACGCGTTTGCCAGACGAGTTACGCGGTAATTAACAAATATGCAATAACTATGATTAGAGTAACAGTATCGCAAATAGAATATTTTCATTTGACAGGTATGTAATCTATTGGAACGGAACGGGCAAGAGAGACGGATCCGTTCCGCGACAAAGAGCTCGGTTTGCAAAATGAGGATCGAAAATCAAAGCCCACTTAATAACGCGCTGATGAAATCATTCGCGTTCCCACATTCGAGCATCGAAAATGTCAGACGTTGAGGGTCATCAACGGTAATGTATTTTTGATTAAGTGGCCGGAATGATGGTAATAAATAATAAAACGGAGCACTTGTTTACAGGCAACCGCAATTGAAATTCGATATCCGCGCGAGCGCAGACAAGTATTAGCGAAAAATTAAACAGACAGCGGCGTTTGTGCCTCCAACCAGACAATATACGAACACGGTAAATACGCTATTGCAAAGAACCGATCCATCACAGAGTGCTACAGAGACGTTAAAAATTAACCAAAAATCGTCCGACATCCTATTCGACGCCTAGAATATATTAATAAATTATTCCAAAAAAAATTCCTCGATAATTTACATTTTCGACGTCAATTCTGCCGAATAAAAGTTCCAAGTTCGACACTTAAACGAGAACGATGATTCACACGATGCGCCTACCAGGAAACTTCGTCGAAAGTTGTGGTACAGGGAGCGAGGTGTTCGGTTCAACGGCCTTGAAACGAAAAAGGGGATGAAAGTAACGCGTGTGTGTCCACAGGCCAAGGCACGGTCTCAAGGGGTTGCGGGAGAAAATTCGGTGACAGTATCTCAATATACCCCGGAGACATTTCCTAACGCACGCGAGAAATCCGCACAAGGGATGGTGGTTGCATCGCAAAGGACCCGAATCTCGACGTGGTCCCTCCGATTCCTGGCACCTTTCTGAAATAATCCTCTCGCGGACGACGATACGTGGTGTGCTAGTTGGTTTGCACGAGAGGGAGCAAGAATCACACAGGGATGTGTGCTGGTGCGTGTGCCGGCCCGGGAGAGAGAAGAGGGTGAAACTTACATATGACAAATTCAACGCGCTCCTTCCTGTCCTTCCTTCCTTCCTGGCGGCACTGACACCTATGGCCCAGGGCCACGCTGGGTATTATTATTTTCATTCCTTCCCGCATGTCTGTCTGTCTGTCTGTCTCCTCTGTCTGACTGTCTGGCTGTACCATCTCACACCATCAAGCTCCACGGAACTCTTTTCGGATGTTTTTTGCCCACCCACCTCACCCAATGGCTCTAACCACCTTCCACCCAGCAACCTCTTTCCACGTACGCGCTCATACTTCTTTTTTTTTCTTTCTCTTTTTTTTTTTTTTTGTACGGAACACGTGACTGAGGATCCTCGAGGACATTGGGACTGCTTTTGTCCGACGAAAAGATTCTTCCTCCTACGGGATCCGTTTTCTCTGTTTCGGACAACCACCCCTACACCAGTGACTTTTTATCATTTTGAAGTAGAAAAGAATCCGTATCTACCAAGACCAGTTTATTCTTAGATATTTTACGTCGAAAAAGGGGAGAAAGTATTTTTCCAAAGTCTATACGTACTTGGCGCCGTGGCAACGGACGGCAATTAAAAGAGGATAAAACGAAGCACCTGGCGAGAGCAGGGCGCACAACCCCTTGAGGACTTAATAAGAAGGGGTAATAATAACCAATTTTATCGAACGTCAGTCAGTTTCTTTGATATAGCGGCCACGGCCGCACGAATACGTGGTAAGCGCACATTAATTTCCCGGGCAAATAACCGGGATTCATAAGCGGGGGTTGTGATCCCGTGTGTACTCCAGCCCGTAGAATACCGTACGTGTCCAGAAAATACGGTCTCCCGTCTCCGTGCAAAATAATGCCATCAATATAAAAAAGGCGACCCACCGCGACGCGGTAATAGAAACCGATTTGTCAGGAAGCTTTTACATTTCGACGCAGTGAGTTTCACATCTGATAGCCCGTTTTATCCCGCGGGACCCTGTCCCGTGTACTCTTTCCCTTCCACCTTCTCCACCACTACTAGCCAGGTCGTTTCTCTACCAGCCAGCCCAGGGAATCACACCGAACCGCCACCCACCCCCTTTTCAACCCCCATCTGACGACGTGAACTCACCGCTTCTCTGTGTCCGAGTCACCCCTCGTTGGCTGGCCGATTCCTCGTCTTCCTCGCTTATAAAGCCGAGTAGATAGGAAATCTTGTAAAATGGCCCGGCGAAAGACAAATATTACCGGGGATCACTGACAGTGAGATCCGATTTATTTTGCGGGATTCCAGCTACCTTCCGCGACGACACATACCGAGGGGATACCTTTCGATAGCCTTTCCTTGTACACGCGATATATATTTCCGTCCGTGAATTCTTACGTTTTGTACATCGACGAAATTTCTCGAACCGCTCCAACGATAGACCGGAAATCGTTGGATAATTACGAAAATTGTTTGTCTTGAACAAGGGAGTATAATGAAAACAGAAATGTCGAACAGACACAATGGCGATGGCCAGCCCCGAAATGGAGAATGGGAAAAACGCTGTAATTACACGGTACGAATCGCGCGCGTTCGAGCCGTTTAAAAACTTACAGCTCGTCCATTCGTGGAACGGTATTCGCGGCAGGGCGCTGCGGAGAATGGCGCAAAAGCTTCACGGGGAAGGAGAGGGGGTGGGCGACTGTTAATTGAAAACTACCGAAAAGCACAATTGCACGAGAATTATTTCTATTCATTAGCCGGGTGGTCGGTCGGTCGGTCGGTCGGTCGAACCAGCCGCCGAAAAACTTTTCCTCGACCAGGCGATTTTTTTCCTCTTCTGTTCCCACCCTCTCCCGCCTCCTCGCACCCGCTCCTCCTCTGGCTGGTTCCTCTTCGCTCACCAAACCACCCCCTTCATAACTACCCCTGCTTCGGCCCACCAGCCGCACCCCTCCTATCCGCTGGTCGCGCGTGGCGTAATTATGTAACATAAATACAATCCCTCTCGCGACGTAATTTTTGCGGTATAAGCTCAAAAGCCTGGGTAGCCCCAACCCGGCTGGCCACACGGCGTACTCTCCTCTCCTCGGCTGAGAGAAGAGAGCTTTTTCAGGAACGCTTTCGCAAATCAATTTATGGCGTAACGCGGACGTTCTCATTGTCCACGGGGTAGTAGCCGACGGTCGCCTCGTGGCTAAACCTTTTGTAACACCGGCAGCCATTGTTGTGACAGAAAATTATATCGTAATGCTTATTTACGACGAAAATCCTGAGCCGGCCTTTGTTGCCGCTTGTCAACCGTTCAATGCAAATGTCCTACTAATGGGGAAATTTTTTTCGAATCGTAGAACGTACAGGTATATTATGTTATAGAGAGAATAGGGTGTACGATAAAAATACTCACGACAGTACGAATGATCAGGTTCGATGACCTATCCTCATCAAAATTTAAATAGATATATGTATGCCTGGGTATTCACCCTCGCCACGATACGGACGAGAGGTATCGATGAAATCGAAGAAGCTTGAAAGATGCTTCCGGGAATTCCGGCGGGAGTATTTTCGTCAGTCAATGAATTTACAGCCCCTCTTTAACGGAGTTCACCCTTAACCGCTTAACGTGAACTGCTTCACGGCACGTGAGAAAAAAAGCTAACTGGTTCGCCGTGGTCGCGGTGGTAGGGGGAGGGCGTGTAAGCGGTCTTGAGGGGTGAATTAGCGCGAAATAAGTGCGGAAGAGCTTCAACACCCTGGGGGTGGCCTAACGATAGAACGAGCCACACAAGTTCGCGGGCTTTCTGTACGTGCACGTAGACGGTAGCCTGGTGTGAGCCCCATAAGAACATCGTAAGGGTGTGAGGGCGGTCTGAGTCGAATGAGACGATACCTACTACCGTTAGGGTGGCTACGGCGCTCCGAGTGGGAGCGAGAGGGCGGAAAACGACGTAACGCGTATAAAGTAAATTGCCGCGAAATCTGCGCGAGCTTCCAGAACAGCGTGGATAAGCGAAACAAATAAAATAAGAGCGAAAGACGAGTCGGCGCTGAGATAACGGGGGAAGAGGTCAAAAAGGGTACCTTGAAGGTAATGTGATTTAAGAGTAGAAAGGTAATGCGTTTCGAATATGGCCAAGAAATCGAATCTCCTCCCTTTTTGATAAAGTACCTTTCCTCTAATTCTACGAGTCTGATCATGTCGTAAAATTCTACATGGATATTTTGACGATAAGCTTTCGTCAAGCTTGATAGATTCTTTTCTACGTGCTACGCTAAATTTCGTTCCTGTTTTTGGCGCGCTATCTGGCCTCTATCGACGATAATCATAATACACCGGGAAAAAGTAATAGGAACAATCGCGTTATGATACAGTCGTTTTTCGTAAAACGGTCTGACATTTTCCTCTATTCAGTCCCCAAGCCGAGCATGAAAAAGTACACATCGTGCGTTACCGTGGTGTACGGTGTAACGCTCACCATTGCCACCGTCTGCTCTCTCTTTTTCTCACGCCATCCCCTAGTTTCCTGGCGTATCGTCGCCACACGCAGACCATTACAATTTCAGTTACATTTTAATTAGCAGAGAATACTAATGTTTCGCGAGTGGCGGTCGCCAGCAAGTAGCCAATGAGCGGCCAAGTTGACTCCTGCAACTCGAGCCCGTTCCAGAACCCGACCACTCGACCGCGCGCGCCCTCCGCCGCGCTCCTGTTCCCACTATTACGGCTCGGCAACCCCGTGAAACCGACATGCATTTCACACCCCATATTCGCCACTTTATACGCGGAGCGGCTGGCCTGGCGCAAAAACGAACGGAAGAAAGAAAACACGCGCGCGGGGGTGAGAACAAAACGAAAGCAACGTGCTGTGTTCCTCATTTATGTTATTAGCTCCCACTTTGGCGCCGAGTGTTCTTCACAGTAAAAAGTAAAAAAAAAAAGAAAGAAAAAAAAGAAAAGCGAGCAAAAAGAAAGGAACGCAACACCGTTGGAAATAAACTACGCTGTTACGCGCGCGTTTTCCGCGTTTTCTGGCCTCTCGCTTTTCGCAATTAACGCGCTCGTTGGAATGCACACGGGAGAGCAGGGATTTCTGCAGATTGTTTCCGTAACTTCGATCGTGGAAATTTTGTTGTTGGTGCGAAAGATTAAGTGAATGATCTTGATATACACAGGGAGGTAGAGAAGTTAGATAATTGGAAATTGGGGGGCGGGGAGATAGAGCGAGGTTAGAGGAATATTCGAATAATATAATACTTCCTAAGTCATAAACTTCTCTTGCTCCTTAGCTGGACGAAATTCCGAAAGTTTCGTATCGACGGTCGTACAACAAATGCGATTATCGATGTCTCGCATCGTTCATCCCCTAAAACGACGGGGAGTAAAACGCGCGGTCGACCCCACGCGCTCGTTCAACCCTCTCTCTTCGTCTCTGTCGGGCTAACGTACTTTGTTTTGGAACTTGTCCAGAAATAATATCGCGCGGATTAAGCTCGATAGATATAAGATATTAATAAAAAAAAGACGAGTTTAGAAAGAAAAAAAAAAATTATTGTACTTCGCGTTCGAAAAGTATCGTTCAACTCACATTAACAAGCCATGTCACTCTGTCTCAGAAGCCTGGGAAGTATACACCACTGACCTGAAGCAAACAGAAATCATATTATGTTATAAATAATAAATAATAAGGAAAAAAAAATTAAACAGACGTGAACTAATTATCGAATTGTACCCTTTAATTTAAATATGTAGTTTAACAACAAAAATAGAAGCTTTATTGATCCTTTCGAGCGTGGTAGTATTATAACTTTGCAAACTACCACCTGATACGTAATTATGAACAAGACGACAGTAAGAAATCTCAGTTGTAATTCAGTCTTTCGATCGAAATAGAAGGTAGAGTAGTGATTAACGTTGTATGAAGACATAAGTAACACCACTCACAAGGCAACCCTTCTCACTGCTTAGACTTATATGAATACCTATGCATCACCGTGACGTATCGCTATTTTTTTATGAATCATTTAAAGACCATCAAGGGTGTACCGTTCTGAACCTTTCGGTGTCTATCATCTAAACTTGAATCCTATCAGGCAAAGACAATGTGGCTACGATTTAGGGTGCCTCGACTCGTCGAAAACCATTCTGACTGGTATCCTTCGACTGGACGCGAGCCCGCCAATGAGGCGGCGGTGCCGTTAATTAACGAACTCGAAAAGTAACGTACTGAAAGTACAACTCGACGAAGCATTGAGGGGTTCCGGGGGACTAGTCGAGGAGGAAGGGAATGAACGAGTCGAGCGCAGGACGGAAGCGCGCGCGTATAAAGGGTCGGTGTCTGGCCAGACGGGCAGAAATGAAGCAGCAAGGGTTTTGTTTGTCCGGCTGTCCACCCCTTTCCTTCCCCCAGTTCACCCCAGCGGGCTGAAGCCCTCGCTGTATGAACCTCGCGGTCCCCTTCAACCCCTTCTGTTCCACCTCTAACTCCATCCTCCGGCACCCCTTCGTCTCTCCTCGCCTCTCTGCTTTTCTACCTCCTATCCGGGCCTTCCCCTTAGCCCCCCCCTCCGATCTACCCATCCTATGTTACATCCTTCTTACACCCTGAACCTCCTCCCCTATTGCCGTGTTACAATGCACGTGTGTACACTGTTTGCCCACATTCTCTCGCATATATCTTGGCGAGCTGTAATATTGATTACTTCGAACGAATTTCAACAAGCCTCGTATTACTCGTATAGCGTGAGCCGAGACCGTCGCTACAACGTTCCTACGATTCTCTCTGTCGATCGACATATCGTTCCTCCCTTTTACAAACCCGTAGCAGCCCTTTTGCATCGAAATGAAATGCTCCTTCCTGTTCCGCGTTCTGTAAACCAGCGTTCTTTAGCCCGCTGGCCTATCTTTACTCTTCTAACAAGCGACGCAATGCAGACTTTTCACTTGCGCCTCGTTCAAATTAGCCCCTTCATACAGACTCTCTTCCTGCAATTTGGTTCCACCGGTTCTACCGGCGCTACTTTCCGGTTTCGTAACCAGTGTACCAAGGGTCAATGATTAAAACCACGACTACTGAATATATCTCTGTGCGAGAGCCGCTCTGGTTGGAACCTTTCGTTTTCCCTTCAATTTTCCACGAAGATTGAAATAAACTTTATCGTTTGTCCACAATGTACCGAGCAGGACGTTACGTACGTTCCGTGCGCAGTCAATTTTTCGAGTCCTTTCCAAGAGAAGCCGCGTGTTCCGGCTAATAATTGGCGAATGAAAAATGCAACAATACCGGAGAGAGAAAGCCAGTTGTAACTCACTGCTGTGGCAATATTCAGCTAAAAGACTCGTCATTCCGCCCCAGTAAACGGCCACACGACTGAAATTGCGTCACGACCATCCCGCCAACGTTTAATTTCATTCGCGATCTTTCCACCCTTGTCCGCTCCCTTTTCCACCCCCGGTTTCAACGTTGCTCTCCTCTCTCTGATTCGCATCACCGCCAACACCGTATGTCGCGAATCGAAGTACAAAGAAGCAATAGTAGAAATAAGATAATTGCTATTACAATTGCAATTTCACCCAGGACGATGAAGCCGCGGAAGAGCGAGGGAGAAAGAGATAGATCCGGAGACGAAAAGAGAGAAAGTCAGAGATGGGACGGCGATGGTGGTAACTGCCACAGAGAGTTCAACTACAAAGTACGTTAATGTCGTGCTCACACCCCCTTCCCATGCACCCTCAGCGTCGCGCCAATGCCGCAGAGAGTTTGTTGTCGAAGCTTCGGGGATTACACAAATGAGGTTGTTCAGCGAGAGAAATGTACATCCCGCTACAAAGCTGCTCGCGTTCAGCCACGTACGGAATTAAAAAAGAGGGAGGGTAGGGAACGAAAGGTGAAAAAGTTCTGCTCCGCTATCGCTCGTATCGCGGACAATATTTTCTTTGCTGAAAGCCCTGTGCCGCGTAGAATGGGATTTCCATCGACCCGCTTCCGTTTAAACCCTTCAAGAACGGAACCCGCTTTTATCGAGACCCTTCTTCCGTCAATATTGTCCTGTACATGTTTTTACACGCATCTTTCGAGGAAATCACCCTTTCAGCCTATGGATGATGTATCAGTGATTGTCTATTGAACGACCGATGGAATATTTTACATCTATAGAAATAACCATTTATTCTTCCGAATATAAAATATAAAATAATCTACACGTTGCGCCGACTTGACTTCGATTAATCGGCTCGAATACGTGTGTGCGTACGTATTCGATACGTTTCATAGAAACGAGAAGGCGAGGTACACGAAGAGAGAAACCAAAGAGGAGACAGTCAGCCCCTGTACTAAGCATACCGTAGGGGTTAGGGATAGTAATTGTATACGTACTAAGAGAATGGGGGCAAGGTAAACAAAACTATGTAAGATTGCCCCATTAATATACATATCTCTTGGTTCAGTTGGGCCGTGAGAGAGCCGACCGACCCTCTCGTCGTGCTTCCACCGTTGTGCCTGTTAACGTGGAGGGGGGTGGGGGAGGGGTGAGTAGTCTTGGCCTTAGACTCTGGGGTTAGGCTTGTTCGAGAGCAAGCAGGGTACACAATGGATATTGAGACCATAATTTACGGCTGATTGTTAGCTCCGCGATCTATGGATTCCTCCATCTTAGGTTACCTCCACCTTCTATTCGACCACTTTCCGACAACTCCCTCATCCTCGAATTGCGTCGAATTTGTATTAGATCCGTAATAAGTACCGAGAGAATATGCGTACGTCGAGCACTCTGAGTAGAATGCTACGACAACGAAGGAATCTCGTGGAAGATTTCCGTAAGCGTAATGCCTATTCCCTAACGAGCTGTGCTTCGTTTCTTGTATCCAAGGATCAGCGGTCAAATCGCTGGAAGCAAAGATTTTACGACGCTTGCACGACGTTGAGAAATCGTTCGTAAATCTCTAAACGGCTTCGAACGAAGTTTCAAACTATAATTTCCTAGATAAAATTTCAGGTGGAATAATGGAAACGATGGAGAAGTGGAAAGAGGAGGGATTAATTACGCGTGAAAACGAGGATAAGTTTGTTTACGAACGGTATCGTTAATTGGCCAAAACTCGAGTGGAACTGTACCGTACGAGGTCACCCACTCTCTGCTTATCCGACTGGCTTCGCAACAAGAACCCCGGTTATAAATTAATTACGAGGGTCAAATTCACAACTGGGTCCCATTCCACCAGACGATTTTGGAAGGGGGCGAATGTCTTACTAGTTCGCCGCTGGCTCAAGGGACCGAGTAAAGGAGGAGATGATGTTTGGCCTTCCTTACAAGGGACCAACTAACCATCCGACCGACCAACCTGCCACTTACCGAAGGATAATAACGTAGTAATCCTACCATGAGACACGGATGAAGTCCTTAATAACCCTATAAGCCCAAGATATATGTTGCATATCAATATACCAGAGACAACTGCTGTAGCTATATTATATTCCCGAGAAGCCTCCGACCAATTAACCTATCGTACAGTTGTATGGCTATAAAATCGATTATATGAAACACGAAATATATTAATTTGTACTTTATAGTTAATACGATATTTCCAATCTTACATATATTTAACATTTTTTAAAGATTACTTCTACAATTACATTAATTGTAACGTCAATTAAAATATGAAATTTCAACTTTTATCTTATAATTGACGATAATTAATACGCTTATGAATTGTAGTTGATACAACATTTTTTCGGTGTTACATATTTTAAATAATCTTTCAAGGAAGCTGTTTTAATTACATGATATTCGTTCGGGGCTATAAACAATCAAGCTATTAAACAGTTATAAAGTTACAAGATCGACTTAAATACGAAATTCCAATTTATAATTTGTAGTTGATACGACATTTTCAATGTTACATATTTTGAATGATCTTCCGGTTTATCGAGTGTAATAATAATAGCAAACGCTTGTTTGTCTTCATGACTTGTAATAAAATATTCCAGTTGAATATTAAATATGTATGTATCGTATTGCTTGGTACGCGCACTCATAAACGGGCGCATCGCAGAATTCCAATTTCGGATCGATCTTCGGTAATTTTCCAAAATTTTCAAAAACCCAACGCGAATTTCAATAAAGCCCTAGTAATTAATTTGTAATTATATCACGAATGCCGGCAAATTCGTGTTACGTTGCATAGCGCGATAGGAATGCAACCGAGCTCAACAAGCGCCAATACGAAGTGCGTGATTTAGAGAGACGCATAAACGATATTCCGATATGGTTTCAATGCGATACTTTCATACCAGCAATCGAATCGACGAGCGAATTGACAAGTAACATCGCTCTCGAGTCTCACAGCTGGCCACACTTTTCCCACAATATTCGCCAATTGATTTTATTAATTTCCCTGAATGATCACAAAAAAGAGAGAGGACATCATTCAAGAATTATTCATACATTAACAATATGAATTACAATAGAATATCGATGATCAGAATTAATAGAATTTATCGATTATCAAAGAATCTAGGGATCGTAACAAACATGGTAAAAAAGATTGAAAAAGGAAAGAATTGTGACATTTCTATTAATTTGTCATTTGTCCTTCTGTTTATAAAATAGTAAAAAATATACTACAAATATTACGATTAAAAATAGTAAAAAATTGTTAAATAAATTATTCGAACAATATGTGTGATTAATTTTGACAATCATAGTTTTAGTGTGTTTCTATCAATTTAGATAGATCATCCTCAAATCGTACAGAAAAATAGATGAACGCATTTGTGGCCAGATTTGCGTTTTCTCGCTGTATATTCGTAACTTATTCTCTACCATACAATGTTTTCTCCTGACTCGCTCGGATGCACAAAATACGAGACACATCCGTTTCAGTGGTTTCGTGCAAACAGTAGATTAAACAACGAATAAAATCAAAACAGCGAATAAACAGCGGTTGCGTGGTGCACTGATGCAACTTTAAATATAGAAACTTTCTAGTGGGAAAGATACGAGGCTATCGTGGTGGCAGGTATTGGACTTAACGACATCGACATTTTATCCACAGGACAGTCTTCACGCCCCCGTCTGGCGGGGCAAAAAACAACGATCAGACTGCGCAGCGGACGGTGTTATGAGCTGTTTTCCTAACCGATGGGAGACAGGTGGCGGCGAAAGTGGACTTTAACAAATGGTCACTGCTAGCTAGCATGAGACGTGCCTACTTGAGATGCGGCACCAGGATCTATGCCTCCCATTTCTCATCGGCGCACTGCGGGCAAACAATACCCTAAACCAGCTATGTAAGAACTGTCGAGCACGAGTGAAGGACTTCGGGGCAAGTTGATCAAAGTCAAGGTACTTCCGCAGACCCTTGCCAAAACGTTCACGCCAATAACGCGTACAAGATGCGACTCGAACTTGTTCGCAGTTAGTTCTAGTCTTTGGAAGACGTGGATTCATTGGGAAATTCTCTGTTTGGTTAAACTTTAATAAATGAAGCTAAAGAAACAGATTAAATTAGGTGCTGTTTCGCTTTTAGAAGAGGACAATTTCTTTTTCATGGTACACCCCGTTCGTATTACGGTACATAATTTAAATTTGCATTTGTACATGCTACTTGTAAGAACAAGTTACAAGTGGAATATAATGATCGTTCAAGACTGCAATAACATTTTAATTATTTCGGAGATTTAACTAACTTTGTGTATGTGTCCTAATGTTTATAAACGGAAGGCGGTACGTGCAGTACCATACATAAAAATTTGAATTTCATGTTTGCAAAAAATTAAATAGACTCTTTGCTGTTATTAAGATATATTAACTATTCATTATTGGAACAATGAGCTCAATCTTAAATGTATTACTTGACGTGTCAAATTTAAATAATTTAAAATACATTTGGCGACTATTGATGACGTTGGAATAATTATGAGCGCCGATGTACGTATGTGGGCATGTTTACTATACAACTTTCTTGAAGAAAGAACGAACAGATTGCGAGAAAGTATTTTACTAAACGATCGTCTACCGACGGTTTAGAGTTTACCGGGATATCGGGCGTAAACTGCCCTTAGGGACCTTGTTAGTTCAATTCGCCTGAACACCCTTTTCGTCGCGGAAAACTGCCACCCCTTGTTGACCACCCCAGACACCGTAAGTTTTCCGCGTATATTGTTACGTTGCTCTGAAAAGGGACGTTTATGGAAATATGCTTCCTGTTGTGGAATTCCTGGCCCCACCAGTAAATTCTCTTGCAACTTCGTTCAAGTAAAACTCAACGATAGCTACGTGATCAGTTTTCCAGTATACTAAACGTACGACGAGAGAAAGGAAAAGCTAGAACAAGCTGGAAAACACGCGAGAAGAGAAGGGCGAGCGTAGGGACGTGGATCCATGATGGCAGAAAAGGGAGGAGAGTGGCTGATCTTGTTCGACCAGCGGTCAGAGTATTGTCAAGGTATTGTCCTGCCTCGCTTCCAAAATAATCGTCAACCGGACCTAATGGGGTATGAAGTCCCGATATCAAAATAACTCATCCGTGTCCGGCGCGTGGTCAAACGCTTCGAGCCTTTCTCTTCACGCGTTCATCGCCGCAGAGGCCCCCGAAAAGTTAAAAATAGTGCCAGTAAAAAAAAACTCCTTTCACTGCTGTCTATTGTCCTGGATCCGCAGATAGAACGCGGAGATGGTTTCGCGTCCACAGCAAAAATCTTGAAGCACTGATGATAACGCGCGTCGCGTTAATTCGATTCCTTTGTTCAACGTAGAAAAACCATAACTTCCAGAGACAAAGATTAAAGGTTTTCCTTTTGTTAATGGCAACAGATGTTTAGTCCTTTTCACATTAATGTTCAACTGGATGATTAAACGTTTCAACATACGTTTCAACGACGTTACGAAACGAACGAATTATCGATTAAGCCACGTCCAAGAATGACGTTTAAATTTTTGATGCATTTGTATTTTAGTACACGGTCGTATATCGACAAAAGGAACGGTTATAACAACCTGAAACACGCTGTGTCACAATTTATGCAGACGGCACTGCATTGTCATTCGAGAAAATAGAAATTTACAAAATAGATTATTCCTAACATAGCGTGAATATTATTAAAATGCAGAGTCGAGAAGATCATTTGAATATCATTGGAAAATTTTGCGGTAGCAAAGTTTGCGACCGACGACGTTCCATTGATTTTTCGTGACGTTATCTATCTGTAATTCGCGTAATCAGCGTATTTTCGTATGAACGTTGGGAATCAAATTTGACGACAAAACAAGACCGATGAAAACAACCGGCAAAATACATAATCTGTTCGAATTGGGCAATTGTCGCGGACGTATTTCTAATACACGATCAACAGGTTCTCTGTCTTCTAAACAATTCCCTTGAAAGATCGTATTTGATATCAAACGGCTAAACGTATATCATCTTACAAATATATCGTCGTATCTACTTCTGTTTGTAAAATTGCACATTACCGCATATCTGTTATCTAAATATAATTTCATAAATGACTCAGAAATTTCTTTGACCTTTGACTGATGCTAAATTGAACAAACACTTATTGAAGTTTGTCTCTACACTATAATTATTGCGCTCGAAGTCTTTCTATTTTTACCTTCGAAGAATATACTATCTGTACTGCCTTTTAAATAATTCTATCTGCCAGTGATACCGATAACAACTTGAAATACTACAACAAACAGCCAGTCGTGAAGGCAACCGGTTTCGTACAGCAACACTTTAAACGAATATTCGACCGATATACTTCATCGTTACTTTAAATTATGCCAGGCAAACTAACCAACGAACAAAGCCATCCAATTAAAGTCAGACCGATCGAAACAAAGAAAGCCTTCTTAACAAGTTACCAACCGGCTGTCGTACACTTTTATTCACCCACAATCGAATCTTCTCATTGAAACGATTAGAAACGAATGGCAGACAATCGGATCGATCGGCGAGCACCGACGAAACCGAGCTTACGTAACGGTTATCGGAAAGCGAAATTACCCTAAATAGTAACAGCCACGCTGGGTGGCAATGCCGTATTGGACGAACCGAAGGATAGCAGGAGCCGTTTGGTGTAAAAGGCGGCGGCAAAGGGGTCGGGGAAGGTGGGAGAAGGGTGCAGGCTGGTTTTCACCCTTGCAAGTCGAAAGTAGGAACCGCGACTATGGGTGAAGCTAAGTCTGTCCGTGTAATGGGGCATCGGCACGCGATTTCCAAGCCTCTGCGCCCCGTCCGCGATTCTAACTTTCAACTTCGCCCAGAACCTAGCGCCCACCCACTAAATCCGGCCCCCTCGTCTCACCGGTGTGCCTCATCCCCGCGGTACAGGGTGTTGCGCTGTGACTTATCGGCTCTAATTATTCGCCAGCAAGAAAGCGGGTAGAGAACCCAACGATCAGACCTGCCACCCTCGTAAAGTAGCTTTTCTCCGACGCATCGTTGCACCACCACCACCACCACCAACGCGACGTACAGTCGTTGTTTAGCCGTTTCGTCAGTCGATCGCGAACCCTACAGTTTCATTCGTGTGTCGTGAGGTGGTGAGTTTGGAGATAGACCCATATACTACACGTAATCTACGCGGTTTAAGATCGTTTTTAAATATTTCAGCTTCAAATAGCCGGATTTAGATTCTACGTAATTTGACAAATAATAGTCGAGTCTGAATTTAAAACTTCAGAAATATATCGACCGAGATCCGAGTCAAAAACTTGAAATGTAACTGTTAAATTTAAATTCAAGAATTCTTAATTGAGATTTTAAAGTTCAAATCGAACGTACTCTGCTTCTCTGGTTTAGGTTGAGCCGACAGGTCGATCCTAGACAAAAGGCGAGAGTCTTGCCTGGAGTCGAGCGATGTCGACTGGAATTAGGCTGCTTGGATATCGCGTAACTACCGACCATCTTTGACCGGTGGCTACCCTCTCTCTAAACAACGGTTTTCAACGGTCCTCGCTTTGGTGTGATAATTTTTCAATTTGGCCTCATGCGTTATTGACGTCAGTAGACGTGCACCGACATTAGCAGCTCTTTTGACGAGGAGTCTGAGTGGTCGTCGCACAAAACAATGCTAACCCCGTGGTATCATTCAGCCCCACCAACACCCCCTGCTCCGCCAGCCTCCTACAGCCCGACCCCCTGTTTTAACCCTACGGGAATAAGGAGAGTCGCAATGTAAGCAACACACAACACGTTGTGTGCACCCATGTTTTTTACATTAGCCAGACGATACTTGCCCCAGAGTATGAGAGAGCTTGCCAGTGTGGAATGTCTATGGTACGCGCGTCTGTGTGTGTTTGCAAAACTTCTATGTGCTGGTTACAAGTTCCCTAGCTCTTAGTAACCTTCTGCATTTCCCTGATCCCCTGCGACCCTATTGCGTCGAGGAGGCCACTGCCACGGAAGCTGTTTTCAGCTTTTCGCTAACCCTCATTAAGATTTTTCCGAACCTCGATGACGAATCAAAAGTTCAGCGTGTATATCCTTCCTGTGTATATCCGTCGAAACGGATACAGTTTGTAGAAAAAAAATATGTAATAAAAAAATATCGAGCTGTAACTTCCTAAAATCGCATGGTAAGACGTCTCGCTGAAACTTGAACTGAAAGTCCAAGTCGCGTATACAAGATATCGCATAAACAAGACCGCTATCTAGACGCCACGCGGCCGACATCGTGTGCATCGTGTACACTTGGCTGGCGCGTCGATGCCTCGTTGCCTCGGTATACGTTGCAGCGTGTTTAATATATAACGACGATTGTATATACATGGAACGGACGGAGAGTAGCGATAGAGACGGAGATGAATGGGGTAAAGTGGAGGAGGTCGACGTTGATACGGCGAAGGAGGAACACAGGGGGGCAAAAGCGGTAGTAGTAGACACAAGTAGAGGAAGAGAGAGAGGCAGAGTGGACGCGCAAGATAGAAATACAGGGATGAAGGGGTAACACGAAGATACGGGGTAATGGTGGTGGTGACGACGAGGGTAGAACAACCAGTCGTTTGTCGTCCGACAGATAAACAACGTCGTTATTGTAAATGCATTGGATCAACATGCTGCGGGGCTTCATTGGCGGCTTTTCTTCGCGATACGACCTACGAGAGGTTCTGGTTGTTTACGAGATCGATAGTCCGATCAGCAGGATCGATTTTATCGTATCGCGTCCGCCTCCCCAGGCGGAGAGAAACAATCGTTGTAACGCGCGCGTTGTACCGGGCCCGGTTCCTTTCTCTCTTTTTAGATTTCCGCGTATCCAAAGACCTCTCGTACCTCTGCCTCTCGTTTACGTTCCGTCCTTCTCTTTGTCTCTTTCTCGTCTGTCCGCCCGTTCGTCTCGCTCGTCGGATGGATTCGAGAGAACGTATAGAGAATAACAAGGCGGATCACGTGACGCAGGTACAGATGCGTCGAAATTACACACCGGACACCGTCGTTTCGCGTACAAAATATTTGTTCCAGTATAATATATACTGATTCGCAGTCGCGCGTACGACGCAGTGTTTTTCCATTACACCCACGAGGCAAATGCTCCGCACGATCCGTAAATCATGCCCCCCGGAACAGATCAAAAATACGATCGTTAACGACGTTTCCGCGGATCCCTTCGATCGCGATTATTGCACTTCTCACAACGACATAAAGTTGAGAACCGAATCCATACGTTCGACTGAATATGTTTCACCGTCCTGTGAATTTCGAAATAGAGTGGACTATGTAACGAATGTATTATAGAAAATACATCGAAGCGTCTTTTCGTCCCTCCAAGGTTAAACGAAATATTAAGGTCTACTTTCTCTAAAAAAGGAAAAAAGATGTAAGAAACTGTCTCTAAGGGAAAAAGGTATCGTAGAAAAAAAGTGGAAGCGGTATGCTTCGATTTCTCGGTCACATTAGACGATGCTATGACGGACTGTACGGTGACCATGAGAGCCCAATGCCCGCTGTTTGTTCCTCGTTTTATCTCGAACGTAAACACCGCATGGAATATATAGGAGGTGGCGCAAGCAAGAAAGGGAGACAGACAAATAGGCGGAGTGTTGTACCTGGTCACACGGAGAAGAAGGACGGACAACGACCACCGCCTGCCTGGCCACGCAAAGACCTGGACTGGAGGAAAAAGGAAAAATGAAAATAGAAGGACGAACGGACGGACACTGGATAAACAAGGGGCAATAGAGATAAACAGAGAATATTGCGAGGAATATGCGCAAACACGAAACTCTCATTCTTCCTCACCCTCTGCACACTTTTCCTACTCCCTTCTACTCTTTCTCACCTCTATTCGTTCCATCTCTTTCTTTCTCTCTCTCTCCCTTCATCCCAACCCTTCGATGTCCCCCTTTTCGCTTTCGTTTGTTCGAACGCACGTGTTCTCTTCTCCTGACCTTCGTCGCTCGTTTGGCATCCGCTTTTACAAGCGCACTTCTCTTCTCCTTCGTTCGCGCTTACCCGATCCGACCGGGGCGGCTTAATTTATGCCTCGAGATGTTTCGTTAAGGATTTTTATTCCAATTCCCTCCGCGCGATGCATTCGTGTCGAGAATCAACTACTTAACGACGAGCTCTGTCATCGTCTCTACTATTCGCCCGCTTTTTTCCCTCCGCGAACGCTTTCGTCCTCACACGCGCGATTTATAGCTCGTCGTGTCGAGGTTCATTAAAATTAAACACCGTCGCGCTTGTTTTCCTTATTTTCGTACAGTCGCGAAGAAGACTGGAAACGGAAAGAACGCAAAATCGGGTCAACGTTAACGGCATTCTCGATGTCTCGAAAAAGAAGGGTCGTACCGTTTTCGACGCGATCTTTCATTCCGATGATTGATGCGCGCCAAGGCTTTTCTTCAATTAGCAGACGCTCTCCTTTTCCCCGTTCACCCTCCCTCCCTACTTCTCTGATTCGATTACAGGGCCGTTCATTATGCCGATGAATTTAAAAATATACAAACATCATTATTCATCGCGGCGAGAAAATAAATTTCCTTCGAACTGATGAAAAACAAGCCACGGACTGATCTTTATCCCGTAATCTCGTTCCTGTACTATTCAAAAAAGAAAAAGACTATCCTCACCTTCCTTTACCTCGAGCATTACCAACATTATCGACGTGATATACGAGACGTCGTGGAATACCGGTGTGAAAAATCGAACAGTCGCGTTTCAATCGTGCCATTTCTCGGTCGGTTACGAGGTTCGATATGAAGGTGTCCGAAAAATTCGTAGTGTCCACCACTCAGGTCCACGGAGTGGCGATATAGGGGCGAGACACGGAAGGGAATGAATGCAGACGGGACAGGTAAGGTATTTGACGGTCTATGGGACCGGGGGCACGTCGAGGGCAGACTATATAATTTCCCTTGAGGGAGATCGGGATGGGCGATACGAGGTCGGAAGGGGTAGCGAAAAGAGGGGGCCAGGGGTGTGAGGGAGATCAGCGTGTTTTCCAGGTGGAGAGGTGTGCTGTGCTCATCCGCGAGCCCATCAACGCAACCATCCTCCGACAATCGATTATTATCTTTCCAATTTGCATAGCAACCGAGCTCTTGTTCAAATCTGCACCCCCTGTTTCGACCCCTTCGGCAACCCCTTGCAAATCCTACTTCGCTGCTGCGACTCCTCGTTCGGTATCGTTTCTGTAACGTGCTCTACCTTTTTTTTTCCTCTCCTCTTTTTCTCTCCTCTTCAATCGAGCCGAGCGTGTTCGCGTTCGATCGTCTTTCGCAGGGATAGCTTTTCGACGTTCCCGTGAACCAATCTGTTTGGGGATTTTCTAGGAGAATGACACGTTCCAGTGACGTTCTACGGATCGATTGAATATCAAGGGACGAGAAAGATACGAATTTAGAATTTTTTTCCTAAAGAATGTGAGAAGAACAATAAGGTTGGTGAGATCGCGCGGTAGGAAAGTAGCTGACAACTTTGGCTTTCCGGGATCTTTTCTTTTAGCGCCCTTGAAGAATGGACGCGTCACGCTGGTGGGTGGCTTGAAGAAAGGGAGGGTGAAACCCCTCCTTTATAAAATCTTTGACGCGTCGCACGGCGAACTACCGGCGTGGCAGTCATTAATAACTTTTAGGTGGCAGATTTTGCGCGTATTAATCCACCATATTATACCGCGAGTCTGCAGCCGTCCTCTGCCATCAGTCCCCTTCTTGCTTTTGCCTGCTTGGGTTCCGTCCACACTCTCTCCCCCTTATAACCAAGAGGGCGACC
The DNA here is from genome assembly GCF_024516045.1 of Bombus affinis. NCBI lineage: Eukaryota > Metazoa > Arthropoda > Insecta > Hymenoptera > Apidae > Bombus > Bombus affinis. The sequence continues at coordinate 5,992,833 of NC_066355.1, read as the reverse complement.
GGATAGCTGAGTCGACGTCTCCTTAATGAAAAATCTGAATCCCGAGTCCGCCTTTTCTTTCACCCACTATTCTCCACGGATTCTCGATCCTCTGCTAATGGTAATGACCGTCGCGGAATCGTGAAACTCACTGGTAAAAAGTGTTAAATCTCAAGCGTTTTCTTTCTTCTCCTCTTGCACTGTAACCTGGCTTCGTTCCTTGTCCCAACAGCGATATTCGCTGGAAATACGACGGATAAATCTAAGAAATTTCCGGACGATATAGCTTCCTGGTATCTAGACTTGAATTTAGTTTATCGTCTTGGCAAAACCTGGCCATGCACACCGGTATTTATATCCATCGTTTAGGCAAACAACTTGGACTTTTCTCATTCCTCCATTCGCAAGAACAGCCACCAAAGGCTCGCGTAACATGCTCGCGTGGCAAATTAACAAACGTCGGGGGAATGAGACGACTCTCGGTTCCACCTTCTACGATATTACCTTGCTTTGACCCCCGTCAACCCCCTTCGGCGTTTCATATACAGAGACGTATACACACACTCTTTCTCCCATCATAGCGAGAAGGTATATTGTCGAGCGGCAGCGAAGGTAGACCGAGCAAATTTCGTGTACAATTAGAAGGCTTTTGTAGAAGCTAAACTGCTAATAGCCGCTGAAGAAGGAAGCGCCGTCTCTTACTTCTCCGCCGCTACGTTTCAGCCACCCCTCGTCTCGTCTCTTCACCACCGTGCGCACCTCATTTCGCGTGACAGTCGTCCTTCTGCTCGTATCTACCTCTTGTCGTCTTCTCCTTCCCTCTTTCTCGCACCCACTAAGGTCCTCCGTCTTACACGTCGGTCCCTTCGTTTTCCAACCCTTTCTAGAGCTCGCGTTAAAGTCAGAACCTCGCCCTTCCTCGCGGAACCTAGCCGCCAATTCACTCCTCCTGAAAGTCCTTGCGAGGCACGCCGCACCGTGCTGACTTCTCTCGAGAGAGTCAGCCTCTCGCCAGATCGAGGTAAGAGAATTCGCTGTTCCGCTATGGCTCGTGCCAGGAGACTTATCGTGGATTATAAACTAGGATTGTTTTCATTAAACCTGGCGTTCAGTGCGTTCAACCAACCCCTTGTTCGCACCCTTTTCGGCGGGCGAGCGAGTGTGTGCCTTATTGAGTGTCGTAAGAATCTCGTCTGGCGGTGTTCGCATTTGTACGTACATCCCTTAATCGCTAAGGGCGAGCTACTGTCTTTGCTATATTGAATTTTTTACGATTTCGTAATTTTCGATACGATTTAAAGACAAGGGTTGATTTAAAGCCTGCGATATTTAGTCTTCTTGGTACTTTTATTATCAGCAAATCCAGTAAAAATTCGAAGTAAAAACGAACGATAAGAATCGTTTCACGACTGTTCTACGAATAGACAACCGTTTCTCATTTTTCTGCCTACGTATCAGCGTTGCAAGAATGCCGGTAGATAAAGTAGCCGCGAAGCGGAACGAAGAACGAGATAGAGGCTAAGAACTAAGCAGAAGAAGGCGTGACGATAACTGGGCTAATGTGCAATAATGAACACGGTTGCTTATCAAATGGCCCTGACGGTTCTCTTCCTGCTGCTTCTTTAACTCACGCCAGTTTCTTTCATGAACCGCGAAACTTGCTCGTAACAACGTCTAACGATCGTTACTCTCGGCCCATTATTTAATATTTTACCTCGCTGAGTCTTTCGTTTCGCATCGTTTCCTCGTCCTTTGATATCGTTAATTAAAATTCTACCTTCGTTAGCCAATCGGAGACGTCACGGCACAGAAAGATGGAATCTTACAAGGCAAACAGACCGATCTTCTGCTCGACGTGCAACACACTCCAACCTCAAACGAAATACGTTCGTTATTGGTTCCCTGTATACGCGGCTCATGTAAGACCAACACCAAAGACGTGTATGTAAGAGCACGTACATACGTATATGTACATATACTATGCATATGGAGTTCCTCGTGCTAAGAATAGGTAACATACAGACGGTCAGATATAGCTAGGACTTTGTGCCTATAAGCGAGCAGGTCATTGGCATTAGGGGTTGGAAGGGTGTGCATTTGCACGACGTGTGTACTCGTATGCGATTTAGTTCCTCCGTGGCCGGTTGCCTTCCGATACCGGTTGCCAGTATCGGCCACGTTTTGTACTCCAATTGGAACACAGTCAACTTGCCAGATACGCGGCGGGGGTAGGCGAGGGCTGATAAAAATGGGGAAAAAAGAACGAGCAGAATCCCAGGCAGCGAAAGTTCCCAGGTGATTGGTCGTGGGAAATATCGCGGTTAGGAGGCGACTGATAAAGTGGATCGATGAGTCGATGCGGAACACCGAATATTTGCCGGTATTCGACGGTGTGCGCAAATTTTGCACACAGGTATAAATAGGCGGAACTTTTGCAGCCACATGAATAACGGAGATATATATCGTTCGTACTGTCTGAGAATCGAGAAATCCATGCACGTTGCAGAACAATTAATCCATTAGTCTCGTTCGAGTTGTTGCAAAAATAAATTCGGAACGGTCTTACGATCGATGGAAATCAAATTTGTTACAGATTTCAATAAATACATACAAAAGTATTATGGTTGACATCGTTGTTTCCATTTCTTTACTCGTTCGACAGAAAGCTAAACTTAACCGGTCAATCGGCGCCTCTATATCGTTTTCTATAGATTGGTGACGAGAGCAACAGTTAACATCAGGCTAAACCCAGGTTGATACTGGTTTACAGATATCAAGTATGTCCAGTTTACGATCGATACAACCGTTCATACGGCGCTGGAATTAGAATGGTTTAGAGGGTAAAATTGCACCTGTGTTACGACTGATATTTTATCTCGCTTTTTATTTTACCCTTCTTCCTATCTTTTCCCTCGTATCCACGTACACGAACGTGTGTGTGTTATTCGTCCAACAATTCCGGTGAATTTAATTGTTTGATTATTAACGCTTTCGGGGTATCCCATCGGTGATATAAAGCGCGCGAAATAACGCTAGTAAATTATCAAAAATTGCCGTTGCGGCCGGGGCTACTGCAAAATATAAATTCTCACGCAATTTTGATACCGTCCAGATGAATATTTCGAGAGCCGCATCGATAATAATCAGAATTTTAAAAGGCACAATTAATTGATTGTAACGCGGTGCATCAAAGGTTAATGTTATACGCTAGTTACATACGTATTACCAGCCTGGCAAACGCGAATAACGCTAGGAATTCATCATTATTGGTACGTAGGTATGTAGAATGCCGTATCGCAGATTAAATACACTGGACGGTGCGTGCGCGTGCGATAAAACCGTGCCATCCACGGTGATATATTATTTTTATTCATTTATATACCGCATAAAATATTACGAACGATCGCGTTACATCATTAAAAATGTACGATTCCTTTGATCCAGTGCATTCCATCCCCCTTTGCTTTTCTTAAAGCCTGTGCAACCAGTACCACCCTTTCACGTGTGTCTTTTTTTCCATTTCCCTTGTAGAATCGCGTTTCAAACACAAAAATTTCAATTCGTTCACGACGACGCCGCTGACAACACAGGCCTTTTACAACATAATCATATCCTTTATCATCGATCGTGCCAACCCACCAGCGTCTCGTTACACATCGTGAACGCCGTTCCAATACGAACTGTGAAAAATCTCGTGTAAACTCTCCATACACCATTACCATTTTCGCAATTTCCCTCGTGGTGGACGCGGTATTATAGTTGCATGTAAAGGAGCGCAAATAATGAATCCGTGCCACTTATCATTCGATAGATTTTATCAAAATCTCTGTAAAGCTACCAGAGAGAATCGTGGTCCACCGATGGAGAAGGTTCGCGTAATAACAGTAAAAACGAATGTAGCTCGCGTCAGCATGATCTGGCCAATACTTAAAGCCTATACATATACACGTGGGCGGTCACCTTCGGCTAAGTGCAAGTCTGAAGATATCGCGCTGAAAGGAAGAGCTCCGAGGAGGAGGGAAAGTGCGAGAGCATAAAATACCGTTCCGACTAGCTGTCCGCGTTATCGAAACACGCAATGCCACGGATTACGAGGAAATATGTGTGCACGGTTCAGATACACGCTCGTACGTCCAAGGAAGCGTCGTATCGATATACGCTGCGAGCCTCGAGCAAGGATACTCGCAAATTGCTACCGCGAAGGGTGACTGAAAAACCTTCGAGGAAGATCATTTAGAGACGTTAGTTAGATACGTGCAAGTGGAAATAGATTCGAGTCACCGTAATAGTTTCAACTGTTGACACGGATCAAGGGAATTGGACAAACCGCGTTAGCCGTCTAACGATAATTCTATTTACCACGAGTTAGCGGAAGAACGATCCCGTTAATTGCGAGACGACATCGGGACGAATAAGTCTGAAATATTTAACGCGTCAATAATTCAATCAGAGTCTGTTCTGGTTTATTTCGCGCTCACGAATAAGCAACGTAGACACGCCTGCCCTGTGAAATCAGTCGATATTCGCGGTAAACTCGACTCTCAAGACTCGGCTCGCGTCTCGATCTAGCGATTATTAAACGTGGAAACACGTAAGTGCTGGTACTCTCTTGCATTTTCTTCGAGTTGAAATTGCCGAGTGGTTTCATCAAAGGGTTTGCTCGCGTTTAATCGTGTATCAACGCCTAATGACACTGAGCACGCGTAAAGCAAAGACCGAACGGTACGAATAAGTTTCGTTTAAACAGCGTTATCGGGCTTAACACTAGGCGCAGCTACTTTTCCACCCTATTGTAGTCACGTGCGTGCTTTATGCAGTCAGATATTGGTCGCCGCAACACGCTAGAAAATACGGTTCGTTATATCGCCGCGCCGGTGTCCGTTTGCATTCACGTAAGTGCGCATGCAAGTACGAATAAACAATGACCAATACACCGGCTCGGCAAGATCGCGTGTCCCGCGAGACTAGGAGAGCTCGCGCGTGAACCCTATTCTCCACATCCCCTGCGCCAGAGTCCAGCAACCGAGAGAAAACCCACCCGGTTATCGATACAACGTTGTATGCCCGTCGACGTTTCACACTCGGCTAACTCTTCTCTCTTTTACTTTATCCTTCTCTCACCTTCTCTACTTCTTCGTTTCTTCTTTGTAAATTCGCCTTCCTCCCCCGTCCCTAGTCGCCCCAAGCCGCACACGCTTTTAACCGCACAGAAAATTATTGCATATTTGATCGCGTAGTTTAACCGGCCGTGCCGTTATCGCGAGTCCGACGCGATACATTTGTAATTACCTTGTTCACGCCGAACAAGTAATATTGGTTATCTCAGCGAGATTGCCGCGCTACGGAAACCATAATCGAACGTTAATTGAATTTTAATTCTACGATAAAGAGAGAACAGGCTGCAGCGGTAGAGGGGAGAAAAAAAAGGAGAAGAAAATGGAAGAATCAGCTGGTATCGCGATTGAAAGACCGGCTTGAGAAGTTGCCGGCTGAATTTCGAGCAGGAAGGTACGATTCTAGTGCTTCCAGTGTTCCTAAGTTTACCGAGGTCGCGGTCTGTCGAACGCGAAACAGGAAACCCCGTCCCTCGAGAGAAGACACCTTCCTCGACATCACAATACGATAGGAAGCGAAGAGTTTCGAGACGTTTCGCAGTTAGTTGCCCTCAGGAGATGAAGGCGTAAGTAGGTAAGAAAGTTATTTCCCGACCGGACACGCTTAACCCTTCCCCGGGGCTCCTTTCCCCCTGGTACAAGGTCTTTGCGCCGCTACCGCGACGCTGTCAGAACTCACCGCCGCACCCTTCGCTACCGTCACACCTCCGTCACGAACTGCTCGCCTGGCGTACCAACCATTCGCGATGCATCATGTTTACAGATACGTGCGACTGAGAACAGGAGTTTTAATCAACGCGAAATAAATTAACAGATTAATGGCAGCGATAAAATGTTTGATTCATTTCTTAGTCAAATGTAATGTTCTAATGAGCGTGAAATAGGGGTTAAAATCTGAAATATTTCATGTTGAACTGAATTATTCATTAACGAACAATTTTAATTTTCGTAATAGTGAAAGCGAGGTAGTAAGCAGGAAATGTTAAATACGTAGTACCAAGCCACAGATTATGAAACACTTCGAGTAACCTTAAATATATATTACGAGATATATGAATAATAGTAATCTAACGACGAACTGTTTCTTCCGTCTTCGACTCTTACGGATCAAAAAAGACATTTTGACGTAGATATACGTCCTCCATGTGCTACACTTTAATATTCTTCCACAATGTATCAACGTATTAAAACATTTTGAAGCGAGTTATCGAGAAATAGATTCGAATACAATGATGCAGTAGCAACTCGAGACAACGACGAACAATTACTTTGTACGATGCGTTTGAGCGTTGGCCAAGATTTTCATTGTTTTAAGTAACATATATAAATTGTTATTACGAGATATATCGAGAAAAAAGAGCGTCTATTAAAGCTGTGAATTAGACATTCTTATCGCGACAACGCGTAATACCATGACGCGGTTGTTTGTAAAGATAGCCAGTCAGAAGACAAGCTCATTGTTCTCGCGAGCATCGCTCCAACGAAACGTCGCAAATCGTCATCGTTACACCGCGGTAAACTACTGCATCCGAGTGTCATTTACTATTGAAGTCAAGCTAGCTAGTACACGCTAAACTTAGCATTCGGTACACACCAGCAGTAGAAAGGAAATGAGTGGCTTGAGTTGCGTTTTATACCCTACGTGAGAGCTATAATGCTGACGTCTGTACTAAAAATAATAAATCAAGAACAGAAGTCTATCTATAGAACGGCAACAATTCCTATCGTCTATAGCATTTCGCGAAACTTGCTGCTACTTCGCGTTACGATCTTACACGAAAGAACGCGTTTCTTCGCGTTACACATCCAAAGTGGGCTATTTCCCTTTACAGTTTTAAACACAGTTGTTGTTACGTGTCTTTGCGACGTGTACCCGGCTTTGGTAGAACGTCGCGTGATGTTCAACGTGTACAACCACGAGAAAAGGATCGCAAGGCCTATATCCGAGTTTGCATCGATAGCGCACGAGTTACGTGGTTAACACGGTGCGTGTACTTTAGAGCCAAACAACGCTTGTGACCAATGTCCAATCTTTTTACGGTATACCTTCATAAATTTCAAACGTGAGTACGTTCGAGGGTCATAAAGGAGAACTTTACGACAGACGTTTGCTATGTCAGTTGCAACAAACCAATGTAAAATACAAAAACGGAGAACTTAGTAATTATCTTTTCTTCGAAATTTCTCTCTCGACTGTTGGTCTTGGAACAACGTCCATACGTAACTAACAACATGTATACTACAACTACCCTTATCCACTTATTTTACGTATATATTCGTTCATAAATATTAGAACACATGCTTATTTAGCACAAAACGCGGTGATCGATCAGGCTGTTAAGGAAACGATTAATTAGTCAGAATTATATATTGATACAAAATGGAGTTTAGCAATACGCTGAACCATGTCACGGTTATTTCAAGAACTACAGGAAAGTACGTAATTAATTATCAATTATACACTGACAGGCGCAATCCTTTGATTCTAGAATCCACGTAGGCAATTTTCAATGAATCATATATGCAAATCAGAGAAGTCTGTTAAAAATCTTTCCGGTTCATGAAATACATAAAATCAAAGGGCAACTACAAAATACGGTGGAAAATCTAATAATGCAAGTGTCAAGAATTTTTATGCGATTTTTATCATAACATAAAATATATAGACTCATTATGTATCAACGTTCCAAACGAGGTAATAATTCCAGAGTTTTTAATAAATTCCGAACAATTTCTGAAGTTTCGTGCGCGGATTTCGTAAATGTCCTACAATTATACTTATAAACGAAGGTGTACAGTAAAGCGAGAAGATGAATCGGACAAACTGATAGCAAGCACGTTAAGTGAAATTAGCAGTGCTAATTATTGCAACTCCATCTTCAATAAGAATTTTCCTTGCGATTTCAACTCGTTGGTCTAAAGTTTGGGAATCTCGGTTATTCCTAAAACTCCTGCAGACTGTTGGCCCGTGACCCAGCCGGTATCGGTTTCTCCCAGAAGGCGCCCCTTGCGAGGGCGCGGAAGCACGTGCGCGTCCTTATCATGCTGCTGCGAAGAGAAAATAAAAAGAGGCGAAAAAGTAAGAGAAAGAGAAAAAGAGGAAAAGGGAAAGAGAACGTTGCTACGAGCCGTACGAGAAGAAGAACGTGAGTTTCAGTGACGTAGCTGGAAAAGTGCGCGACGGGGGTTGCCCGACGACATTTTGTAAGATAGAAAGGAAATGCTCGTGAGGCAAGAACGGCGAAGGAGAACGTAGGAAAGGGAGGAAGGGAGTATACGGAGAAGAAAGAGGGAAAGGTCGCGGAGTTTAAAGGCTAAACGGCCGGGATGTGCGCCATGCATAACAATTAGCCTGGGAAAATCATGAAAATGTTGCGGACCTCTTTTAACTCCGGGGCACTGGCCCTCAAGTCCCTTTTGCCATTGCCGTCCCTCTTGCCCCCGTTGAGAAACCACCCCCACCGTGCGTTCAACCCCCTCAACGGAAGCACGGCGAGATAACGGAGAGTTACACGCCCTTCCTTTAACCCTTTCCTAGAGGTTCTCGCTTGGAAGACCTTTACAGTGGCTCTCAAACTCTTTTCTTCGATTCTAACTAATCTCAACCAACCAACCTATGACGATAACGTGATAACAACTTTTTCAAAAATGTAAGACAATTTGGTACACAAATAAGCAAATACTGCAGAGTCGTAATTTTCTAAATTACGTATGTACAGTTATTTGGAACAGTACCAAGCGGACAGTGCTAACGATAGTAAAACGTAAAATAAAAATGACGTCGTCAAAAGAGTCGAAGAAAAAAACTACTCGATATCCCCATTTGACGAGACGAGTTTAATTAACTCGTCTAGAGGAACTCAAGAGGAAATAATCAAGTATAATAAGGAGGATAAGAAAAGTTTGAGTCCCTGCAGAGGAACTTAAACGAGTGTATATACGACAGACGTAAGCCGGAAATAAACGTTCCAAGCAAGGCGGCAAGAGACAGGGTTGATATCGTGTCATCTGAAGGAGCGGGAACCATCAGGGATGCACGCACGTACGGCCATATTAGGACTGGAATAATATATGAGATTCCTTCCAGGCAAGGTGCTGCTTAACGTGATTTACGTAATCTTACAATACGGCGCGGCGTGCCGGGTTAGATCGGCCACATATTATATATTACTCGATCCCAAGGAACACCTACTACCTTTCAAACGTACTACGACCAATATACACCCGGCGCTCACTGGGCAATTGACCTATCGGGTGATAATTTATAGAACCTATTTGCGCGTGAGATTGTAAATAGAATTTTCAAAGGGAATCACGATCGTTTCAACGTGCATTTCAACTAGCAGAAACGCTTTATGGTTTATGTACGAGAACAATGAGAAAAAATAGCTTGTATAATCATCGTTGATGCCAGACGTATCAAGATGGAGCGAATGTAAATTATTATCGTACCATTTAAAATTGATTTCAGCTTTAAACGCGCTCGCAAATGGACGTCGAGAGGGCTTGCGTAAAAAAACCACCGATCAATAATGAACTCATTTGGATATCGTGCGTAAATAATATCAAGCGGAGGGGCCGGTATCTGAAATAATTGCATGTCGACGATCATTCACGTTTTATTGCATCGAACGCATTTTCGATAGCCAGATGGAACATTGTCCCGCGTAAAAATCTCGGTCGTGGCGATCGTGAAGCTTCGAAGCGTCGTACGTTAGATCTAAGGCACGTTGGGCGGAGTATATGCATAATTCGACACGATACTAACCGCGAATAGGCCGTATCTACGAACACCCACTTAATTCCGTAGCCTAAACAGGAAATCCTCCTTTCAGGTAATTGCATGACTCAGTTAAATCTGCGAACGGCTGAAGCCCGTTCAATTAATCAATTACCGCCAAGACAGCCTCGATTGTCACCGAGAACTCGCTACCGTGGAATTATCGCAACAAGAACATAACACGCAAAACTAAAACGACCTATATGACAAATACATAATTCCTTTTTCTAAGAAAATTTACGACCACATCGAAAGTGACGTTTTATTCATAAGTATCGCCGGTTTGTCGCGAAGATATTTCATCGCGGCCACGATTGTTACGCTTCGAGCACGTGCAATATACGTAAATATACGCGTGTCGTGTGCACGTTCGTACACGCGAAACCTGAACGCGTATGTGTAAGTCGATAAGACAGCGTGCATGTACATAAAGCACGTGCGTGTAATTTCCGAGTCAGTATCTCAGTGGGCGACTGCACATTAAGCTCTCTTCATATCGAACCATGTGCCCTTCATCGAGACGTACGGACCTTAAACTTACGTTTTAAGATGTTAACTTCTCGTGTAATGACACTTTACTGGGTAATATGTTGATTATTTATGTGGTAGAAGCTGTTTGCTGGGTGAGTCAGTAGACGTCAGAATATTTGGTATGAGAGATCCCTTAGTTCCTGCAGAAGAAAACACGTCAAGCCGGTTCTCGGGACCAAGAAAACGGAATTAAACTGCATTCTGCATTGTTCTAAAACGGCGGCGTCGCGACCGACCTTGATACCAGAAAGACACGGCTCGTACTAGGTGGAATTAAAACGAATTTCTTTCTCTAAAGTCACCGGCTGCTTCGATTTTAAAACGTATTCGCATAATCGTGCATCATCGAAGATCGTATTATACGCGAGATAAGATACTTCACGATACTGGGATTAGCTTCTTACGTTTGACTGGAAACTGTTCTTGGATTAATACGAATTAATCGCATGCGTTAGTTAAAAGGTCGCCCCCCCCCCTCCCTTCTATAACAAACTTCTAGCCTTTTTGATTTACGACCATACGCCTGCTCAAACTCGCTTGTATATCGTAACCGACACGTTGTACAACCATAAATCCCTTTACACCTAAATAACTACTATCCGTGTAGATAATTTAAGTGCACGTCATTATGACAAATCGATTACACGCTCTCCGCACAAATAATCGGAATACAAATGACACCGCGAATATTTTGCCGTGGCGTTACACACGCGCCAACGTGCACACAGTGAAAACCGACTTTCCTATTTATCAAACCGTGAATTTTCATCGTATGCAATTGGCCTTGACAATGAGACGACGCCGGAGGAACGATCAATTATCGATCTCTTTCGATGTGTCTCGACTCGCCGAGCTAACCGAGGTAATTGCTTTTAAAATAGCTTTCGAAGGATCTCTCTATTGTCAGGCAACGCGGAAACGTTACAGGGAATTTTTTACAATTTTCACGAAGGAGACGCGAAGTGGGGGGAAAGCGAGCTCGATGAATAACACCGTTACAGAAAATCGAGCGACGGTGTTGTAACAAGGAATACAAATGATCTAATTTACAATGGATCCCGACGGGTTTGAAACTTTTTATTTCGCAATCCACACCGCGAAAACTAATCTAGCCGATGTAATAGATCAACGCTCGATATCTAAAGTACGATGACGTGAGTACCGGTGTTGGTATTCCACTTGGGAATACCTCTGATCAATCAATAAACATGTGAAATAATCAAGCGATCGCGATCGGCCGCCTATCGTGACTCTCTGTTAATTCCTTGCACTACCAAAAAGCAAGAAAAGAAGAAAAGGAGAAGGATGTAAAAGTTAAAGCAATTTATCATGCTGTAATCGCAATTTCAAACGAGCGTGAAGAAGTGTGGCGTATCGATTAAAAAATAAAGCACCGGGGGTAGAATCGTGCCTTTAACGCTTATTTAAGCTTATTCTCGTTTCAAGAGGATAAGGCGCGAACGTAACACGCGAACGGGTGACTTAAATTTTTCGGGGTCTCCGGGCACGTGTCACCGCGTTCTTCTTCTAAAGCGGCAAGGTAAACTCATTGTTTGTGCGCGCACTCACAAACGACATTATAAAGCGCGCGTGTAAGGCTATCCCGGTGGCTCTATTCAAGAAGGTATTATGAAACTCCCTCGGAAAACGTACTCTCCGCTTTGTTTCACCTTTTATTTTGTTCTGCTTTAACCGGATGGGAGGAATGAAATCCGTGTACGCGTATATATCTGTACGCGTCGCGTGGCCGCCCTACTGCTGCATTTAAATGCACCAACACCAACGTTTAAACCGTGAACACGTGTACGCACGGGCAACCAGAACATTTACAAGTTACAATGTCGAATCGTCTCACGTCACTTTCGCTTTCTTTTTTGTCAGGCGTACAAAAGTTGGCTACGGAAAAGAGGCAGAGGGAACAGCGGCTCGAAAGAAAAATTTCAGCCTCGCGTTAATTCCCTGATGGTCGCGGCGTGTTCTAAACAACACGTACACATAGAGAGGCACGTGTGTATCCGAAACCCGTGGTCGTCGTCGTTGACGACGTCGACGACGACGACGACGCTTAAAGCCTGCTTTTGTGCTTTGATATTCAGCCGAGCCGGTGTAAACGAAACCTCCAAGGCGCCATTCATGCCGCTTTTTTTCAATTCCGAGTGTACCAGTTTAAAAATGCTGGACTACGGTGTATGTATACAGTGGTCGCGCGCATCTGGTGACTCGCAAATGCCGCGATACGAAAATGTTTCGTTCAAGCGGTAATGCACCAACGAAGAATAAACAGGCATCGCGTTTGTAAAACGCGCGCGAGCCGACTTTCTTCGCAGCGCGGCGTGGTGTGGCGCGTGCAATTAGGTCGGAGAATGAGTAATGCTGCTACTCTAATCTCGACAATGGGCGAACATTGAGAAAGTAACGGACCACGGGAGGCTCGTGCATTTCTTAGGCCGCGTAAGAACCACGGGGAAACTATCGTAAACAACCGTTGTTCCACGTCAGGATGAAAAATGATCGTGAAACGATCCGTCTTCGAATGACTACTCGGAAACAATGTATATGTATGCAAATGAAGAGGAAGAAGACGCACCGTGCCGGTGACGTCTGAAACGAATTTGTAGATCGTGGAATCGCGGAAAAAATAAAAACGTGGAACATGTCATTAATGAGTGAAGGAAGTCGAAATTCATTAACTCCCCACCAATCGTAACGATTTCGAGAGCAGCACGTTTATTCCAAAGTGTTAGAGCGACACGGGAACAAACGATTAGTCTTCATTGAAAACAAAAGAGAAAGGAAACGATCAAATGTGTGCGAACTACACGCGGATCGACGTCACAGGCCGTGATTGTGGTTATTTATATAACAGAACTCTGTAAATCTCGCGTTTTAAACGACTCTGGCTCGCGCGCTAGGCAGCTTTATCGAGAAGCATGATTTTATTTATAGGAAACCGATAATGACCATACGAATGCAATGTGTCTGTTCCAAGTCATAGAACTGTTCGCATCCACTTCGGTGGGGATAAGCAAGAAATTTTAACGACCGCCGTTTTTTCGTTCGATAGAAACCGGCCAATAAATATTAACGACTGCACCGATTAAAACGGTTCGATTGAAATTATGGTAAGAAGATACGCGAAAACAATTTTCTAAACGATCGGAAATGCCTGGTCTCGCCGTGTTACGTTCGCGTTTTCTAAGACGAATCGAAATTCTCACGAAAGATACCATCGACTCGAGGCGTTGTACTTACTAACATCGTGAACGATCCGATGATCGAAGGTCAGAGGGATTAATGCGAGGTGCGAAGAAGACCTTGTCCCACGTAGAACAAAAGTTCGGTTCTACGATTTTCTAGGCTGGTCGGTATGGTGACGCACAATGTCTTTGCTTGTCACGGGAACACAGGGGCTTTAATAACAACGCATTGTTAACAATAGCTTGACAATAGTTTCTTTTGATAATACGAACCGTTCGGTGTGAGTCGTTAGGCTTGTGTACGCGCGGTGTCCATTATCATGGCAGTTCAATGAAATCTTTAAACGAACCACTCTTTATTTCGCTTGTATCAGTTGTTTGCTCGACGCTGTTTACGCCGCGTTACGACCGCAAATTGCTTTTGTGCTGTTCGATGCCTGTGTTCGATCAGCGTGTGTATTACTTTTTTTGTTTCCCTATTTTTATTTCGCTTCTCTTTTTTATTCTCGTTTCTTTCGTCACTTTCCGGTTCCCCCAATCGGTGACACCTTGTCACCGAAAAATCGTGTCGGAGCGGAAATAATATTAGTATGGCGTATCGTTCGTTTCGTAAACACTGACTAACGAACGAGGTACACATGAGGTCGCTAATCGGTGGACGTAAACTCATTAAGCGGATGTAGCAATACCAGTAATATATTTTTCCTCTTAGAAAATTGCTTTTTTTCTCGTTTTCGTCGCTGTTTAGCTATTATAAAGCAATCAACGCGACAGCCTAGCCCGAGTGCGTCTCTTTCTACGTACGAGCGTTCGTCCTTTCTTGGGGCCGCTATTTATACATTATAACCGCAAATGCGATAGAAACCCGCGTTTCTCGTCGGCCTGAGTCTGAGTTCTATAAATTTCCAGACAACGAAAAAAAGAAGAGGAATTAATCTTCTAAGAAACGTGTAACGATACACGCGGTTCAAATGGCAGAAAAAGAAATTATCTGTGAATGGTATTAATCATTTCAATATTAAATAACTTTTTTTATTCTTCAATGTGATGCGCATCGTTAATCGCGAAAGGAAGAAACATAGAAAGGCTTCTTTTTTCATCCGAGAAAATAACGACCGTGCCGTACGTACGATGAAACCTCACGGTTTTCCCCGTTATTCGGTCCACCTTGCAAGTCAGCGCACAGCGTGGCTATAAATAACCAACTGTTTACTCGCTTTTGCCCTCAAACACTTTTTAATGTTTCTTATTCCACACGGAGGTCTAAAGACTCGACTGACTGGCGGTAGACGCCACGTCCATATCCGAGTGGAAAAGTGTAACCTGCCTCGAATACGAGAGGAGAACATGAATGAACAGAATCGTAAAGGAAAGCTTTATCGAGTGCCGAGGAAAAAAGATTGCCGATTCAAAGTATCGATAAATAAACGACGATTTAGTAGCGATCGTTACCTCGATGTTTTCCACCTTCTCGAAACTCGGCAACGTTATTCCACGAACATACGTGTCAAGAAACCATGGTAGAACTTACCGAACCAAGATTTACTTCTTATCTGTAGCTGTAAAACCATTACAACCCGACACGCTTAATGGAAACTCGCTTCGAGAAATTTAACTTCCGGTTAGCAGAGGCGATTATCTCTGCCGTTTCATGGGCATTCTTTTGCTAGAAATAACATTTGTAATGAAGACACACATTGTTCGGTGTAATTACGAGATCACCTAGACGCGATAGCGACCGTTTCGAATCATACAACGATGATTCCGCTTTCTTTTCCGATACCATTATAATGAACTTGGGTTCGAAGCGAAATATGACTTCACCGTGACGTATTCGCGAAGTGAAAGGAAGTATACATAGTTGTTGGAAGATCAACCTTCAATGACAACGACGACTTGAATTTCGTCGAATTATTCTTTGACAGGAGCCATTAAATCGCTCGGATTCGATCAACGAGACCGAACCGACGAACGAACCAATTAAGTATATTTTCATGGAACGTCCTCGGACAAAAACGGCCGGCGATGATGAATTAAATGGGCGAGACAAAATCGATATTTTAACTCGTAACGAGTAACTTTTTGCGCGAAATAATTGGCAGGTCGGTCACGCGAGTGACTTCATCGCTGTGCAAGTTATTCAAGGTATGCTAAACAAGTGAAACACACGATAAACTTAGGTATTGTACACAATGTCGTAACGTCACGATTCATCCTTGAACTTTGCTTCGATTCGGTCGGAGACGCGATCCTCTAATTATTCCGTGGCAACATAGAAACCCAACAATTAGAGAAACGCTATTAAATCGAATTGTTTAGGACACGGACGAACGTCTAAAAACTCGTGAAAACGGCATTAACTTGTTCATATCGCAACAACTTGGAATTAGGCTGTCAACGTCTCGGAGATCGATCGATATTATCATTCGATATCGTGTGCAGCGTGTACACGTGGTCGCGCACGCGTTCCACGTGTAGCGGCACTCCAGGTTTAACGTGCCGACGAGACGAAACGCGAACGAATAGGAACAAGGACTCGTTGAATAACGTCGAATCGACATTAAATAAGGAGAACCAAGGCAATCTTACAGGCGAAATAGGTGTGTATGTAACCTATATGCGGTTGATGTTCACGTCCATTAAAAAACCATTACGATAGTCGTGCTATTTCCGCATAGCATTTCTTTAAACCCAGTCAACGGTAAACAGTTATTTTCCTAAAGCTAGCGAGTGGCGCGTATGGTCGTTCTCGTGCAACAATTAGACATTTACACACGGCAACGCGTCGCATAAATCTCAATAAAACGCACGATAACGATTGCTTACTCACGTGGTAGCGAACCGCTGCAAGAAACTAATGATTCACGCGAGACCCCAGAGCACCTCCTCTTCAGTGTACACGGATGTTAACAGCAATCTCCATCGTCTCATCGGTGTATCATTAAGGTGTACACCTGTTGACGATCCACGGAGGAATGTTGTCTCTCTCTCACTCTCTCTCTCTCTCTCTCTCTCTCTCTCCCTACCCTGCTATATCGAGTTTCGACGATGCCTCGATTTTCACGTGCACGAACGAACATTAATCGATTTTCCGGTAACACGGTACGCGGCAGAACCTTGCATCATCCTGAGGAAACTACCTAACATTCCGCTTATCGAGGCAAACGCGGGAGCGAAACCTCGTTTGATCCTCGGGACGAAGAACAAAAACTATCAACACGACACTAACAGTCCACTGAACTACGAAGAAGGATGAGCGCGACACGAGTAAACAAAGCGTACCAAACCTTTATAGTCTCCGCAAAACTTCGTTTCCACAATTAATCGATCCTTAATGAATATTATTAGTATATAGCGTAACAAACGTTTCACTTTATACCGTCGCACATCTAATGGTATACAACGGTATTAACAATAAAATGCTTGTTTTTTATCGGTGGAACGAATCACATTCTTGCAAATCAGTATCACGATCGCATCGCGATCACACGTCGCACGTCAAATCCAGGTGGAGGGAAAATCACGTGCACTGAACGACAGATCGGCAGAGCAGACGGTTCTCCAAAAACATCATTCCAACCTTGAATCACACGGCCGGAGAATGGAAACAAATTAGTTTCTCGATCGATCGTCGCGTTTTCAGCCGTTATCGGCCGCGCGTTATCCGTACAACTGAAACGCGATGCAACAGCGATCGATGCTTCACTTGACTCGGCTGGAACACGCCGGTACCCACGTCGACGGACGCCGCCACGAGATTCGATAAATCCGACACACGCCGGAGAGCTAACACGCGGGACCGGAGTAGAACAGACGGACCGACGGACGGAAACGAAGCACACACGAATGCCAACCAAAGAGAACGCACGAGCGAACGAACGTACGAACAGGCGAGAGCCTGGCTGCCTCGTTCGGTGAACAGCCCGCGGCCCCCACGTTGTTTGTCTCGCGAGTGGCCTGTTTACATGTTGACTCTCTGTTTACGCGTTTTGTATCCCCCCTCTGTTCCCGCCACCACCTAGCAGCCGCCGCCGAACCACCACCCACCACCCGCCGCCGCTGCCGCCGTCTTCCCGCCACTGTCCTCCCGCCGTTCCGCTCTAACCCGTGCGTCACCTATCGCGTCGTTTATCCTTTTCTGTGTTAGGTCGAGTCGAGGGCCGACGAGCGAGCGAGTCGAGCACGGCTACGCCGAATAAAGCCGAGTTTACACTGACCGGCTATAACCGAGTACGAACGACCGCTACGAGTCGCTCTTTCGATTCGGCTTCGTGATCGTTCGTGACGCGTCGACGGGCTACCGAACCTCTCACGAGCTTCCCTGTCATTTTCGATGTCGCCACGCTTCCTCTCGACAAGCCGAGCTACAGGTTGCGAGATCTTGAAACTCGAGAAGAGTGGTTGTATTTTGGATTGTTGAAAAATTGAATGGGTCGAGCGCTAGATTTTGAGTCAAGGCAGTTTCATTGCGAAATTAAACTATTGCTTCGCCTTGTTAAGAAAAGAATGTTGCGTGTTAGCTCGGATAGATTAAACTTGTTCCATTGTTCCATGGAATATCGAATGAAACGTAGGGACTACAGTACAATGGAATTTATATGATAAACAGATATTTTTAATAGGAAAATAAAACTCGCCGCTCTTAACGATATTTTCATCAGGTTTAAATGGAATATCGTAACGACAAAGGAACAACGAATTTACCAAAAAAGTTACGGAGTTCTTCGAGGCTCCCTTTTAGCAAAGTACGTCAGATATGCTATTTTAATACGTAAGGTTCTACAAATTGCTGTAACCACTTATGTCCATAGACCGATCGATTTGACGTTATACATAAATTCCAGTCACTTTTGTATCTTCCTAACATCACGCCGAGTGTTCCAAACAGATACTGAGCATCAAAATTCAAACCTGTAGGAGACTCTTGATCAACTATAAATTTCTTAGCTGTAGATCTGTAGATAATTCTCTTAGATGATCGCAGGCGGTTCAATGGAGCACATGAAACGGAAATTATTATCGAATACACCCTTTAAAGTAGGTAGCAGCACCCAGTCAAAGAAACATCCTGTAGATAATAGAAGTAGTTTGTGTCTGTTGTTATCGGACAGTCGCGTGAATACATGTATGCGATTAGCGAGTACAAAAATTACACGCAGACGACTCACGTATCGAAGAAGCAGCGCGCGCCATTATCGTCTTAATGATGCGGTTTTATCCGTTATTTATCGTTTCTATACCTAATACAAGGAGGCTCGTGATATTAATAGCCGCCGAGGCAAGAACACGCCGGGGACGATCGTCGCGACTTCGTTTTCACGGATATCACGGGCTAATTGAAATTACACGGCACGTGCTTATTAAATCGGCGTTCAGGCGATTTCACCGAAGCACGCGTTTAATTAGATTTTCTTTCGGTTCGTTCTCCTGGCTTTAATCTCTCTGAACATTCTCCGATCTTTTCCTCAATTCTTGAAATATTACCGGGACTTTGAAACGTCGTTAAGTTGTTTCGCGATTAGATCATCGTAAAGTTCTTGCAACATGGTTATATATCATAAATGAGACGGAATATATTGTTTATTCGACGTGTACAAGGACTGCGATAGAGAATTATAGACAAACAGATGACAACGTGTTTAACGGTTTATTATCGTTGAGTCATCGCGATCGTCGCGTTCAACACGACAGAAGCAGAACCAATCGAAAAGAATCCGAAGAAAAGATGACGTTGGAAATCGAACCTTAACCACCGCCCACGTGTAGCCGTACGTACCATCGACTTCGATCTTTCGTGCGTGGATAACGTTTTCTACGGTTACCAAGCGTGTGACAGTATACTTGGTGACTGTCTATTGCCGCTTCGCTGTTTCTATTCCCTCGTGTCAGAAAACCTGACAGGTCAACGCGGACTCGCAGTATCATTCTCGTCAATGAGTTTCGACGTTTTCATGTCGAGTGCTCAATTTCTTAGACGCGTTTTACGATCAGCCGATAACAGCCATTCGTTTATGTTTATGGCCGACTATTACGCGCTTACCAATATGAATTTCCATCCGAATGTAACTCGTTGACACGTTGCAACACGACTTATCGCGAGTTACGACCGATAGACCGTTTTTAAAGAATGTCTTAAATATAGAAACGAAAGTTTGTATTTCCGTGGAATCAGTGGATTCGATTGATTAATCCTCGTGGAGTGCAATTCTTCGAGCGAAAACATCGGAGCAACACGGCTATTCAAACACATGTCCCGCGATGATACTACGCAGACTCGAGTTTCCCTTCTCTCTGTTCTACTTCAATCATCTTTTTTGTTTTCTGTCCTCTTTTTTCTCTCCTGTCTCGATTAACATGATGCATCACAAGCGGTAAGAAATGGTCTTATACATACATTCAGTTTATTTATTTGTGTTGCACTTCGTGGAACGATTGCGACACGTCTCTGAGAACCATCGACTACGATTACGAATCTACGATGATAAATGCCTTACAAGTCCATACAGAGATTTCGTACAATAAAAATTCCTATATACAATGTATCGTACTTTCTGATAAAGTTGAACTAGCTTCGCACTTAATCATTTAATGTCTTTACAGCTTTCAAGCGATATAAATAGATAATATTTCAAGATATTCGAAGATAATTACCCTGGTATTTGCCGAAAAGATTCTTTTTAAATGAGACAAAGACTTTAAATCGGCGGTGATTAAAAGATTCAGATTGACCAAGTTCCTTTCTTAATCGTTGCTCGAATTGGTAACGCCAGATAGTTTTCAAGAGATTATTAAATACGGCATAAAAATCGCACGGCATAAAAAGTCTAAACCAAGATATATGGTCGTTGTAATGATAATTTGCCACGGATCATCTTGGAGGTTTAACGCATATTCGAATTAACTCGATTATCATTACCACGGCACTGCGAGATATTTATCTTTCCCCCGATAAGCCCAAGCCGAAGTGAAACTACAACGGAGCCGATCGATTTAGCCATTTATCAATTAATCTTATCGACGTGCTCGGTGTGCCCATAACGAATTCCCGTTTTAATCACGTACAGCAAGCTATACTTTCGTAACGGCGGGCCTCTGTTCAACGTCTGCTTCGTTAATAGCGAGTTAATTGCATCAGGTGCAGGGGAATCCCTTTTTCCGTCACTTCGAACTGGACCAAAAAAGGAAAAGAAAAAAATACATCGCGGTCGTCCTTCTTTATCCTTTTGAAAAGTAGAAAATAAAAATTAGATGAGACAAGAGGGAACTTTTTAAACAAAAGGCAATGTTGCTCTGTTGTGTTTGCTCGATCGCCCACGTTGACGAGAACTTTACGATCAGGCTTAAATCAATCGCAGTCCGGCGATGTTTTTTGCCGAAATATGTGTTTCTTATTTTCATGAATCATAAATCGGTGCTTCACAACCGGATGGGCTACACGCGCGCGAGAAAACGCTCGATTGAGATACGGCGGTGTATAAACGAGCATTTATTAACTGGGAAACGGTTGCAGTTGCCTTATCAATTCCTACGTTTGATTTTTTCCTGCGATAAAATAATTATAAAGATATAGCGATATAATTATATATAATGACAAAATAAAATAATTAAATATAAATAATATTTGAAAGATTCAGTACAAAGATAGTATACAAGTGTCAATACCTTTGACTTGAGAAAACCGTGGATATGTTTGAACTCTGATAAAGAAATCTTGTACACTTCAAAACGCTACTACTAGTATACATGAAAGTTTAGAAATTCATAAGGGAATCGCTTGAAAATACCCATAGATACTCGTTTTTATAAAAACCTCGTTTATACCACCTTTTTATCGAACATCGAATTCAATTTTGATGGTACGGTAGTCACGTGTCAGGCGATTATTTCTGTCAAAGACAGTCCCACGCTATTTACCCGAATAAACATTACTCTCGCTTGATCATTAGGATCAACCGCTGAGTTCTTGTAAAACACACTGGATTATAATACGTGACGGGTCATTTTATTTTGATGAACAGACTACGACGTAGACCGTGACAACGAGGGGTAGACACGCGGATAAGATAGTTCGTATATCGCATTACTACCCACCGGACTTAGGCACAACCACCGGAGGATGGTTTAAGGGGTAAATCGTCGCGTAAACGGCCCGGTATATGGACTGGCGGGATTTCGTTTAGGAATTGGCGCGAGCGAGCGAGTGAGAGTCCGTAGATAAGGTAATCCGGACCTCGAAAACTCTCTCAGATTCCGAAACCAGCCCGCCGCCACAGAAACTGTGTACCTGCAGAGTGCAGGGGATTGGGTCTCGGTCAGTTTAATGCGAACTTGCCCAATACCAAGTGGTTTCTCGTTGGTAACGGGCCTATCGCAATCCTGGAAAACAATAAACAGACTTTGCCAACTTAAAGGATCGTACGGTCGATCGAGCATTATTAATGCCTTAGCCAGGATCGATTATTTCCAATTTGTTTCGTCGAGAATTGGCAGCGGTTGAAGAGAGTAAGGGTGAAAATATGGGGTGCTCGAAAAGTATAGAACGCTGGGAAGCTTGAAGAAGACGTTGCCATTATTAAGAACCTCGTTCGATCGTTTTCTCATATTTTTCTACGTGTTTCTTCCCTCGAGCTTAGAATTATTTGAATAAGAATTTGGAAAAATTATATTTGAAATAAAAAGAGAGTGTAAAATAAGATCACGGTGGGATCGCGGGTAGACTGATTGATCGACACTCCCACCAAAAGTCAGATATCGAAGAGCCCAACAACTTTTCCCATTATCGTCAATATGCAGGCTGAAGCTTTGGTTTCACGTTCGAGGGCGTTACGGCATCGATTCTATGGTAAAAGGAAACCGGTTAAATCGCGTCGACGACCTTTATTGCCGTCTTAAAGCAGTTAAGTTAATCGGCATCAGCATAAGAAAACGGAAGGGGCTGCGAACTTGACGCGGCAGGAATCGAATCGCCTTTCCTTGTATTTAGAGTTCCAGACAAAAACATTAACATAAATCACGGGGGAACGGGGGACGCAGAGGGACAAGCAGAAGGAGAGACATCGAAGATACCAGAAAGGAAAGATCTAGGCAGGATCGAATGTTTATTCCGATTCCCTTCGAGCGTTCCCTTACGGCACACTTTACAGCTCCATCGAGCCTCGTCCTGCTTCCTTACCTCCAGCAATTAGTGCCTCGAAAACTTACGAACCATTTGTTCCCCGGATACAAAGAGAAAGTTTGAATTAAACTGCTAGCTTCTCGAGGATATTCAACGAATAAAACGAAAGGCTGATCGTGATAGTCTAAGATCTAGATGTTTGACTCTGAGTATGAATACGTACGTGCTATGAGCCATTAACTGGGCGAAAAATTGACGAGAAAGCGATCGAGGGTTGTTCTGTCAGGGAGCGAAAAAACGCGTGTACATACGTGAGAATGCGCAAGAGGAGAGGGGGAAAGGTGCCACTTAACTCCACCCCTGACGTTCGTTCCCGACGAACGCACCTTGCGTTGCGCCACCGACAACCCTCGACCTCAACTCTTTCACTTTTAGCGGGAATTCGATGAATTGCCAGTCGCTACGGGCAATAAATAATGCATTTTGTGTTTGCCCCCGGTAAAAGGGTCCACTCTTAACCGACCCCACCTACTCGTGCTACCAACCCTAAATTTTCCAACGACTTCGGTCGAAGGCGATCGAGGGGCGCGATTTAGTGAAACGACCGAGAATTGATACAGTTACTAAAAGCTGCGTCGAGAATCGAGTGTTGCTTGACCGTCACTTAGGGGAAACCGAAATCTCAAAATTCTCGACACTCTCTTCTCGGTATTCTTTATCGAGCTTTCCAACAATGGTTCTCTCCGGTTGTGGAAAACAACGAAATGCTGTAACGAAGAATAAAGGAAGAGCTGGAAACGAATTACTTGATAATAACAAATCCCCGCAGCCTTAAAGAGCAATACAAGAAAATGAACGAGGCGGAAGAGAATATCGGTATAATAGTAGCATAACATTACAAAGTATGCATTGTCTGCAATTTAGCAGGCAGGGCAACGCTGCCAATTAGCTGCAACTATTAAGCAGACAGCAGATTGTAAGATGATTCGAACGGTTTCCTCTGAATTCAATCGGACACAAAAGGAATTAATAATTCTTATTGTCCTCTTTTGGTCTTTTCTCAAATCCATCAGGGTAGCTGGGCCGATGGAAAAATAGCTATAAATATCTCGTTCTTCCGTCGTTCCATTCGATATTTATCGAGGCTCGATCAGGCGTAAGAAATTTCCTCGAGAAGGATTACTCGATGCTTTTTATCGTAAATCTGGAAGAAAGGGAAGGACAAACTAAGGAAGAAGGGAGAGAAACCGGCGACTTATCGTGGCAATAATTAATGCACGGGACCGAACTTCCGAGACTTCTTTTACTCAACTAAAACACAAATTGCTTGTTTAATATATTATTAATTGGCAATTTCCGACTGCTTTATAACGCGCCGCTTTACAACCGAACCGCAATTTTACTCCTGTTTCCAGGGAAAACATTTTCGTTTCGGATTTTCATTTCTTATAATTCTGCGTGCAAACAAATCATTTTTATACAATACGGATTTGTCTCTATATCGTAATACTCTGCTGTATATATGTATTTAATATGAATCATTAATGAAACATTTTTTCTTAATTTTATAATTTTTATTTCACATCCTCCACATTCAAATCTGTACCGTACAAATAACTAGGCTGCAGATCTTTATACAGTTTCACTCTTTTGTAAATATAACTAAAGAAATGGAACCCAAATAGAGACTCGTTTCATTTAATCAAAATATTGTAACGAATAGTCTATATAATTGCATATTATGTGTGTCTCTAACTACTTTCGTATACCTGTGAATTTTTTATAACACAACGAAGATGCTAAATAAATCGTACGCATTTACAGCTAAACGAAAACCAAGCCTGTCATCAATCACGTTGAATCAATGGTGTATCGAGCGATCGATAAGGAGCTTTTTTCGCATTTTCCCCTCCCCTCCCGCCCCCTCCCGCCAATGAATGAAGGACGCCGAAGAAAGGAAGGAAACTTTCTTATTAACACGATCAATCAAATCGCCACGAATTTAAAGCATTTTTCACGATTTTCCGGATTTCTGGGCAGACCAGAGCGCCGAGAGGAAGAAAAATTCTACCAACCAGTAGTTAGGGGTAACTTTCGCCAATCGATGCGGGATTAAGAAGTGGCGAACCGCTCTTCCACCGACTAATTACGAAAGTGCGATCGCTCATTGGAAATAATCGAGCCGGACCAGCCTCGATTTCATCTTGTGAAAACCAAGGGAATACATTTCATATGACGTGGTCCATTGAATCAACGACCAAAACGATATTGTTCGCATGGCCGAATTCTTGGATACTTCTTAATCTTACGAAAACCAAGAAGAAGCTATTCTCTAGAGGTGGGATTTTAATTGTTTAGCAAATATCAGAGGGATATCACAAGGAACGTTGGCGAGAAGGGAAAGAACTTGGAACTTCGAGCTCTCGTAAAACTCTGTAAAACGAGAATGAAACGTTTACTCCCATTGTTTATTGTCTTCCTGTGGCGCAAACCCTGGCAATTTTTTCCAGAACGTATATACATCTGCCACTTCTCGAACATCGTAATCGCGTTCATTAACTTTCAGAGTTTTTAATAGGAAACAGTCTGGGGAGAAAATGTTAGAATCGCAAAGTCACCTCGAGCGGTCTCGATACAACGGGCTGACTTTATCTTTTACGAGGGTCGCGCCAAGGAGGACGTAACGCCGTGAAAATTGCCCAATAAACTTAATTTAAGTATCCAAGCCGATGCTTCTATAACGACATACTAATCATATTCCAACCCTCGAGCGTACCACGCAGGAGCCTCATTTATGGTCGGATGTATAAAAAAGAAGAAGTTATTTTCTCTCCTCTGTTGCTATCAAAGTATCGTGAAATCTACACTTTCGTTATTAATCCCCAGGCTTTCTTTGAGACGATTAAATTCGTGTACAAGCAATTGTCCTGATACGCGATACATCTTGGAGAGATACGGTTGAATAATTCACGAAAGGGTTGTGATGTATGATCGAATAATTCATTCGTGTGTAATGTCACGGTGCTACCGGTTGTTATATCGCATTATGGCACAGAGACAGACGTAGCTTCATTTAAATATCATAAACTAAATGAAAGCGTGGCAATGTCTGGCACGACTTCTGAAACGTCCATTCTCTGTGACTCGACTTAATATTTAACACCTGTGACGCCAGCCACGCTGTGTCCCGTAGACCACGTAACCGTCTTATTTTCCGTCACGACATACACGTGCGTGTATGTGTTTTATACACTAATCGGGAAACCGAGGAATTGATTACTCTCATTACTTTTTCAACGAACGTTGGCAAGCTACAAAGAATCTTGACAGACTGCAATTACGGAACGATCAAGCAAACGATCAAACGTTAAATAATTCATCGACTATCCGAGATCAGCGGAATCGTGATACTTTAAACGATCGATATAAAAATGTTTAACTATAAAACAGGTCAATAAAAACTCGATTTAGATCGTTTCCCAATATTTTAACTTTCACCGACAACTTTCTTCGGGCCAAACTATTTTCCGATTGATAAAACGAGGAAATTCGATGTTTATATACCAAATACGTGGATAACAATGTTTCTATACTTTCACCGGCGTTAAGATAAAATACAAGGTAAGGAGAAATTCCTCGTGCCGATTCGAACGGGTCAAACAACTCTCCGTTTAAAATCTCGATCGCGAGACCGTTCACTCTCGTCCCGCGCTCCAAACAGATTATCCAACGAAATAGTTGGCGAATGAATGCTAGTCGCGCTTCGGTATCACTATGCTGTATCGTGTCGCTATAGAATTCTATACGCGAATACAGGAGGCAGGTTCGATCATCGATTTCCCTCAACCTCTTTCTCGATTGCGAGTTAATTGGCCCGTAATCAGGTAAATAACGGAACAACCGAGATAAGCTGAATATGGCTAGACAAGAACGTTCTCTGCCTCTTAGAATTCTGCTTACATAACGTCATCGTAAGTGATAGGCTACTGGTCGGCATTTTAGCGAATCTCCACGTAATTTAAGCATCTGATAAGAATCGTCGTATAATTTACAAAAAAAAAATTGCGAGAAACAGGAATGAAACTAGTCGCTGAAACAGCCTATACTACGAATATCCTAGCGTTATCGTATTCAACTTTCGCTTTAATTATCGTTCGACAATATCCCAATGGACAAGATATCTCGTGCGCTCGTAACGGGCGAAATAATGGAAAGCGCAAGTGACTCCATCGTGCATTATCGATACGAACGAATAATACGATCGTTATAATCTTTCGCCCAGGCGACGGAGGATATTTTCACGCGATCACGCAAAGAAGCGACCAAAGAAAATGGGAATCCAATTGCACCGCTATTATCTGAAAAGAAGCAAGTATGTAACGAGCTTGTGGCGCGAGGATGTAAGCTCCGTTACCATCTTGCGGCGGTCGCGCGGAAATGGTATTTCATAAGGAGTAAAAAATAATCACGCTCGAGTATCCTCTCTGGCGACACTGGCTCTCTGGTACGTACCTATACATAGCTGTGTCTATACGTTCCTTCCTACCCATCTACTTGTCGTGCCTAAATTCTTTTTTCCCCCGACTACCGCCGGTGCTCGAATGAATGCACCCGATGCCAATGATTTCTAGCCCTGTTCCTGTCCAGGCAGACCAATCATTGCTTGTGCACGACACGCGAAGAACACTCTTTCCCTGACACGGTCCGGTAGCGTTTAACTTTGCCGCATCGTTTTAACCGTATAGAGAAGCGGCTGATGAGGGGATTCTCAGTATCAATTCACCGTGTGCAGAGGCACAATCATTGAGGGCAAAGTCATCGGGGAAAAATAATTACAATCGGTCGCCTAGTAAGCGCGCGCGTACTCCACCGATACCCATGTCGTCATTCCACTCTATCTCTCTCTTTCTCTCTTTCTCTCTCTTCACCTCTCCCCCCCCCTTGCTGCCTAGCACCCTGGGCTGATTCGAAACCCCTAAGTCACCCGTATCCCGGAACCACTTCACATATTCGCGGTTCGACGATCCTGTACAAAATCCTAGCCGTCGTTATACTTGGTGCTCTTTATTATTACTTTTTTATAACGATGTGACATACCGCGTCAAAGGTTCGAACCTGTATGCTCCGTGAACGGCTCGATCAACGAACAACAATACTAACGACATACTACTCTCTATTCTCTCTCTCTCTCTCTCTCTCTCTCTTCCTATCGTTGTACGCGCCCTTTTCGAACCATGTACATTCGATTCAGATCGAACCGTCACGCTCGCGACATTCGAATAATCGGATACCTCTGCGTCGTATAGATACGAGATACCTTCTTGTGTAATTCGTTACGTGTAATATAATGACTGTACTAATGACTCCGTCAGTCAGACAAGCCTCTGCCATTGTGATAATCGTATTTGCGCGCGTCGCTCGAAAAGTCAGTGGTTCTCCAGCCGGACACCATACTCGAGAGAAAAGAAAAATGATAACGTATAGGTATTATCGTTGCTCTGGACGCTTTTTTATCCTAACCGTGCAACTGACTGGGCTCTCTCGATTAAATTGCGCTACGCTATCGTGGTAGCAGCCATTTAGAGAGATAGGAGAACGTTTCCATTACCGGAGCACGCATTTCAATGACGCAAAGAAGAAAAGACGGAGAGAAGTTGGAGAACCAAAGCAGCGGCCTAAGGTGGTCGGAGGAAGAAGGCTGCCCAATGTTCTCGCCGACTCGTAGCCGCTAAGGAGACTGATCTATAAATAGTCAGTTGAACACAGATGGATCGACTAACACTAAAAAACAGGCACGATCGGCCAAGGAATGTTCATCCCTTAAGCTAGCTGGAAATCGATTAATTTTGCAAGAACAGTCGCACCCAACAACCTCCACACGAATGCTGCTTCGATCAGATTATCACGGTTTATACACTCATCGAAAGAACCTGGGAGGATACGTGTCACGTTCAACTTTATCGCGCGATAAACCGTACAAGCGTCCTTTCTATGCAGAAACGCGATCCCTCGGTTCGGTACATGAACTTTTGCATCCTACTAATTGCACTAAGGGGGCATAAATGCAAGCCTCAACGGAATCAGTTTACTCCCGATGCATCGTAATGTCTCTGTTCCTCGCATTCAGCCTCGTTAAGATCATTAACCCTAATGGTATTCCCAACACGTCCCGCGTAAACTTTGGGGCGACTCATACGCGAACTTCCGGGAAGATTTTCTTCGTCGATCTCCCCATTGCCGAGCAATCCCACTCGTTTTCCTCTTCCTTGCGTCTCGTTGCGCGATATTCATCGATGGCTACTATTCTGTCGTCGATCTGTGGCGAGAATAAACTCTTTCGATCGGCGCGTATCGGCCGACCATAAAACGTGCACGCCGATGACCAAGCTCTTACAGCTCGCGTATCTACATAACAGCTCTGTGGTCCGTTCTATTCTAGATTCATAACTATTAATACTGATGTCCGCGAGAGACTCGAGCCAGCAGCAACTTCTTGGCCAACGTTGACCATTTCTACCTCTCATCAATGGTACATTCAAACACGGGCAAACATGAATTTATCAACGAGAACGAACCACCAGCCGTGTACTGCCTGTGTAACGCACCGCTCTCTCCTAACGCCGTACACGCCTAAATTTATTCATAGTTCTGCGTCCAGATGCATCGAGGTATTTACAGTGTTTCCCCGCGAATTAAAGCCTAGCTTATCTCAACTAATTAGTTTCCTCGTACGGCATGGTTTAATGAGACACGCGTAACGACGACGCAAGGACGATCGCGCGAGTATTGTATCTCTGTTCTGCAGTTACTCGCCGTTTCACCGTACGAAACAGAATCATGGGCGTGGAGCGTGAGCAAGAAAAATGTAATATAACGAGCATGCAGCAGATAGTGGATGAAAGGAAAAGACGTGGAACGCGGAGAGGGAACTAGAAAGAAACGAGCACGAGCCGCAGAGTTGTTTCGTTCCTCCCGTATACACGCAAGACGGTTGGTTGAGTTATTTAGAGCACGATTATGTACTCGATGATTCATATTTCAATTTTCTCTTTGCTAACTAACCGGCGATTGAAGACAAGTATGCCTCGATTACTCTAATCATGTGATTCTCCGCGAGTATGCGTTATCTTATCTCGACTTGTATACAGAGAACAAGTCGCACGATAATATTGCATTTCGTGTTGTTCAATGTTTCATTTCTGCGAGGAGATTCTCTTCGAGTACGCGAGAAAGGAAAATATACCGTACAAGGTGTGTTCGACTGTTAGTAATCAGATATATGTACGTATGTACATATATTAAGTGTTTCGAATGCTTCGAACAATTTATAGAATACGATGAGTTACGCGATAGGTTAACGATACGACGATTATTGTATGAATAATGACAGGAAAATAGAGGTGACTATGAGAGACATAAATCTGCAGGGCGTGAAATCTTGAAAAAGAAAGCAGGCGGACCCGAAAAAGAAAGTTCAAAGGAACGAGCGTTGAACTTAGGCGCGCGGTGCTGGCAAATTTTTCATTATCTTGCGCCATAATCTATTTACAGAAAAGATTTAAAGCTGGGACGTGCGGTGCTCCCAGTCTGGGGTTACTGAATTCATTATTCCTTTAAAAATATTAACTTTACTAACTCTACCATTTCTTTTCTTCTTTTTCGCCCTTTTTCTTCTATAAAGATAGAGGAAGAGAAAAAGAAACAGAAACCCATACGGAAGAATGATAAAACTTCATGACTTTTTTTTTCAACGTATACTTCCGTTTCTTCCTCGCTTTCCGTGAAATATGCAACCAATTAAACAATATTATTTCGCACTTTTCTAAATAACGTTACCAACGTCCGAGTTTCGGGTTTGCGCAATTATAGACAACGATATTTCAGCGATATATCTTTGGAAACGTCTTGCTCTAAGAGCAATAATTAACCGAATTAAATAATTGCCGTTGCACTATACTTCCAAGTCATATTTCAAGCGCGATACATGTTTGGAGATATACGTCGCTACCGCTGTCGCAATTAAATTTACGCGAATCTAAGAATAACCATCGTTTGAAATAGAATCTTGTTGTCATTGGTTCACTAGCCGATATTCTAATCTCGCGAGATTAAATCGGCCAGCAAGATTTCCAGCCAGCGACGAGTATCGAAACGGAATTGCACATCGAATCTTTGAAAACGAAACGTGTCGCGCGTTAAACAAGTTTCTCGGCGCGTGTGTATGCTATTAAGTCGCGTTGCTTATGAGTTATTTCCACGAAATATTCTCGAACCGAATCGCGACGATGAAAAATTTAGATTTTCCCAAAATTTATACCGCACGTATACCTGCACTTCTTCTACCGCGGAGTGGTGGTAAAATTAGTATTTTGCCGTGACTCGGTCGCGATATTAAGTGGCCCGATCGCGTAAAATAAATGAACCGATGAGAGCCAGCTACATACATACCGATGCTTAGTACACTTGGCTAACTATACTTGAAACTTCCGTGACCGCGAGGCGAAATATACCAAAGTCGCTAGGAATGGAGCAAAGAGCAAATGCGTCTGGTAGAGAGACGAACAGTAAATCTGTCTCATCGTTTGGCACGGTCGTGTTCACCACCTCGAATGAATTATTTACTTATCAATTATTAAGCGAAGTTGTCGTGTACCGCTTAAAGATTTATACTGGTCGAGAAATTGTCTTTGCATATTCACGTTGCCATTTCATAACAGATTCGCAATATTTATGACGTTAGACCGATTTCAAGGTTGCAATTAAGCCAAATATAAATAATACTATAACCTATATTTCTATTATTTATAACCCATCGATCGCCCGGTTATTATATTTCTCATCAATTCGCTATTAGGGGAAAAAATAGAACTCTTAAATTGTATGTCAAATGCACAATACCGTCGTTCAAGAATATACCACTCACTTCGTTAATTATTTTCCACGACTACGTAACGACCTCGACGCTCCGAGAAAACCGAATAGAAACAGCGGCGGTGTATAGTAGTATCGGAACGAGCTCGAATTCTTTGTCAGACTTCCCAGAATAGGAGCAAAATGGAGCAAAGTCTTTTGGTTCAACAGAGAGTCGCGTATACGTGGTACACAGGCGAGCGGTAAATCCATCGCGTCGTTCGGTATGTAAATCGCTTATCGCTTCGAGTGGACCACTCGGTATAATTAGGTAGGTAGGTAGCTAGGTAAGTAAGTATAGGTAGATAGGAATGGCATCATGCGCGCCGACATGTATCTACACATCTAATGGCGAGGAGGACGAGAGCAACCTCGCGGAATTAGGCTCTTCCGTTGTTTCTATTACAAAATAGATGGCACGATATTGCGGGGCATCAACGGCGCAGCTAATCTCTACCTTTTTTTTTTGCCGCGTGATACCGTTACGATACGATATCTCGATTATGCTAGTCGAATTATTTTAAGCAGCTGAAGATCGAACGATGCCGAGACACGAAATCGTTATCGTTTCCGAAGAACAATAAACGTTTTATCAATAAAGGTAATTCGATATTAAATAAAAAAAGAATATGCAGATCGTATATACTATAAATTCATCCATATTCAACATTTTATTTCCACGTTCGAAATGTGATTATGTTTATGCGTGAAACTTTTAGAACGACTGAAATCTGTGGATTGGTTAATGTTCTAGCAGCTAAGAGGACAAGATATGAATGCACCTGGTTGAATCGAGTTTCCGTGTACGAAGCTGGGAGCAATCGACGTTGACGAGCATCACACGAAACGTTCGTGAACGATACGTGACAGGGGTCGGGAAATTGATGTCTATAACGCGGTCGCAGCTCCGCTTCAGAATCCGTAATCGATCGCGGTGGCGAAAATACAACGAAATTAACGCGATTCCGTTTCACGGAAAGTCAGTAAAAATACTGATAAATCGACCAGCCGGATGACGATGGATCGCGGAGGATGGTAACCAGACCATCGTCGTGCGTTCGTCTGAAAATTGGCACGGAAGAGAACGTCGTCGTTCTAAATTACTCTCTTAAAATGTATCCGCAATAATTTAATACGCGGTTCGAGTGGCCCGGACGAATTTATAGCGTAAATAACACGGTACTTCCAACAAGCAGATATCATTAATCCCGTCGGGTAGCCACGATGAAGAAGCCTAACACTCGTCCCGTGCCGTTTCTGGCGATTCGTCGCGATAAAAGCCAACAAATCATTGCATCCAAGATGTATCCGTAACCATTAATCCGCGGCTGCATCCTATCCAGCTACTTAACGGCACTGGGTGAGTGCAACGAATGTCATCCTCTGCAGCCCCATGCACTGTCGTTCCGCGATGCAGGCCGGTCACGTGACCGACAGGAAGCTACCAATCGTCTTGCACGATTATCCCGGTCACCCTCTTTCCCCGCCAGCGGGGATACACGGAGCATCGTGCATCGTGCAGCGTGCACGTGCGTGTGCTCATATGACTACGTAGCCGTGTGCGTCAGCCAGGGCATCAGGGACAACGTTAAATAGGATTCGCGAGCGAACAACCACGTACGTATCTCCACACATGTCTCATACCACAGTCCGTGTCGTCCCGACGCTTCTATCATCTATACACACGTACTATACCAACAGCATACACACACACACACACACACACACACACACACACACACCGGTGATAGAATGTATCGAACGCGCGCGAGCGAATAGTCAACGCGAATTTATACGTGCACGCGTCGTATACATGCGACGAGACGCGGCTCAGCGCAACCAGCGTCGAGAGTCGCGACCAGTAAACCGCGCTACACATTATCATAAATGCCCGCGCGCTGGAGTCCGTCCCACGCGTAAATCTGTTTCGCAAATTGCGCGAGTGGGATTATGTCATCTTCCTACAGTCTCTTTCTATCGCGTGCAACTCCTGACGCGATCGTGTCCCTCCACTTCACACAAACGGGATGGATGGAAACGAGCTGTCCTTCGACGCTCTTCCATCTTCGACTTTGTCGCTTTCATCGCTGTTTCCCTCCAATGTTTCGATAATCGTTGCGAATACATACGTGCAGATTAATGAACGATTTAATTCTCTGCCGTAGTATCGTATAGTTAAAGACTGTTCATAGTTCATTAAAAATCCGGTTTTTATTCAGTTCCTACTCTGCTACACGCTAACGAATAGATTTCATGCAATACTTGGCTGTAGATTTGAAAACTTTATATCTCAGTTTTCGACATCTCTTTTCCATAACTTCGTGATTTTTCACGTAAGTACCGGTCGTAAACATAAAAATACGTGCTTAGTGGAATCCACGTCATACATAATGAACGTGATAAAGAATAAAAATCTTGTTTATTCATAAGGTTGCAAGAGATTGTTTTTGATTTTATTGTAGCTGGAGAGAGTCACAAGTGCGAAATTGCATACGATTGCTAAATATTTCGCGACGATTGTGAAATCTGTAGAGACGACGTAGGTAAATAAACGCGCGGTTGTATAATGAGCGCATGGGACACTTATCTTCGGTACAACAATATCGTGCAAACAATAGTGGTTTCAGATAAGAAACTGATGCAGAAGGTAGAGTAAGGAGAGTCTCTTTTCATGAATCTCGCCGACGCGGAATTATTTTTCTGCCGATGGATTCTGCGTCTTGATTATTCTAACGAGGAATCATCATTCTATACACGTTAGTGTATATATGTATACATAGTGAATATATTCGTCGATACTTCGTGATAAGACGGTGGTTAGAGAATTAGAATTGAAAAGAACTAACCTTCTCAGCTCCTTTGGCTCACAAATTAGGAATTTTTATGCCGCCCTCGCGCCATCCAATGAAGAAGCACATTTGTAACTCTTGCACGATCGAGCTTGTGAATACCAGAACGTGGAACATAAGAAACCCAGAAAGATCCAGTTTTGCGAAAATGTCTCTGAATTTTTCGACCAAACGAATGTTTTCTTCGCGCAACTGTTCTCTCAAGTCGCTCTCTATTCGATCACTTTTCTCCACGCACGTTTCTATTGTCACACGCATGCAGCGTCGATGTTAAAATTTAACTCAACTATCGTTGGGCGAGATGAGACACTCGCGACGAGCGATGCAAACTTTTTGAAAGAAAAATGGCGAGCGTTGCGATAATTTAACTCGAAAAGAAGGAAAACTGGAACGCGTATCGTCCACTGTCTTCCGAAGACTTCTTCAATCTCTTTCAACGGCAGACAGACGGTGTCGCCGAACTGATAAGACCACACTGGCTGAGAGGAATTTAAAGTGAACTGCGTGGGTATCGCGAGGAGAATTATGTTTCTTCGATTGAATGCAACGATGCGATACTGCCACCTCCACCAAGTCGAAAAAGGAATTTTACAACCTGTCTCTTCTCTAAGTAAACGCTCGGAACGATCCGCACGAGTAGAAAGTTTCAAAGGACGAAAACGATTACACTTGGTAAAAGTACACCACTGTTATCCGAACGAGGGAGCTATCGAATTTAGTCTAGAAAGTGAGAGAACGATAAGACGGTTTGTCAGAAAATACAAATCAAGGCAGGATGGAGGAAGCTCTTTACCCGTTTCAACAAACTCGTAAACAGTGGTATACTCTGATTATCCACGGCGACCAATCGAAATCGAGATAGATAAGGCAGTTTAGGTTGCAATAATTTTTCCAGAGCGCTAGTAGTTATTTATTCCTGTACTGAATGTATGCTTATCAGCATACTTGGAGATAATATCGCCATCCGTCTGGCTCGGTGACATGGTTCTACACTTCATAAATACACTGTTTGTCAATGCAACGTAAAGGGGTAAAGTATCTAGCGTGTTGATTGTTTTCCTCTGTCGCGGAAGATCACACGAGCTTCGAAGATTCTGGGAATCCGTCGTCTGAATCGTTTCGCGTATAGTACGAATAGTTACGTTCTAAAACGGCTGGTCGGATCATCAAAGGGAGAGATGATTCGAGAAAGAAAGAGTTAACACGACCGGGTTCAAAATGAGTCTGCCGTTATAAATACACTTCCACGCGAAAACAACTCTTCGTTAGCTTTGACTCGTTGAAATTAGATTTGGGTACTCGGCTGGATGTGTTGCGTAACCATTCACTGTCCTGACAGCCTATATGTTACGAATAGATATTCAAAGCGTTTCTACGTTACAATCGACCACGACGTATCTCGAAATTAATGAAAAAAATATTTCGATGGTTTCCCACGTTCCGCTTGAACGGGTTACGAGGAACTTGTTTCTCAAAACGTTCTAAATTTTTATGATGAAGACGTAAGACATCCAGAGGAAATCGCTCTCTAAGAACCGGTTCGCGGTAACCAATACAGAATACATAGTTAAGACTTCCTTTTGGCATCATCGATACGATGAATGTTTTTAGAAGAACTCGTCCACTTCACGAGGAATAAAGGTGATTTAACCAGTCTGGAATATTCGTTCTTTAAACACGACGGCGGCGGCGACGACGACGACGACGACGACGACGACGACGACGACGACAAACTTACGTCGTTTCGTCGAATAGGCGAAGTTGGATGGAATGATTATCGCGCAGGGAAATATTGAAGTAAAGAAAAAAAAAAAAAAGGAACAGTCGATGAACGACGATAAAGAAGCATCCGTGTAAAAACGTTACGGCCCTACCCTCGAGTAGAGCCTCTGGTTGACGTTTGCGTATGCATCAACAACACAGGTGAACACCAGCGTACAGGCACGTATCTATGCACCCACGACCCACAACCGTTTCGTCTGTTTGCGAATCCCTCTTTATGTCCCTCATCCTTCACGCGCGAGCTTTCGTCGCGATCCTCGTTGTGTACAAATCTGCGCGGTAATTGATTCATGATAGAACCGCGAATTCAAACAAGACCGATCTACATTTTGATATGCCGTCGCTCGCAGTTCACTACGGATTGCGATGTCGCTCTATTATGTCACCGGCGTTGTTGCGCCGAGATACATCGTAACCAACGCGGTATGGTCTGGTCATGATCGACTCTTTTCACTGTCGCGACGAGGTGACCAAGTTTTCTCTTATTGACACCGTGATATTCGACCCTGAAGAAACTTCCGTTATTCTCGAATAACTGCCAACGCTTGCACGATTTTACGCTAGATGAGTGTAAGGTGTGTTGAGGTAGATTTTTGCATAGACCCCGGTGTCGTGTTACACCATCCTATTTAATATTCGTCCATTCCCTATTCCGCTTTTCACACTTCGATCTTCCAGCGGCTCGAAAGTTATCGCGAACAGCTACCACGCCCTGTATTTTAATTTTATTACGATGCAGTCGCATGAAGCGAATTCAAGTCGATGGAAACGCTTTTCGTTTCCATGCCGTCGGTACGCTGGCTCACGCGACGAGATTTTCTTTTACAGAGTGATTTTCTTTAACCTGTGATTTGTCTTATCTTATATTAAAACGCCGTATAATTTTAGCGACCTTTTCATCGTCGAACGACCACACAAGAGAAATTGCATTTTCATATGGAATTTTCTTACACGATCGAATATTCTTTCGAGCGTAGTTATTCGGCCACCGACGATGAAACGTCGCGATGCCGAGAGAGCATGATTCGAATTGCAAGACAGTAGATGCAGACGATTATTGCGGTTTATATTGGGCAGCACACCGGCCGTCCCCCTTTGTGTACAAATCTGCGTAATAATTGATACGCGATGGGATCACGAGCTCAAACACGAATGGGTTTTAATACGGCGGACGCTCCCAATGTCCAGCATCGTACAGAATCTCTATTATAGTAGAGGAGAGAGGAAAGTCGTTGCAAACGAGGTTGCATCGGGTAACGCGACCAATGCAGAACGAGTGGATAATGATCGGCTTTTTTTGAGCCCATCCCCGCGAATCGCTCCTCGGCGTCCCATAGGGAACGTGAAACGCTCTTTGTACGCTGCGATTCTGGTACTTTCGTCCTTCTGCACAATGACGTCGACGGAGAAAGCTCTCTCCTCTCTTTTTTCCGAAAAGAAACTATACGATTCTCCGCGCGACGTTAGCAAAAAGTCAAAAAAGAAAAGAGAGAGAGAGAGAGAGAGAGAGAGAGAGAAGGAGGAACGAGGTTGACGGAGAGCAAATAATAGACATTATATTCGTAACAATTTTCGAAATCGTCTTCCAACAAGAACTCCGTACACGAATACTGCTTGACATTGCGACTATTATAATAGACCAAACATCTTCTAAAAATACTATTTACAAAAACGAAGCGCGAGGAAATATATAAATGTCGCCGGTGATGTTCGCAGTCTAAAAAGATGGTTTTCGCATTAGGTAACGTCAACGTCACCCTTCGATTACCCAAATTACCTAGTTAACGTCGGAACGGATCCAAACATATTCGATTTGATAGCCTTATCGCGATATTATTCATGATGCAGTGGGATATCTGGGAAATTGTCGTCGAGGCGACGCCATGATCTTGTTATAACGAGTCGCCGTGCAAACCGTCGGTACATCACAATCGCTGGATGATAATTTAATGTAACGACGCGCGTTAGTGCGCCGATCGCAAATGAACGGCCGCCGGCGTTCCCGTGTTAACGCGCCTACGGGAACAGCCGTGGGGGCATATTTGACACGGAGCAGTCATGGATCGGCAAATCATCGAATCATCGGCGGTACTCGACAACGTAACAAGTCAACAGGCGGTCGTTATGTATATTGACGTATACTTGCCGCAGTTGCGGCGTCGATGCCTGTTTCTATTGACAAATACCCGTCGCGGGGGCGATGATGCATTACCGTACACGCGCTATCGGAATGACATGGAATGCGTATTATCGCGACAAAATGAACCAACCTCTAGGAATTCGAATGCTTCGCGTCGATATCGGTTGCATCGATATACAACGTTTCGCGTCCATGTCGCGACTCCATCATTTACAAAACAATTTATACACACCGTCTTAACGTACGATCGCCGGATCGATCACCTCTGTGACTTCACCGATGTTAATTCCATCCAACTATCGTACTTTCGTCGAAACGTTCGTTTTTAACATGATCGACACTGTCGGTAGCTGTTCGTTAAATGATTGCTGGTAAACATATCAATGTTCAGACAGGCGTGTATTTTCTCCACAGCCCTATTGCCAGTGCAAATTTAACCATAGCGTTATTGAAATAAATTGTCCCGAATCTGTCAACTCTGCTCGTTTATCGACGAAAGGGATGGTCGATACGATGGAACGGATTTTCAGAAAGGAAATTGTAAATCCACGATGACGCGTTGAAGACGCTAGCCCTGGCGGTTTGCACGACGTACGGCCGCGTGTCGCGTGGAACGGAAAAGGAAAATAATAAAAACGAGCGGTCGCGATGAATTGAAGAATCGACGAGGACAATGCGGAGTGGCGTTGAAGTGGCTGTGACGGATGATAGGCGGCACGAGGATCGGTAGATCGCGAAAGTGGCGGAGAAGCAGTCACGATACACAACGTGTAACAATGGAACAAATATCTGTAGAAAGGTGGTGCTCGTAACGTGCACACTCGACGCGCACTGGAAACAAATGTCGTACCTATGCGTGACAACCCTTATTGCGGCGAGGGGGTGGTGTGTTTGTGAGCTGCGTGTTTATTGCTCGACCTGGCAATAATAACTGGTTATTATTCATTACTCTGGCGCACCGTGCTCGGAACGCACGAATGTCGCAGTCAACTACATGGCGGCGAGAATCACTCTTTTTACTCTCTTTTTTTTCGGCTCCTCTCGAGCCGTCGAGGACACGACGATTCGTGAAATATCGCACTACGACTCCCCTTCGCTGGTGCCGGGGAAAAAAGCGACGCGTTATAAACTACCGGAGAATTTACGCTTAGCGAGACGTCGAAGGATCTATCCAGATCTATACTTCTTTTGGAAAGATTATCAGACATGATATTGATTCGTTACTGTAATAAGAGTCTGATCCGATAGAGAAACGTATGCGGTTATTTATTGCTTCGCCTGCATTTACAGATCACCATGTACCATGTCATGATCAGGAACGTGTAAAGAAAGCATCGTAGGATCGTATCCTTCACCGTAGCGACAACCAAGTAGAAGAAGAAAAAATTATATATATGGGGATTCGCGTCGCAAACCTGGAGCATGAATAAACCAACGAGCAAAGGTGTGGTTCCCAAGCGTCCACAGTAGGAAATCGCTCACCGGGGAAGAAAGATGGAGAACAGAAGCCAGGAGCGAACCAAGACGTGATTAATATAAAAGTGGGCGGAGCTTGGTCTGGCCGGAAGTAGCCGAAGAGGGATGCTGTGCCGTGCCAAGCAAGCGCGAAAACGGGGGTTATAGTGGCACAACTGTGTTGGTACACTGTACCGTATGTATCTTCATCCTATGCGGCTGCATACACGCCCGCTGCCCCTGCTATGTGTATGCGTGGAACGCACGTGTGTGCACACTCAGACGGGTCTACGTCCGAAGCAGCGAAAGAGGTGAGAAGATGGGCGAGTACGTCAGCCGTGGCGGGGATGATGCGAAATATACACCGCGATTGACAAGCAACACCCTTTGGCCGATCTGAACCTTCGTTCGAGCAACGAGAAAGGCGTGACAAAGACTTGGAATCGTTGCCAGGTAATGCCCAGCTCGAGCAAGAAGATGAACCGACGATACCACGCACCAGGCACTTGGAAATAACACGAAGAATCGATCGGTACACCGGTGGACCACGCGACCATTCAACTTGGAACAGGAAACACCGTATCAGAATTTCCAACACTTCTCCAATCGATGTTCCATCGTCGTCTTCACTCCACACGGACCTCTAGCCTCTCGAGCGATCGTCAGACCGCGATCTGTTTTAACACGGCTGTCAGTGAGCAGCCGCCTTTGAATTTTGACGAAATCTTTGGTCAGCCAAAGGGACCAGAAGCAGATGGCTGCACGGAGTACCGGCAACCTTGGAGGAGCACTAGAAAACGGAAAAAGGAGAGAGGATAGGAGAAGCAGGGTGGGTTGGTTGATTGGCGAATATGGGATCGAAGGGAACCGGGCGATTCACAGGGGTTTCGGAGACGCGGGGTGCAAGGGTTGATGCGCGGGGGTGGCCAACCCCACCTACTTCTTTAACGCCCCCAAGTAGGGTAGGACCGCCTCCGTCTCTGCGTTGTTCCACCTACTACACCCCGGGACTTCTGCAGTCTCATACCTACACCACCCATACACCATCATCCTCCCATAGCTTCGTCTACTCCCATTGACTATATCCTTCTGAGAAAAATCACCCCTATTCCCAGGTAACACGAAGCGTTCTTCGATTGAAGCGTAACTACCATTACCAAACGAATA
Source organism: Bombus affinis (assembly GCF_024516045.1). Taxonomy (NCBI): domain Eukaryota; kingdom Metazoa; phylum Arthropoda; class Insecta; order Hymenoptera; family Apidae; genus Bombus; species Bombus affinis. Next base: position 5,951,814 of record NC_066355.1, on the reverse strand, counting down.
TACCAAGCTAGGTGCCATCTCGGATGTTTCGTTGGATACGTCGGATAAATTTAAAGGGGAGATTGAGGCGTCACGATTAATCGATGGTCTTTCCACTGTAATTTTAGAGCAATCAAACGAACGTTAGGTTCCTATCGTATTCTCTTTCTGTTCCTTTTTTCTTACTATTTTCTTCCTTTGCCTTTTCTTTGATTCGAGTCATACGTTTCCCGTTAAAAGCGATAAATTACAGTTGAAATGGAACGATACCAAGCACTATACAGGCGAAATAGGTTGCAGATAGTGAGTCGTTGAAATAATCGAGCTAATAACGCGATGATTCATATCGGCGTATTATATCTTTCAAATTTTCAGGCAGTGTCAAAGCAAGCCTATTACTGCCAAGATTATTTTTAGGAAAAATGCGTTTTGCCGGAAAGATTTCTGTACTAAGGCAGATACGCATTTAGTTACTCGAGCGTAGTTAATCTTGGAACTGTGTAGCGAGATTTATTTGACCAACCATTTTGCTTGTCCGGTGCACCTATTTGTCTTGTCAGGATCGTTAAAGTGTCATTTCCACGAATATCGTCCGGTTCGCTCAACGTAAGATCAATCAGAAAACTCCAAAGCAAAGAGCCATTTATCTATATTATAACGAGAAACGCTCGGCTACCGCTAAACGACAAAACGCGATAAGCCTAAACTTGGTTTTATAATACTAGAACCGCTATGACGCACATTATCGTGATCAGCGCTCGCCTGTTACATGTCTTTCGGTGGAATAATCGATAAGTTCGTAATATCGATCGTTTTTCCCAAATATTTAAATACCCATTTCCGCTAACTCTGTTTTCGTAGCGACCCAATTCCGCTGACTGAAAATCGCGTTGCTCGTCATTAAAAATGTAACGATAATCTCAAGTATTTTCGTACTAAATGTCGATTTTATTCTGAATCGTATTACGGTGCCTACCGATAAATATCGTCCTGTACCGATCTCTAAACCAAAGACAGAGTCTTTATACGTATGTACGTTCGCTGATCGGTACAACGTATCTGCGCGGAGATGCTAAATTCTCCGGTGACAAAACGAAACAATACGAAACAACGGACAAAAAGGGGAGGGAATATGGTGGAACAAAAGCAGCACGCACACCAATGAGAGAAGGAAGCGATAGATGCAAATGATTGGAAAAAAGCTGAACAACAGTCTCGGGTAACGACAGCGTGCAAAGGGACTCGTCGATGGCACGTGGCGATCATCATTGAGTAAGAGCAACGCAAAGAACGATGAATGAGGCAAGCGGCAGAGAATGATGAGACAAAGAGACGGACTTAAACGAACGAAACGAAAGAGAAAGAGAGAAAAAGAGAGAGAGAGAAAATGCGTGACTGAGATACAACTATACGATTGTATTTAATCATAGACAGGCAGACAGGTAGGTAGGCAGGCAGGCAGGCAGGCAGACAGTCAGGCAGGCAGGCAGTCAGGCAGTCAGACAGTCAATCAGGCATCGGGTGTCATTAAGAAGCAGTGCAGTGAAGACGAAACAAGTGTTGCAGGGGTGAAGAAAGTCTCTACCTGGACGGGTCTCCAGCGTGGTTCCAGCATGTCCCGCTTCCTCCTCGTCGTCTCGCTCGTGGCTGTTCTCGCTTGTTCCTCCGTCCTTCTCTTCGTAAAAGTATTTTTCGAAGAAACGAAACGGAGACACAAGACCCGTTTCCCGTTTCTCCTCTATCTTCCACAATCTTCGTCCTGGTAATTCGTACTTTTCCTCCCTGTCCGTCTTCTCCCGCCCACCCCCTCTCGCTCCTCTGTCCTTCTGCCACCTCTCTACCTTTCTCCGCCTCCCTCTCTTCCTCCTCACAGGGTCCACTTCCTCCCCCCTTTCTCTCTTTCACCTTCTCGTTCTTCTCCTTCCCGCTCTCTTTCTCTCTATCCCTCGCTCTCTCTCCTTTTCTTTCCTTCAAAGGTCTATTTATCTATTTATCTATTCCTTCCTTTCGGCCTTCGCGGTTCACGGCTTCTCTCTGTCTCTCTCTCTTTCTCTTTCTCGTCGTTGGTCACCTCCGCGTGCGCCGCGCCACGTGTCTCTCTCCTTGGGGAGAGGAGGACGATGTCTCGATTTCTCTCGGTGTCGCGGTTTTTAATTTCTCAAGCCGGGACGCGAGCGCGACAATGCGGCGAGACAACGGTAGGTTACGACGATATCTGTCTATCTGTCGGACCAAAGGGAAGAGCGATGCGTATCCACGTGTTATCCTCGTAAGTGCTGCGTGATATTTTTGAAAGGAGGGTTGTGGATGATGATAGTGGTAGTGTAATAGTAGCAGTAGCAGTGGTAGTAGTAGTAGCAGTAGTAGTAGTAGTAATAGTAGCAGTAGTAGTATCAGTAGTAGTAGTAGTAGCAGTAGCAGTAGTAATAGTGTAGTAGTAGTAGTGGTGGTAGTGGTTGTTGGTGGTGGTGGTGGTGGTGGTAACGACGAAAGGCGCCCTCTTTCGCAATCGGAGCTGACCAGCGTCGTGTTCGTCCACGTCCTTGGTCTTTATCCTCGTCGTCGTCGTCGTCGACGCAGGAAACGTGCGCTGAACCGTGCGGAATTGAGAGTGTGGTTTAAAGAAAAAGGGGTACCGCGCGCCGGTGGCTGCCGTCGCGACTGTGCGACGCTCGGCACCGCTTGGCCGCGAAACCCTACGGCCGCACCGAACACGCGGCTACTGAGTCGGCGCACTCACACGGCCTCCCTCTGTCTCCATCCCTCCCTCGCCGTTTCGTTGCCTCTTCGTTTCACCTTCTATCTCGATGTATCTCGTTCCTCGTCCCTCGTTGTAGTCCCGTTTCTGTCAGACACGCTTCGTCCGCGAAGCCTCACTACTTGTACGTAGCTCCTTCTGCCTTCGTGTCTGTCGTTCTTTTCTTTGTCCGTGTCTTGCTTCTCTCACGCTCTTTCTTTCTCTCTCTCTCTCTCTCTCTCTCTCTCTCTCTCTCTTTCTTTGTCCCGTTGTCACCCGCGTCTTCTTGGATATTCCGCCGAGCACTTACCAGTTTCTCCTTCGTAAATACGCTTTTGATTTGAACGTACAGCCAGACTTCGCTGCCATGCAAAAATGTGGAGAAGCTTGAATTTTGTATCGTGCTGCATCAAGGAACACTTGACTTGCAACGTGTTGCGGCAACACTGCCGAGATACCGGTAATTAGATAATCAGATAATCGTGGCACGTGTAGGTTTCCGCGATATCATTTATAAGATAGATGCTGATCCATGTTCACGCACGGCAGAGGTTGCGTTAAGATATGGACGGGAGTTGATGCGGCTCGATGTAGTTATTGTTATCGATTCGGCCTAGTCCTAAGACCACACTAAAGCTGACGAGCCATTCCGATGCATTCATCACCATCACATCGCAGGGCAATTTATCATCGCCGTATGCACGTAGTCTTGGATATAATCATCAATTCGTAATACCTTTCATTCATGATATTTAAAACCGACGTGCATATACCGTGAAAATTGCACGAATACCCCTTCTTCTAAATATACGCGTTCGCTTCTTTTTTTTTTTTTCTTTTTTTATTCATAGCTCGTTGCCGTGGAAGGGATCGTTCTTTGACATTTTAATAATCTTCCACTTGCTTCCGGGTACGAGTAATTTCGATATATACAGAATGCACGGACGGTGAATGAGAAACTTGGATAGAACACGGTGAACGAAAGAGTAAGCAGATACTATTAGAGGTTATCATGAAAAGTTGTGCCAGGCAGTGACACATATCGAGGAAAGGAGCGTATGGTATGCAAGATTGAAACTGTCATGGTTATAATCGGAACGATAGCGAATGATGGGGGTGAGGACAATGTAGGGAAAACAGGTCGTGGAAGGGAAGCACGGAGGGGGACTTTACATTGGCTAGTTTGTTGTTGTTTGTTGTTGTTGTCCGTCTTGTTTCTCGACGGACGGAACCAAACCATTCGCACAATGCCGAGTGCATAGCTACGGTATTGATAAGAACCTTCAATGGCGGTGGGGAAAGAGGGATGCCGAGGGAAACAGGCAATGTGAGAGCGTGAAAAGCAAAAGCGTTGCGCACACACAAGCGCGAGATACTACAGAGAGTACGATTTTTGTTTCACTTCGATAAATCCTTTCGTCTTCTGACGTTATCGATTTCATAATTGAAAACTGTCATGTAAGAATTCGATTTGTCCGATCGGATGTATCTTTTTCTCGCTGTCAATAATAATTACAAGGTCGACTCAGTGGAAAGAGATGAGTTTAATAAATAAGAGGAGAGATCAATCGTTAATCGACAGGAAAATAATACCCGTCGGAAAGTAATATCCGGAAAATGCGACAAAACAGGAGTCTGTGGAAAGGGACATCGTTATCGCTTAAAAGCCCCGATATTCGGCGAAATATCGCACAAACACCGTCATTCTGATGAAAAGATTGTCAATAACCTCTAACACCTGTTGCACAGTTTAGCGACGGATTTTATTCTCACGCGTGGGCTATATTCATTTATTGGCTCGCGGATTTCATGGGTCACACATCGTTCACGTCGATGCACAGCGGCATAAACGGTTAATGTGGTTCATTCACACAGTAATAAAACTACATTCGGTGAAAATTTCTGATAAAATTATATCGGCCGCAATAAATTTCATCGAATTATTGCGCTCTAATTGCTATGCATTTATTAATCGTACGCAACGCCGCATATATGTTAAAAAGCCGCATTATCATTCTCGGTGAGAACGTTTAAATAAATTGTTTATTGAAATTAAGCCACCGTATCGAAAAAGTAACGATGAAGAAGATTAAGGTTTATAATAATTTTCCCCGTTCATAGTCGAGTACAAGCGTGTTCTGAGAAGATTACGGTCTCTGGTTATCATTGTATCGGTGTAATTTCCTGGTCAAGTACAAAAAAAGAAAGTTTTTAACAACCATAGGAGAAAGATCGTGCTGTTTCACCCTCGATCTATCCACCTTGCGTGGGAGGTGCATTTCGTAGTGTTGTTGATTTTTGCATAATTTATCAAGGTTGTTTGGTTAAGCGAACCGTTAGGGTGAGTCGCAGGGGTTGTCGAGCTTGGGGATTGCGCGATGGGGCGACAATTTCAGACACCCTTCGCCAAGATGATTAGCATCCGCTTCAGGGACGTACTTATTTCCAATCTTACTACTAATTTTTCTCAAACTCTTCTGTCGTAATGTTATTGTAAAAAAAAAAATAATTAATTCGTCAAAATACGAACGATCTTCCTACAATCTTTTTACATCGATCGATTCGGCCCTTTTCGAGTATCTACGATGCTTATGTGGTGCGCGATGTTTGGCCATGGACACCCGAATCTACTTATACCGTGCATCTACCATTATTTCACTTCACGTGGAACAAACAGGAATTTCAAAATAACATCGTATCGTGCAATCAAATGTAAACGACATTATAACTTGTTTATAAATGAAACGACGATTGTCGATAGACGAAGCGATGGATACCAACGAATAAAGTAAAAAATACGAAAGTGGAAAAAAATCACATTTTTGTACGACACGCGTTTCTTCGAAAGAATCTTCGTTTAGGACGGCCCTGTCCGACACGTAAGCAGGCATATCGCGAGTACACGACGGAGTTGTTGAGGATGGGAATGGGTGGACGCAGGGTTGGCACACAGTACGAAGGGGTTGCGAGGAGCAAAGGGGTGTCCAGTGGTACCAGGGAATGGGACAGCGAGGAGCGGCAGGGGGTCGAAGGGGACAAAACCCGTTCTATACTATACTACTCTACAATAGTTGTTTACCAGAGTCATACTGATCGATACTCAGTGTTTGCTATCAGAGGGAACCATGCATGCCGGGCGCTACTTGCCCAACACCAAAAGTAAACACCCACCCCCGTCCGCTATCACCCCAACAACACTCCCACCGTTCCTCCACCGACTGGTTAGCGGCGAATTCTCACTCGCACATGCTACCCCTCTCGCTCACTCTTCCAATCTCTCTTAGTGTCCTAGCCGATCTTCGTGGAATGCATAGACATTTGGTTTGCGTGTTGCGCGGTACATACGTGTACGTACGATCATAAGTGCAAATGTACATTTCGTACATCGATAACAGAAGACCTCGCCTATACGGTCCACCTTGGGGATCGACGATTCGATCTACTCGCAAACCACTGTTAACATATTGGTTCTATGTTCGATGTCTCGTCTTAGAATTCGGTTAATCTGAATATTTAGACGAATGCAATTGCCATGATATTTAAGAAAATACGCACAATTATAAGCGTCCATAAACAACGCACGTGCGTATCACAGGCGTCCTGTTTCCCTGTAGCGGGCTTCTATGTTTAACCACTTCGTTCATGGTATAAACTGCACCCGCAGGAGCGCGCGGGGGTTGTCTCCGAACGATCATAGCTAGGTCCAGGCCGTTTCACCTCGTACATTTGCATAATAAGGTCTCTGCTACACGTGTTCGGGAACACGGCACCGGGGGAAATAAGAGTGTTAAAAGGTGTAGCGTGGAAAAAAATGTACGTGTCGTAAGATTTTTCGGCGGACACGGAGATTTTGACGCGACGCTGAACAATGTCGTTACTACGAGCGGAACGGTATACATAATTTTCACAGAGTGCACGAGTATTTGCATAATATCCCAGGCCAAAGAAAAATAGGGCTTGTTCACGTGTGCGGATAGAATTATCCGTGCTAATGGAGCAATTAACGTGTCCAATGTATATCTTTTTTCCCTTTCTTTCTTTCTTTGATCGTGACGTTCGATCGATTTTTGCGGCAAGGTGAATATAGTGGCGCCTAGCACGATAACTCGTTATGGTAAACGGCATTCGGAGTAATGATTTTAATACGAAGTCCCGTAAAGAGAGGGTGGGACGCGGCAAAAGCCGGAAAGTCGCCGCAAATCCTGCGCAGAAGGGAACAGAATAGGGAGACCGGTAAACAAACAGTGAAAATAATATAATTTACAGAGGATTAGGAATGGTCGGAACGGTGCAAGGGAGGGAAGGGTAGGAAAGGGGCGGAAAAGGGTTTCGGTGCACAGAATAACTGTTTCTGGTTATAATTGATATCCTGGCAAAGCTCTATAATCCCCCCCAGTCGAGCCACCACCCTCTTGAAAGTCGAAACCCACTACGGCAAAAGGTGGAGACCCCAAAACCGCACCACGTTTGGTCATGCTTCTATTTACGGAACATTTTCATAATGGTTTATTTCCGCTAATGTCAGCCGACCAACGGAAAAGACCGTATTTTCTCTACAAATTTCACAGACAGTCTGCGCCCGGTCTACCTTCATTTCGATTTCCCCCGCGAAGACGAAACTGCAAAATACATTATTTCATCGTCGAACTTGTTTCGTGCGGCTTGCGGTTAACATGGCCCATTTAGTTCTCGAACTTCCGACATTTTCCTATAACGTATAGCGTGTGTTTTTTCATAATAACGCACCGAGATTTATCATTCGCGAAATTTTTCCATTATTTAAATTTATTCGCACAAAAGATTTTCACGAACCAACTCAGTCGGGTCTCTCTCTGAAAAGGTAGAGAACCGGCCGCGTCGTGTTTCGCGTTTCAACGTTCGCTCGCATAGAGATTGCTAATCGAATTAACAAAAACGACGCGATAAAAAAACATCGAAAGAAATGCCAACTATAAAAATGAGTTGTAACGAAGCGTAGGCAAAAAAATGTGGTGTAGAAAAGCGAAGCCAGGACGCGGCGACATCGGTGAAAAGAAGAGAGAAATGTAATATCTAGCGACCACGTAATTATGATTCCATTGAAAAGTTCGCCAGACTGGCCCTTCGTGGACGCATTAATGCGGCTGACCGTCTCTCTCCAATTATAAAAGTCTTCGAACAATGGAAACCGCGAGTACTGACATCGGGGCGAACACATGCACGACCGGGTAAATAATACTCGCATCTGTCCAGCTCCGTTTTTCAACGTTTGTTCTTCCGCCCGCCATCCGGATGTCTGGGGCTCTGTCTCGCAGAGCATTTCACTCTCAAGAGTATCATACCAAGGGAATCTCCTCTCTCTTCGTCCATTCCGGTTCTTTCTTCTCTACATTTTGAAGTGCGTAATAAGACAAATTCCAGCTGTTAGAATGATCAGGGGCACAGGACCTAATTAGCGAACATGAAATAATCTCCCTAGTTCGTGTACCGTGTTTTCCACAGAATACGTAATTTTCAGTCTGAATTGAAGATACAATAGGGGCCCCGCGTATAGCGTCAGCTTTATTCTCATTGTAACTCGTTGACAAAGAAAAACGAAGGAGTTGACATTTAGCGAACGAACGGAACGTGGAACGCGCTACAGATCCTACGAATGACAAATTAACGAGCCGTGGTTTTCTCTCACGCCAAGATCCTCCGAGCGTTCGAAACGGCGCAAATCCACCCCCTGTTTCGACGAACGATCTAATCCTCGACAAAACTTCGACGAAGCCGTTAAAAGAGATTGATCGTCATCTCGTCACTCGTACTCGATCCAATTCTTCCCCCGCTCTCCCTCCCCCTTCCTCTTTCACCGCGTCCCAATAAATCCCACGAAACGTAGAAACGACGAATGAAATCTTCGCTGTAAATACCTGGTCCAAGTATCGGCGCATTAGTCACGTCCTTAAATGTAGCTCAACCCTAAGATTCGTAGAGCTAAGGGTACATTTGCATAGTAGAAGAAAGCATTGGTGACGTCACTTACCGCTACGATCAACTTGATTTCGAAGGATTTCGATACGAACTACGAGCTAAGGCGATACTGTGGAACAGCTAACGCTTTCGATGGACTATTAATGATCCCACTGATTCATCTCGAAACCCAGGTTTAAGTCAATGTTTAAATTACAACGTATGCACGTTGACGTAAAGATATTAACACGTCGCTTATAAACAGGATTACTATAATCCGTCGGCAAATGAAAAATCGTGTGTAAATCGCAGTTAGGGAAACCGTGTCTTACCGATAATTCTAAAGAGTCGAAAATTTTACAGGAATATCAACTCAAGAATGAATTGCGGCTATGAAAGTGGGGAAGGGGGTGTCATTAGAGATCCAGAGGGGTTGCCAGCCACCTCTCCAAGTCGCTACCCTCACCGTCCCCTTATCCGAGGGGAATTTCTAACTGATTTACGAGAAAACAAGACTGTTTAATATTTCTCTTAGTCCCCTGGCGCCATGGTTAGACTCCTGCCTCGACGCGCGACTTTTGCAACATGTCCAAAGTCTCGTAACTTAGTTAAATCAACGTGTATTACGATACGTAACGTCGTTCAGATAATTATACGATTTATTACAAGATTTCTTAAATTTTTCATATTTCGATACGGTTAAAAAAAAATGCAAACAGTAAGAATCCAAAAGAATTTTTGTTTAAAACTCGTATGATCATACGTATATGTAAACCTGTACAGTATGACAATGAAACCTGTATCGCTCGCTTGTATAAATCTCCCACTTGAGATCTACTTAGAGACCCTCATTCTCTACGGTTTTAACCCTCGGTAACGTCCTCACGACCAAACAAGTCGCTTTTGCTTCCAACCCCGCTGCTTGACTGGCACGGTCGGTGGCGCATTTCCTAAAGATGTAAATGCCAATCCCGATGGTACTACCTGTATTTATGAAAGATTCCTAACGTTATCAATAACTTTGCTTTCACAGTGAAAATTTCGAATCGTACAATTATAATTGACATCTACAGTTATTGAATTATATTTCTTAATTTTGTTTTGGAACAAACTTCGTAATTGCGCGCCACGACGAGCTTCACAGTCGAGTAACCTGTTGGTTAAAACGCGCAAAACACTTTGGAAAGTTCGTGAAAACGTCGATTATCAGCGACCTAAACCATTTCAAAAACTTGGTAAGTTTATCGTTCGGTTTTCAAAGATTTAAGAGGAAAGCTTGTGCTCGGCTGATAAAAATAAGATTATCCGTCTGTTAGCAATTCGAGACATTCGAGATATCTTCGAGGAACTATTTACATCCGCAGCGCCAAATCATTAATAAGGCGCCTAGCGGACTTCTACTAACTCCGAGGGAACAATTGGGAAAGGAGCCTGCAAGAAGGATGGCAGAAGGGTTACAAAGGAGGTCAGAGAGTGGTTTAAGGAACGAGACATTCCACTCGACATTAATGATAATTAGAACGTTAAGGCGACAAACGAAAATAAAACAAAAGACGAAGGGATGTACATCTCTATAACGATGAACAATTTCCCTGCAAAATGTCCACATTAAGATTGTAAATCCTTAACTCTGAATTAAAATTTCAACTGTTATTGGACATGAAACAAAATGGAATTAAAACCCGAAAGACAGGCAAGCCAATGTCAGAGATCAGTAGTATATGCCCGCGTAGATCAGCCAAGGAAAATATACTTACTACGATTCCCAAATAATTATCCAGCAAGCCAGAAATTGTCCCTGTTTAAAGAACGCGAATGTCGCACGTATCGATACGAGTTTTAATAATTTGAGAACACAGCCGCGGCAATTGATAATCCTACGATGAACCCTCCTAATATTTTTCTCCGCAGTTCCCAGCGTCCTCCGGCGAGAGAAAAATGGGAAAAGGGTAGCAGAAGCATAAACACCCGCGATAGCGAGCTCTCGTTATCACGAATAAATCAAATGACTGGTGGATATAAGCGGACAAAGCAACCCCGCAGCATATTTTCTAGTAAACTTTCCCGAGGAGGTGTGAGCCCGGAGAGATAATAAATGCATGTACACGATACGAAGCAGCCAATATAACACCGGTGAAATTTATATAGACTCCGCACACGACTTCGTGGACCTACGTGTACATGCACAAGGGATGCTTCGTTTTACTGTGCTCTTCTGGCAACTGCCCGCGGTAAATAGCCGGATTATAAATAACAGTTGCGACAATATTACCCTTGCGGCATGGGATGGTAACTGCAACTGTGTCGCGTACATTCGTACAACATCGACGAATGCGATGCAATTGCAACTGATAAGAGCCTTTGCCAAACGAGAAAAGTCCTAGTAACGTGGCACGCCTCGTTTCTCTTGCCGAATTCGCTGCATTTAACGAATCCCCCTCCCTATCTCTCTTCCAACCGAATTCGACTTCATTCACGCACACAGATGCAATAGACGCTGGGTAGCCTCCAGAGTTTTTCCCTTTAACGAACGACCGTTATAAATAATTTCGATGCTTTGTCGTATTGCGTCGGCCGAGCGTGCCACAAAACTGAGTACCGGGTGACTCCACGTCTCTACTCTTTCTTTTTTTCTCGACCGCGCCAAAAGAGGGTGAGCCCCAGAATCAGAGGGTCCGAGAGAGGGAAAGAGGTTCTCCGAGGTTCTCGCTCATTTATTCCTTTATCTCGTTATGAAAGAAAGATATCCCGCTAAGAAAGGATTAATTAATTAATACAACGCTTGATAATATATTTATCGGATCGACGCGTCCGCGGAGAACCCGGCGCTGTCGGTGTATTTCATCGAAATTGTTTGATGTAGCTCGCGCGGTACGTTTGGCGGGAATTTATGGAGGCGCGCAATACAGTTTATTGAAAATTATGTAGATCCCAGTTCCGCGAGTGAAAAAAAAATAATACAAAAAAAGGGCCAGATAGCTATTCTAATAATCGTGTGTACCGCACTTATAATTCATGGAGGCGAAAGCGCGGCTCAAAGCACAATGCATATACTTGGCCGCGCGATAAATAACCGTTGGCTGTATGAATCATCGCAATTTATATTTCGCTCGGCTATTTTTATCGTTCGGTATATTATTTTTTATACGCCAGCGTAAACCCCATAAATCTTTCCTAATTAAAGGATTTAACGTAGCTGGGCGGGGAGGAGCGGGAGAAAAAAAGAGTATCGCGAATGCCGAGCGAATAATTCGACGAAACACGTAGGTGACGCGAAAGAACAATAAGTGGTTGAAACGGGCGAAACCAAGACATCGAAGAACGACGGAAGCACGAAGATAGAAGCGAAATTAGCCCAGAGGGACTTCTTAACAACTGGCAGAGAATAGTAGAGAGTGGGTGGCTTTTACACGCGGCTCTAACCACCCTTACGAGATACAATCCACCCCCTTATGCCTCGGTAACTCTGTCGAATTTGTAGTTAAGGTTGTAAACGTAAACCTGGGAATTCACCCCCACCAAGATTCGCCGAGCGTTACCGCTCCACGCTTTCTCATTCGAACCCTTTTCCATCCTTCTTCGCACAGGCCAAATATATGAACGCGTATACGCGACACTGCTACGCAAATGTTAGGTTATGTTTGCAAACCCTCTCGTACGTAACACGCGCCTCGTTCTTCTACAACCCTCAGTATATGTACCACCCACGTCTTACAACCTCCCTTCGTGGATAACGAGCACGATGTAAAGCTCATCTCTCTCTCTCTCTTTCTTTCTCGGCGTTCCTCTAACCGATAACTTTTGGAACACGCGATATTATCCAACGTCGATGTACGCGATACATTATTATTATTTTCTTCTCGACAAAACACGTGTCTTGGAGAATTCGTTGATCCAAAGGTAAGTCTAATAAAGCGAAACAACTCTGGGATATTCTCACCTTGGAAAACCTACGTATAAACTATCAACGAAAGGACAGAAGATCGGCTGGCTTATACTTGCCATCGCTAGTATATCGAATCCGCAGTGGAAACATGCTCGGGAAATGGTTGCGGATATTGGCCATAGATATATTTCTAAGGGAGCAAAAGGGAGCGCGTTGGAACATAAAAAGATCGCCTCGCCTTATAGCAAACGGCAACCACCCCTCCTTTCTACCACCCCCCACCCTCACTATCTTCTTTCTCTTTCTCGTCCTCTACTAGCGTTCACAACCACCCTCCGATTTATGGAGCATTCTGTACATTCGATATTTTCTATTGTCGATCGCCCCTATTTGTCTTATTTATGTTTCTTTTAGGGACCACCCTCGGTCACCCTCCGCTGTTTCTGCCTTGGCTTGGCCGGCGTCCACCCCCGGCCAAGTACCGCGTCCACTCTCGTGCGAAATTCACCCCCTACGGATACGGACGGTCGACCGACCACTGGATATTCCGAAGGATTTGCTCGCGATGCAAACGCGCCGCTATATTAAAACGATATATTCCGGCGAGGTGTAGGAAATTAAATACGAGGGGAGTATCGTTACCACTTAACGCCAAGCGAATATTCCTTTCGGCAAAGGGTGAAAAATAGGTATAAGAATGCACCGTGTCATTGTGTGTGATGTGGTCTCCGAATTACAATGACCCGGCATATTTCGCGCAGAAGATGACGAGGCGAAGCTATTTTCTGGATAAGCGGATAAGCGTATTTTATACTCGGTGTAGTGTGAAAATTGAAAATACCAGCATCCAAGGTACAAACTAATATAATAAGTTATCGCGGCGCAAGCCTTTTAGCTCTATGACGACGAAACGATTGGAGGGAAAACGAACGAGCGTCTTACTCTGAAATCCAGCTCAGCCGATAGTGTCTTCTTCTTGTACGGTGTACACGATTTGTCTTCGGCTAGTTTAGACTCGGTGTTAATACGAGAATAAACAGCGAGGTAAGATCCCTCTTGGCTTAACGCGTCTCTCCTTGAGTAAGCCCGGTTAAGTCTAGAGGGAGGTTCGAGATTCGAGGTTCCAGGTTTCAGGTCTGGACGGCCTCGAGCTGGAATGAGCAAGGGCTTTCTAATTAAGATCGTTAAACTGCCATGAAATTCAAATTACGTTTACTGCTGTCCTTACTTCCCTTCACGGACCCTTTTGCGGACGATGGCGAGGCACCATTTCGCTAGACTCTTCGGTCAGAAATTAACTATACCTTTTTAAAAGTTCCTTGTACGTAATAGAACCACGACGTAGAAGCGTCGTTCACCGCGAAAGATCGAACATTGATAAAAAAAGATCTCTCGATACGCGAACAGTATACACGAATATCTTCTTGTACAGATGTCGTAACAGAAATCGGATGTTTTGTCGCACGTCGGTATAAGAAGACTAATCGATATCGAAATTTCAATAATACTGCAATCTGTGAGCACTTCCCAGACTAATCTGACGATATTAGCATAGATCCTCGGACGTTAGATAACTTGGAATCTTGAAGGGTTGAGGGAGGAAGGAGGCAAAGGACGTCTGATAACCGCCCCTTGTAAGTTAGCGTATCAGCCAGTGAGAAAGGGTAAGGAAAGGGGTGGTTTAGGACAGCATGCGTCCCTTCTATTAAATTAACGTAAGGCAAAGGGGTGGAAACCACCTCCTTCCCAGATACTAGGTCAACCGATTCAACCTCTCGGAATCCCAAGTGATTCATACGTCGTCCCCGTGACTCCTTGCATAAGACAAATTTTCCTGATGACGAAAGAAGAAGAGGTACGATGTGATGGAAAGTTGTTCGACTAGCTGGTTAACCTACAGCCTAGTCTAGAAGCCAGGGAAATAGATAAGAACAGGTCCTTGCCCTTGACAAACACTGAATTTCAAGGAAGTTTGGGCTCGCTTGCACCCGCAGACGTGATGTCAGAAGCGGAGCAACTGATTAAACTATCACTCGTTATACAAACTACCCCCATAGACAAGGGTCGTCCAGTTCAACTACGTCGTTCGTGAGCTAGAGACACGATCGCGAGCATCTACTGCATAATGCGGTCAAATATTAACGCTAACAGAGCCGTACTAAATTTAGACAATCGATGAAACGCTCCGACAACAGGGTGAAATAAGAAAAATACGATCAACTGGCGCCGAACGATGAAAATTCAACGACGTCACACCATGTTAAATATTTTCCCTGGAGAACGTATGGATCGAACAAACACGGAGGATGTTTTTGAGATAAGCAAGGAGTACATCGGAGTAGTTCGGACCCGTACGAATTCGAACGAAGAAAGGGTGTGTCGGACGACCGTGTCCTGTCATGTTCGATAGCGATATAGCTTGGGCCCTGGCTCCCTTAGAATTTCCTGATTCTCCTTTCACTAATTGCATAATAGAATGCCCGCATGTAGGGAAAAGATGGGTGGTTAGTATAAACGTCGCATCCGTGAACCATGTATGAGGGTAGTGATGATTTTTGTTAATTATCTACTCGTACAACTCTTTCAATTTTGTCAATAATCATCTTTTTGTATTGTTTGTTATTTCTTATTTTTTTATTTTTTAAGGAGAATGCATGCATCGTGGTACACGAAGCGACTTAAACGAACGAGTAGCCACGCCGTTCCATTAAAATGGTAAGGACGAATACATGGGAGGACACCATGGCGATAAAGCTCTTGTAGAGACAAAAGAGGAAGGTTTGTTTACGTAACGCTTTATCGTTAGAGGGTTCGCCGGATTTTCTTGTTGATCCTCCCGGTTCTTCTAATAGCGATTTTGGTTTATTTTGGTTAACAAATTAAAATGTTCCCTTCCTTTATGTTCTATCCCTAAAAATTACTCTGCTTTTGTTTCTCATAACTGGATAAATATTTATGCAAGATTATCGGCAGGGACAAAAGTTGTTTAGGAAAATTATAAATTTCCTCGGAAGAGAACGGGTAAGAGATCGTAGAAAGCGAGGTAAGATTATCGTCTTCAGCAACTGTTCGCTTTAGAAATGAAACCATGTCTGTTTGTCTGTTTGTTGAAGCAATTAGCATCGTCACCTCGTAGATTGGAAGGATCACGGCGTTGCTCGGCCCGACGTCACGCCTTGCCACAAGCGGCGAATTACAATTACCTAAAACACACAACGAGCAAACGCTGGAAAGCAACAATAACTCGGTCTCGAGTTGAACCGTATCTGCGACCGTAATATTCGGTAGAAGAGATCTAAAACGTTTAAAATAATCGACGAATAACAACCGCGAATCTTACGAAAGAAAAATGTTCATTCTTCGAAATACGAAGCTAAAAACATCGAAAAATACGATCTATCAATTTTAAGCATCTCTGTGGATGAAATCGGTGAAGTGGTTGAAGAACGTTACGAATAAATCGATGAGACACCGCCGGCCTCGTAATAAGATGACTACGTTATAACGATCGGACACTTGGCGTATTATTAATTAACACTTCAATGAGAAAGTCCTACCATTCTGCTTCGATATATCCCCTGTTACCAAGTAGCCCCGATAAGTGCTCTACTGGTCGATAATACAGTCTGGAATATGCAGAGTTTCAACGTTTTTACTCATTGCATTAGAAAAAGGTTCGTTCTTTCGAGTAACAAGACTGTTGCACTTATTTCTTCGTATTTTTTTGTTAGAGCAGGCAGAGAGAAAAATTTAGGATACCGATAAAATCCGATAGATAAAACTCACGGTTCATCTTGAGTACTTAGCTTAAAGAATTTTTTCACGGTGAGAAAACGACCAAGACCGAGGTAACGAGTGAAGTTTTTCATCGTTACTAGCATGAAAAAAGATTTCGCCGAGGAAATAAATACAAATTGTCGGATTACCGAGACTTTTCACGCTGATATGGGACCCCATGCTGTTCACGCGACAACGTTCTCCATTTTCCGAATACTCCGCATAACTTACGGACAAGCCGCTTCATGAAACCCAAATGCGTTCCGGAATGTTTCCTCGGATAATAATAATAATAGAAAAAAAATATCCGAAACAAAAGATCTAATTACAGTGCGAAATTTCAAGAGAAATATTTGCTAATATGTTCGAATGTCTCTATTAAAATATGAGACACGTTGCTTAATGTATTCAACCATTAATGAAGTGGACGTTTAATGAATGTTTTTGTCGTAAAATTGCCTGGGGCGAGTCCGGATTTGCTTTGCGACGGAAGGCGTTAAAAGTTTCGGAAATATTGCATCCGTTCGTAAAAAAGTAACAGAAGAAATGAGACTTCGTTCCAACTTTTATAATGACGAAATAAAAAGCTAAGGGCATAGTCGGAATTGCATGTTCCACCGTTCAGCTGTTATTGTTACGCGCTTACGTCCCTCATAGATCTCACGAAAGTCGCGTAAAATCGTGCTTTCAATGCTCAGTGGGAAAAGAATTTCGTAAACAGTTTTATCTTTCTTCCAGAGCATTCGAACATTAATCGTGCACCTCTGACCTAATATCTACAGCTATCAATTATTTCCAAACTATACACTATTATTCAAATTTCCGTTTAACTTGACGAGTATGAGATAACCATAATCTATGACACGTTTATGGAATGTTAATCGCGATCTTAGCCGTTTATTCGTTTATGACATCTTACATGTGAATCAATTGCAACGGCACTTACTGCAGAAATTAGAAAATCAATTTGAACCAGATTAATCCTTAATAATCCTTTCCTTTTTAAGGAAATAGATCCGCTTCGTTGGTGTTTTAAACTTGAACAAAAAGTTTCATACACTGTTCATTGAAAAAAATAATCGGCCGATTGGATTCGTGCTTCAAGTTCGCCGCATTTTTGGAACGTTCGAGGCATAGCGGCGTTCGAAGAGCGAGGCATGTTAATTAAATAGCCGGAAAGAGTTTACCAATAACGTGTGGGGGTGTGTGACACGTGGTCTCGATAAAAAAAGTCACCAGGGTTTTCCGACGTTCGGAAATGTGCGGCTCTGACCTATGGCCACGAACTTTCGATCTTTACTTTAATTAAATATTTTCCGCGCGTCAGACCATCGCTTTACCTGCAAACGAACCGTTGCAAGACGAGCCGCAACATCGCCATAGATCACACTATGGTATTCCTTTTTATTCGATCTTTAACTGCTTTATATTACGAAACATGAAAAGAGAAGGATTCACCTTTCCGCACACAGATTCTCTATACCGTAATAAACCAATACGCTGATTAATGCTACAAAAGTCTGTGATTCTTGTGCTATATATGAGAATAAAGTAAGAAAAGGATTTAAGAACGGAGGCATGAAGTTACAAGGAGGCATAAGGAAAAAAGAAGAGACGAAAGAGTCGGTATAACGGCGCTGCTAAAAATGTACATCTTAATAGATTAATTAATATAATCTCCGAGAGGGTCGTCTCTTGGCAGACGAACAACTTCGTTCCAGTATGGAAAATGAATATTGTTGAGGTTAATTATAATTGGAAGAAACCTTGGGCAAATATTTCAACTGGTGAATTAAAAAACGACGAAACGAAGGCAAAAGGAGGAGAGGAGGAACAGGAAGGCAGAAAGTGCTACTTTCTTTGTTTCAAAACCGGGGATTTTTCATCGTCTGACAACGTGAAGAACGTGAACTCGTTGAATCTAGAGCGGACATCGCGCTTTTTCTTTTTCATTTTTTTTTCTTCTTCTTTTTTCTTTCACCGTCGTTTTATCAATTACCGTAATAATATTTTTTACGCACTTTAAACGGTCGCTCTCTTTACAGCGCGTACGATACGCCAATGTCTGGACGTTGGACACGATAATTAAAGCAATTTTACCATTCCGTCGGCCCTCTATTGTGTTTCCATTAATTTAAGTTGCTGCGTATACTTCATTATGCGTAGAAGGAATTTCAGATTATTACATCGATGTAAAGAGGGGACAGAGGATTTTCTGAAAACTTCAACTAAACTCCACTGTCGCCTTCTTCTCAAACTTCTGCGCCACAATGCCCCGATATTAAATGTGGATGAATATTTATGAACAATAATTGTATTTATACAATGTGTCGACGCACACCCGGCCAACCAAGCAGGCGGTCTAATTAAATTCATGCTAATAAGTGTACACACTAAATGGAAAAAAATTAACTTCTCTTTCTCATATTTGTTTAAGCCGAATTAGAATTGAAGATTATATAAAAGTCTAACGCGTGAATAAAAGTGGTTCGACTTGTTTGATTCGCTGGGACGAAGAAGAAGGGGAAATTATGGTCGTTCAAACACGAGACGTGCAGACTCAGTGCCAAGACAATGCGTAAGTTATTTATACAACCTCCAGACGCCACCCTCGTTCATGGCAGTTAATTATACGTCTCCGAGGATGTAATCAAGCACTCTTTTCAAAAGTTGTTCCGCTCGCTTAGCGCTCCAAGATAAATCGATATCAACCACTCGCGGTAAACGGTACGATTAGCGGCTAAACGATTCTGCATTTACTCTAAACATCTAGACATATTCGTGTGATCAATCAGCGAGATCTTGTTGCTCAACATCGAACACAGAGCAGAGCATGTTCGAATTTTCGGGTGGATGCGAATGACGAATTAGAGCAACGGAGGGTGGGGGGGGGGGTTTAGCAACGAAGGCGTACAAACTCTGTTTTCGTATGCACAAAGCACTCGAGTCGGCAAAGGTTTTGCCGACCATACGTGCGACAACCACCCTAAATTGCTTCAACCCCTTCTAAGTTTCATTATCTCCGCTGTCTGAGGAGTTTCTTCTATTACATTTCACGCTGCTAATAATTACACGATTCCACGTCGACGTTATCCAACGGTAAGGACAAAAAAAACGCAATTAGCAACTCCCCCTTGTTTTTCACTTTCAGCGACCATTAAATAAAATGACAGAAAAAAGGAAAGAGGACGAAGAAACGGATAGTCGTATAACGAATACGATGGATGACGAAAGAAGAAACAATAAGCTTCCAACCAGACAATTATCGGAACCCTTTCGTGCAGAATCATTTCCAACTTCCATCGAGTCGAGACCCACGATCGCTGGGAATAATTCGAACTTTCATCAACAAAGAATCCAATCAGCGGAGACAAATGTTCGAGTGGTATGGCAAAAATTAAAAAGGATAAAGAGGAAGACTCGTGAAAACTTCGGCAGGTACTCGAGGCCAAATTGACACCTACGATCCGACAGAAGAGGAGGAAGTGCCGTTGAGGTAAATTGAGGGCTCGATGGGAGGGCGGTCGGGGGTGGAGTGCTAGCAGGCTTCTTCGAGGGGTTGGCGAGGGTTCGTAAGCAGAAGGGAGGAAGAAAAAAGGAAAGAAAAGGAGGGAAGGGAGAGAAAAAAAAAATAGAGGAGAAGAAAAGGAAGGTGGAGGCCCATTACCGGTGAGCGTGTGTCTCGAAACCGCCTAAAGCGGATCTAAAAGAGAGTAAAAAAGAAGCGACGCTCGCATGTCTCATTGCAATCTGCAAATATTGAGAATGTTTTCCGGCATTGCAGAGAATCCCGGGGAGAGCGCGCGCGCGCTCCTTCACCACGCTTCCAACCAATTGCGATTATCTGACAGAGATACCACCGGGTGGATCCATCGTTTCGCTCGTATAATCCGACTTGACTACGTCTATACGTATAGCGCACGCGGAATTAGGTGTTCTCGTGTCCCGTGATACATGGAACAAAAAAGATTAGCTAATGGCATTTCCATCGGCTCACTATTTCTCTACCGTTCTCTAGCCTTCTTTTATCGGCTCTAGACAATTCTCGATCCGTTTCCAGCGTTATTGCCTCATTCTCGATCTAAAATTTCGTTCCCTTAAGGCATACACGCGAAGTATATTACGTAAACTATCAATAACTTATCTCTGTCAAGTTACGTTACAACCAGCGTGAAAAATACAGTTCCCCTTGCAGAAGGGCTGCAGCAATTAAGATCGTAAAGCGATAACTTGCCGAAGCAAACGACAAAGATACGTAATGGAACAAAAGTCATGCTGAACCCTTCCACCAGCGTTTCGTACCCTCGACTGATTCCGTTACGCCGTCATTACGGTATCGGTCGTGTCCGTTGGTAAAGAAGAACAATTAAAATATGACAATCGTTAGATTTAATTATCGGGACAAAGGGCAGCGGGTAACCCTCCGATTGTCGGGCAAGACTGCTGCGCGCAGCTGAAAACTTGAAAGACATTTAAAAGCGCGGCTAAAAGGATGGAAGGGTGGCGCCTTCTCACGCCTGATTTCGCCGTCATCCGACTCAAACCTCGCTCTCCTCGCCAAGGTATTATTAAGTACAGGGCATAACAATCAAAGGACGAATCTTCCGAATCATTTATAACAGGCGTTATGGTAATAACAATTATCGCGACTGCTTCTCATCCTCGTCCAGCCCCGTGGAAGATTCTTCTCGACAACTTCCTGTCCCTCCGAAAACATCGAGTCGACAAAAAGAAAAAAGAAAAAAAAGAAGAAGAAGAAGGAAGAATCTGGTATTTATGACGCTGTCATTTCGTCTTTGTCTCGTTCTTTCGCTGCACCATCGGCCGACATAATCGCGACACGAGGATGGAAATAGATCGTATATCCACGATACTATAATTATTTTAGTCGTATCGATAGCCAGCTGTGTCATTCTCGTAGGGGTGAGTTGATATTGTTATTTAAAAATACGGCTGGCAATTGTAAAACTTGCGTGACATGTCTATAAGAGGAACCAATCGGAGATACTAACTCGTGACATTTATAATTAGAGAGCGGCACGAAAGGGAATGCAATGCGAAAGTGTCAATAAATGAGAAGTCAATTTGAATATTTCAATCTCCCCGCGTTACGTATCGTGGGCGATACATTTGTTTAAATATAGAACGCATTAGAAACGTAGCACGGTACGAAATGCAACGATCGATCAAACATTTTTATCATTTACGATGAAGATTAACATCGGAATGAATAGTAACGTTAAACGATTGTTTTAATTTTTTCCAACATCGAAGCGAGATTTACGAGTATACTTTTCATGTTGCTCTTCAAACTTTTCCTCCCTTACATTTACCGTTCTTCTTCAACAGAGTATATTTTACTGCTGGAAAAACTTTCCACCCTTACGAAGGAATTTCATACGAAACAGGTTTACTTCGTTAAAGAAAAAATAAAATGGAAAGTAGAGAAGGCATCGCGATAACCTTCTTCGACTTTAACGTATCATCCGTAATGAGTGTCTATGTGGGATATAATTATCTCGTAAAGTTAAAATATTCACAAGGCGAAATAGGGGAAGTCCACCGTGGAAAACTAGTTTACTGGAAGCCGAGCGAAATTACACGATTTAAGCTCGTCGTCGTCGCAGCCGCGAGAAAGACGGAAACACCAGTCTTCCGGCAATGTGAACAAGACGTCGCCAATGTTATTTTCCAGCGTCACACCAGGTTAATCATCTCCCAAAGTTACGGAAACGACATGACTGACGGGCAAACAGGATCGTCGTCGCTCTTGCGCGTAAGTTTCCCTCGCGGTGCAGCGTTAAAGCACGACAAAACACGCTTAAAAAACTTTTTAAATTTAACCTCATCCTCGGCCAACTTCTTTCACCAAAGGACGTGGAAAAATGTGAATGCAGTATATACAAGGTGTCGAACACGTCAGACAAGTCTCGTAAAGAAAGTCTGTTGAGAAACCGAGAAAAATTACACCAAATTGATTTCTCTGCAGACTTTACATACCACTGTCTTATATATAACTTTTAATTTCATTTGCTAATGTTGTTTCGTTTGTTTTCATATTTTCTATTTGTTTCTTTACGTTCTTAAATTTATTTATTCACATTTTAAGCCTGTTTGCATAAAATTTCAGATGCCTCCAAATAATGCGCGTTGAATATCATTGCCATTGTAGGTGGTAGATATTTTCAAAAATCTAATATCTTTTACAATCGATTTGCCATAGAACGAAAGTCATAAAGGCACACCCGATTCTGGCTCGCAGCGGAACGAATGGAAGCGGATCGAGCGGTATAAAAGATTGAACAAAGTTCGGTTGCCGTTTTGTTTCGTGAAACGCAGAGAAAGTAGTAGCGGGAGGATCATTGAAAGTTGCAGAAAACGGCGTAAACGCAAAACGGTTACGTCTGGGGGCAGAAATAGCCGAGTGGAGCCACAATGACTGGCGCGAGAAGAGGGGAGGTTTGCCGCGATTCGGAGTTTTGCCTCGATTTGTATCGAAAAGGGAGACGGCGATGTGAAGTTTTCCAATTAAACGCGGATTATATCGCTTTGTCTCGGTATTGAAAATACATCGATACTCCGGTGGCGGCCAGTCCTGTACCTGTATAGAGGGGCTAACCCCCGGCAACCGGTCTGTCGCACATAATCGTCCAGGCACGAGTTGAATCTTTCTCTCCGACCAGAATCATCGAAACTTCGGTCAACAACGACTCGGCGATATCTCGATGTATCACGAAGCAGACGAGAAGCGGGATTACCCCTAGCCTTTCCCCCCTTTTTTTTCCTTCCACCTCGTTTTCCCTTCGGCGATTGTTTAAACCGTCTGCCGGCTGCCGCCTAGCCCGCTCCGATTCCACGTGGAACGATTGTACGCGAAAGAGAATGTGAAAATTTCAAGCAGGCTTGCACACTTGTACACACCATCCGCGATACGCGATGTTTGCCGAAGTTCAACCAAAACGGCCTACGCTCTGTCAACCCTGAATCCGATTAAACATTCTGCCCCTTCCCCCACCTCCGTCTATTCAAGAAATTTTCAATCTTTCTTGACGATTTATTACACGACGACCGATATCGATCGTTATATAGCTAGTACAGAGACGTATAACAGAATCGTACACGTTACGTAATCTATAAAAGAAGGAAAAAAACAGAAGAGTGTCGTTGGACATTTTTGCTAGGCGAATAGACTGTTTCGTTTCGTTGGGACGAGAAACAGCGGAGAAACGATGCGATTTGAATTCGATATAGAAATACAAGACTCCTATGGTTCGGCTAGTGATCTGTAAATACATCGACTGGATTGGATCGGTCCCTATCAACCTAACTCCCTGTCTACCAGGAACTTTTGTACTTTTCCAAACTTGCTCCCTTGGAAAAAAGCTTTCGGTCCTGTTTTCGTGTAATAGCCACTCGCCGAACTGTGTGGCGGTTTGCAACGAATTCCCGTTTCCACGTTTCGCTCGCGAGCAATCCGGCAGGATCCGCGGAAAAATATTAATCACTCGGTTACCACCGAGGCAAATCATCTCGAGAGAGCTATTTCATTTCTACGAACATGATCGGAAACGACGAGCAACTTTTAATAAACCGTGGTTCGGCTTCGTTTTCTTCGCCTCTTTCTCTTTCATACGAAGATTAACGACTTTGCCGAGGAAGCGATCGCGCGGAGGTGAAAACGAGCGTATGCAGGCACGCGTATGAACACTATCGATTCCTGAAATTATGGCACTGGGTCAAAGAGGGGTGAAACGATGCCGGGGGCGCAAAGAGGAGAGAGCAGCATCATCGAGCATACTCAGACAGGGAGAAGCGTCGAGGGTGGACTTTTTGTTCTGAAAAGGATGAAATGATCCTCTTTAAGAATCGGCCGTACGCAAATAAAACGCTTTAACGGGTCCGTTTACCCGGCTACGATCTAATAATACGTTTTCAAACGCACGAAAATATTCGAGTTGCCTGGCAACGTTGAAAAAAGCTAAAACGGAAGAAGAGAGGAAGGAAAAAAAAGAAGACGACCTAAACGCAACAGGAACGAGAACGGAAAAATGGCTCCCCTTTTATGCTTTCGATTTCCAAGCTGTACAGGAACACCCTCCAATAGCAAGCGGGCAAGCAGGCAGGCAAAAGATATTAAAACAATCGGGCGTTGTAGGGACCTCCCGCCCCCTCCACTTCGGTTCCCTTTAAAATTTGCAAATACACGAGTGAAGTGCGAATTTATTCGTCGGTCTCTAACCGCGCGGCTTCTCTTCACGCGGCTCAAACTCGGTTCAACGCCGTGAGCCGTTTGCGGCTGCCGCGAAATGGAAAAACGGGTTTTCCTTCTCTCCCGGAGAGGAGAGAAACGACTGCGTGCCGCGAGAGGGATTAGCATAGCCCCCTCATTAAAATACAAACACAATTCCATCGGCCCGTACAGCCACCCACCCCCGCCTGCACCCACCAATCTCAAACACCAACCCGATGCTACAGCCGGTTCAACGTCCCTTTCTCTTTCACTATCTGCTTTCTTTCTCCCTGACTGCTTTCCTTCCCTCATAGTATTGCGCCTCCAAGAACTTTTAATCCATATTCGTTAAGTCTCCTCCGGCAACTCTGACATTCACGCTGGCTTATTATTTTGTTAAAGAGATAAAAGACAACAGTATGCAGGGAATGGTAAATTGAGATTTTTGTCGTCATTTCTGGAAATTGCATTGGAAAACCACGTGAATTAACAGAGGCAAAGAGAGAGAGAGAGAGAGAGAGAGAGAGAAAAAGAGAGAGAGAGGATACGTGAAAAGAGTCGGGCAAAGAAAGAAAAACAAGCTGCCTAAGAGCAAAAGACGATGAAAACGACGTTTCTTCCGCATGGTTGATCGGCACATGCAAATGCTCTCTAGCGTGGCGCTACCCTTAAACTTACTGCGATATTTCCCGTCCAATTCGGTCCCATTGTTTTTACTTTCGCAGCGTTCCCATATCTGATTTTTACGAAGGGTGCATCGCACATACCGGTAGCTTCGCTAATAAAAGTTGTCTGTATGGTAAAACCATAACGTTTCTCCAGCAATGAAAAGCAACAAACACGAAGCACACTGGAGGGAAAAAACCAAACAAAATCTGTACTCGTAGAATAACCACGAAATGTTTCGCGAAATGAGATTCAAAGAAGAATAAAAAACCTCTATTCTAGAAACACGATGAAAACGCAGCCATCGCATGTAGGGAGCAAAAAACACGAGAAAAAATAGTCGTTGCAACGTCAGCAATTAGGAAAACTGGACGGATAGATCGGCGGTCTCTAGGGGTGGTTAAACCTTATTGACCAGAAAAAGAAAAGTAGCCGTAAACAACCCTCCTAAATACCCCCGACCTCTTATTGGCCTATAGTCATCGGTTTAACCATTGCTGTAACGACCCTCGCTTGTTTACTGATTGGGGATGCCCTTACGTGATTGAAGCATCTACTATGCCGTGAACTAACAAATCTACTTGCTAACTACTCCTTGCTGATTTACGTCGAAACACATGAAGTTTTCTCTCTACGTCCACTATGAATTATGCTAGGATTAAGATCGATTTTTGCAACGAAAGTAAAAGCTCGACAAGATAGTTCGATGAATAGAAAATCGCGTGAACGAACGCGTAGAAAGGGCAAACATAATATCAAGCTTGATGCGCGAGAATTTCCTGTACTCCGTAAATACCGACGAATCTACCTTGGAAATTGTTAAAAGCTACACACCCCTCCCTACCATAGGTTGGAATATTTTCAACGCAAACAACCCGTTACCAGCACTAATCGTAGGAGAAGCTTATACCAAGCCGTGGCACTTCTTTGAAGGGCTTTAGATGAGTGTAGGCCTTGCCAAATACAGAATTCGTTTGACCGTCAAACGTACAAACCAGAAAGCTTTTATCCTTTCTACCCTCGACTCGTACCGCCGCCTAGAGGAGCTTCTTCAACCCCTTCGAATCTTTGTCCCGAAAGAGAGAAATATTTACAAATATTTCGCAACTATAAAACCGGTTCACGCCGCAGACGCTTCTATCGCCTTTCAAGAGCTGGAACATCCATGTTTTTACGTTCTCCTCCTGTTGTCTTTTCGTTTCGAAGCTTTCTCTTCGTTTACATTTCCACCTGTGAAATTTTTACACACATTTTTTGCCACTTGTTCCCACCAAATTGCCAAATTTCAACTTGTTCTTCGGATTGTTACGTTTTCGCTGAATCGAACGATGGGTGTGTACGTTAAAGGCGACGATTACCAAAGATATAAGGACGAAAAGGGAGGCGAAACTCGATTTCAGTCTTTATCGATCTCTTTATGGAGTATTCACCGCGTTGATACATATGCAGACTCGATATCTTTGGTAGTTATTCTTTCCTGGCTTACCAAGGAGAAAGATAAGGAAAAACCCGCCAGTAATTTGAACCTAAAGGAAGCCACCGATAAAGCTTTGATGTCTTCGTTAAACGTTCGAGCTATTTTCGTTCGCAATGAGTGACGCCAGGGTATCTCAATTCCAGATTTACATATTTTTCACGAGCGATTCTTGGAATAAATCTAAACCTCGATTGGTACAAGAGATCAGAAAATGCAGGGGAATGATGAGAACTCGTTCTTGAAGGGCAGTAGGGTGTGGCTAACGGTCGAGTAAATGAAGGGTCACATTACGAGTTAACGTTCAGCTGTTACGTTCGTGTGATTCGCCTAATTGTTCGGCCCTAGAGAATCCAAAATAACCTTTGTTTCGTACACGGAATACGACGATATACAATTATATAAGCTGAATATATTTCTAAGAAGAAAGAGACTAGGTGCAACCAACCTTTAAAGCTTCGCAAAGCGATTGTCTCTGGAAATGTTAGTTCTATTAGTAGAAACGTTTAAAACATTCGCGCACTTGAAAGCTTTATAAACCTATACTCTCGATCGATCAAAAAATATGCCAAGTTGAATATGTTTTTATCGATTTGCGTGAAGAAGATTCTCCGACCCAGTGATTCTATAAGAAAGAAACAAAGACAGGAAGATAGTGAAAAAGCTGCACGGGAAGATTGAGAAGAATGAAGGAACGGTTCAAGTCGGTGGAGTTCGCGTGTCGATACAGAAAAAAAAAGAAGATGTAACGTAGGTAGGACTGTCGGGACAGGAAGCTAAAGAGGGCGGTTAACAGGAGCTTCGGGGCAATAAGCGACTCTACAAGCTTTGGGAGGCGACGAGAGATGACCGCACAGGAAAAGCCGCACTGGTCAGCAGAAACAGCTCGCAAAAACACGGTCGGCCAGCCTCTTCTCTGCCCCACAGCAGCAGCAACCCCAGGGAAAGCTCCACCGACCAACCACCCACACCTAAACCCTACTCCCACCATTGCTAGTGGCTCTTCCCCTCCTCCTCGTTCTTCGTCGTTTCCTCGCTCCTTTCCGCGCCAGCTACCGCCACACGTTAAGGGTTGCTTAGGTAGTTGGTACAGGGGTAGAGAAGAGAACGAAGTGGAGGAGTTGGAGGGGTTTGCTCGGTGGCAAGATTACGGCGAAGTTGCGCTCATTTAAATAATGCGCACAATAAAGTATGCAATGGCTAAGAGTAGGGGGTTGGCCTGGGTTCCGTTAGCGCTCGATGTTCCTGTTTCAGGGTAGAAGGGATGGCGCTCCCGGGTGCAGTCACGTACTCTTGAAGAAGGAACGACTGGGAATCCGGGCATACGTACACGCACAAATGTTTAAACACGAAAGTTTACGCGTCCACGATTAGATTTAGAATAGATATGGTCTACTAAAAATAAAATATCATGCATTTTTTTTTAGTTAGAATTTTCATGAAACAGATTGGGAAAATAATTCTTCGTTTTTCCTCGAGACAATGGAATCAATAGACAGATAGTTCCTTGAAATGATTCTTTTGTAAAGTTTGCATACAAGTTGCAAGCATGCGTGAGATTACTTTCACGTGAAGCAAAGCTCCTATCGCGTATGTATCAGAGGGGTGAGTTGGAGCGTTCCGCCCTAGAGGTTTTACCGATCGATTGCGATTCCCAAGGTCATCTAAGTTTTCCGACCATGGACATTGCGTGGAATGACCTGCTTCGATAGGTTACAGGGATTCCGGAATAAATCCCTCCTAGTCGAAGCAAAAGTTTTTTTTCGACGGTAATCTTGCATCTCCGACACCCTAAACTCGCTTTCTTTTTCTTCCCTCCCTGCCTCGTATCCCGAAATGCGATCGTTCGTCAGGATGAAATCGAGTATGCTAAAAATGATTTTACGCGTTGATTTTTTCTCCTGCCAGCCCCAACGTAACACTCGCCTCGTGATTTTCCATTTTTAAAGACAAAAGTTGAACGATCCGTTCACGATCGGCCAACGTAACGAAAGAAACACGAGAAAAGAAATTTAAAAAGTTTAAGAAATAGTTTGTTAAAGTTTCGGAAGAATGAAAAATATACTTGCAGTTTTCTGCGTGAATAGTAATCGATTCTATTTGAAAATGTTGAAGAAAGAAGAGCGAGAGGAATGCCAAAGATGAGAATAGTAAATAATATATTCGAGTAATAGGGGTGCTCTTTCTTCACTACTGTACCCATTCCGTCGGTGTGTCTTATGAGAATAAAGAGGGAGGCGCGAGGATGAATGTAATGAAAAACTGGGGCTGCTTAAATAAAATAAAGCTTGTCGGCATATTATTGGCGGGAGGGTTGCACTTTATCTTCTTTCCGTCTTGATCTCCTCCTCTGTCCCTCGTACTTCATTTTTTCAGTTTATTCTTCATCCGAGAAGTCTTTCATTTGCTCGATAACGTTATATTTCGCGAGCAGAGTTTTAACGATGCAAATACTACCGGGCTGTTTCATAAACGTCACATTTTTATCCTGACCACTCAATTATATAACAAGAAGAAATGTACACTGGACCATTGCCAGCTAACCGTACACGATCCACTTTGCCGTAGACTATGTTAAACGACAACTAATTCGACGCTAGGCGTTGAAACTTTTAGGCGACATCCCCGAACATAAATGCCACAAATACTAATCATATCACAGCATTACCGAGAGACACGAATTTATCTGTTACAATGTCTATGATGACATAATTGAAACTCTAACTTCACCCCCTTCGTTACGCAATGGTTTCTCCCTGTTTCTTCGTATCCCCAACAGACTGACTCGACAAAAATGACAAATAGCATGGCAAAGGAGGCGTCTAATTTACATATCCACTAATCTCTGCCTCTCTTCGCGTCTTCGACTCTAATTCCACGCTAATTCGCTACCCTACAGGAGAACGACGATGAGATTGTTCGAATCCCCTAGCATCTTTTTCATCGCGTACAGACCTTCGCTGCTCGCTTCGTTTCTCGAAGATACATAAGCGAAGATAATTCTAACATTAATTTTACTTTTTTAATCGGATTCTGTGGTCGGAAGCACGGGCGGAATTTTAAGTGATAAATGTAGGACGTAACTGTAGAATAATCAAAAACAGATTATAATATTATAGATGTATACGCCGTGCGATGATTCTCAGAACGAAAGCAGCTAAGTAGCTGTTTCACTTTCAAAGCGATATTAACGATATCAATCTAATTGGGTATCAATTAAACTCGAATCAGTATGCCGTTTCATCTATGCTTCGTCCTAATGAAGGATGTAACAGCACCGCCCTATAAACATTCTGAGATTGTGCAGGTGCTGTCCTTGATTTATGACAGGCAATTAGAATCTGACTACCTTATTTGCCGTCGTTGCCACTAAGAAGTGCCGCCAGCATGTGAATACGACGCATCCTAATCTATGCTCGAAACCCTAATTTTGAACGGCCGCCAGATGTTGTACGACGAAGAAAGGAAATCTAAAATATAAATATACCGCTTAGAATCGTGTCGCATTTACATAAATAAGACATTAGAACAAATTATCGACATGGATTACGTAAATAATTGATTCATGTATAATTAGAAACAAAAATGTCAAGCGATTAATAATCGACGAGCAACGAAGCGAATATCTACTTTCAACGATAAATAATTTAA
Organism: Bombus affinis; assembly: GCF_024516045.1. Classification (NCBI taxonomy): domain Eukaryota; kingdom Metazoa; phylum Arthropoda; class Insecta; order Hymenoptera; family Apidae; genus Bombus; species Bombus affinis. The sequence goes on along the minus strand of NC_066355.1, from coordinate 5,921,480 downwards.
AGTATGTGCGCAATTAATAATGTAAATCGCGTAATGAGACTATACTGTAAACTGATTATAGAATGCAAGGGTGAAGTCGATGTCGGAAGGAGACAAATGAAGAGAGATGGTTTGCGGAAACTGGAAATGCAATATTCCGTGAGACCCGTCACCAGAGGGATCGTAAAATAAATAGATATACGCGATTAGAGTTCTTTAGCTAATTTGAGAACTCTGTCACTATTACTTAATGATAGTTACAGTTGTTGTTAATGGACACTAATTCTGTGCTTGAGAGAGTTATACATAAACGATGTTTAACTTGATTTAAAAATCGTGAAGTGTTTACATATATTTATAGAAAGATTCCTTCTTTTACCTTTTATACATTTTTCTTTCCTTTCTTTGCTATTCGTTCATATGTGCAACGATAGCATACTACTGCGTAATAAACATATTTCAAAGAATTGGAATTTTTTATTTATAAAAGAGGACTTGGATCAGCCAGACTATAGTATTAAATACCGATGACAAATTGCCTGGAAGAGTAATCGGCACTGCGAAACACGTCATTAAGAATGATTATGATTCATGTGATTAAGAAAATCACTAGATTCTAAGTTATCTCTAAATTCTATCAGCATCGTTGGACAGTGCTTGGACGAATCGAAGAATGCTAAGCTAATTCTGTAGATCCACCCCTTTGCTCTCGGGTAATATTCAACGAGAGAAAAAACAGCGTGCTTCGATAAATTCATCTCTGCGGAACAAGTGATTGTTTTCCCAATGAGCCTGATAAGGACAGAGGCGGAAATGAGTAAAAGGGGAAATAACCCGACGGAAAGCTGCGAGAATGGCAGAAGGAGTAAGAGAAGGAGGTGGAGACGACGGAGTATAGGAGGACTTCGGGGAGAGATGGCCTGGCGTTCATCGGACATTTATCCAATTAACCGATTCGAGTTGAGTAACCGGGGGTCAGGAGATCGTTCGGATACCTATATAGACGATGCACACGCTCCGATGCTCGAGTATACCAATAATAGATACGCGTCCGTATAGAAAACGAGGAAGCTTGGTTACGTAATGTCGAATGTTGATCTGTTATGTTTAATTACGGAAACTGATATTGACGGGTCGGTATGTAAAGAATAGAAAAGGAAGAATCGTTAGATCGAAGAGGACGGAGGGTGAGATCGGCGCTAGATGCTTGTTCGTAAAGTCACCCCTTTCTCTGCGTGGGGTTAGCTCTGAAAAGGGGTTCGGGAACGGAGGAGAACTACTGAGGCGCTTGGGCACTGTCGAACGAAATGGCCAGCAATATTGTCGTCGTGGTTCGGGGGATTTGCGTGGGGCAGATCGAGGAAGAGCAGAGAAAGGGCTCCGAGTGACATGGGAAATTAATTATACGCTCCTGAAAATCCTGACCTCCGCCTGAACGCTAAAACAGATCATTGTCTATCTTCATTCCTCATGTACCTTTATCTACGATAATAAACGCGTTCGTTCATACGGCTTATTTTTTCATCCTATTAAATTTTATAAGCATTGCTTGTTAATATTAATAAAATTATGAACAATTAGAAAACTTCGACGTTGAATTCGATATTATATCAAACTTACATTTTTCGACTACCGTTTTACATTGGTATACGTTGCGAGTTAAAAAGTTTATTAATAAAATTAATTGAAATTAAGCAGATATATTGAAAAATAAATTGCCCTGTAAATATACATTTAATAAATAACAGTTGCATTAAAAAGAAATCAAAAAAGCACTGTTGTGCATATACAGTAACATATAGTATATCGAAATAAATTTGTAAACTTATAATTACACTGCGGATTTTTATGCGTTTATGAGAAACGTAAAGTTGCAGAAATGCATTCAATGTGAAGTATCTATTCCTCGTAATATTAAATAGGTATTCAGGTAGATAAGTACTTGCATTCATAAGAATATAAATTTGCATAAATATCCGTAGTCAAGTTATAATAAATGAAATATTATAGACATATTCTAATATGACAGAATTTCTTCGTTGAACACAGTGTACGAATGTATCGATATCGTGAGAAATAGAAATAAAGATAGACTGAAACTCACGGAACAGCAACCCTGAAAGTACATCCGGGGATCCATTATCCAGATCTTGGAATTAAACTGCCCGAAACGACCATAAGATTTGTGTTTAGTTTTTCGTATAGATGTAATCTGCTTCAATAGTTGTCGTTCTAACACTTTCATATTCGTTCCGTACCTGAATTATCTACGAAAGAGAATAAAAAACAAATATTAAATTTTATAATAAAAATCCGTAGCAGGATAGAAAGGAACAAGAATTGAAAAATTATAGTACCTTTTGCTACAAACCAGTTGCCACCAAGTTCACTGATCACGATTGTCGTTGTACATACGCGAAACATGTGTGAAATCTATAAAAATAAAAAACGATTTTATTCTAAAATACGTTCGCTTTTATACATATATCGTTATGAAATATACACATGGGGAACGACATCATAGCCTCCGCCTTCTATCCAGTTTCTATCTCCTTTCTCATACTTTACCATCCTACCCAGTATAGACTCGGAATATTTATTTTTATTGCATTATGTGTATACTCCCTGAGTCAACAGTTTCCTTTTTCTGAAGCATAAATCGAATCCGACTAGATGATTGAAACTGTGATTTCTTTTCATTTTTAATACTATTCGGTGGTAGAATTTATACTAACTTTAAACTTTTAAATATTTAATCAACTTTTACAAGCAAATATGAGAAATAATACTCTTATCCGTAAAAAATTATTCGCATTCACACTACATTGCTTTAATACTTTCAAGAAGACGTAGCTTGCAAAGTTAGCGGCTACTAGCGAGTCCACTAAATCTTGTACCACCCCTGGTTGCCTAGCCATTCTTATTCCCTCGTTACTTGCAGCTTCGCTCGAGGCAGCTCTCTCCTTATTATATCGTCTTTCCACACCATAAAATCGGAAAAGAATTTCGCTCCCCAAGACAATAGAAACTAATAAATTTGATTACTGATTACACTTGCGAATTTTTCTTTTTAGATTAAAAACTGATCAGAATTTTTGCTCGCGATCATTGTAAGCACATTTTAAACTTTAATTTGCCCACCATTTTTTAAAATGCACGCCATCGAAACGTAAATACGACACGCCGTTCCTAGCTATGATAATCTAACCCTAACAATAAAAGTAACAAAGTGACAACACCTCTTACATCTCATAACTGCGAAGATATTTACGTTGACAAACCTAATTTATACCTTAAGATGTATGGAAAGTTAAGAAATTGCGTAAAATCTATTCTAACTTAATCACAACCACCAAAGATAAATAATTGTCATAAATTGTGACGATACGACAAGAACAACGAATTGAACAATATGAATATTCGTTTTTAGGATAATAGATACTCACATATTTCAATTAATTGATGGTACTGCAATTGGAGCACAATTATATTCTCACAAACTAATTGTTGAATACAAACGATGGTCCGACGCTACGAGGAGAAAAGAATACAATAGAAACGCGGGAAATTTAACTTTTGTATTTGAGTGCAGAGACACGATACACGCAGAACCATCTGCAATATATCAATACGTCTTAATTCAAATGTAGATAATGCAGGAAGCAATTCACTTGCAACCTGCTTTACCGACTACTACATCAAATCATTTCACTGCCGATATACCCCGTCTGAGGTTTCACTAATGAGTTTACTTCAGTAATGTTCATATTAGAACAAAAATTTATTTATTTAATATTTATTTATTTGATTTATATAAAAATTAAAATGACAGAATAACATTATTAAGTTGAATTTCTAATCTATCGGAATTATATCTACAGAAACTTTTTAATTTCAATATTCATTTCTCAGCAACGGAATTAATTTTTTAACCATTTGTAATGCTTAATAAATAATGTAAACTTATTCGTTAATGTAAGTAAGTAATCAGTTAATGTAAACTCAAATTACAACTTGAATTCTAATTTATATTATTAAAATAGTATCGATAGTAGGTACTACTGGAAGCAATCTGCGAGTTCGTCAACGACAGCCATGCAAATATTTGTTAACAAAAACACTAGGTATTTACAAGATACAAAATTTGTACACAGATGACATCCTCTTCCCTATTTATACTTTGTCATGTTAGTATCAAAATGAAAGAGCAAAGTAATAAGTCAATAATAGTGTACGTGGTCGTTTTTGGTAATAACAACAGAAAAGTCATCATTTTTTAATTCAGCACACATCGCAGAAGATTCCAGAAAGTGAACTCTACGCAACAATGACTGGGGATAAAGAAAAAAATAAAAAATTCTATTCTTAAATGGTATTTATAATTAATTATATACTGTGATATGTATTTACTGTATTCTTATTATAATCGCGTGTCAAAGTAGTGAAATATTTCTTTCACATCGTTTCACATTTTCAAATTTTAATTGCTGTTGAATGTTACCATGAAATGTTTTCAAAGTTGGAGCACTTAGTCAATGGTTGGAATAATTACATATTTTTATAAATGCTAAAAATATATATATAATAATTTTATGGAGTAGAGTACTTTTGACACGTATAATGTAATGTAATTATGTATTTATTCTTTGACATTTTGTACGTAAAAGATTCGTATTATCGATAAAAAATTCATTGACTTCAAAATAAATTTAAAAAATGCGAGAATTTAAAACTTCATTCAAATATTCATATTACAATTACAAAAATACTTTCCTCTTTTTTCTTTCTATTACATAAATTTTATTATATGTGAAAAAATATGTCGCAGATAAGACACTGCTAGGGATTATGTTTATATACTGCAATGGATTATTTTTTACAAAGTATTCGATAAGTTATGATAATAAACATTTATATAAATGCATTTCACTACAGTTATAAATTCTTAGCAAATATTAACATGTATCTATGCATTTTATCTTGTGAAGTAAGGGGAATCTTGTTTATTCTATATTCTTTGTTCGTATTTTCTTAATCGCATGAAACAAGGATACATAAGCATATGCTGAAGTAATGTATCACCTCAAATAAATGGTGCGTACAATATATCATCCAATTTATTATTTTCTTCTCATTTGTAATCAATATCAGAATGAGAACATAGCTATAATAAACCATTTACACTCTTAAGTCAAAACAACTGCCCTTAGTGTCCACTATGTGTTGGATGTGTATATACTCCTCATATAAAGATTATCATTTTTGAATAATAATTTTCCATGATAAAAAGTTCTGATATTATTGGATTAACTGCCTAAATTTCTAACTAATATTTATATTGTGAATGCGTGTGAATTTATGGTGAGAATTTTGTACCAAATTGTTTAATATTTATTCTACAGCAATAGTACTTATAGTTTCAGTAATTAAAGATTACAATTGATATTAGGTGAATAACAAAACATTCAAAGAAACATTATTATGTCTTGAAAATAAAATTGATCAATAAATATTTGTTCAATAGAAACTGTTAATAACTTAACTGTTTTAATGGTTAGTAATGTAGTAATTGTGTCAGTTTTTAAAAACATTCTCAAAACATTTTTAAACATGTTTTATTGTACCAAAAATATTATAGTAACGTATGAACTATGTATAAAAGTAATTTGTATATTACGTGCTTTGGTTTCATTATAATAAACTATTTTAAGTTTTAATCGTACTATTATTAGTAGAATATTTACTTTAACAATTATACTCAGTACATTCTTGTTAAAAACAATAAAGATAAATAGAAAGAATATAATTTAGGAAGCTAATTATATTAATGATATAAATCTTATATTAATACTCTAACTACACAAAATTAGTTTTTAAAAAATTAGAAATTCTTTTGTATTAATATAAAATGTTTTAGACAGGGTAAAAGGAATATTAATGTGCCAAAGATTTTAAAACAAGACTGAAAAATGGTAAGCAAATTACCACAAGAGTTTAGAAGATATCTACGTAATAGAAATCACCTACAACATGTTCTTGAAGAAACTCAACGTGCTTTACAAGTTATTAATCTAGAAAATTTCTTTCCTCAAGGTAAATATTGAAATTTTTAAATTTCGCTAAGATTAAAATAAAACTTCACCTAAATATTTTTTTACAGAAGATGTTGTGAAGGAATTACTACCCCCCTTAACATTAAACAGAATCACACGTATTTTAGCGAATTCTCCAGCTATTGTAGTTCTTGGACAAGATAACAAGGCAAAAGCAACAATAGTTAATACTTTAATATCTACCAACATCTTACCAGTATGTAATGGATTATGGCGGTGGATTAAACTTACTTATGGTCAAACAAACCACATTAGTCTCACATTAGGTCTAGAATATGAAATACTTGAAAATTTGCAAGCAAATGAAAAACCTTGGACTACACTACCAATCGAAGATCTAACAAAATCTGGAAGTGAAGATACAATTTATCCAACAGTACTTGAAGTCCAACTAAATCAACCTATATTAAAAGATGGTGTTCAAATATTTATTGCTCCAAATACTGGGGCGGTAAAAGTTCTTGAAAAAGAGTTGTTATCTATTTTACCAATATTTTTATATGCGCTTGGTGATCAGCCTTTAACAGAACAAAATTTGAAAGAGCTAAGAGACCTAAGGGAGACTTACCCCTTTAATCCAGTGCTTTTTATATCATCTTTGGGAGATATCTTAATGACTGGCATTGATGCTGAATTGACTGAATCTGAACAACATAGACTTCAAAATCGACTAAGTTCTAATGATTCTACGTCAAGTAAAACTGATGGTGATATTGATTTTGATGGAATGAATTCACTTGGTTTAACATGGTTGGATCAGCTCTCAAATTTAGGTTTTCTTGGAATGAAAGAGTCTGTTGAAGTTGATCAATTATCTTGGCTGGGTAGTGGGCAATGTATTAACTCTAGTGACTTTCTTGACTCATACAAAAAAACAGACCGAATTTTATATTTCATTCGTGGATGTTTGCAAACATATCTTATTAATGCTAGCACTTATTTAAATGAAGTACATACAACGAGCCTAAGAAAGTTTATTTTAAGTGCCTTTGATATGGCACGTATAATTCAAATAACTCCTAAGAGAATACAGTATGCTCAACAGAAGGAAAATGAATTATATGACAATTTAATGAAAATTGTTCATGAAAAACAACAAGAACTAACTGGAATAATACAAAATATTATTCAAGAGATGAAAAATGATGTGTTATCATCTAGTAATGATGTATGTTTATATCAAAACCACTTCAATAATAGAGAGAGAACGGAATGGTCTGTAACCGTCAAAGCTGCAATTTCTGAAGTTCAGAGAATAATGCTTTACTGTTTAGGTGAAAAAGTTGCAAAGCAACTTGTAAATTCCGTTAACTGTTTACGTGAAAGTTTTTTTGGTACCTTACAGCGTTGTTTATTGAGTCTTGAAAAAACATACGAATGCGATACCTGTTTATTAGCTAGTGATGCTTTGAAACAAATACTTTCAGCTGCATATAATATTGAATTACATAATTCTTCACCATTTTCAATATATTCATTTTTAGAGAGATTCAATCTGATTTTTATGTCTTCATCTTTGCAATGGTCATCAACTCACACTCTAGATGTAGCTTGGTGGAAGAAAGTGGAAATTGAGATATTGAATTCATTATCAGCATCAAAGTTGGCTAAAATGATATTGATGCAATTTGGAGATAAACTTGAGTCCTCACATGACGCATTTCAGGCTGCTCTCAGATCAATAGAAAATTATTATTCTGGGGAGTTAGAAAGGACTGAAGAACAAAGAATAGCTATTAGAAAATATCATGCTCCTAGATTAGCTAAATTAGCATTAGAATCCACATCAATGATAGATCTGGTTCGCTATGGAATGCCCCATTACAAAGAAGAAATTGGTCGTGGTCAGTATGGCATTGTATTTGCTTGTGATGGCTGGGGTGGCACATCTGGTCCTTGTGCAGTTAAGTCAGTTGTTCCTTCAGACGAAAGCCATTGGAACGATCTGGCTATGGAATTTTACTATAGTAGGTCCATTCCTGAACATAAAAGAATAGTGAAGCTTCGTGGATCAGTTATTGATCAATCTTATGGTGGAGGATTTGGTCTTGGATCTGCAGTTCTTTTAATATCGGATCGTTTAAGTCGTGATTTATATTGTGGAATACGCGCTGGTTTATCTTGGTTAGAACGCATACAAATAGCTCTAGACGTGTTGGAAGGAATACGCTATCTTCATTCTCAAGGACTTGTACATCGGGATATTAAATTAAAAAATGTTCTTCTTGATACCGAAAATAGAGCGAAATTAACTGACTTTGGATTTTGCATCACTGAAGTTATGATGTTAGGGAGTATTGTTGGAACACCTGTTCATATGGCACCAGAGCTCCTCTCTGGTCATTATGATAGTAGCGTCGATGTATATGCATTTGGAATTTTATTTTGGTACATATGCGCGGGACATGTAAGATTACCATATGCTTTTGAACAATTCCATAATAAAGAACTATTATGGACCAGTGTGAGAAAAGGTAAGTTTATGAGTCTTGAAGAATTTATTTAGCTTTGTACTCCTCTTTTCTAAGTATTGCTTTCATTGTCATTAGGTATACGTCCAGAAAGATTACCTTCTTTTGACAATGAATGTTGGAAGTTAATGGAACAATGTTGGTCTGGAGAACCATCTAAACGTCCTTTACTTGGTGCTGTTGTACCAGTGTTAGAATCTATTCAACAAAAAGCAAAAGCAAAAGAAGCCTTACAAGAACTTTCAACAGAGAAGTCACAAGCAAGTTCATCAACAGATTTAAAAAATCCTGCATTAGCATTAGCAGAACCTTATAATCAAAGAGGTACTGTAGCTAGTCCTCCTCCTGCAAAACGTAGGACAATGAGCATTATAAAATATCATCTTTTTCTGACCAACTTATACATTCAAATGCGGGAACTATAAAGTGCGTATTTTTTTTCTCTGCTAGTATATTTAAAATTTTTAGGTGATCTGACTATATTCAATCTCAACTCTAAATATTTTTTAAAACAATTTATTAGTTTCTATTACATATATTTGGCGCCTTTCAATAGTATTTTAAGTGCTGCAGTATTAATTGACAACCTAATTATTATTACTCTCTTAGAAATTTTTTTAATTTTATATCTGCCTACAAACAATTTAATTTAATTTAATATAAACAAAAAAGAACAAAATAGTTGAACTGTGTAAATATAATTTATGATTAAATATGCAATTATGAACAGATTGTATAAATTTATTTTTATATTAGAAACATAAGTACATAATTATGATATTTGATGAATTACGTATGTAATTAGTGAGGTATCCACTTCATTGTGATACGAAATGGTATGATAGAGAGTAAGGAAATCCAAGATTGTAAAGATTGAAAAATAAATAAAGATTCCCAGTTTTTTACTGACTGTTTTAATGCTATTAAAACTTTCTTTGGAGTATCTAATTCTTAATATTTTAAATTTTCTAATATTTGTACACATATATTTATATGTTGCTTAGTGACAAACTTCTCTATTACTGACATAAATTTATATTGTTTTCAGATCTCAAATTTTTAAAATAGAATCTACATAAATGTTCAAGTGGAATTTCAAAAAATGATAATGTCTTTTAATGTGGAAACTTTTGTTATTTGGCAAGACATTTTTATTATACACTTGGACTGTAACATACAAATTCTTGATTACCAGCAAGTACTAAGAACTGGATCCATAGAAAATTTAAAGTTAGTGGAATTAAGATTATATGAAAATAATTTTATACATATTTAAATGATTATAAAATATTAAGTTTATTTTATATTTCTGTTTTATTTTTAACGTTTTTAATTTTTACGTGAACTAGTCATAATTACATATTTGTAAGTAGTCAATTACTAGTTGTATTATTTTATTGAATGTAATATTGCATTTATACAATTAAAGTATTTTTGTAAGATATAATTCTATTAGAAGATTAACTTATAATCAAATATTTTAAATGATATTCAAAGTAACAAATCAAGATTACATTTTGCTTTTTCTAGATCATGTAGAAATTTATAAAATTCACTGATTGTCATTTCTACAAAAACATTCCTAGTTTTGCCATTTTCTTCTAATTTTAATTTTAAATGCAAGAATGATTTCCCCATGTTGTCAGATTCATTACTCGCTGCAGTTACTGTAAAAATTTATTTATTTAATATTATATTACTTTATAAAAATGTATTATTTAATTATATATACAGGAGAGGATTGGGGTTAGGTTCTTCAGTATGTTAATATTATATATTGCTCTATTATATTATTATTATTATTATTATATATTATTATATCTATTATATATCTATTATATTATTATGCTCTATTATATTATTATTAAGAATATTATATATTCTTATACTTATTCTAACTTTAACTAAATAAATAACATATTTCATTTTTTTATAGAGCAAAAAGAAGAACACCAATAATAGTTTTTATACTTTACAAGTTACCAAACGTTTTGAAGGTACTTAAAATATTTTATCTAACATAACAGAAATTTCTAAAACGATTTGTGTTTTGAGGTTAGATTCGTACCACCAAATCTCCACGAAATGTCAAGGATTTTTGTGATATTTTTAACCATTTTGTATTCAAAATAGGATCCTTTTATTTATTTGTTAACAATGCCTTTATTTATACTTTACTTGTTACTGAATATCAGATATTATATTAATAAATGTTATAGCAGTCTGTGTACTTAAGCGAATGCAACAAGTATAAATTACGATGGCGGGAATTGATGAATGTACATGATGAGATAAAAGAAAATATAATATAATTATTCTGCCAATAGCAGAATTAACTTTTATATTGGAATGTGATTGTGAAATGACATATTTTAAAATCACGTAGAGATTATATCATACAGCGAACGAATTATTTTAATCTTATCAGATAATTTAGTTTTCTACTAATTACATATGTAACATTATATTTAATATCTTTAGCTATTATGTATTCATCTTTACCTACTATATATTGACAATGATTCATATTTGCATATTAAACATTATTCAAGTGACATTTATCTTTGCATTATTATATTTTACAGCTTCGCTTATTTCTAAGATTTTACAACCAAGGGAATTAGAGAATTAAAATTCCTTCAATCTAATCGTACTTTATTTGATTAACTTTTATTTGTCGGTAGAACGACGAAATATTTCAGATTTTTATCGTTCCAGCTTAGCTAGATGGTTGGTTAGAGAAAAAAAAAACGATTGTCATGGTTTCGATATAGTTAGCAAAGACCTAGTACGAAAATTGGTTCCAATAAATCCTTTGGATGTCGTGTACTTTCGATTTAGGACAAAAATGGCTAGAATCAAGGAACACCAGAATGCAATAAAACCTAACGTTAGTTTCGTAGTACTTGTATCACGAATAAAATCTGGGTAAATTTACAAAAGCAAGAGTTCATTTGTCCCATACCTAACTATAATACGTTGAAGGGGGAACTCGAGATTCGTTTCAGTCAATAGTATCAAGTATAATTTAGACTCTTAGAATAATAGACGTTGCAATGCAAAACAGACGATGAGTATCAAATTCGGAAGAAATTTTATTCTTCTTTTTGAGTCACGATTATCACGAGTCATATAATATAATGAGGCTCGCGTATTTCTGTGGCTTGCGTAATCATTTTCTATCGTCGAAGAGAAAAAAACGTTGGTATAGATTTGATCTTATTAGAATGTCCGAGTATAATAATCGAGTAAAATAAAAAGTTAAAAATACGATCGTTATTATCAAGCGTTGATTGATACTCGTTGATCGTATCTTTAATTACGTAAGTGTTTGCTTCTGAATGCAACACGAACTTCATTCGTTACTCGTCCTAAGACAAAAAGATTTCTTTCGCTGTTTCTGTTCCTTGAAAGCGAGAGATTTGTTATGTTTTTTGAAGTAATAACCGATAACAAATGGAGCAGCTTGCAAAGTGTTGCAGTACTTAATTTAATTCTTGAACTACAGCCGTGTGATAAAATGTCTCGGATTTTTGTAAAGTACGGATATTTCTAGGAACATAACAAATATAAATGCTCCTACTACGTAGCTAAGTACAAACTAAAAACAATACCCTCTAGACATAATCGCTTTAGACGTTGAATGTTATTTAGGATACATTTTTATATGATAAAGAATGGAAAAAATATCAAAAATCAAAATATATCACGAATTTAGGGGATGTTACGATTACAACTTACGAAGTAAATCTTCGGCTGTTTCGTTCGGCCATCCGTGTCGATTAAGGGCGCGAGAGGTATCGTGTGCCGTGCTATCTGAATTTATATGCAAATTTTCTCTATAACGCGCCATTGTTTTCCCGACATTCATAAATAAAGGATGGTAGAATCACGGATGAATCCCTTAACCAAAAGCTCGCTGTTTAGTTTCACGCAAACGGTACATCGGAACTTTCGAAATACGCCATATTTGTTGTCGAAGCTTGTTAGAATTTCTAATTAAACCACACACAGAAATGATAAATCTATCTTAAGCCACTCCGGCTTTAGGTCACTTGGTAATAAGTTCGCAAAGTTTCTTCGTGCGTACTTGCTTTGAGACATCCAGAGATTATGATCAGTTACTGTAATTACCAGATAATCGAAATGTTATTTTCGTTTGACCGTTCTTCAAACTAGCCCAGCAATAAAATTCAAGATTCCGTTGGATCGTTTCTTATCGAATCCCACTGTATCTGCATATATTTCGTTCTACGTCTCTCTATTGCTTGCTCGTTACAGATGCAAAATACGAAAATACGAAGAAGAGATCCTTCTTTTATATGCTTTTAGCGAAGTAGTACAGAAACGTTGAATAATTTTCAAAAGATCTTGAATAATTTTGAAACGATTTCGGTAAATGGCTTCGAAATGGCATCGAATGACGCTAATATAATCCTTAAATAATCCCGAACAACCATCGCAATAATTTTTTAACAATCCTGGGATAGGTTTCAAATAATCTCAATAATTCGCGTACTATTTCTTCGTTCGGCTTTTCTATATTTCATAAATCACTTATGAGAGCAAACAAACCTTATAAGGGAGATTCAGTAGATTTCTAGTCTCAGACATATCCCTGTGTTTTTTGTTAATCAAGCTGCGTTTGCTCTCTAGTTGAAAGCGAGCAAACATTTGACAAAAGGGAGCGGGAGTTAGGTGATTCGATTAAATAACTCGGTAACAGGAAGAAGGGAAGAGCAATAGCCATAAAATCGAGGAAGGGGAACAAGACGTTACAACGTAGCCTAGGCGTACGTCAGTTCAAGGAGAAAATCCGCATAAGCGGTGGCGTTTTAAAAAGCATCCCTGTAGACTGTAGAGTTACCTATCTTAGGCATCCCCTTTTTTGCCCTTCTATCGTCTGACTTTTTGCACGTTGCTTTACCATTTTGTGCTCCACTGTTGCTTCACGACTACTCGACAAATAAGCAATTTCTTATTACTTTGCTTTGTTCATGGTAGAAAGGAAATTACAGTGTTAATAAATATCGAGTTAAAACGAATCGTGATAAAATTCTCTTTCCTCTCGCATTTTAAGAATATTAAAAGCTCGACTTGTGTAAGTAATATGTGCGAATGTAAAATATGCCAAGTATCGAGCCCTGAATAAGTGTTTTGAAGTAAAGACAATTTCGCGCGGAGAGGAATTTGCGCGGTTGTTTTGTCGCAAAAACCTCATCGATCGGTTAGTAAATTTTACAAGCCGGGGAAATTTTACAGGCTCGCAAAAATGGCATGTAATAAAGCATGCGGCGTATAATTTCGTAAATTATAGTCAGACTAATGCGGCCGTGTATGCAGTTTTACACCCCCACCAGGTTTAATAAAATTTATCCGGCAACCGTGACCACGTGCAGCCTCGTGCATGTAGACGAGTCTCTGGCTTTGTATTACATTCAACTCTATCGTAGGATCGTGATTGTATTGGTGAGGATTCCTGCAACTGGGTGGGGCGGTGCGCGAGCGCCTGCGTCAGATAAGACATCCAGGAGCGTGTCTCCTGGGTTATCCTTAAAATATCCAGGCTATCCTATTACCACGAAATTCGAATCGCGGCAGCTTATCATTAATCACGGCCACCCTTCGACGAGCATAGTTGCTAGGGCACCTTGTAGTGTCCTTTTTTCATCGGTTCTATACTTGTTTGTGCGCGTTTTGAAACGCCGTGCGTGGTCGTCATGCTTGACTTTCCCTTCCTGTCATGTTTTCCCTTTATCTTCTTCTTTGCGCTTTTTCGATTCCCACAATGTTGGTCGTTCTCTTCTGAAGCAGCGATTCATGGCGAATCACTGAAAGAGAACGAAACGATAAATCTACAGGCGATGAACGAGGTGCTCGGCAGCTTGCCCTTGTGTTCACTCGATCGACTTTTATTTCAAAGCTTGGCTGGAAAGGGATAGTCGTGAGAGAACAAGAGCAAGAGTGAGAGAAGAAATGTATAGATATGTAAGGGAAGGAAAGAGAGCGACGAAGCAGGTTGAGCCTAAGGAAAAAATAAGGTTGAGGGGGTGGGAAACCGAGGGAGAGTTTGGATGCGCGTACGACGTGAAACACGGCCCAGTAATTTGGAGAAAATTTAAAGCTCTCTGTCGGGGTAATTGCATAGGCGTCTCTATGCCGCTGTGTGCACCGTTTTCTACCGCGTTCTCTTTTTTCACCTTCTTTCTTTTTTCTTCGTTTTGCGGGTTTGTTTTTCATTGAAGGCGAGAGGACTGAAAGGGTTCCTAATTAAATGATACGCTCGCGCTTTCTCACCGACAAAGAATGTATCAAACGCGTATACGATAAAATTCTGCGAGGTAGAAAGACGTGACGAATAGAAAAGATGAGACGCGTCCACAGGTACAAATACGGAACGATCTACTTCCGGACAGTGTGCTCGACTTCGTTCACTGTGTTACGAGAACTTATTACTATAGCGATCCATGGTTACTTATCGCGCTGGATGTATTATCCTTGCAATTTCGTGTCGTTGAAAGGGGAACAAAAGGAAGAGAGAATAGGTCATACGAATAGAAAAGAGAGGGTGGATTTGGAGTGCAAGGCCGGATAAATCGCGGTTGTCCGACGAGATAGACCGATTCTTAATACACGAGGGATTCCGATTTTCATTTTTAAAGAATCGCGCGTTTCAGCGGCTTCGTCCAGTACTGTAGTACCTAGAATTTTTTAAATGAGGCGCACGGTACAAACGGGTCGTCACAGCCCGGCAAAGTATCTTGGAATATAACGTCGCGTAATTTCTAGCGTCTAACGTGTACGCCGACGCGTAATAAACGACAAAAGGGAAGAAAAAATTGACTCCACCCAGCAAGAAAAAGAATAAGTTTGCGTACAGGACGGATGGAGAGAAATGCGGTTGTGCAACTAGAGACACGACTGTAAGTGAGAAGGAGGAAAACTGCGAGTAGTGACGGCGTATGTACTAGTCCGTTTGCAGCGATACGATGTGTTTCCCCACGCTTTTTGTTTTAATTTCGTAGGAGCCACCAACTCTCGTGCCCTCTCTCCTTCATTTCTCTGTTTTTCTCTTGTTTCCTCTCTCATGGGAGCCCCGCGAAATGTACCACGGTGGTTTTCAGCACTGTGGATGCTGCTAGCTATATATCCACCAACCTCTTCCCCTTTACCATCCTCATCCTCCCACTATCCCTCTTTCCTTTCACTCCTCCATTTTCTCCTAACCCCCTCCCACCCATCCTTCCCTCCATCGTGCTATATCCCTTCCCCTTGCACGCTTTTGCTGCCACCCCTACGAGTCGGTAAAGGGCTGAACCGGCCAGTGCAATCCACGACGAGTTCGACGTCGAATCTACGCGTCTCTCGTGTCTTATGCTACGTGATTTTTTCACGCGTTGCTCGCGTTTTGCCGCGCGGTAAAACGATATTGTTCCGTTCGTTCGTTTGACCTTTTATTTCGTTCCGTTCCGTTCGTTCGTTCCCCGTTCGTCAATACAAGAGACCCATACGTTTCACGATTCGCCTCGAGCTCGTTCCATTAGAGACGCTTTGTTCGCGCCTACGGTTCGTCTCCTCGTATTTTCCTTCTACATCGTACGGAACAGCCTCGTTACGCGTCATGCATCGTCGCGTCGAGCGCGTTTATTCTCCCTTAGGTTAATTAGCGTGCGGCCCAGTTTAATGATCTTTCGAACGTCATTAAACTCCCGCTCGGCCAGGGTGCACTCGAGCCGTGAACTTCGACAGGGAAACGCCGCGTCAAGTAGCTGGAAAATGATACGTTTGGGACAACGACGTAACTTCGAGGATCGTTAAGCGAGTCGACAACTTATCGGCGGGATGTCAACATCGTGCCTGTCTCCTGTCCAACTTGACGATCTTGTAATCTATCGAAGCTACAGAATGTCGTGGCGACACGTAAGTCTGCCACTTCGCTCTTTTCAATTTGTCATTTTCATCCTGTTTCTACATACCCACACTCCGTGGCCATCGATTTACCTCGTTGTTTTGTTGCTCGTGAACGATACAGTTGCCGGTGAGATTAAAACCGTACAAAGAGCAATTGTCGCGAGTCGACTAAGGAAAGATTCGGTTCGAACGGAGTCAATAGCGCGCCGGAGGAACTGGAGGAAATTTATAACTCGAATAACTTCGCGATTCGTTGAATATATTTTCTCCCTTTTTCTTTTACCTCCCTTAGCCGGCGGTTCGGTTTTTTTTTACGGCTCGGCAACTCATTGAGTATTCATTCAATACACACGTTTTTTCCGTGGCCTGTACTTCTCCGCGTGTACGGTGTAAGTGTCTGTCTGTGTACCAACGTCCGCGTCTACTTGAATTCTTTTCGAGTGTCAGATGTTTTTTGCGTAAAAGCGGGTCAAAAGAACGGACGGATTCTTTTCACACACTACGATACCTATGAGATACATGTCTATACGTATGCCTGCCTATGTATACCTAGATGTATTTGTATGCCCGTCAAAAATGGATTGTGTGCAAGTCAGAGTAGTACTGCGAATTTTGTTTAATGTTGCGAACTAACTATGTTATTCCCGCATACGTACGGAATACACGTAAAACCGTGTTTAATACGCTTTAATTCTTCGTCCCGGGAACTCGATGAAACTAGATTTTAACTTGGGTGATAAATTTTCATCGTTCATAGAGTATCTACACGACGTCGACTTATCTGTCGAGCAATCAGGTGACAGTTTAAACGAAGGACCTAATTGTAGAACGTAAATCGTCGAGTCTAGGATGGATAAGGTCGTGATTCTGTATATGGCGTAGGCTCGAAATTATGGGATAGACGGGAACTTAGCTGTAGTTTTGGTGCTGTTGCTGGTTCACTGTATCGGGTAGGAGTTTAGAAAACGTGGTATTCATGTAAGAAAACAGTTAAGCCATATTTCTAACGTCGACAGGATGCTACTAAAAAACGATGACGTGTTTCGCTTCGTGCAAGATCGAGGGAAAAAGTCTTGGTTGCAAGAAACAGAAAAGAAAAACGAGAAAACAGGGAGGGGGAAGGAGGGAGGGAGAGAGAGAGAGAGAGAGAGAGAGAGAGAGTAAAAAAAAGGAGACTCATTAATTCTGTTTTTTCGTGCACGATAATGGAAACTCGCTTGAACTTTCTTATTCCTTCGTTAGCCACTCCTGGCGTCGTGAAAAGGCAAAGACTTATTTCGTACACGACCGACAAAGAAGAAACTTGTCATCCTAAAGGGTAATTAAACGGCGATAATTGTGGTGATTACACGTGGATAAATCGTCCGGCTATCGAAAGTTTTATTTGGCATATTAATTTTATTGCAACTGCGTCCGGTCGACATGTAGACGATAACTTTAATTGGCCTGGCGTGTTTCATCGCGTTTCCCGATAATTGTTCAATAATAAAATAACACAAGACTATGTCACCGTTGCCGAGGCTAGAATTAAACTAGCGTAGATTTCACGCTACGCGGTGGTATACAACCCGAAAGGGAGGGATGACCAGCGAAATTTATTCGATCTCAAAGCGAGCCGTTTCACCGTGAAACGAGACTTTGTAGTCATTAAAATAATCCGGATACCCGTTCAAGGTACTTCGTGATTCAAATTACGTTGTAAAAAAAATCTAATTTGTAAACATGTAATCAAATGACCGACCAATAGAGTAGTAGTGCGTGGAATGTAATTCTCGCTAATGAGCACTTTGTTAGAAAACTCGGCGCGAAGAGATTAGGCGAGATTTCGGAGACAGCTCGGAAATTAGTTTCCCATGAAACAACAGGTAAATTCTTCTTCGTCTCTGTCTTATTCGTTTCTCGTACTTTCCTTCCTTCCACTTTCTCACTTTTCACGATCGGACAAATATTATTCTCTTGAACACGGATATCCCTACCGGATTTACGTGTATGTGTGCCGTTTAACTTTAAAAAGGTCCATTCACGATGGATTTCATTGCTGTTAACACCATGCTTCGCGTTTGTCATTGACGTGAGCTGGTGTATGCTTTGTCAGTGAGACAGGTTGAATGTCCTCGCTGATTGCTTTCTTCGATTCCACCTCTTTTCTGCTATGATCAATAACACTGTCAATAGGTGATGGACGACTGGTAGAAAATGTATTTTCACCTGAACGAATCGTACGTTCCAGTAATCCTCATGGTTTCCACGAATTTCAACGGGGACCACCTTGCGCATTTCGGGCCGGTCATTTCGAATTGATTCCGAGTTGAACTAATTTCACGAGTGTGATTGTTCTCCCAGAGACAGAGGCAAACAAACGGCTGGTGGAAGAAGCTTGCATAGATGATATGTCACGATATCGTATCGGAAAATGACAAACACGTATATTGTTCTAAATCTCGCCGATCATTTCAAAACAGTGAAATTAAGCGAGAAATAATTGTAATCGATGGACCGTCGTTGCGATAATATCACGTCCGGGGCGAATAAATATTGGTCCATTAGTGTGTTTTATTGTATACCATATAAATTTCTCCACGTGCTCCACGGAGAATTGAAAATATATCAACAATTTACAGTAATTTACTGTTGTACATAACGAATTGTATACAATACTTTCATCCAACCTCGCCAGTCTCTGTTATTGATATACAACGTAACACAGGCGCTGTTATATCTGCAGGTAATTTTATTCATGAAAAAAAGCGACAGATTATTACGAAGTATTATTGAATAGCCAGCATCGCAAAAAATTTTTCGCGCTTCGACGGTTTTAATAAAACGGCGTATTACGTTTCACGTAAACGACATTCGCACCTTTCGTGAAATATCAAATGTAAAACGTTTTCACGCTGGTAGGATGGTTTCTCGCAAAAATCTCGATCACTAGTGTGGCTAACATTCTACTAACCATAGCGTGGCATTTGTATCTCTCCTCTTTTCCCTTTTTCTTTCTCCTGTTTCTACTTCGTTTCCTCGTCTCCTCCGCGAAAAGTATTTCTTTCCGAGAGACAAAACGTTGTTCATGCTTCCATTCTAAACTTTCCTCCCCATTTAATAACCGCACAATGCAGCTCTACGCTTAACATCATCGTATAATATTCTCCGTGGCGCGAGTTCCTTACAACTGTTTTTCAAAGCTTCATCCTGGTCATCGTACGAAACAAAAGCCTGGCTTTTCCTCCCGTGACGCGAGAATGTTAATCACACTTAGTGTAATCGCTCTGCACAGAAAACCGAATACCCCTCGATACCGCGGAAATGCAATCGTGAAAAGTTTCAATCGGCTCTCTCGAGCACCGAATAAATATCTCGATGTATCCGGTGTAGCGCCAGAAAAAATAACATTTTTTTGACCGTGTATATCCACGAAGTCTGGTTTGCGCGCGAAATTATGCACATATGTAATGCGAATCGATACCTACTGTACAATACATAGTCTCGATATGAATGAATACCAAACAGGATGATACAGATTTTCAATTAACCGCTCTTCCTTGCGCGTATTCATCGACGTCCTCTCGTTCATTCGTTTTGTTTCGTTGTAAATGAACCTATATACCTGCATGCGCGTATAGGTATGCATGTAAAGAGAAAGACGCTAGGGAGGTGAAACGTATTGCGTCGCCGTGACGTTCGCCACAATACCGTTGTCTCGTTGGAATAAAGGGCAACGATTTTCATTTAAATGTCTTCGGGTCAGTCAAGTGGCCAAATAGGACGTGACATCGGGCGACGATCGGCTCGATAATCGATACGAACCCATAGGTTAAATCGATGCTCAGGATTATCGGCACTTTAATCGACGCGGCAATTGTGCAATTTCGTGTATCACCGAGAGACAGAGCGAGAGATGAATCTGTACACAACGAAGTGAACTTAATTACCCAGTACGGATGCCAAATTCAGGCCAGACCGTTCCATCCTGCACATGTACGAACGATACGTGTTTATGCGAAAGGGAAAGACCGGATGGTGCAGATAGAGGGATCTACATTATTCAACGGTCGACTCTTTAGTCGAAGCTTCTTTACGTAATACGCTCCTCTTCTCTCGGTATTAAGTTTTTCGTCATCCTTCTCTCTGTGACGACCGATCCGTCTGGAAGCGTACCTTTTCAATGAGCTTCGTCGAGCTACGACAGAGGGTTCACATCCGATAAACCCGATAAATTCCACCGACAAATGTCCTCCCGGATACCAATTAGTATTCATAAAGTCGACCGCTCTTTATCCTCTGCTCCTGATCCTAAATCCTTAATCCGCCATATTTCCTAAGAAGATACGTAGCCTTTGTGAACTCCGTGACTTTGCTCCCCGATGCCGATAGATTCCTGAGAAATCGTGCGTTATCATGCTGTTCGTTATCATGTCGATCACGTACCCTTCTTTACAGATTAAAACACGAGGTTTCTTAATTCGAAACGTGAGTCATAATCTTCGATAAGAGGGGAAGCTCTAGCTTGTTTATTAAGATTCTGATCGTCCCTGGTGTTAATTCCGATAAAGGTACGGCGAAAAATATAGACGTAAGGAAGTTGAGTCGCGTGTATCGAGAAAAGAGAGACATTGAGTTATATTCTAGTTATTCACTGACAAGCCAGAAGCATGACAGCAGACTTATTTAAGGCGGTTCATATTTTCTAGCGTGCTTATTATTCAGAACGATCCATCGTCGAGCTTCATTCTCCAAATTCACCGAGAAGATGGCCGTAAAATATCAAAGCTTTTTCGCTTACTTTGAACTTTTAAATGGTCCGGTGGAAGATTCAGGAAACACTTTCCATTTCCCTCGAGAGATTTCTTTTATCAAAGTAAAAGAGCGATTCAAAAATGACCAAAGCCCACGATGAAAGGAATCAAATTTTCCAGAAAACTTTCCGCTTGTACGGTGAAGCGAAAGAAAAAATTCTTTGATCCACGTTTGGTAATTCGCATACCTATTGAATAGCTTGGAAAATATTTAACAGGTAGAATCGTTTTTCATCGATGCATACATTTCGAGTTCTCGCGAGTAAGATAATAGCTCGGTGGCAGTAACCATAATCGTTATACCCGCAGACCTTAGCGTAAACTAAGACGGTATATACTCGAAAGCTGAAAGACACTACACACACACACACACACACACACACACACACACCTGACATTGTACCTTTTCCTGAATAATTTGCGCTTTACACCGTACTACGATTCCACAGCATAAAAAATGGACGGAAAAATATCATCGACTTGTTTTTCTCCACCGCTCAATCTTACGAGAGTCTTCAAAATCTTAATCCTACACCGTGTTTCCGCGTTCTTGATTTATTATTACTTTATCTTAAAATATGCATCTACGTTGGAACATTTACCACAATTTCATTTCTGTCTCACGCACCGTCTCACACATATTCCAAGCTTATCGTTGATGCTTCCACCTCTAGTTGTTGCCTCTTCCAACGGCGTGAACCGCATCATCGTTTATATCCCGTTTGCCTCAGCCTCGTTTTTCCTCACTTTTTTTTATTACTCCGACTCGCTCGCGACCTTAGTCGCTCGTTAAATTTCGCGCCGTCTTCCGGGAGCTTAACGCTTCACGTAGTAAAGATAGGAGAGGAAGAAGTGCTCTTCTCGTGGACGAGGGAAAAGTTGCTTTTCACGGGATGTATCGCGGTGTACTCGTGAGCTTTGGTGGCTGCCGCCGTGGCGTCGCAACGATTCGTTCGTTTCTCGAGGATCCTTTAATGAGTGATGATCTTTTAATAAATGCCGCCTCTGTCGCGTTTTCCATCTTCAGCTTTGCCGTGTCCAAGTGAAAATTTTCACCGTCTATTCCACTCGTTCCATCCAAGAGTCCTCTTCCATCGAATCGTTTCGAAATGATTTTCTCTATCCCTTTGGCCTGTCTGTCTCTCACTTTTCTCTCTCTCTCTCTCTCTCTCTCTCTCTCTCTCTCTCTCGTTCCTCGTAATTCCCACCGGCTGACTAACGCGTTTCACCGTCGAAAACGAAACCGTACGTACGTTACACGTCGGACAAATAGACTTTTATACGCGTACCTCGTGGGATCGTTGTTTTCTACGAGTTTACAATTCCCGGATGAACGACGAAACAATGAATAGCCCGGAGCAACAGATTCGTCGAAATTAATTCACCGAAAGTAATTCTCCGGTTTTATTATCATTAACGGTTATTACGCGCGTAAATTATTTACCGAGTTTCCAATTAATATAACGAATTAAAAGGCGCTTACGTAAACGCGAAAATCACGAGCTATTCCGATGCAGAAACGTTTAAGGGACTAGTCTGAGGCGAAAGCCGAGAAGAAAGAAAGAAAGAATCGCTATTAAATTAAAGTGTCATTCTCTTTTCCGCTTCGTCTATTTCATTTTCTTCGTTTAGGGGTTTTCGAGATTTCGGGTCAGACCTAAACGAAAAGTAAAAAGAGCCCTGTTACCATTAAGATTTTACGAGCGTCGAGTCTGACAACGAGACGCTTCTACTATACTATACTATATCCACTGTGCTCGAATTTCAGGAAGGTGAGCAGTATCAGGAACGAGCCGACCCTTAAGGAAGCGAGTCATCCGTAATCCCTGAAGCAGTGCTGCTTGGTCTCGGCCTTGTACGGATACCAACCGCGGGACAGGGCAAATTCCTCAAAGGAGCGGGTTAACCACGACGATCTTCCACGAAGACAGGCCACGCGCTACTATCGCTTGAGAGTGGCATGCGCGTGTGTGTTTACGCAGGTAGACGTTCTTGGGTTCGAGGAAGTTGTGGAAGAGAAGGATCGGCTTCTCTGCCTAGAGGCAGACACGGAGA
Organism: Bombus affinis; assembly: GCF_024516045.1. Classification (NCBI taxonomy): domain Eukaryota; kingdom Metazoa; phylum Arthropoda; class Insecta; order Hymenoptera; family Apidae; genus Bombus; species Bombus affinis. The sequence goes on along the minus strand of NC_066355.1, from coordinate 5,898,158 downwards.
GAGCGTTAACTTGGTTGGCTAAAGACACAGTCGTCTGGTAGCCGCAGCTTGCCGCAGCTTGCCGCAGTATTCCACAAACTTACACAATATCCACAAACCCGGCAGCCCGCGAAATTCTTTAGTAAATCTTCTGGCATTTGCCTCCCGAGACGAACGCAACGCGTGTGTAAAACGCGCTGAAGAGCAACGACGGTTTGCCGAGCGAGAAGGAAGCAGGCCGTGTGCCGGTTAAGTGTAGCCGAGCGTCGAAAATGCATCGTTGAAAAGGGTCTCGAGAAGAAGGTGGAAACGTTGCGCCGAGCTCGCTGTTAACGCGCATCAAGAGTGACGTCGGGTTGGAACAGTTGAGACATTCGTAAATGAGGGACCAGAGAAGGTAGGCGTGACAAGGGTCCGCTTAAGCCAGAATATTAGTCGTGTCATCTAATGATCGTCGTGTTTCGCTTCGTCCATTTAGTTTTGTAATATCTAGAGAAATTTCTACCCGTGTCGACCCCGGTGCGAATCCTCGTACATTTCAAAGTTCCGCTTTGGACCCTCCTCTTTCAGCGTTGACATTTCCTGTATTTCCAATTAAAACCTGAATAGAGGAACGTAGATTTACGAAGGAAGGACAACGTGACACGAAAGTCCTGACGGTTGACGCGGTAAAGAGATGGTAGTAGCTCGGATTCGTTATCGGTGTTGACGCAGGCAAGTATACCAGCGGATGTTACGCTGTAGAAGGATTCAAAAGAACCCAGTCGAGGGGACAGGAAGTGAATCGGAAGCAAGAAAGCTTTTTGCGGCTATGGAAATATTAATGTTAGAAATTAAGTCATCCTGTGTATTCGCTGAAAGCGTCGTGAAATTCCCACCCGATTCCGTTGATATCTAACTTGAAGCAGTAAAGAAAAACCTTGTAGTAGGAAAGTAGCGGAATAGAAGCGCGAATGTTGCTTGTCGACGGCTCTTTCTCCTTCTCTTTCTCTACCCGTCTGTACCGTCGGTGTCTATGTACTGTTGAGTAAAAAGAAAGACAGAGATTTCTTCACAGAAGTAGCCCGTTGGCTGTGGAACAGTAGTAACGGAACGCTGAAAGCCACTCGAGAAAGAGAAAACCGGGAAACGCGCTCGGTTCTATGGCCTAGAGCATCCTGTATTTCTGATAACGTACAGAATTCAGTAATGTTCCATGCAGGAAGGTTAGTGAATGAAGGCTGAATGGAAAACCGGTAAGCAAGAAAGTCCTTTCGCCTAGAGGCGAACTATTAACTCTGCTTCCAAAGGGTGTCGTCCAACGGCTCGCCACAACGTCTTGCGAACTTCGATAATATACACCACAGCGCAGTTCAAGTCCGACGGCCGTTGCGATACTTGTATCTTCCTGCTTGTCCTCCGGACGCATGAGAAGGGATCTGGTGTACTTCGAACGTTTCGAAAGGCCGTAACCTATAACTGTGGAACAATAGTCGAACACGACGACCGAGCAACTTGCCAGAGCCTTCCGTGGCATTTTCTTGGCTTGTACGCTTCGTGTGATCGCGATAAAACAAGCTCGAGAAACCGACTTCTGCAACGCTTCGATCGAAAGAACCCTTTCTCGAGAACGGTTGCTCGTGTGGCTGTCACGGAAGAACGACTCGTCTGTAATTTCTAGAAATTAGCGACGGTTAACGACGGTTGCCGTCGGTATACTTTAGAACGAGACACGCCTCATGGAGAAGTTGGTAATCCGTGAACTGACGCAAGACCGAGGGGATTGATCTAGCTAAGCTACTCACGGAGATGTTTTAGCCCTGTCGCAGGACCGAGGTCAGTTCTGCTTCCTAGGTTTCCAGGGCAACAGAAACTTTTCTCTTTCTACGGTCGTGCTAATCAATCCTTGGAAACGGCGACCAGAGAACAGGCAACAATTGCAACACAGTGGAACGCGATAAAAGGTTCCCTCTGTCTACTCGAAATATCGAAAACAGCAAATCGACGCGGAAGAATCGAGTTTCTTCAACGACGTTTCCCAACCTGGTAGAGTAGTTGTGATGTAACCTCCGAGAATTCCTTCTGAGTGTAAGGAGCGTTTTCAATCTCAGATAAAACCCGTGGCTCGAGAACGGGTACCAATCGAGGGGTTAACGTTGGATCAGAGAACGACACGGTGAATGAGGGCGGGCGACGAGGCGCTGGCAATTGGCGGCAAGCTGGGTGAAAAAAGGCGAGGCAGAAAAATATGGTGCACGAGGCCACGGGTCTATGGCACGGTGCGGGATTCAACGTATCGAGGTGGCTGATGATCATAATACACGGATACCGGGCCACCACCCTTTTGCTATCCATTCTGCTTAACGTGCTGGTGCGAACTGCTGGTAAGTACAGACGTGTTCACGTACGCTTCTCGGTTTCCTCGGCACGTTTGTTTCACTCTCTACCATACAAAGCTCCGATCTCAAATGTTTGCGTTTCGCTCGATGGAACGTTTCGTCGTTTCGCCTACGGCGAATCCATTCCATGCTACGTAGCACTCGTAATCGTCGCTTTGTCGAGACCAGGCGCGTAATACGGGGACTATATACGGGCTAGCGTGGCCGTCCTGGATCGAACTCCCTTTCGAAATGCCTACGATCATTTTTATAGATCTTCCCGAGTCGAGTTGCCCTCGAATCCACTTTACTGGTCTCGTACCATCGTAATAATATCTTCGCTTAGACTTCAATCAGCCGTAAAGATCTTAACGCGCCATCTTTTGCTAAGATTTTCGCGATACAAGGCCACTTCGGTTTTAACAAATTCCAACCGAATTACATCTGTATCGTCCGTATAACCTACCTACAAAGCGTTTCGAAAGTACGACGATCTTCTTCTTCGGCCGGAGACAATCTCATGAAATCCGTCGAAGGTCATTACGCCTCATCGATTACTCGAAACACTTCTTGTTCGTATCCGTCTCTATTAACCGACAGTCTGGAAATTATTCTCGGTGAAATTGCATTTATTATTCATTGCTCCGTATGAATACGGATTTCCCGTATTATCGCGCTAATAACTAAGGGAATTTTTATCTACCTATTCTTATTACCGGGAACGCGTATTAATCGCTATACACGACTCGAATACAGGTTTGTTCGCAATAGTTTCGCGCTAATAGATAACGCGCGTAGGTTCAACCATCATAAAAGTTGGCGCTTTTATGCGTCCCCAGGCGCACAGGGTGTGGACTTTATCGATCATTTATGACGCCAGTGGAAAGACACCGAGATTACGATGAAATTCACCGGAAGCAATAGCGCCGCCCAAACAGACCGAATTAACTATTATATAAAGTTCTTAATGTAGCCATTTAATGTGCTAATGCGGTCCCGTGCTAGGTTCCAGCTTCGATGCTCCTTTTAAGAAGTTAACTCGAGATTCTTCTCGGATCTTCCAGCTACGAAAACCTTTAAGCCCCTTTCTCTTCGTTATTTCATTATCGTTCACGTTGTCCTTTTATACCGGAGATATTTAACGCCCTTCATTCATCTCTATCTTTATGTACATATATAATCGTGCAAATGCTATTACTAAATTCCGAAGATAACAAGTGGCTTTGCCATTTTACGTGCCGGCCATTCTCAAAGTGAATAAGCGTCCATTATTCATCCGATCGGTGACATATGTAAAGAAGTTTTCGCGTTCCGAACATGTAAATTACACCGATCCATCCTTCGTTCGTTAATGCGCAATTAAGCGCAGGGGTTTTGAATTACAAGTTTATAAATTACAGATATATCTTTGGAGCAGCGAATAAAGCAAGCCGATTATAATATTGGCGAGGAACGACAAAATAGCTGGTCTGGTGTCGATTAGTAGTGGACTCTTGATGCGTGACCATTATTGCTATCGAATTATCGCTTCATCGGGTCGAAATTGCACCTGAAATTCGATCATTTCGAGAGCCGTTCTTTAACGAGAACGTTATGAACCCTTGGCAACACCCTGCGGGCACAAGTGCTCGTTTATCTCTCGAAATCGTTGACATTTTACTTCGATTTCGTTCACCTTCCCCTTTCTACTCTTTCTCATTGTACTCGATAATTCTTTGTTCGATAATATCTCGCTTATTTTCCCATATCCTTCATATTTCAGCCGACATAATTTCAGTTTTATTATTAACGTACGAAGAGGTTAATGATAACGTCACGCGTTTTCATTATGTAAATGAATGAACGAAAGTTTGTAAATAAAGTTCAGCTCTCTGGTACCTGGTATAAATCGCAATACGCGTGTTTATGCGCCAACAGATGCACGCGGCAAATATTTTCCCCGTAGATTACGAGCATAGATACTCTGTGACAAACTATGCCGTATGAGTACAATATCACGTTTAAGCGCGGTAATAAAGCACTACGAGAGTTCCGCACTTTCCAATGCCATGAAATCTCGTCGCACGTAACCTTCCTATCCTTGCGAGTCGTTACATCTCTGTTTGTCTTATCTATTGATTCCTGTCGTAGACATGATTCGATTAATACGTGTCTGTATTTTGATATATTATTTAGCAGGTATTATTTGCTCAAATTATAATTCGCAACAAATACGTCGAACATGGTATACCAAGAGCGAAATAAGAACAAAAGCCTTAGCCCTTTCATAGCGATTCATCGTGAAAATTATGAATACGTCTCGTGCGTTAAATTTAAGTCAAGTTTAATCTCCAGAATCCGATTGGACTGGCTTCCATCTCTCGGAATTTATTACATGCTATTTACCATTCTCCTTTCGCGAGGAATCAGCCTGGTTCACCGCAGATTTCCAAGAGTTCGTACAGAAGCCGCGCGTAACTTAATTTAATCTATTTCTGCGTGAAGCGATACCAGCAGGGTTACTTGTTCAATTTAGCAACACACCGAGAGATGCATCGCTCATGCAAATTTTAGATGCACGCTTAACCCTACCGCGAAACTTCCGTGGAAGGCCTGGCGATTTACTTAGGAAAACATACCGAGCTAGTGAAACGCGCCACGTGTACCTTCGATGAACAAATATTCGCTAAACGAGTAGCGGTGAATTTATAGTTTCCCTTCAGGGGGTTTGTCGTTGGGCCACGGTTAGGCTCGTTTATGAGCGTTTATTCGCTTTATTGCGTCCGTAGCCGGACAAAAAGCGTCTCCGCGAGTCCGCGTGTCTCCGCGCAGGCTATGTAAAGAACGCGGTAAAAAGGCCGCTTTCATCGTGACGCGTCTGTCGGATCGTAAAAGAGAAAAAAGAGAAAAAAAGATACACGACGTGTCGGGAAGGGGTGAACCGGTGTGCAGTGTCGCGGTTGTTCATCAGTTTACTTGCTAAATATACTTGGATGAACGAGAGGAGAAATATCGCGCACGGTCCTGTTTCGTATTCTATATCTATGACCATCTGCTGGGCCGGCTGTTACACGCGTGTGAATGTTCGTTTTGCTCGTGTAACGTAGAATTTTGGTCCGAAAAATAGTTTACCCGACGGCTCGTTCCAATGCGAGAGAAATACAGAGGCGAAATACAGAGAACGGTGCGTTCGATATATTTCATGATTGTTACCCGATGAAGCTTATGCCCGAGGCTACACGCAGCTATGTACCGTACTACGTGTTTAGAACTCACGATACTTATTATACGTACCGTGTGTAAGACGTGTCGGAAACACCAGTACTGTTCCGGGACGTTTTGAACATCGTCGAGAAATTTCCTTCGATGCCGCGATTTACGCGTGTCTCGTGATACCTGCACCTTCGTCGCGCTCTGAGATTTCTGGAAAGCGAAACGACCTTCGAAAAGCGTACTTGCCGTATTCCTACGCGAAGGAATCTATGCGAAGGAAATGTTCACGTTATTTTACGTCACGAAATCGTGCTGTCTCGCATTGGGAATAAATTTTCGCAGCCGGGGTAGTTGAAGTTGCCAACCAGAGAGAAAGAGAGTGCGGCATGCTGAAGTTATGGTGAAACAAACGAGCTCGACATCGTGGTGTTTTATTTCTAGTTTAGCGAACGTTGGAGAAAAGTTGGTAGTTAAATTGCTCTGAAAGACGCTTAGCGCATGGGAATTTACGAATATTGCTGTTCCTTAAGCCCCAGAAGTATCTCATTTCCCAAGTTTTCAGTAATAACGACACCTTACAGTCGATTATTCCTGTCATAGGATTACTCTTTCCTTTTTTCCACTATCTTCGGTATAAAGGTTGATTTTCGTTTAACGAGCTGGTCAGAACGATTACAAGAATCTGGTTGTCATGCCTGGGTGAAATCGATTTACGTCGAGCAAAATATAACACCAGCGGCTGCTATCTTTTAAAATGTTGATTGCCTCGTTCAGCCCGACCATCCATTAATTAAATTATGCAACAAGGAACGAAAAGGAACGCGTGAAAGCAACGTTTTCCTTCCGCTTAAAGAGAGTTTCGATAAGCTGGTAGAAAAAAATTAACGCCTCAAACAAGATTTTCACTCGAAAATACCTCGATGGGACTTTTTGCCTTCACGTACCATGGTATAGATACGCTCCATAACAGGATCGCTCGTTTAAGTTCTTATTATTTTAATAGAAATTCTTGGCACGGTCACGTTCTTGAAAATAATGAAACTTTTCCCGGATAGCCTTTCGAAGTTTCGCTATTTGTTTTTACCCGTCTCACTCGGTGCTCCCATATGTATATGTATTATCCGACGGCTCTCGAGAGTCCGAAGTTAGATCGAGTGTCGGACGAATGGAAAAATTTCGGCTAGTAAATTTGACGTTCTATTGAATAATAGGGATCGGGTAAAAGAAAATGGAGGAAGAGAATCAAAGCGAACTCGCTGCATTCGTTAAACACTCCCGCCACGGAATTCTTCTTATCCCCGAACTAAACTTTTACCTCGCCGTGCGAACTCCCGCGAAAAATCCAGCTTCGCCTCGTGAAAAGACAGTTAACCGTTCGCAAAACTCGTCGAGAAGAGCTTTTTAACATTTATCCTACGAAATTTTATGCGCATATCTCGCGCAATTGCACCCTAGCTGACTAGATGGCTATTAAATCCGCGTATGATCAGTCAGACGGAATTTAAATGATATACTTATGCATACTGTACTCGGGATTATTCCGGTCTTATTAAAATTGCAATTTTTGATCCGCTTTTATGCCAACGCCATAAAAATTAATCGCGAAAGTATGTTAAAGATTCATAAACGTGTATCATAACGCTGCTTTTCATACGTATGTATAGATAAAGAGAAGTAATGTAACTAATACAAACGTGTATTGGTATAACACAATTAGTGCTAACACGTAAAAGATTCTCGCAATCTGCGCTTTTAATTCTTCTTTTTCTACCTCTTTTTTTTCGAGGGATAATGTACCGGTGGAAGGAACGAAAACCGCCAACGTCCCACTAGCATAAGTAAGGAAGCGACGACGCTGACAAGAGAACGTTTTTCTTTTCGAGAAGATGAAAGTTTCCCAAACTTTGCCCGAGCAACAGTAAGTCTGTGGTTACCCACCTTCCACGGCTTAAAACTTTAAATTATCATTAAAATGATTCGAGAGTCGTATTATCCTTCGAAAAGGAGATCTACTTCCATCGAATTTTTTAAGCTTTCCTCTGACAAGAATTATTGCATTAAGTTAATCCTATCCATCATGAAAATTAACTTCGATTGATTGACCGTATTTTCTGCTGCTTATCACGGTCGGTCATCAACATTTGTCCTGATTCATGGCTCGATCAACTTGTTCGATGAGAGATAACAAATAAACCCGTTAGAACTACAAGCCGTCGTAGAAAGACAGATCGACGGAAGTTAACTTTGACTTTCCAGCACGCTCTACGGTTAACTGAATGTTTAAAATTCAACCCATCGATAAATCGTACTCGATCAAACAACGAAAAGCTATTCGTCCACAATTCTTCTGATACGTCTTCTTTCTCTGACATTTCCATTTGACGCCTCTCATTCCCTGTTAGCAAATAAACACGAGAAAAGAACAATCCTTTGTTTCAACAAATCCTCTGGGGCTATTCGAACGAGGTGCGCATAAATATTTGAAGGGGTCGATAGGTAAGGCGCAAAGGGGTTGAGTAAAGTCCAGAGGAAAGCCTCTTAACGAGGATCCTGCTGGTGGTACGACGAGCTTTGTGCCGAGGAGAACCATCCTGAATCCTGCAACGACATGGCAATCATTCCTTTGATTTAATGCTTATTTTTCAGAATACCCGACAGCGGTCACGGCGGAAGTTGTCCCGGCGAACGGGAATTCGTTAGAAGCCAGCATGAAACCATTGGACATCGACCTACCGCCTACGCTTCCGATGAGCTTCGGTACCGAAAATTCCACGGTGATCTCCGCCCAATCTGGATCTACCGCTCTCCTACCCTGCGTCGTCCATAATCTGGGGGATGGAATGGTGAGATTCAAGTCGCGGAACATTCTTCAAAAAGTTTTTCAAAAAGCATTACCCGGAGTTCGGGTTTTACGCGATTTCCGTTCCCAAGTGAGCAGAAAAGTTATTATCATATCAACGTTAGAGCTGAACGGGGTGGCCTTTGGGAGAATCGAGGGAAATGAGGGTTAGTGGCTGTTCGTGCCGGGTTTGTAGCCGAGGTGTGGCGAACGATAGGATTTAAAGAAACAGAAGAAATCAAAGAAATAGCCTCGTTTTTTCTTTTTTTTTTTTTTTTTTTTTTTTTTTTAGTTCTATGACAGATTTTTGTACGTAAATTGTGTCGCTGTTCTCGTTTAGGTTCATCATCGTTAGCTATCTTGTGTAGATCCTCTTAAACCTCGTTATTATTACGATTATGAACGAGTCCAAATTGGAGGATAATACATCGGCTCGAAAGAAAGATTTTAATTGAAGTGAAGACAGTCGAGACTTTTAATTGGAAGGTTTATTCGTGGCACGCGATTGGATAAAATGGAATTAAAATCTAAAGAGTCGGACGACACGGGACTTTTAACTTTTCAGTTGTATCTCTTTCATCCCTCGGTTGTATTGTTAAAAGTAACAAAAGCTTTTACAAGCCCGTCAAATAACATGTTAATAGCTTTCAATTATATCCTATGGATCGTCGGTTATTCGTGGATATTTTATTATCCTTTCCACGGGAATACGTATCCAACGTTCAAAATAGAGGACCACTCAGTGCCGGCCTGAATGTCTTAATGAAATTTTCGATGGAGCTACAGAAGGAAAAGAAAATCTATAGGAGAGCAGAACAAAGCTAGCGGGAAAGAAAGAAGAAAGAAGACGAATCCGAGAGAGAATTCACAGCCTCTTTCGTTTAGCTCGACAAGTTTCGAAAGTTGCGAAATAAAATGTTTGCGTTTCCCTTCGTTAGACGAAGTCGCTTCCCCCGGGTTCAGCCATTGTTAGCTTCGGTATACCTGCAAGCCGAGACTTCGGAACGCGGTACACGAACACGGGAATCTATGTGAGAACCAATTCGCTATCTCGAACTTTGTTCTCCATTTTTATCGAAGCGATATCGCCGTGAAGTAGAAAAAAGAGACGTCAAATGAAACAGAGCTTAATAGCTCGTGACGACGGCTGATTGTTTTATGGTCGTTGGACGAAGAACAAACACAGCGAAACAAAAAGAGGAAGGGGAAAGAACATGCTTCTTTAGAAATTAGTGACTCGTAACGAAATTCCATAATGCATAAGCATTTCCTGAGACCGCAAGTATAGATTGTGCCTCATAAATACGATGGACGCAATCAAAAGTCGAGTGGAGGGGTGAAAAGCAGCGTGTACCATTTCATTAAGCCGCATATTCGCGGCACTTTATCGCCGCTGTGTTACGCGTTACGTTCCAATGGCGAAAACTTTGCATGTCGCGCGCAATTAGCTCCGACGCTCGAGAGGCGATCGCGTTCGCATTAATATCATCGGTGCACGTAACACGAAACGTCCGGACGATAACGATTCCGGCCGACCTCTCCTGATTTAAACGTGGGAAAAGGGAAACGTTCCGATGAATGTTACCCCGAATGCACCGACGAATTGTCATCGTCAAGGAAGAGAAGTAGAAGATCGACAATGCGCGCGCCATTAAGGCGCGTCGCTATATTCGGGAAACGAGAAATCAGAGCGAAAGGTTCGGCAAGCAGAAGCCCGTTTTCCCATCCAATCTCACGAGATGCTTGACATTTTGTTCATCCCCGTGCACGCGCATAGAAATGGCACGGTTCCGCGAGCACCTCAGCTACCGCCATTCGAAAACTGTTTTGCCCGGATGGATGACATCCAACCAGGGAAATTTCCCTCTTGTGTTTTTTCCGCGATATTCACGGAGTTATTACCGCGTTATTTGTCTTTTTCCGCGCGCGCAGTAGTCGCGTTACGCAATAATTTGGTGGTCGAGCACAGAGCATCATCGAGGTGGAATGAGGAACGTGGGGGATGAGTAGAATGGAAAGGGGAAAGCGATGGCTGGGAGGGTGAGTACGGAGGTCGAGTTAAATCGACGCAGGTGGAAATCAATAGGAAGGTCGCCGTCGAACAATTCGCACGCTACTTCTATTGTCGCTACGTGCTCGGTGGCTCGGTCGTATAAAATTTCATTGCGTGCTTGGGGAAAGAGCGAAAGAAGAAAACAGGGAGAGAAGGCAAAAGGGACAGTAGAGAAAGTAGAAGAAATAAAAGGAGAAAGCGAATAGAGAAAGAGAAAGAAAATGGAGAAAGGTACGAGATAATGAAACCGGCCGTATCGCTGCCCGTGCATCGCCGGATCGCGCGCAAAGTCTTTTGCAATTTTGCAAGAGCCTTGCCTTCTAATTGAATGCGACGTCTTCGAACTGAAAGAAGTCTATGTACGTTTCGACTTATCCCTCGAAGATTGCCTGTCCTTTATATGAAATCTCTTTTATGTAGCCAGCGAATAGAAAGGAGAAGCGCACGGACATATCGTATCGATGGGTGAAACATACTATGCTACTTGCTCCACGAGATTGAAGCGGCATTGCCCATTAGAGAGCCACGTGTCTCGCGTACAGGAATCGTACATGTTGCACGAGACACGGGGAATTGCGGTGAAGCGACGAAATAAGGACAAGCATTTAAACACTACAGGAATTTACATACATACGGTTCGATTTTCCAAGTTTCTTTGTCCCGCGACTCATTGTTCACGGGCAACTTCTTCAATGTAAACCGACATCCGTTATTTCTCTGAGTACGTGCGTATATATAGTAGCTTGACAAAGATAAACAAATCGTCTAGAGACTTAATAAAGCCGGGGCTATTTTAGTCTCGGATTCTTGTCTCTTTAATTAACAGATCGAAAATCGAACGAACGCTCGATTCGCACGAACGTGCTCGTTTCCCCTTATAAATTCTCACGTTAGGTCACTCGGAGAATCCCGCGATAGCATCGTTTCAATTAATTCGCCAATTCCAGTAACCTCGATTACCATGTTCCGTTTTTTCCCCTTTTATTATTAAGGCTCTCATCAACGCTAAGTAATACTCACGACCCCAAGGCCTTCCTCCTTTTTCTATTTCTCTTCCATCTTTTCCCCTCCGTTTCGCTATCGCATGTTTTCCATTCTTTCGAGTTGCCATTTCGCGCAGCCAGTATTATGGTAATGGGTATTTTGGTTAAACGGTAGCTTGATAATCCGCGTTCCACCGCATCACGTGACAACACTTGCCGGTCTTTGAAGCTTTTATCTCGATTGCGCCCGACGAAAGTTTCACATTTATGAATGCGTGTCGTTGCCGTCTCCGCCTCTCTTTTTGTTCTATCTTTTATATATATATATATATATACATATATAGCAAATATATATATATATATATATATATATATATATATATATATCCATAGTTCGTTAGAAAGTAACGACAGGCTAACGTTCCGAAAAAAAGGGGTTAACTTCGGTTGGCCGACGGGAATAAAATCGAAGGGCTAAAGCGGGTCGTGGCCGCCTTTTTACCCATAATTTACAACAATATTTGGATTCCATTCAAACGAGACGAAACCGAAACGCGATGTAAATCTAATTATATCGAATCGGTCGGATTGCTATTGGCCCTTTCGCCTCTGTCTGTCTGTCTGTCTGTTTCTCTCTCTCTCTCTTCCCTCTCTATTTTCTCTTTCACGTTCAAATGTCGATGAAAATATCACGCGAAACCGTGACGATAGTGACCAGATATGTCTGGTTGGATCGCGAAATACGTTCCGCTATTCTATAAATGTTGGTTAAGAGAGCAAACGTGCTTCGACGAATTTATTTTAACGGCAAGTTACGTGAACACAGAACGGGAGGCAACGGAACGGAACGGCCAGGCGAACGTTGTTACAGACAATACGATAGTTTATTTGGTTCATGAATAATAATCTTGCCGTGGCACGATTTAAAGGCAAGAAAATAGCAATTACTCACGGACACTGTGCTCCGAGTTCCTTCGCGATCTGAATCTACGCGCGACTGGAAATTACGTGTACATTAAGGCGTTGTTCTCGTTGAACCCTGTGCCCGAATCGTATCCATCGCAAGAACTCTGTGCAACTTCCAACGAACGAAAATTCACATCGTGGAAACGGCATCGTTGGAACTCGGCCGAGGATCATTAATATGGATCGAATCAGAGGTTTTCCAGTGGGCAAATGGAAGAGCGCGCACACAGTCGACTTGCGTTATAGCTTATTGGTAGCGACGATTTCATATGGACAGTAGTTAAATAATTATAAAAGTGTACATGCGGCCAATATCATTATACTACGTACAGAAATGAAGTCAAAGCGACTATGATCAGTTTTGATCGAGTTTCTATGCTCTTTGATGTTCTAGTTCTTTATGTAACTGGTTCTATTCTTTAGCCCTTTATATTTCATGTTTCTATACATTGCTGTAACCTTCCTTTATACTGTTTTATTTTCAAACCCGGGTCTACCATAAACGTTGTCGTTGTTGTCATCGGTGTTGGTGAACGTTCCCAGTTAGCGAATCTCAGTCGTAGATAGATACACGCGCGATTTGTTACGGCGAGTCAGTGAAAGCATCTTCCATGGTAAAGCGGGTCGAAAAGGGGAAGTTCCGAAGCCGAGTTTGCATTGTACAGGGGAATCTCTTTGGAAATCACTAACGATCTGTATCCTAGTAATTGGGTGGGCTCGCGATGCACGAGCTCGATGGGAGCGGAGAGAACGTGAAAGCGATGTAAGGCATTGCGCTGAGAGCCTGTGTCTGCATTCATGTCGGGGAATTGCTCAATAAGCGTGAACCGTTAGAAGGGTGTCTTGAGATCCGACAAACGTACAAGGACTGATTTTCAGATAGACGGCCAAAACTTCGCTACTGTGTTTCCGCTCTCGACCCCGGGAAACCAGCAACTCGCGCGAACGCCTGTCCGGAAGCTCTTTCCTGTCCATTTGCTCCGTACTAACTTTTTACTTTTATACGATCGTAATTTTCAACGGACCGTGTTTCGCTGGGGAAATTTAAGAGCCTAGGAATTGCAATATCGATAATAGAACATGCGATGCAAAGGGAAAAGAATATCACGAAAAATAAAAGACCTTCGAAGCTGGTTATTTCTGGAGCTTTGTTAGACCTCCTATTAAAATTCTCTCTTTCATCGTTTCGTCTCGCCTGGTCGCAATTAATATCGCCTGCAGGTGCCCACTGGACAAATTGCCACTGAACAATTTACATCGTTCGAACGGTATCAGCATGTTGTTAGAGTTCTGAAAGCCGGTATTAATAACCAGGAGTACGTGTTTCGCAAAGGATAGCGAGCTAACATCCGGTTAGTCTCTAATGGTACAAACTGCATATCTGCATTCGGACTTCGAGTGTTTGAGTGTTTACAGCACGAAAGGGTTTCCGTGGTTCAGATCGCTCCTCCTTAAGGTGAGGAAGATACACATTGACGAAGTTTCGTCGGGACTATTCGAGAATCTCTCCGTGCACAAATTCCTCGACCTATGGAGTTTCATTCAAGACGGTAACACGCGTCCCCGCAGACGTATTCGGTTACTTCGTCCGCGGGAACTGCAAATATGACACTGGGAAAGTGGATGGGAAACGTCTGGTTCGAAATTTCCTTACGCAACAGGCATACACCCCGTTAGTGGTTAAAGATGGGAAAACGGAGACGAGCAAAGCGAAAAGGAAAGTTATAGACGCACGCCACTGAACGGAGAATTTGAAATGATGGGAACACCTCAGAAATTTACTTTAGACGGACCGTGATTCATGTTCGGTCAAAGAGAATGTGCGACAACTGTAGTGAAGGTGGTGATACGCGGTTCACGTATTTCTGGTAGGAGACGCGAAGCTCCTTTCAAAATTCGCGTATGAATGCTTGGTTCGTGTGTTTCATTTCCGATTCATTAAATCCTAAAGAGTTGTTTCGTGACGAATTCTGGAGATAGCCGGGTGGTGCGCTCGCGGCTGTTCATGCATTATGCGCGCGCGGACTTTAATAATAATTTAAGCGGGATGTAAATCGAATGGAAGGCTGCAGGGGAGCGGCGCGCCGCTGCATAGAAATGCATGTGGCTTAATTAAAACGGTGCTTTTATGAAACAAATATTTATCGCGATGCACCGACGGAAACTAAATTAATCGTCCGCGTGATGAGACCCGCATTTTTACTCCTCCTTTTTTTATAGTTCGCATTCCATACGCATTATATGGGCGTAAAAAAAAAAGAAAAAAGAGAAAAATTGCAGGGAACGCGGAGAGAGGGACTCGCTCCTTGATGATCAATATTTGTGAACTTTTATTTATCAATATGTATTGTTCATTCGTAAATTGAACAGAAAGAGAAAAAAGGAACACATTTTCCGATACAATGCATAGTGGTCGAGTTTATTTGAAATGATACAGTGGCTATGGTTTTCTCAACGAAATAAATTTTATTATTTCGCACTTTTATGACAAGTAACGATTTGAAGGGATAACATTGCACATCTATGTACCGTCAGTTTCACCTCCGATCGAACTGTTTGTAATCTGTGGCGGTGGCGAGCATGTCTTTTCTAATTCTCTCATTTCGTTTCGCGTTTCCACCTCGTCGTTCCTGCGAATTCGAGCCCCTGGTATGACAACCTAACGGGTGCTTGTAGGAATTCTCCACGAGTAGAACAGTCATTTAACCCGATCCTAAGTTACGCAAAGCAGGGGAGCACGGCTTCAGCTTTCGTTCAGTCCCGCGAAACGGATATCGCGGTTGGATTTCCAGGAATTTCATGATTTCACTGCGGTGCATGTTTATACGTAACACATTCCACGATTCTCGAATCGTTTATAGATTTGTGTACCATTAATCAAGTGCGAAGTGTAATCGATTCGAGGCTGGGCGTGGTAACCTCTGAAAGGTTTAAAGGAAAACGTGAGTCGAATAGCGTATCATCGCGTCCTTTTATCTACTTGATTACGGACCGATTGAATTTCTTTACGATACTCATCGTATTATGGGAGCACGTTTTATCACGAATTCTGCTTCTCATTGTTCCTCTATTCTCAAATTTTTTTTATTCCTAGGAATATTTCAACAGAGTAAGAACGATGAAAGTTCCGTCAGCAAATTTCGAGAGTACGTGAGAAACCGTCCTTGGAGACGCCGCTCTTTCTCATTCCGCTCTTTCACCGTGTCGGCTGTTTATCCGTCGTTTCTCATTATTCTTCGAGATGTAGCCAATACTTCTCACGATCTAGGTAATCGTCCCAGTCGTTTTTGTTGGCATACATTTCTGCTATTTAAATGCCACCTGAATCTCACGAGGTGGCGTCTTACGTAAAAGCTTCAGGTCGGCGTGGGCGTATAGGCGGGAAGCTTACTGAAAGCGGCGAAGAAAAATTGCGTCGGAATTTAAAAGCAAACCGGCATATATAAAGTATCGCGGCGGATGAAATATGAAGGTAAAATGTTAATGAGGGGTACGCGTTAAAGGACCAACGCGTGGCAAGTGGAGCAATTCTCGCGGAAAGCTTCGCGACACGTTGGGCTCAACGTCCGGGTTGGAGTCTTATCGTCCGAAGACAAATCTCTCTCCCTCTCCAATTCCACGCTCAATTTTTCTACCTCGAGTCGCGTAATCCTTCTCCACGCCGTGGCAGCCGAATCATTCCATTTAATCTCTCGCTGAGTGTTTGATATCGTTTCGAGAAGAGGCAGGAGTGCCTTGCGTTTTCTTGATACAAGAGCAGCTTGGCGAATTACTTGGGTTTCGTCTTCGTTTTTCCCTCTCTCTTTCTTGAAGGGCAAATTAAAAGATTAAAAGCTCGGAAAATATAATTGACCGATCCTTGTAAAAGAAACGATGTATTAAAAGGAAGAAGATTAAAGGTATCTATCGCGTCAAGATTATATATTTCACGTAGACAAACATCAAGAATTCAATTTTAGAGTAAAAACATTCGTGCCCCTCGTTACAAGGTATCTAAACTTTACGATAGACATAAATACGTATAGGAGACGAGATCCTATCGTAGGGGACGGATCTATTTTCCTCTCTCTTCGCATTTCACGGCCAATTCCAACTACGAGAACGCCATCATCTCGTGGCAAGCTCCGAGGATTATCCTCGTTGATAGCACTTCTTGCAATAGGCTTGCGCGCTTTTAAATACAGGAAAGCTTGGCGTGAAACGTAGAAATAGTCACTGAATCGCCCCGGCGAGAATAAAAATCACGGTACATTACACGGATCGCCTATTTACACCCCGATGGCCATGCGTAATATGAGTTTTATAAATTGTTCGCCGCGTCAATATTTCAAGGGGCGAACGTGCAGCGCGAAATGTAAAAAAAAAAAACGTCACGTTTACGCGGTTAGCTTTTGTTTCAACTAGCCCGCATTGCGACAAGTTTTAATCTAACCTCTTGTTAAAGATAACATTTTTTCATTCAAATTTTTTATCGAAATGTATAGCTCACGCGTCATGTGATAACATTTGCTAACTTGGATATTGATATGGAAAAATTATATCATTTCAAGCGTAAGTCATTCGAAAGTCATGAAAGGTCGTCCCAGATCATTGGCATTCAGGCTCATTTTTAAATCATGAGTAATCATTAATATCATGCCATTGACGTTTTAAGGTCATTTGAAAATCTTTACAAACTTTGGGAATAAATATCGCACATCGATTGATTAACAGGTGTTTCCTATTCAATTATAGCTCATTTACAAAAGCGACGTGATAATGCTAAGTGTTAAAGAATGAAAGGATATCGATTTTCCAGATAATACGGTACTTTTAAAGCGAATGGGTTTAAAGTAGCGATAATATCGGACGTGATCGAACCGAGTGATACTAGATAATTTATCGAATAAACGCGAATCACCTGTAGATAGAATTTCTCATAGTGCGTGTCGCACGGTATATCGTGCCTCAATCAATTCTGGTCACGAGCTGTGCAATCATCCTGTGTCACAGTTCGAGAAATTATTCTGGCCGAGGGCATTTCTTGCTTACCCTCAGGTACACAGAATCTCAAGTGAGAACCCGCGTACGGCAATTACTGATCGTTATTGATGTAGTACATTTACTAGACTGTAATATGCGCACGATATTTACAGGGCAGTTACTAGTTTCCGAAAGTTACCAAACTACGATCGCAACTCGATAGTTCTATTTTCACGAACTTGCGAACCAAGCTAATGAATAGTCCGAAGCGTTTAACTCGTGTGTATGTCGATATTCCTACGAAAGTTGCTTGATTACGTGATATGTATATATACAATATAAATATATATATATACATATTATAATGTTATATAAATATAAATATATTGGATTGTTCCAAAAGTTATATTATTATTTTATATTCTGTTTTTTATTATTTATAATAATATAAAAAAATATTGTGCATCTATTATTTCCTTAGAAAACAAAAGCAACTTTTGGGACAACCTGATATATACAATATATATAATATATGCAAAATATATATGTACACACACACGCTACACACGTTATATGTATATAACGTACCACTACGTCTTATACCGTAAGAACTTGCCACATTTTACCTCTTGCTTTTTCCTGTATCGAGGAACGTTTAAGTTCGACTCGACTCTAATCGTTTTGAAGCAGTCATTTTCTTCGACAGAGTTAAGAGGATCCAAGAAGAATCAATGGACAAGAGAAGAAGAAGAGTTAATGACCATGACAAAATGGATATCGGGGTACTGCCATAGATAGAAAATGCTGTGACTAATGGCAACGTTAGTACTCATAACGTCAAGACGATAGTTACTGACCGTAATAGACAGACAATGGCAGAGGCCGCGACCGGGGACCCCGATATTACATGGAAGTGAATAGTGAGCGTCGTGAACAGACACGGTGCTTATTTGTTCCTTGGGGCAATATCAAGCTGGCTTATTTCGAAGAAATCGTTTTCGCTACCACGATAGATCCGATAGTTACGAATTATTGTACACACAGGGAAGCACCGGCGATTAATTAAAATCTGGATCCGTAACGGGGCACATTTGTCGATAGAGTGAAGTACATATAGAAGGAACTAAATTACTTCCCCTTCGTTTTTCATCGAGCGATTTTTATCGGAGGAAGAACATTTCCAATTTCGTGGGGAACAAATGATGAAAAATTCGATCTGTGATAAAGGCAGGCCATGCATTCCGCTGGTAGTAACTTGAAATTTTTAGCTGTTTTCCACGTAAAGAGGCACAGAGGTGAATCCCTTGTCGTTAGATGGGATCTTTCTTTTTCGTTGTTCTCCGGTTTCATGACCAATTCTGGTTCGGGGCGAGAGATCATTCTTGTTAACGAGAGTTTTTGCCGGCTCTCCAGGTGTCGTGGATCAAGCGGAAGAACGTTCAGGAGTTACTGACCGTAGGACTGACAACGTACGCCAACGACGAGCGGTTCCAGGCAATTCATTTCCACCACAGCGAGGATTGGACTCTTCAAATAAAATACGTTCAACCGAGGGATGCTGGATTGTACCAGTGCCAAGTATCCACCCACCCACCCACTAGTATATTTCTGTTCCTCGAGGTTGTCGGTAAGCGTGATATTAAACACCGATATAAGCTATTTGCGTGTGGCCTGTGCCCGATTTTCGGTTATCGCGTATAACGGCTGCGATGGACGCCTGTCCGATTTTTCCAATCCTCTTTCCTTTTTTTCCCCATTTACTTTTTTGTTTTTTTTTTTTTTTTTTTATATGCTTTTCAGTCTCTCGCGCAAATTTTCGTCATCAGTTGAAAATCTACTCTATCTCCCGACCCATTAAATAGAATAAATTAAATTCTAGTTTATCTCGTCGAATAGTTAATGAAATTGGAATAAATGTTTCGAAGAGAACATTTTTTCATCATTTTTTCCGTATTCACTGTTCACAATCATATTCAACAACGGTGGATAAACATCGGAGAAATGTCGGTTCGATTACTCGTATCGATCGTGTACCTCTTTTTTTAACAACATGCATGACCGACCTGACGTATGATTTTTCTCTCTCTCTCTCTCTCTTTTACTTTTTCCTGTCTCTCTCCATTTATGTAACCTCCACACGTATGTCTTGGCCCATATACATACACAATTACGTATTTCAGTTCTTTCTCCGTTAATATCATTCTTTTCTTTAGTGTCGCGTTTCGCATTTCACTGTTGCCCGGTCGCAATTACGTCAGCTACAATAACGAATATAATATAATACGAGAACACAGTTAAATGCTGGAAATAAAATAGACCGTAACGCGTGTTCCGTTTGTTGAACGGCTTTGCAGTGCGAGCTCGAAAAGTGGGAATGCTTTCTACCAAGGGGGGCACGTAAAGAGCAACGTCGCTCCTTAGAGACAGTACACTCTCGTCCGGTTTCCTGATAAGACACCCAACACCGGAATATCTGTAGCAGAAACTCTTTCTCCTTATACGCTACCACCAGAAAAGGAAAACAGCAGTTTAAGAATTCCCTCTCTTTTATCAGATCACCTATTTCTACCTGTCACCTTTTTCTTTTTCTTCCTCTTAGTCTCTTCCTCGGTCATTCCCTATTTCGATGCTCTTCTGTTTTCTTTGGCTACGGTTTACAGTGTTTACATTTTCATTTCCATTTACGCAGGCTCCACGTGTCGACGCAATCGGAGTCCGAGAGCCTGTAGAAAAAGACTGGCAAGCACTTTTATCTGGATTTTATTAAGCAGATGGCCGATCAATAGCGGGAAAACGGTTTTTATCAGACCAAGGAGGCCGAAGTTTCGTGAATTACGACGTTTGGTCCCGGCGTCGCCGTTTTAAGCGACGTTCCTCTCCGTCTGTCTCTTTCTCTCTCTCTCTCTCTTACTATTTCTCTTTCTCTCCCTTTCTCAGTCTCTGCGTGTTTCGTGTATTTGCATTTAGATTCTAGTTTTTGAAAGTACGCTCTCTCGATATCCATATCCATAGATTCATATATATACTCCTACATCTATATATGTATATTTCATATATAAGAATACATCTGTATTTATGTGTTGTGTATGTGTGTGTGTATGCACGCGAGCGAACGCCAGTTACTATCTAATTTTGTCCTGGTTTCCGGGACCGTGTTTTTGTCGTGACATCTGACGGATACGTACTAGAGCCTTTCTCAGGTACTTTTAATATTTATACTCTCTCCTGCCCTCAACTCCACCCCCACCCAAATCCGGGACGTGCAATATTTACGTTCCTTCTTGCACACTTGAAATTCATGGGCCGAGATTTTTCTGATCTGAGGATGATGTACAACGGGATCACGGTCGGGACATTTCGATTATAGTGTTTTATATACCGCTAAATAGTTACGAATGTTTTATTGCAAGGGACAAGCAGGGATGTTACGCTGAATAACCGAATGAAATATTCCGTGGTGGATTTCGTTGAACGATTCGTGCGCAATGTCCCGCAAATTTGTGAAATCGATTCGTTAATTAACGCTGTGTCCCTTTGCTTCGGCACGAATTTAAAGACTTCCCATTGAAAACTACGTTCTTTCATAAATTATTGCCGCCCATTCATCCAATTTTCAACGAACCACTTCCCCCGTGAAAGATTTAAAAAGATGTCAACGATAAAACGTCATGGCCCTTGAAACTTATGAAAGAATTTCATCGTTTGCTTGCTTCGGATAGTGGCCTGGAAAATTTTTCAAACACTCGTCGAGATATCGTATCGCAGTATCAATAAGAGATACTTCCACTATAGAACACCCGTACTTTATGCTAGATTTCAATAAAACGACGATCTATACCATTGCTGCTTCGAAAAAACGGGGAAAATCAATCGCCTGCGAGTGTCTGACTATACGTGCGCCCATACCCCTCAGACGTAATTCGTGCATACGGTGAATAGTTACAAAGGCAAGTTCCCGTGTTAATGCAATTAATCGATTAATTCGAGTTGATCGAATAAGCATTTTCAGGACATTTCCATCGTCTCTGATTATTAACGATTGCTCTCGTTGAAAGAACGGCGGAACGGATAAGGGTAAGAGGAAAAAAGAAATTGGATTACGTAGCTTGCTCACTAATTAAAACGCGATCGAGGAGAATAGATCGAGCCCTTTCTGGAATCAACAGTATGCGCGTTCCGTACTAGCTTCGTGGCTGAAAATCAGATTGGATTACCAAAGAATAAGAAGTTGGTAAAGACGTATTTAACGAGGGCATTGGTTTGGAAGGAATTTACCTTCTCCGGTAACTTCTGAATCGATAACGATCCTATCAATTGTCACGAAGACAGTTTCAAAAGTTGGCCTTAATAACGTCTCGTTAAGGCCTAATTAGACGTATCGTATCATTAAAAAAGAAAAAGAAAAAGATAAATGGAAGATTTTCAAAGTCTAGGGATAAATACACCTCCTAACGGTACATCGACCTTTCCAAGTATGCTCACGATCGCACAAGCGCACCTTGTAGATCTAATTTTAATCATCCGATATTGCTACATCACCCTTAAAACTTTCAACATAGACCGGAGAAGGGATTAGATCACATCACATTTAATAAGCTCCTCAATTTCTACCTGGTATATAGACTCGCGTTATAATTTCTTTCTCATCGTAGAAATTAATTAAGAAACTAAATTACGAACTACACAGCCCGGATGATTCGATCGACATAATTGAATGCTCGAAGAGCGAGAAAAGATTGGAACAAAAAAAAGGAGAGAGAAAAAGGAGGAAAGGGAAAGTGTTTCGAGTAAAACGAATAAAATAACGAAACGGCGAAAGCCGAAGCAGACGGATAGTTGAGAGAGCAAAAATTGGCCAATCTGGCGAAGCGTATAAACAACAAAATTCATTCAGTCGTTTTAACGGATCGGTTAAAATTCACGTATTGGTTCCGCGAGAAAATCGTATTGTACGATAGGAACGAAAAAGCGAAGCATCGTTGGAATCCTGAGCGTTCTCGAATCGTGACGTTTTAATAAATTTCGGACGTGTCCGACTAGCTCGTGACGGATTTGTTTTTATTCGTGGTACACGTAGCGAGAACGCGCGTTCTTTTGCGTCTACTCTCGGGATTCAATGGTCCATCGCGATATAGAGAGAACCACTTGGAGCGTGGACGCTTCAAAAGAGCGTGCTTGTATCACGCAGAGAAGCGCTTAAAACTCGATCTACACTCCTGTTCACGTGCGTTCGTCCGTGACACGTCGTGAAACGGAAGCCCTGTCGCCGGGGGTTGAAGGCGGATGGGCAAAAGTGTATCCGACTAGGGATGGAGTAGGTTTTGCCCCATGTTTACAGTGTTCCATCACACCTGACCCTATAACGGGTTCTCAGGGCTGTCATGTCAGTCTGCGTCGGTGAGCGAACAGACGAGTACGATAGCTCGAGTAAACGAAAAGGTAGACGGGGCTGGGCTAGTTTAGCGGAGAGAGACATCGAATTCGTGGTACGAGTGAAGGGTAACTTAAAATTCTTGGGTTTGGGGTGTCAGTCTGCGGAAGAGATAGCACAAAGGTAGCCTGGTCCATGAGACGGTTGAAAGAACCAGAACGTGCGAGAGAGAGAGAGAGAGAGAGAGAGAGAGAGAGAGAAGGAGAGACAGACAGACAGACAGACAGAGACAGAGTGAGAGAGAGAGAGCGAGGAAGAGGGTGAAGTGAGTGGGATTTCGTACGCTATCCCCGTACAACCCTTAACCAGCCACGATGCATACCTCATCCTTCCTAGTGCTCATAACCGCCTTGGACCCTAGTAAACAATATGGGATAGAACGGTAAGCTACTCACGTCTGACACGTCACGTTCTACCATTTGCAGAGGCCAGAGCAGAGATAGCTGGTCCCTCGGAGAAGTTCGTGAGGCCAGGTAGCACCCTGCAGCTTCACTGCCTCGTAAAAAAGTCAACAGAAACGCCTTCCTACCTATTCTGGTATCATAACTTCCGGATGATCAACTACGACATCGATCAAGGGGTCAATGTCAGCACGGACTTGGTAGGGCGCGAAAGTTGGCTGGAGGTGCCTCGTGCGTCTGATCGTCATTCCGGAAATTACACCTGCGAGGCAAGTAACGCACAACCAGCGCGGGTTCTGGTGCACGTGTTCAAAGGAGATAATCCAGCTGCGATGCAGCACAGCATCGCTTCGTCGCCATCTGTCATGGCTTGCAGTGCGCTATTGATGATGTTCACCACGCTGAAACTGGTGCTGCATTCCACCGCAACGAACTGATCTTTGTGCCCCGCCACGTGTGCCATTCGAAATATAGAAAAATGAACGTTGTGATATTTTCGAAAGAGAAGGAGATAAAGCCGTGTAATTCGACGAGAGAAACAAGGATAAATGTCCAGGTTGCGCGCGTGAATTTTATGACGTTGCAGGTGCAGTTTGTTCCGGCAAAATTGTATCCACGACAGACTCCGGTTGGATCTGAAATCATCAGCCTTTGATCTTCGGAAGGTGAGCGACGTTATCGTGATACGCGTTACGTAATCGTTAAGGAATTGAATCGAATAATTGATAGTGAAAGACGTGTACGTGTGCGTGCGTGTGTTATCCGTGTATACGGGGAAGTGAGACAAAAGTATGTAACGAGCTACGAGAATGATGTCTCTGTAAAATAACGGAACTGGTCTAGGGTGTATCGTTAAAACCATGGATGCTCGAACAGCTACTTCGAACGACGCTCACGTATTCGTTGTATCGCGAGAATACCGAAGCATCCTCCCTCAGACATAAGATTCCTTCTTCTCTACCGTTCTAAGACGAACGCAAATTTCGACGTTTCTTCAACGTATACACACGTGTTTGCTCAAAAGTTGATATTTCGCCCGCGACTAAACTTCCCACCTTTGTTAGCCGTTGTGATATGTGTAAATATGTAAGCTGTGTGTAACTATCACGATCGTAAAAGTGTAATTGTGTAATCTGTCCTGCGACGAGTGGTACGATTAATGGCGATAATCCTGTCGCGATCTGGCGCATTTTGCCGGGTCAAACTTTCCAACGATGTTCCGCGGACAACTTTATTCGGTCACCGGCGTTAACTATTTCTCTCGTTCTCCGCTCGTGAAATTTGTTAGGTTAATAGCAACGATGAGAGATCGTCGCAGTTTCAATGAATTGTTTCAGCAACTTGACAAAAAACAAACAAGAAAACAAGACAAAGGACGAAAGAAACGAAAGACAGAGAGCCGAATTGCGTCACTTACGTCTTACGTTAGACGTAAAAGTTGAATCGACGAGAAATCCATCGTTATCTAACGTTTAATATCGCATTATAAAAAGGACAAAGATTGTCGAGATTAATGGAATATTGCATATTCGGCCTACACGTTCAGGTACGCGTAATTAATCGTGATAATCCCGACGTAATACAGCACAGCCTAACGACATTATCTTCTATTGCCTTGCTCTGCACAGACGACCTTGCTCATAATGTCTAAATTAGTTCTATCTGACGTCCACGAAATGGCCGTGCTCAGGTGTTATACATACCATAGAAGGAATCGGCGCTTAGCGGACTATGGAAAATTGTTGCAAACTATCGAATTTGTTGGCGAGCGTGTTTCACGTTTTTAGAAAATTCATCGTTCGAAGCTCGTAATCGACGAGCGAAGTTATCGTGTTTAGCGTATCGCGTTAGAACGAGTTTATCCTCCCGTGTTAAAAATCAAATTTGATTGTGCCAATCGCGTATCGATCTTTCGTTCTCGATGATTGTTCGCATCAAATTTTATTGTACATATATTTTCTATGTCGGTTGTTCGTCGATCTATAAATTATATAGTATAAATCCTTTATAGAAGACGGTTTTCGTTAATCCCTCGCGAAGAACGCAAGGCGATCTTCTTGGACCACGATGTTTCGCAGCGTTAGTATTGCCGCATGTTTCCAAGCTAATCCACTATTTCCTAGGTAGACAGCTGTTTCACGTATCCGTACACATTGTCAACGAGGATAATCCAGTTTCTGCAAATAATAAACCCAATGGTATTATCAAGCTGGTGTGCACGGATTTCGATGCGAGTAAACGAAATGCTCGTATGGACTGCATCGAGGATACACACCGAGGAATCCCCCTTCTCCCCTGTCATATGAAACGGATCGATCGTGATTACTCCGATTGATTATAAACGATAATATTTCTTTGAGCGTACACTATTTGACAAGATCGTTTCGTTTATTGTAAGTTAAAGCGATGGATTAATTAATGTGATGTTCGATGATATAGTCGCTGTCTGTTGTATGTACATACGTATAAATAACATATATATACACACACATATATATATATGTTACGAACGTCGCACAATGTTAATCTCATTTACGGTTGAATAAAGTTTTCATATAAATTCCACTTCGGAAATCACGGATAAGAAATCTTGGATTATTCATAACTTTCGTAATAATGACACATCGCTCTTTCATCCTTCGTTTAAAAGCTTTTTCCCCTTTTATTAACACTGGCTATTTTAACACCATCTCGACATCTTCTTGGTTTTATACAAATCGATATTCGCATAGCTCTGCCAAGTAAGAGACAGATGTAAGTAATGAATTATACCTCGGTACTGTTTCGTCACACAATAGACAGTATTTTCGTTCCTGTGTAATATAACCGGGCCTCTTTATTGAAGTAAAATACTAGCGGAATGCGATGGGTTCATGGTGCATAAGCATTTTCATTCATATCGCTTTCTCTATGTTTCTCCAGCTCTCTGGAGATAGAGAATAATTTCGTCGTGACACAATTCGAGCCTCAGTCCCCGATAATAGCTGCATGCTAATGGCATTGTTTGCCACATTAAAATTACCGCTTCGTCCAATCGGCACTAATTGATTATTACGCCGCATCGAAACTATTCAAGAATTATGATCCCATTAATTGACGTAGAGTGGATGTTCAAACGATCCGTTACCGCAGAGGAAAAACCTGTGGTCATCGAAGGGATGTATTGTTCCCGTTATCCTATCGTCCCTTTACCCAAGATTCTATCGACGAAATTAAACTGAACGAGAACCAAACGATTTGTTACGGACTATTGGTTTGCACGGCAGTTAGAAACGATCGAAACTAAATTTCAGAATCGCGAATCGAGTATATCTCTATTGAAGACGATTTTAATCGGCACTCGATTATGTTTACCATGCACACCATCAAATCAAACGCACTTGATTAAGAGATTCGATACCAAACTGGAATGCGATGCGAATTACCCGGCGCAACGGTGATTTCATCTTCCTGCTTGACTTGTCTAGAATATTACACCGCTGGGGAATAGAGAGGCTTCCGGCCGATGCATTCAAAGATCGAATTCCTAAATTAAAACATTTACATCATCCGGTATGCAATTCGATGAAATCTATTCGATCCATTTGGTAACGCAATGAATCCCGTGTAATCAGAGGTATCACGGATTCCGAATGCAATTATGAAAGCATCGTGGAAGTCGCTTAAAGAATTTTTCTTTAATCGTTTTATCATTTTACTTCTTCCTTCAAGGAACAATTTCCCGTTGACCCGATTTAAGGTGGCGCGAATCAAAGTTGCCTTCAGCCTGCAATCAGCAGCCAGCATTCGGGCGTGCTAAATTTGAATCGTTAATATCGTGTACCAACAGCCAGCAGATCTGGACGTCATTATTCCAGAAAGATGACTCTAATCTATTCCAGCAGTCTCGTCAACGAGGCAAGGCCGAGTCCACTGTTTCCGAATCTCTGATCTTTGATTGGTATTATTTCGTCCAAGACGCTATGATTTCGTTGACATACACTTTAGTATATTCTCTAAATTACAAGCTGCCATCGAACATGGTATCCTTTCCCACGGCAACTTGTCGGTTCAAAATGTTAGTTTAGCTATCACAGGTTAGGTTAGTGTGTAACGAGTTGCAAGCTGAGCACTATATAACATTCGGAAGTTTCAGCTTTCGAACAGGACTCGTGACTCGAAGCCGAATCGCGTTACTACGACGGGCAGATATCAATGTTCACAAGCACAAAGGATGTACACTCCTAATTCCGGTTGGAGACATGTACGATCGGTCGTAGTCACGTTAGATCTCCGAAGACACTTTCCACCGATGCGAATCAATTATGCGTCTGTGTCACTCTCGTATTTCTCTTGTTCGACTCCACGTACAGCATACGTCGGTAATTCGAAGCGCTGACCATGTCACTGGTCATTTTACAACCTCATCGATATGCAAGCAATCCTTTAGCCGGGGATGAATCCCACGACTAGGTGAAATGATTCCGTAACGACAATCAATCAGAAAGCCGACCCACTGACCGGAAACCATCTTTCACGTATTCTCGTAATTTTTGTCGAAAACCTATCCAACTTTCGGAGAGATTAAATACAAATTCCATTGAAGTCTTGTATATTACTTTAGTTTCGTGGCTGACACGATTATCGTATATCGTATGTTTCAATTGGTAATACGAAACGATGTCTCATTTGCATGCTGATTTTCTCGTTCTTCCCTGAATTTTGCACAGAGAGGCAACGAGACAAGAGTGAAAACGAGGATGAAGATTGATGCGCGAAGCTAACGAATTAGAAGTTCACAGCATCAAGACCTAGAAAATGTAAGGAGACATTCCATCGTGATCACACTTGGTAACTACTTCGAGTTTTAATGTACTTATTTTTAGATGGCAATTCTGATAAAAGCTATTCAAACTTTATCTTCGGTTGAATCGACATTCGTTTCACATCCGTTTATTCGTTTCACTAAATATACTCGTCCTGTTCTTTCGGTTCGATAGGAAATGAGAAACAGTTCGCGGCGAAACCGACGAAGGAACGTTTTGTCTACACTCGAATCACGCAATTAGCTGAATATAATTTATTTTCGTTGCGTTGTCAACTTTCCAAGAGATTAACAAATTAATTGGCAGCCTTTCGAGCATTAGATAAACTACATGCTTCTTATGACGCTCGATTAAAGCAGTTTAGCAATAACGATATTTTGATTGTGTAGCTATTACCTAGCGCAATGCTGTAGCAGCTCTTCGCCGATGCCGCGAGGATCGATACGAATGCTTATCGCGAACGGCGCTCGATTTTACGGTTATTACAAAAGAACTGCAAAAACAGTAGAGGAATTAAAGGTTAAAAACGCGATTGAAATTGGTCCCTCTGTGCCCCAGTCATGCTTCCCTTTCATAGAGAAAAACAGAAAGAACAGTAACCTAAGCGTCGATAATCAAAGAAGATTATCAGAAGGGGTAGAACAAACCTAGTAAATTATATATACAATATCGTGAAGTGTTTTACAAGAATTACAATTTTCAATTATTTTTTAATCCTATCCATCTTATGTGCAAGAACAACCACAGATTAATAATAAAAATCTTCTTCCACTCGAGAAATAAATAAAAAAAATTGCTCGCCTTATCGTGATGGTTTAGCATAAAAAATATTCGATCCGGAAGATTTCCATAGGTCTGAGTGCACGAAGTTTTAATCAGGCTCGTTAGAAATCGGGCCAGTTGAGCTCGGTATATTATCCGGTGCGACACGTGGAACGTGTTTCTCGTCCATCTTAGGTGAATTTCCGGAAGAAATTTCGAGCCCCTAATGCGGCCACTAAGCCCAGCCCGCTCGTCAACGAGGATAATTCTACGAGGTACCTGGCTGGTGTTGGCAAATGACTCTGGTCGCTAGCTCGATGACCTTATCGACCGGGTTGGGATTGACCCACGCCTCGTCAGCCTTTTACTGACGAACCGTGATAAGCCCTGATTGTTATATACGGCGAACGAGGTGGCTCATGCCACCACGAGCTAGAACAAATTCGTTTTGGATGCCCCTTGGGCCGCGTCATCCACTTAAGGTGGCCGTCCGACATCGATCGACGTTTCACAAAAATTTGCTCACCTGATCTGGCTTAAGAAAATGGATAAAGACATACGACGGTTAGTATATTAGTGTATATATATACGTTATATCTACGTATCTGTATGTGTGTATGTATAGTGAACGTGGATGGCATGAAAATAGCTCGATGTTCGCCTCAACCGAACCGTGCATTTTTCAAAATCAGCGGCCTTTCATTATTACCGATATATGCAAAAAAGGAGATGAAGTAGCGGAGGAACAGAATGATAGGGGGAAAAAAGGGTAAAAAAGCAATCGAAAAATGTGACTGCGACTACTATATCAGGAGCGTGTATGAAAAATGTAAATTTACACTGGCGTGTTGTAACGGCCGATTCGTTGGACGACGGAAGGGAAAATTTTAGTGCAAACGTATCTAATTGCACACAACCGTGCGCGAACGTAGCTAACGTAATTGCGGTAAAACATGCATTTAAAAGCCTTTAAATATTGAACGTTCTCCTGATGAATATTTGAAGGTACGAAGGGCCTGATACACACGGACGATCGTACGTGAATTTCGTCGTCCGCCATTCTATAGGAAAGATAAAAACTCGTGGACGGTTGCATGATTTATTTTGTGAAATACACGAAGATTGCATGCTCGCTTTTCCACGTGATAACAGCGTCACGTGGCGTTGGCTTCGATTGACGAACATTACTCGTGGTTCCTTCAACGTCGAACGCCAGAATATCTTTACCTGGCTGAAGCAGATATGTTTCCGGAGCTAGATTAGATTTCCTCGTCGGATTCACGTGTAAAATGGTTTTTGACGCGTCTACCTTCTGACAAGTTCGCGGTGCTATGCATACAATGTCAATCTCGTCTCCGTTGAAAGATTATACGCTGCCTAACAGGGATATAACGACTTTGACGAAACAACGAGATGATCCACTGCAAGATAGGTGTACACGTACATATATATCCTATCCTCTCGAGACCTCGAATACGCAAAATGCATTTTAAAGAAATATTTATGCGGTTGGCCACGTCGTTGTTTGACGTCGTTGTACGGGCTTGATCCTCGAGAAGAAAAACATCCTATTTGAAACACGATGCATCGTTAAAGCTACAGAACAGGTACAAAAAAGAGAGCTCGATGATATTACATTTCGCTCGTTTATATTATTAATTCGTTTATCAAGTAGCATAGTTACGATTTCCACGGAAATCCAGAGAGTTAACGCGATACGAATTCTTTGTGCGAAACAAAAAGATACCACCGAACTTGAGAAACGAACGGACGATATCCTCCGTTACATACTTGCAAGTACCTGGAGCGACTTTTTTCAATCGCCGACTGATGCATCTGTCTGCCGCGAAACGTACATTCTTTATGAAACGCTGGCAAAGCGAGCGGTGGTAGAATAAAAATGGAACAACCGGGATCGATATCGAGCTTGTTAATGCTTATATCTGGTCTTATACAAAAATAATTCCTGCTGAAACAAAGGCAGTACGCGTGGGGTGTGGACGGCGATTGGTGGGCTGAAGCGGGGGTGGATAAATTGGATTTTCAACGTTGCAAAAATGTAAAGAGGTACGAGAAAAATTCGATTTGAAGCGCGACTAGGTGGTCGCCGTTGCATCGACGTCGCGGTATCGGCAATCATTATCGCCACTTTACTCGGTCGTACGATGTCGGATGGCGAGAAAAAATTTAAGAGGAAAGTTTGCTTTTACCGTAGACTTTATCGGGTAGCATCTACTTTATCCCGGTTTCAACCGAACCGGATACGAAAATGCGAACTAATCTCACTGGAAGCAGATACCTTTAAATAAATGTCTTCCTGTAAATGTATCTGGAAAATTATACGCGGCTGTGATCCCATCAACGTTCGCTTCGAGCGATGAATGCTTTCTGGAATGGAAGCGTTTTTAATAAAGACTTAGCCCCGGCGTCGAACGATGGAAATTCCTTTTTCCATCCACTCCACAACGTTCGTGGAGCTACACAAAAGGTGCACACGAGCTGACGTTGGATCGGATCGTGAACGGTATCTTGAACCGCAGACGATCGTAGAAACGCAGCTCGTTCTGATAACACAGTAGCGTACAACCACGAAGAGGCCGACTCTCTCATGAAAGAGGGGAAACAAACCGTGGTTTGCAAGGTAATTCGTTCCCGATCCGATCGATTACGAGATTCGTCGAGTTCAGGTGTATATCGGGTAACCAAAATCTCCCACGTTGTAACCTCGCGTAACGATCTATCCGTTCAAACGTTGACAAGAGAAAAAGAGAGAGAATCGTTCCGCAATTTCTGCTTACTTCTGCACCGAATGCAGTCACCTCGTTTGTGGGGTTACGCTATCATCTCGTTGCCATCGAAGTCTGTGTGTTTCGAAACGAAGTCTGTCTGTCATCGATTTTATCCTTTATCGTAAATTACATCGTCAAAAGGATACCCGAATCACGAGCTGGAGATTTCAAAGTGGAAGTTCATTCCGCGAGCACGTTAGGGGGAGGAGAATGGAAAATGGGATAAGTTGGATCAATGCAAAAGGGGATATCTGACGAATATCGCGCGCCACGTGAAAACTACTGTGAAAAGGTAAGTTACTTAAGGAGAAAGATGCTCAGATGCTTGCCGTAGTTCGACCTACGAATTCTCCATTCTCCTTTGCTTGATTACATAAGGCTGAACTTAAGGCAGACCCAACGAAATTCCAAGTATAAGGGAGTAAAGGGCGTGTCGACGCTTTAAGACAGCGGGAAGAAGAATTTTTCGTCGCCTCCGTATATACCTGTACGTGGAAACTTTCGGACGACCGAATTTAAAGTTGGAGAACTACGTCGATCGTTGAGTCTGTGTTCGATCTTTAAACGATACGGCCGGCACGGAGTTAAAGTTGCTTTTCTTCTTACGTAAATGAACATCGCCGCGAGAAGTTTATCGAATTCGTGTTTTTCCTCTTTATTTTTCTCCTCCGTTTTTTTCCTTTCATTTTCTTCATTGGCTCGTGTGGCCATCGAGGATAAACTCACAACTCGGTAAAGATCATCGAAAGAGAAAGGGTCACGATCGTTTGTATGACTACGCGTTCTTCTTCTTACGGTCTTCCCCGATCGGATCTTTTTTCCTCGCGTATCGCTATCGTGGCGTTTTCGTTGTGTCGTTATCGGTGCGTTCTGGAAATCCCAACCTACGCTCTCCGAGATATTACTTGTTGATATTGTGGATATAACGATTCCACGAAGAGGAAATCGCTGGTTTCGTTTGACGTAGAGACCAACTCGCTACAATACGTAGCCGTTCCTCCTCTCTTTTTTCTCTCTGCTTTCATCGAGCCGTCGTAAGTGATTTACAATTGTATTTCGAGAGGGATTCGATGAACGAAAGCTACCAATAATTTATTCGTTGAAATATGGATGATTTTATCGTAATTTGCGAACCGTTTAGCCGGACAAATTTGAACGAACGTGACTGACAAATTGGTGGCGTGGTCGGGAGTCCGGCGAGAAGAAGGGCCAGCGCGCGTATAGATTCCTATGAATTTGAAACGAACAAAACGAATATCCGGTATAACAAAGTCACGCTGGACACCCTCTACGCGTTCCATTCTACAAAAGAATTACACCCTGGCTCGAATGATTTATATATCCTATTTCCTGTAGTTAAATCAATTTCTCTGCCGTTAGAGCGGAAAGAGAGCCGAAATATTCGTGCTGCGCAAACAGAGAACGAAATCACGAATGAAAATAACCAACGGTTCCTCCATATACTAGCAAAACGAAACAGCAGATAAATGCGTCCCCAAGTCCGTCCGAACGGCTCGTGTTTAATGAGTTTAAAATCTGGCGTTGAACCAAAATCATCCTCCTCTTCCTCCATGCCCGCGTTTCATATTAATGGCACGCACGTTTCACGAGATACGTTTCACGCGATAACGCGCGTCGCACTTTCTGTCAGTATTATACAAACAATTGCTACAAAATTTACCTTACTCAATGGGCAATTAAAAATTATACTTATCTCACGGAAATCATATTTTACAAGTATCATCGCTGTACGGTTCAACGTGTTCCACGTCATGTTAACCATTCTGATTTATTCAAACACAAGATCCATGTACGAAGCAACGTTCTACCAATAAAACGATACAGAGCGAGACGAAACTCCTCGACATCTCGTCCATCTATCAACTTTATCGGCTAAAAATTTCACGAAGGTGTTCAAAGCGAGTCGATATTCCCTTTCTAGTTGACGGTATGCATCGACCTTTTCCTTCGATCGGCGTAACTTCCATTAGCAGCGGCGGAGGCAGGCCAAAATGAAACACGATCGTTTCACTTGACGGCCGACGCTATCATGTCGGTGGACATCCGACAACTTGCGTTCCCGCGAACATAATTCAATGGCGCGCACAATCGCAGCCAGCGAAACTACCCGCGTAATCTTGCGTGTACGCGTCGCGCGATATCAGCTTGAAATAGAGTCGTCGTCGTTCCCGAACATCGACGTTCCCTTTTTCAACCAACGATTTCACAATGGACTGTGTATACGGTGGTGCCGTTTTCACCGAACGAATGGGCGCACGCTTTCGTTCGCAGCTTTTGATTTACATTAATTGATTCGCAGGCTCGATACCTGTGGCCTCGTGGATGAATGATAACCACGACGAGATTCGATCCGAGCATGCATATGTATAATTCCAGTCTGAATCCAGTAGAAGCACGATCGAGAGGAGAATATCGGTCAGAGGGAAAGGGGACGATTTACGAGGAAAAAATGAAACTACCAGCGGTCGCGGGTAATATCGCATCGCTTTTCGCATAGAATAAAAGCGCGTTTATTAACCCTGGTCATGACATATGCTAATTAAGAGGATAATGAATATATTGTCGAGCGTGAAAGTTAAAAGACCGCCGATTCGATATTATCCGCTCGTTGTTCCCGGTATGCTTAATTAACAATGTCATTGTACTCGTTTGCAAAACGGTGTTACCCGGAATGTAATTGCCAGCTTGCTTCTTTCTTCCCTCCATCCCTCTGTATTCCTGTCTCTGTCAGCCACTCTATTCGTGGCATAGTTCCTTCTTGTTTTAATTAAATCCCTCTCGTTCAGCTACTCTTCGGGAATTTAAATATTTCATCGAGGATTACACGATCCTGCCGCCGGTGAAACGAATATCCTAAAATACAGTCCTCGGGTTATCTATATCCAAAACCGCACTTATTGGAGGGAACGTCTAGCCAAAACCGATGAGAAATTTCCTACCGTTAATTCCCATTTTGCTCGTTCTAGGATTAACAGTGTCCGTTGCTTGGTCAATTTCGCGGCCAGCCATCGAACAAGACAGAACAAGAAAAAGAAAAATCGAAATAGAGGGAGAGAAAGAAACCGAACTCGAAAGCCATAGAATTTTCAAATCGTTATTATTGTACATGTGCAAGGTATTTCTATGGTTGGTTCGGTAGAGAAAGGAGACACAACACGCAGTTACATTCAATCGAGCGTAACTGGCGTGGAATTTCGCGGTAGAGAACTCCATACAGCGGTGTCGTACGTGCGAGGTAACTTTGTTTCGACCGCCACTTCGTTGTCGGATACGGATTATAAAAGTTGCCGGTCGATTTTCGTTGACCGCGAACCTACGTGCATATACACGTCAGATGGTGATCTACGGGGTAATCAAACTTTCCGGTAGCAAGTTTTCTCGCCTAAAAAATGAACGAAATTATTCCATGTTTTGGTTGCCTTTTTTCCCTCTTCCCTATTTTAGACACTTTTAAAGAAAGTTTCAAAGTTTTTGAACGCGATGGAGTATCTTGCTTTATGATTCCTTTTTTTCTTTTTATAACTACACCTGGTAGAGTTTGATATTCCCTCTTGCGGTATTACGACAGAGGAAACTATGAAAACGCTATACGAAGATTAAAGTGGAATTTTATTACTAGACCGATTCGCATTTATCACGTTTTAATCGACCGATTCTCTGTTATAGAGTTATAATGTGTCGATATAATTAACGATTAAAGAGAAGTTCGGAAAGCGATTAGTCTAGCTTACGCAATAAACGTGGAGGCAAAGCAACGGTACCATTAATCTCGGTCAATCTTCGGCGAAACGTCGTTTTGGTACTATATCTCTTAAACGTAATCTCGCGCTCTTCCTCGATACTGTGCGCTAAGAGGGATTAGGAAAGTCGCAGTTTGAAACATCGACGCGCAATTAAAGATCATCCTGTATTCGACCCTAACCGTATCCGCTCTGTGCAACGTTATCAGCACCTACGTTACAATTTTCCATTCCAATGCCGAGCTGCGAATCGACGATGTTCAGGCTGCGTGCAACTAAACAATGCATCCTGGTGCCAACCCTGGATGGCCGTAAATGCATCAGCATAAATCGACCATTCGATGGATCCATCGAGTGGTCAAAAAAAAAAAGGAAGCGCTAAATTGGAGGCAGGAACAAAGGCACGGGTGAATATCATCTATTTTTTTCTTTTTGTTCTGGTTTTTTCTTTTTAGAAAGTGGATGGTAGCAGGAGAGAAACTGTGAATTAAGGCAAGGCAAGAGGAGAATCCGTGCGTGCAGTAATAATGGAGAAACGTGTGTGGCAATGGCAACTGCGCTGCCACAGACGACCATTCAAATTTGCACGTAAAAAGCGCGTCGAATTGCCTTCGTTTTTTCTTTTTTTCCACCGTTTTTGCTTTAACTCCATTTTCCAGTGGAAATGATTCCGGTCCGCGAGATCGTCATGAGACACCGCAGCGTCCCTCTTTTTCCTCGTTAATTCGTGATTAATTCGCCAAAGCTCGGCGTTTTGGTGGTCAAGCGTTTAAAATAGGTTTCGCTGAACTTTTTCCACAGTTCCTCTATGATGGAACTTTTACCCATGTTTCGCTTGCCGATTTCTCTCGGACTCGTTATCCCTTTTCATTTCCCCTCCTCTTTTTTATTCGTTGCCCACCCCCTCCGTTCTTTTTTTTTTAATTTTTTAGGCTTCGGTTCGTGTAATTCTAAGCACGGGTCGATACGGATGAAAGATCATGAAGAAAGACACGTTGAAAATGAGCGACCAGCTGGTCTTAATATGAAAAATTCAAACGTCTGCACGAATTTAACGCACGCCCTGTGAATATTTAATGCGTTATAAGTTGACGGCGAGATGTGAATTATTCATACAATAGATGAACTCCAGTTAACGGAGTTTAAGCTACATGCGTATACGTATATACATACCCTACAGTTGCTTGAATATTGTTAATATTTATAGTAACTTACACGGGCTAAAGTATCTGGACCGTGGCGCTGTTTTCACACAGGATTTTAAAAGCTTTATTTCATTTTTCGCCGGTACAAACGTACGATATTAATTCTAATTAAATTTTTACATATTTTAAAATACATCGCGTGACTACATCTACGTTGCATTCGTTTCGTTGTGTTCTCGAAAAAATACAGTCTTGCGTTGTTTTTTAAATCGCCATTTTACCAAACAAAAAACATCGTTCGAAAAATCTGCGTCGCTTATTTAGCGTGTAACGAATTAATAAAGAGGCGAGGTCGAATAATTTCACGGTTTAACGAACTAATTCGAATCAATCGACGGGCGCAAACAATAACGATAACGAACTGTAGCGATTAATAATTCCATCAAATCCGTATACTTTCGTATTTATTCAGCTCTTTAATTCTTCTCGATATGTTTTATTTTGCAATACTTTTTGTTAGTTTAAAACAAGCCGAGAGCTCCGAGCAAATGTACAATTGCGATAATCAGTACGATGATTTAAATCCAACACCGTGACCAATTAACACGGGAACACGAACGATGGCATGTCGCAAAAAATCAAGAAAATAGTATGGATTTTTTGTTTCTTTTTTGTAGAGAGCATGAAACACGAAAAGGGAAATTACTTGGTGTAAAGCGTCCAAATATTTCACGTCACGTTGAGCCACGCTAGAATACAAATGTTTTCTAACGAATGATATCGGCAACGTAACGAGTTTCGATTTAAATAATTTTCAAGAAAGGCTTTCGCTGAGTATTCGAAACAACGATTCTCCAACGAATCTAAATGGGCGATGATTAATAAAAAAAGATCCGAAGCTTCCCAATGATACTCCGCGTGGAGATTAGATCGCATCGATTGCCAGAAGACAAACGTTTCGCAATAAATTAACGTTCCTCGGATCACATTTATCAAGCGAAATCTCCTTTTCTTTTTTAATTTTTATCTGCCATCCTCCCTTCCCGATGAAATAGAAAGATAAAACTAGTCAATGATGACAATAGGGAAGAGTGGCAAATCTCCTAATTAATGTGTTCACGTTTGGCTCGGGCAAACGTCGTTCGCGTATTTGCTCAAACACGAATATGCATCTGCATGTTTGCAGCGTATATACGGGAAACATGCATCCCCGAGGAAGCGTCGTCTACGTCTTCCAATATGGCAATCAGGTGCCACGCGCGAATAAATATTCGTTACAGACGAGAATTTCGTTAGACGTTTCTCGCGATCGGCAACGACGAGCCAACTAAATATACAGACACGTACATATATCGCGTCGACGGAACCAACGCTTTTTTAAATGATTTCTGAAACGGCAGTTTTATCGAGTTTATCGTGTGCCAACATAAGCGTTAATTACGACTCCGGGTTATACGTTCGAAGAGAATATTACGCATAAATACAATATTACATTTGAATGATTTTTATACGTGTCAATTGAATATTTTTAATCGTGTAGCAGTATTTGGATACTATATATTTATGCCAACCGGGAAACAAAAAAAAAAAAAAAAAAAAAATATGTAAAACACAAGCTCAGACCCGTTACCGAATAAGTTTGCCTCCATTTATCAAATACAAATAACCAAGACTATTTTCTTGAAATAATTAAAACAAAGACGAACGGGGACTATAGTATTTCACTACGATATTCTAGGATTTATCGAATTGCCTTTATCGTCGATTGACAGATAACAGTCAGGAGCATATGGTCCAATGAATAATCCACTTTGCGTCAATGCAGGAAGGACGATTTTGATATGATTCAATGGAAGAATTATCATGCAACGCCAATCGTCTTGTTCGTGAAATAGAAATGCGTTTGAGCTGTAACTGCTTTTGAATCGCCGTATAAACGGCGATTGAACCGCACCGTGATGATACATACGTTGGAAATATCGCAGCGTAATGACTTTATATAATTGAACTTTGATTACACGATGGGATCGCGTCATTCGTTAACGCAATACCTATTTTCCAACGAACGTTGTGTAATTCCCCCATATCGCTTAAGAATCGAATTATGTTTACTCATCGATCACGTTCGCCTAACTAAAGGAAAATAAAAAAAATATATTCGCATTTTTTGCTTCGATTCAAAACCTTTTTCCATCTGGATCGGTGTTTTTTCAAATACTTATAAGTTCTTTAA
This sequence comes from Bombus affinis, assembly GCF_024516045.1. NCBI lineage: Eukaryota > Metazoa > Arthropoda > Insecta > Hymenoptera > Apidae > Bombus > Bombus affinis. The sequence continues at coordinate 5,859,500 of NC_066355.1, read as the reverse complement.
GAGAACGCGATAAAGATAATATTAATACAACAAAATCTCTCAACGTTTACTTTAAATCTTAGAAATGAAGTAACACCGATCAACAATAGACGCGCCGATAATCTAATCGATCAATTTATCTATATTGACACCTCGAATTCTATTGATTTCTCTATCTAAATAGTTTTACGAACTGTTGGTAAAGAGTGGGAAGAGCTTTCCTTGCCGAAAGCACAACGATCACGATACTAACGATTATACAGATATACCTTGCGTCCACTTTTGACGAGATATTCATCGTTCTGAATTTCCAATAGCCCAAACATTGTGACGCCATACCGATCGCGAAACACGATAAACCTAAGAAGTTGTGGCCAAACTTAATCGTTACTGGTCTTATTACTTTTCGGAGTTTCGTAGCGATAAAAACAGGATAGCCGGTCACAGTTAAAAGGATCATTATGATTAGAGATGTGATGCCTAGGATCGCGTGATTGGACTTGAAGTGTATCCTTTTCACTCGGTACATTAGCACGACACCGGCAATGACGCAGATCAGGCCAAGTAGCTGCAGAATCCAGTGCAAGTGTTTCTTTGTGCCGTGCGTAAAATATCTCGTCAAGATGTTGTCACCAGCGAACGCGACGATAGCCTCCGACATCAGCAGGACGTACTGAAAAGGGTAAGATCGAGTCGTCAGCGATCACGGAAGCTGCAATCGTTGGACAAAGTCGTTAGAACTTCTTTAGCCACTTTGGTTAGCCACGGTATCTCTCCCCTCGGGGAACAGAACTAGTTTGGAATAGGCGAACTCGGTCCCGTAGCTGAATTTGGATTTCGTTGTTATCGTGCGAGATACGAGAGGCGTGTAAGTGGGAAATAAATGGCGCAATTTGAATCGAGCGTAATCGTCACAGAGAACATTCTTGGACAAGGTTACCCACGAATCTTCTGTTCTGTGCTTCTTTCTATCTTTTGCCCTCTGTTTATGCGTTTCTTTTGCCTCGTGGCCAACCAAAACAGCTTTTCCCTCTTTTGAACGATTAAACCGCGAGAGTCCAGAGTTCTTTTCTTCGCTCAATTTCATGGTTTACGTAGACCTGGTCTACGATTGTTTTGAAATTTCTGTTCGCTCGTTCCACGCTCCTTTGCGGGAAAAAGACGTCGAAAGACGGAAGGAATGAATATAATCCGAAAGAGGGGTAATCTCGGATTAACTGGAAGATGTTTTGGATCGACGAACAGAGGAGGGTGAAAATAAAAATGAGGTTCGATATATAGTTTGAAAAATATTTGAATATCCGTCGAGATACATACCCCGACAGTGCAGAGGGTCGTATGATTGAAGACACTGGGAGTCACCGAGTAATACAGGGTGAACGCTGTCAGACAAACGATGAGTATATGGTTAACGAGGTCAACTATGGTAGCGCACGTGCTCCATGCGCTTCGTTTCGTGTCAGAGGTTTCGAAATTCGAGGAACTATTCGGAAATTCCGAGGACGACGAGACATCGACTTTTGTTTGGCCCAACTGGAACGACGTTGCGTTTACTCCTTCTTCTTCCATGCTTTCAAAATATCTGCAAGTTTACAACAATTACGAAGTTCTCTATATATATATGAGGAAGAATTTTATATCACTGCACTCTACGTAATGACTTGTTTGAATCGAATACATTCCATTCTACAACTAAGTAACTGTTCGTTTGATTAAATTAATATCAGGCTATCATATCGCTTTAATCATCTGTCTTAATAACTCTGTTTAATATTCCAAGTGTTCTACTAAATGAATCGCAATTTTTCTTCCCTTTCTGATATTTTCTGTTGTACTAAATCGGTGTCGTATTGTGTCAGATATCGCGTATCGAGGGGAGGAATCTCTTCGGCTAATTTCTTGGCGGTGCACATAATCAGAGAAATCCCTTTGCTATATCGGCGCGAAGTCTTTTACGACATGGCTCGAAAATATTTAGCAAATGGTGAAAGAGTTGGCCGAGCAACAATAGTGATTACTAGGTTAAGTAATTGCTATATAAAGGGAATTACAAAGGGGACTGACTTGTATCTGTGTTTGAAGTGATTACATCTGGGAGCACGATGGTACTGACCCCTTTAAAATCGGGCCACTGATCGAAAGAAACGGAAATGAGTTCGTTGATCCCGACGTTCCGTAGGAAACGAAAATGTAAAAGGCCATATGACGTGGAGAATAGAAATTCAGCATATAATTGATTTAGCGATGCAATCGGATCGATGGGATGGCTTTATTGCGATCGGACTCGAATATATATTTGCCGTGAGCAGCTGGCATGTTCAGGGAGAAGAGAATAGACATAGACGATCGTTCTGTTCTCACGGAAACAAAGACAGGAAAGAAAAGTTCGCTTCGTTCCAACGTGATTTTCTTTTTTCATCCAAGCCGCCATAATCTCTTCGAAGCGAAGTGAATAAAACAAACAAGTTTCCTTTTCCACCGAAAGACAAGAGTATACGGTTCCCGACTATACAATATCAACAGCCGCGTTGCGTTTTTATTTTCCACTTATTTTATCCACAATGTAGTTCGTTAGGGCGAGCTCCCTTCGTCTCGACTTTTCGTTCGTCTAGAAAACGTTGGCTGTCCGCGACGACTCGGCGCGCCTCCAGCTTCTTTTTTCTTACACGAGCGAACCTTCGAAGATTGTTTTGTTTATTGATTTATTAGACTGAGAATCGCGTCTTGCCGGATAATCAAGAGTCCTGGATGACGAACAACCGCAGATTTACCGAATACGATCGTTTAATCGAATCTTGCGAAATTGTCTCTCGAGTTGGCGGCCGAGGGCGACGATTACTCCGTCTCGTGTCCATGGCTGAGACAGGGGAAACACGAGACCAGAGGGTGGGGGAGGGGGTGGTTGAAAAAAAATTACAACGTGGCAGTCGGTGCAGGGGAACCGGATCCAGTAGCGAAAAAACGAGATTTTGTAGAATTTTAAACGACTCGTTAACTCACCAAACAACCCCGTTCTCCTTCGCCCGAAATTACGTGAATTCTTCTTAAATTATAGCCGCACTGATTGCCGCGCACACCCTTCGCACACTTTCAACCGCTCAGATACGCGTTTCTATTTCGTGGAGCGTAAACATCGATGACGATCCAAGTGCGACTGCTTTCATACTAATTGCGAACATCCTTTAATCGAGCGGAACGTTCTGTTGCTGTGATATTGAACATTTCTTTCTTTCGTTCGTTCTTTCGTTTCTCTTCCTCGCACGCTCGCAAGCTAGATAATTGGAATCGTAATGATGATCACGTGGCCGCGGTTCTCATTAATAGAAGGCATCGTACTACTACGTGACGCTGATAATCGGATGTCACTTGTACGTGGCAGTTGGCTGCTGAAGTTTTACTTTTTATCTCTTTCTTTCTCCTTCTCTTCATGGCCAACGATCGCTGGCTTTGCTTCCTTCACGTTGTCCTCGAAAAGTTTATTCTCACGCGTCAGGTGCGACCGAAAGGCGCGCATCGAAATTTTCCAATGCAAATCGGGCGCAATTTCGTCGAATCAGATTATCGAATTTAGATTCGATTGAAACGGGAAATAGAATTACGCGAAAAGTTCCGATCGATCGGCCGGGCAGCCTTTAATTGAGATTAATCCGGATTCTTCCGTGCGCAATTTTCGAAGTGGTCAGCCCACTGTAGTTGCCATAGTCAAAAATACAGTTCCGTATATATACGTTGTAACAATTTTATTTCCAACCAATCAATCGATCGGTAGTTATATTCGCTCGCGGTACATGTGCAGTTCGCTCGAGAACTTGGGGAAAACCTGATGATAATTTACTTTGGTAATAATTACACTGATTACGCGGAGATGAATTATTCGAACAGTGGTCCGGTAAAAATGAAAACAATGACTCAACGGTGGAAAACGTGTAACGAGCAAATTAATTCACGTGGATCGCGTGCTAGCGTGTTATTTGCCTCTATTCACGAACCGTCCGTGTTATCTCAAAAACATCTGTCTATTGTTTGAAAATGTACGGAGCTTCGATTCATGCTTGGTGCTTTCGTTTCGAGGAGACATTTCCTGCGTAATATCGCTGCCATGATTCGCGAATTCCTGAAAACGATAGAGTGAGAAATGAGGGGAATTGGATTCTTCCTACCTTTTTCCACCGCTTCTCCGCCAGAACAAATAAAAGCTAGACAAAAATATATTTCCGTTATCTGGCTACTACACGTTACACGTTTGCCACGGTAATGAGCAATTTTGAAAAAAAAGACGGCTAGCTCAACGCATTTAAATATAAATTATATTCTATTATTATATCCAAGCGTCACGGACTTATCTGTTACGTTAACCAAGAGACCATTAAATATAGATACTTTTTTAAAACTGTGATATTTCAAGAGCTTTTGATCCAATGCAAACAACCTCTGGTATTTCCACTAATAATGCTGTTTCTTTTTTTTTTTTCGATAATAAAATCTCCTGTTTATATCTGTCTTCTTTTTATCTTAATTCGTATAACGAACATTCCGTATCGTAGTAACCTAATTAGAGGTCAGATTACGTAATAATTGGTCGACCTCTATCCTCTTTCTCTCTTGCATCTTTATGCAAGAACGTAAAGGAAGCGTAGTTAATCCGATAGCGTGTACGCATTGATTGCTTTGTTGACATCGCTCCAGAACATGTAATTGCACATGACTCCTCTCACGTAGAGATAATGCTTTTGATTCCTGGGTGTGATCAAATACGTAGCACAAGTTTATCGTTGATAGATCCGATGTCGATAAAACGTTATCGATCTACGTCCCTTTTTCGACGTCGCTTTGTTCAGCCCGGAAGATCATGAAATCAGAGATGTTTCTTCTTTCTCTTCGTTGTTTTTTCCGTCTCTTTTTTATTCTTTTTAATTATCCCTTTGCGCGGTGCCTTCTTCGAAACGGAGAAGCAAAGGCAAACGGGAGAAACGAGTTAAAAGGAATAACGAAAAGGAGAGAAGAAGGTATCAAAAAAAAAAAAAAAAGTGTGGAAGACACAGAAAGAGAAAGGATTGCAGGTGGAATTAATTAGCAAAGTCATTGTGATAGAAGTTTATCAATTTTAATTACCCCTGGCTTAACGAACTCTTAATTAGAAACGGAGGCACATAATTAACATCAACGTGGAGTAATTTATTTTTATCGCCAGATAACAGCGGCGGGCATGAGAAGTGCTATGATACGAGATTTACGAACACATCTAACAACAAGTCGAGCTTTCTAAATAGTACGACGATAGCGAAGCACGTTGACTTCGAAGAAGCTTCTCTCCTCCTACGTTTCTCTCTCTCTCTCTCTTCCTTGCTAATATCTCGCAGCTGCATTAGCATTTTGAGTGGGCAACCGACATAAATTTATTCTTAGGTTTCCATTAAGTCTGGCGGACAGTTATCCCAAACAGTTTCCTCGGCCCTTCCGCTTTTACGTTTATATCGCGTCCATTTCGTTCCGGAATGAAGGCATTCCGACGGTACCTGTGAATACTTCGTAATAGTTTCTACTTTGATATACGATCGACTTAAACCATGACTGAGAATTTCGCGAATATTTCACGGCTAAAAAAATGGGACGATAAGTATCGGATCCTATTTACGAGATAGCGTATAAATAATTTCGTCTTTACCGTCTACTGTTTTTCGCGGTTCGCATCGATTGCCCGAAGAATTTCCTTGACCCGTCCCGATTTCTTTAAATACTCGAAGAAAAAAAGTTCTCGTCGTTCGAACAAAATACGATCAAAATACGGTTTCATTCTTATCAGAGCAAGATAATTTTTCTCCGCTCACCGATTATAGATGTCTTCTTCAAATATTTTTACCGATACCTACGGCTGATTAGAGACTTTCGGCTCGCCTGAAGGTTAACGAGTCACGTCAAAAATAGAAACGTCGAAAAGGTAGGATGTTACTACGTTACCGATCGTTACTAATGCTAGGGGTTGGTATACTCACGAAGGGTGCGTTGCCTGTATTATCGGCCGAATTCCACCCCTATTTCCCTGGATACAGCCGGGCAACATATCCTGTTGTGCTTCCAGATGTCAGCATCTCCTCGATCAGGAAACGCAGTAGAAAAGGCCCGAAAGAAATTGCCCCTTTGAAGGGGCAGAAGGAATTCTTCGACACATTCTCTCTCATTAATCAGTTAGCATCGATTCTTGATGTTTTGGAACTAGATCTTTCCAACATTTTTATGTTTACAGATGCAGTGAAAATTATGTCACAAAGGTATTTATGAAAGGCATTATAAAAGGTTGCGAGTCATTATGTTAGCTCGTCGTAACGCCATGGATTTCTTTGACATCGTTTCGTTGAAATGTTTGACAAAGGAGAGCCAAACACAGGTAACCTGGAATGTAATCGCCTTAGCCGATATTACCGGATGTCGTGCCAGGCTCTATAGTACATGTTTGCCACACGTAATGATAATCCCATAATGCAAGGATCTGACGGAAACGGCTCAAATACCATAAATGTCAAATATCTTCCGCTTGACATGCTCCAAAATCACATTCCTCATTTGCTTCATCGTCGATCTTATATATATCGCACGTCTTTGGCGTAAGGACGAGTGTGTATCGAAGCGAGCAAAAATTTATACGTGTCCCTGAGATTCGACGAGGATCGATAATGGTTTTGTACCTCTGCTTAGTGGAGCGGATCGAAGAAGACGTTCAAGAATTCTCCTGCGCTCTTCGATGAAACCAGGGCGCTCTATTGACCAAAATTTAATGAGATTCGAAAATTTCTCGTCACATTCGCTCGGTGTATAAAAATACATTCTATAAACGACGATACGTGATTAGAGTACACTCTTTTCAGACATCTCCAGCGACGAATTAACCACGCCAAGCGCAACCTACAGAGAAGTACAAAGACTGAAGACCCAGTCATCAAACGACCACAAAAGGGATACAGAAGACAGGTGACACTCGAGGCAAAAATTAATCGCAAGTCTGCGCGCGTGTCACAATAAACAAATGGTAATACAAAGAAACCATTTTGCAAGAGAGAAAATCGTCAAAGATATTTACATATTTACAAAGAAATAGGAGGAGTAGCGGTAAGGATGAACAAGCCGGATAGTAAAGTAGAATAAGATCGAGAGAGACAGAGAGAGAGAGAGAGAGAGAGAGAGAGAGAGAGAAGTACCGAGAGGAAGAGGGAACAGTTTCAATTTGCATGATGGCCGTGTGGCTTCGTCAGGATAACTGTAATCTCTCTCGACGTCACGAGAGAAGAGCAAATTTTATCGCAGCCATCCAGAATCGCAGTCAGACGGAAAGACAACCAGGGACCGGAGGTCCTGGAAGGCTTTTGCCAAAGGGGCAAAAGCTCAACCTTTCATATCCATGTTTGCACTGGGCGAAAGCAGCAGCCATGAGGTACGGAAGCCAGAGTCCGCAAGGACGGAAGTAAGTATACATTCGGCCTTTACCGCTCTGTATCAACCTACAGACCTGCCGACCTGTCTGCCTACCAACCTTTTCAAGGCGTAATTAAATGGCGGCGTGCCGCTACGCGACCTTTTCGCGAGTGTGCCTCGGTTGTCTGCGTGTAAACGTGCAATGGAAACGGTGGCACACCGACGGGGCTGAGAAAAGTGCGTTTAATTCCATTTGAATCACACGACCGTGCTGAGAGGAAGAGAGAGGACGAGTGGTGTCGGACCGTGTGGTTTCCCGTTCACTGGAGAATCGACGGACATGTAAGATCTCGTTCAGCCTCTTTCATTCGTTTCCACAGAGATCCGGTGACAAACCGATGTCAAACTCGTTGAGACGGAGCGTCGCTCGAGATTAAACCGGCGCAGCGATGCCATCGTCACACCTGTTTGCCGCGAGATCCTTCGTTGCTTCACACTGCTCCGAAGGCCCGTACGAGATACCGTGCCATCCTTCGCGATAATACGTCAGTTACAGAACGATCAAAGAACAATCTCGCTTCGCTTAAGATCAAAGTGGTGTACGAGACATTGAGATGAACGATCGATCGAATCGATGCTCGTTGCAAGGTTTCCGAAGCTTCGTGACTTTTACATTTGACGTCTAATTAATGATTAATCGCAATGAATTGCATGTAATTTCTATTTGTATATGAGAAGAAAACGTTCGTCAGCAAGAAACTGTTCATTATCTTCAAAGGAACGAATCTAATATCCATTCGCGTTATATTTCTCTTGAAAATGGATCAGAATGGTGACGAATCCTTCGTTCCTTTCGACAGAGAATTTGATGAAAAGGAAGACGAAAAGAGAGAAAGAGAGAGAGATGAAAAAAGAAAAAGAACTCTCTTTTCATTTCTCCGCGTGCTCCCTCCTGTCTTCACCTCTGGAAGCAAAACCGATACGGATCCCCACGAGGAGAACTCGAAACATTAAAGAAAGCGCGCGGTTGTTAATGCAAAAATGCAAAGGTATACAATATGACGGGGTCATTATTTGAAAAGTACAGTTGAGCTTCGGCTGGGCCGGGGAGTTGTTTGAGTAATAAAGAGCGAAAGGTTCGCAGGGGCTGTGAGGACCTCGACATCGCAGCCATGCCTTTGATCAACTTACCGGCGTTTCCCCCGACTAAACGCGCGCTGATCTCCCATGAATATGGAGAATCCGTCAGCCGAGATTACACCGACTGTCGACTACGTCATCTAATTGTCGTCTTTTAAGCCCCAGGTGCGATATCGTCGTCGTGCTGCCACCAAATTCCTCGAGCAACGTCATCCGATGCAATTAGATTCACCCATAACGATCGATCAATCCCGATCTAGCCGAATTTCGCTTTATCTCCTCCTGCTTCGATTCGCAAAAGAACCCAACCGATTTTACGAGTTACGGTATACGAATTTTTCGAAAAACAGATCAAAGAGCCCAGTTAGTGCTCAAGTTTCAGTTAGATAACGGAGTTAGTTTATCTCACAGTCGTTGTACATTGTATTCATCGTACGAGCAAAGGATGCAATTTTGGTCCAGTGACTCGAATACCGAGAGAATTCTCTCCCTAACGAGACAATGAATTCGTTTGATAAACAGAAACCGAAAAAAAGAACGCAACGGCTCGTCACATCCGTACGGTTCCTCTGTACATTTGCGTGTGCCGTATGAAGGGGGTGGAACGAGGGGGTGAACGAAAACGAAAAAACAATCGCACAGGCGTCATTCCTTTACCAACGATGACTACGAGCACCAGAGTATGCACGGTTAAGAGCACCTTCGACTCTTTGAAGCGTTCTCCAAGTGGATAAAATAACTGTGGGGCGTGCGTGCGCGGGGGTGGTAGTTCTGGAGGCCGGCATAGATCAAAGCTAAGCTGCGGGGGTGACCGACGACCTACCGAGAGAATACCGACTCGCGACTCTCTCTCTCTCTCTCTCTCTGTCTTTTTCTCTGTCCTTCCCACTTCTGTAGCTTTATTTCGTCGGGTCTCGTCCTTATTCGTCCCGTGCATTCGCTTGCACTCCAGCTCGTTCAAGTGGCATCGGCTCTCGAGAATCGAGAAAGGAATAAAGAACGGTCGCGGCCTCATGCGTAAAACGATGCTACTGCAAACAATCCCCCTCCGATTTGTTTAGGTATAACAATCTGTCTCACCCCATCAGGAAGACCCTCTTCTTCTTCCACCTCCTTCTCTTGCTCCTCATCCTCGTTTCGTTTCCTTTTCAATCTACATGCACTTCCAGAGCTTCAGCCAGTCGACCGACTGACCAAACGACTTTGAACTTCTATTTCGACGGAGCCTCGTTTCTTTCTCGCCAGAACTTCATTATCCTTTTTTGTCTTCTTATCAAGGAAGGTTGGTGGCACGTAGAATTTTCTGCCAGAATTTCAGACCGGATAAGATCGAGTACGGGCTAGAGATGAAAATACCCTCGTTCCCCTTCTTCCAGAACGTCTACGATTCACGCTGTGATCGAATCTCATGACACGTTGGATACCCAGGACTGATTAGCTGTTATCGTAATAATAGGTGACGTGACGTGTATGCGGAGATCTCCGCTCGGAGGGTTGAAGTCCATTGTCTTTCGATTGGGTGTCCTTTTCCATCGTCGCTTTGGCCTGCCAATTCTTCCCGGTACACCGAGGCGTGCTCGATCGGGTCTCCATAGAAAATCGAAAAAAGCCTTGAGTACATTTCTGCGTGCTGGCTTCCCTATTCGTTGCCAATCGACCAACGATTTTACTCGCGAAAGGAAGGAGGAACGCGGAAAAAGAAGAAAAAAGGAAGGAAGCGAGGGAAAAACACAAACGCTCTCTCTGTACTCGTGTCAACTGTTGTCGTCGTTCCTATATAACGGAAACGCTTCAAAGGGAACTCGATTGTCCCTCTTGGATGACAATTTATCTAATTGCTATCGTTTTCTATGCGCTGCCAGTTACTTTTGTTTCCGTGGTCCGCGGCGTGGATCTTTCATCTCTCTTATGTTCGCGAAGGGTGTTACCAAGTGGAGAATCTCTTGCTTCGGGGTTGAAGTGTCAGGATCGGTAAAACAATAAACCGCCGCTATTACTTTTGCCGGATAATCAGCCAATCACGGAATCGGCGTCGTTCGTGATCCTCTTAAGGGCGGCTTTTCGAGAGCGAACGAAGCTCGTTATCGCGTCTTAATCCGGGCAAATCCTTTCAACTTTCAGCCGTGTCTACGCTTTTCCAACCTAACTCGAGGATTCCTCTGTAAGCAAGCTGTCTTTCTTCGTCTCTTCCAATTTCTCTTCCATCGCTCTCGTTTCTTCCGCCAGAGAATCTCGTCCGGTGTCTGCGTTTCCTTGCTCCACCCTGGATCCTCCCTTCGACTTCTCTCCTCCGTTCTTTATCTTCCCTGGCCAACTTAACTGTGCGATTATTCCGTTTCGTCCGCGTCGAGCAACATGGCCGGGTTGCATCAACCAGTGTCATGGAAATTAGTGGACTAAGGTAAACGCCGAGGTTAAAACGTTTCGTGTCAAGGAATCGTCGACGAGGAAACGGATAACGTCGAAAACGCGATAAACACGTCGACTTAATGGAAGGGAAGACAATTAAAATTGGTCACTTAGCGCGGCTTTAAAATTCAGTTTCCGAAGATTTATGAAATGGAGGAACTAATATCCTGACTAGCTATTGCGAAAGAAAAGCACAAGCGTAACTTTCCTGGAAAGCAAGCTTTCAAGTTTTGTTTATTTTCTCGTCTTTTTTTTCGTTGCTTTTTGCTTTTTTCGCGGACCAAAACCATCGCTCAGCCAACAGAGGTTAAAATGGAGGCTGCGATGCGAACAAACCTTAGGCGTGGAAGAGGGTTCGCAGCAGCAGAGGCAACAGCAGTGCCAGAGGCCGGTTCAGGGGTTGGGTGTGAAGAAGGAACGCCAAGGGATAGGAACGGATGGAGAATGGATATGGGGGGATGAAACACGGGGTTGGCTAGATAGATGGGCTGCTGGATGGTTGGCTGCTTAGCCAGTAGGTTCCTCATTACCGAGAACGCTCTATTCACACCTTCTCTCGAGTTCTAGGGATGTCTACGAACAACGTTCGATCTCGCGCTCCCACGTTTCTCATTTTCCTCCTCTTTCTTCTTGATTCTTTAGCATTTTACATATCAATTGCGTACATATGTCGATATATCATTAAGGATGGAAACATTATCGATCTCATTAAGATTCAGATACAACTTTCTTTACAATACTCTATCCCTCTCAGCTGCGTTCTGCGTTCTAAAAAAATTCAAGAAATGTTTTTACATTCTATCCCTTTGTTCGATTCTTTAATAGTTCTTCAACACTCAAAAGATTAGTGGATTGAAAATTAACTTAAATGAAAAGAGTCGAATCGAAATTTTACAACGCTTAGTTCGTCCGAGTCTCGAGTTCGTAGATTTGCTCGCCATTAACGTTTCTTTGGCTTAAGCTTCAGACATTTCCAACTCCGAATCGCACCCATTGCTAACAAGAAAGTTCAGCCTCTCCATCTAATTCGGTTGAATGTACCATTTCACACAATACCTCTTTCTCTTTCACTCTCTTGCTCTGTCTGGTCTGATGAACTGACAAACCGTGCCGTTCCGCTGTGCTTCATATACCACTCGATAGTGTTATAATGCACGGACAAGAGAAAACCGGCAACTTAAGACGAATGTCAAGTGCAAATAGCTTTCAAGCTGAACGATATGTACCGCGTAAGTTCCCGTCTCGTTAGCAAGTAGTTAAGTCAAAGATTACACAGAACGCGAGAACGAAACTTGGACGTTTTCATCGTTCCATCGCGAGTTCATCGTTCTGCTAGAGACTATGATCATCTAATTTCCAATTGAATTTGAAGTGGTATGTAAATCGGCGTTCTCTCCATACCCCATTTCTCTCGCGCCTGCCAGGGCGAAACGGGAAGGGTGGAAACGCGGTCGCCGATCTACGGTCATCTGAACGAAAAGAAGGGTCCGACAGGGCGAAGTAACCAGATGAGCGTAAAACCGTGTGTGCCGAAGGGCAAACATTGACATATGTCCGCGTTAAACCTAACCACAAAACTCGAATCCAACTTCTCCCACGCAAACAACTTTTCCCCTTTAAATCACCTTAGCCTTTTTTATCGAAAATCCTTTTCTGTAGTTTGCGTCGGATTCGCGTCGACATTCTTGATTCCTCTTCTTCGATATCGTCCACTTTCTCGATTCAGACAGCATATAATATAGTCTTTACTTTCTCATGCATATTTAAGAATACGTTTTTGTCACGATTAATATCTGAGTCATAATTAACATAAGTTAGATTACTTAATTTTGGGCTATTTAAGATGCGCATTCTATATTTTATACTGTTGAGGTTATTCGGTGTATAAAGAGAGAAAAACGCGTGGATAAAGTGTAAGGTACAAAATATATATATTTAATTTAATAGTGAAGTGTAATAATAAGTAGGAATACAATTTGAGCTGGTCCAGATCCGCACGCTAGCAGTGTTACCTTATAACTGAAAAATCCCGAAGCCAACGTCGCCTGTCTACTGTTTATGATCTGCCTTCCTGCTATTCTTTTGTCTATTTGCTGTCGATGGCTTCAGCGCTTGAGAAAACTGAAAAGACCAGATGTGGAGTTTTCGTAGAAGTGGTGACCACTTCAACATATACGATACATATTAGGTCATCTCATAAGTTCGTGCCGGTTTTCGAGCGGTTATGTATGTTAAGATTGTTTACATACCTTTCAGTTTCATGAAAAAATGTAATCCCCCTCTCGTTGTACAACTTCTTCCCATTTTTCTGGTAGGGCCATTATTCCGTCTCGATAAAAGTTCTCTTGTTCTTCTTTAAAATATGAAATGTGTACACAAAAGTCGGCACGAACTTATGGGATGACCTAATACTATCGATGGTCACTATCGTGTGAAATATCGAATATATAAATTAAGACCAAGTATCTACTCTAAAATCAAGTAACAGGGATCAAACTTTTGCGAGACATCCGCGATTAGACGATATCCTTTGATGGTTAAGTTTATTGGAAATAAAAATTAATGGATCAGAGTGTAACGTTAAATTTATATCGCTGCTAAAGCAATCGTTTTCTTTTCTAAAAATCCAGAGATCAAGTAGGATGGTACACGCAGCTGAGACGCATAGAATTTAGGCAAACGGTATTTGTGTCGTGGTCGCACAAAAGTTTCGAAAAACGTAAACGGGGTCAGGAGGATCGCCTTTATGCTCTAATACCACAACGCTTATATACCAGAGCGTCATGGAAATGGGGTCGTTCGACGTAAGTGTATTTGCTCTTAATACCCAGCCAAAGCCAAAGTATTAGTAGCATTAGGCAGATAATCTGCGTATCCTTTCAGTATCGTCAAATCTGCTTGTTGTTGTTGTCGCCGTTTGTGTCGACGTTTCAGTATCGGAAATGGAGACTGCAAAAGAGTTGCGATACTGGAACGAGGGAAATTGTTCGACGAGCACAGTCGCATTAGATGTCGAAATCGATGAAGCGCGTGGACCAAGAAACCCTTTCGAGAATTTTAAGAATCTTTTCGTCGAACGAGCTACCGCAACCGTATATTCAACCGTAGCAACCAACGAGAGTTACAATCTCAAAGAAGTTCCCCCCTCCCAAAAAAAAACCAACAATAATCCTTCATTAATCAGCCCTTGAAAAAAAAACCTCATCGCGTCTATTTTATTAATTCCTCTCGTATGAACTTTCGAGAGTATTAATCCTTAATAATAGTATCCTTTGATATTAAATCTCTCGAAAGAACTCCCTTTGTACACGTGCAAGAGTGTTCCATCTACGAAGTTAATAACCGAATATCTCGACGCATTACAACAGATTAGGATTTTAGAAGCAATAAAAACCTTTTCTAATTTTACATTAACAACGTCAAACTCAACACCTAGTATCATCGTCTGTTCGAGAATTTGCACCTAAAGGTGTGTCGTTTTATCCGATTAATTGCATCGATCTCGCGATGAAATCGGGTATCGTCACTTATCCTTAGAACGAGGAAGCATGAAACCGAAGCAGACGTTTACAACTGCGTGTTTAGAAAGGCTGTCGGCCCTTGTCATCGTCATTGAAGATCCGTAGGGATTCCCCCTAGGTAGCTACGGGCATCACGGGAGCGCAAGGTCGGTGAGGCTTCATACATGGAGATTTCACGAGCTTCAGCGCTGTTCCAGTCGGATACACGTGTATCGTACGCGTGTGTACGCACGTATCAGAGGAACAGCAGTACGAATCATCGGCCTATAACCTTCACCTATCTTCCGTGGCGGGTTTCGTAAGGCCGGCTTAACTATTTATAGACCGTTTTTACGCCCCATTGGCGTGCAACCACCAATTTTTCCGCCGATGTTTTCAATGTTACGTTTCGGGATCCCTTAACGCGCTAGATCTTGAATAAAAGCGACCGCATTTCGCATATTTTTTGGACAAGCGAAACAGAATGAAATGGCATTATCAGGATTGAAACAATGTTGTGAAGTAAATGAAAAGCTGCGTTATAAAATTTATCAAGTTTGTCACGTAGTCTGAAACACGCGACGAATGTTTTTTCTCTTTGGAAACGCAGTAGGAAAATTGTATTGTTCCGTGCAGTAATTTTCGGTGAATTCTTTTTGACCCGCGACTCGCCGCTATCGAGTGTTTTCATCGAGATGGAGAATTTATTTTCCAAATTCCTGTGATCGCAGAAGAGTCTGTGACAAAGACCAATTGCCGCGGCGGCAGTACGCATGGAACGATGGTGGGTACCTGTCACGCCAGGAGATCGCGTTCTATTTATTTTCATAGAGCCCCTGTCTCCATCTCTCTCTCTCTCTCTCTCTCTCTCTTCCATTTTCCCACTCCCACTCTCGATTTTTTTTTTTCAAATTTCAAGCGCTCGTGTCACTCAACCGCAGTTTTCCGCACTCTTTAACAGCGAACAATCGTCCTGTCACGGCAATACCACCGCTCCGGAATTAATCGAGATTGAAAAAGTTTGATCTCGCTTTGACGTATAGCGATTCGTTCTTCGACCAACGTGATATCGATTTCTAATGGCGAAGAAGTGGGTCATCCTCCTTCGCCGAAAATCGTCTATCTATAAAATAAGAAAGAAGTAGCCAGATTGCAAATCTTATTTTCTCTCTGAAAAAGAAATTATATTTCTTTAATATCAAAAAGCCATGCATGTAACGTGTACAATATAAATAAAAAATGATTGGAAAGCGATCTTGTACTGCGAATCGTTAACAAAAGACCGAGGGTCTTTTCATGCTTCCCATTGGATTAGCCATTTCAACCCCCGCGATAATATAGATACAAAATCTTCGGCGCAAACTCAAGAGGCCGTGCACTTGTGCATCTCCGGGACATTATAATGCCCGCATTGTGTGTTATTTTATAGGCTAGATACATATGGATGGATACACGAAGGAACATACTTAAAGGCGGGTCTGATTGAAGGGTGAGGATGAAACAGCATTTGGTACACAGAGGAGCACGCTTTTTGTGCCAACAGCTTGCCACTTTGCTTCTAAATCGGGACTATCTCATTGTCCATCCAGTTTGTAGATCATCGATGGCCGCCCTATAGCTGAACCTCTTCTGTCCCATCGTTATTTCCCCCTAAAAAAGATACAACGAAAAGTCCAGATCTTACGCGACCGATTTTGCATTCTCTTTGAAACGAGAAACACGACTCTTTCTTTATTTCGTAAATTGGTCGATCGAAACTTAACGGCGAAACCCAATTGTTAAAAGAAAGTTTTCGAAAAAACGAAGATGTGACATCAGCCTGAAACAGAAAGGAAGAATCAAGGGTGAAAATCGTGTAGCCATGTAAAGATGGGAATATCGCGGGGTGAAAACGGTGCCCCCTCACGCATTTCCACGCGCAGACACACACACACACAGGCACAGAGACAGGGGTGTGGCGAGGCATCCCTCTAGAATTGGCGAGATTTCAGTGTCTGCTCGAAATCCACCCCTTCTATTCCCTCGTGTTCCTCTTGCTGGTTTCTGCTCTTCCTGCTCCTCCTCCTCCTCCTGCGCTGCTCTGCCTCCTCTCTTTACCCCACGAAATCCCCGTCGGGCGTGTCATGCACGTTGTATTGTTGTATTGTCGGGTGCAATCTCGCTAAGCGTTTCACAGGGACACAGGAATCCCTGGTGCGCGTTAACCTGTCCACCCACGTCACGCACATCCCGCACAACACCGCAGAAGCGTGTACACGTATCGCGACACGCGCTTAGACTGCTTGATTTCAAGAATCTGGTCCACCCTTCGAGCAGAAAGGCCTTTTTGTTCTTTTGCGTGCACCCGCAATCGGCGCGAACCGTGACGTCGCTTACATTTCTTTTTTTTTTCTCCCTCCTTTCATCCCTTTTTTTACGGTCGATTGTTTCCCTGCTTCATCGATGATCGTGCTGGCTGATGCTCCTCTCTATCCATATCCTTCTACTTCGTTCTTCTTTATTCTGCCTCTTTCTCATCTTCCTTTTTATCTTCTAGTTCGTATCTCTGTCTTCTTTGGCAGACTTTACCTCTTCTTTTAGAAGGTTGCGGATTTTCTTCTAAATGGAACAGGTGACGCATCATCGTTCGTCGTGGCTGGACCGCAGATTTCTATTTTTATATGATTTACAAAAATATATAAAATATCCAAAACACAGTACTTTTATAATATTAGGTTGTCCGAGAAGTGTCTTTCTTTTACAGACGCGTCTTTTATAACTATGTATCTTTATACAAACATGAAACCTAATCTATCGAACGTTGTGATCTTTATTTTGATAGAACAAAATCGATCATACGTAATTCGATAAAATAATATAAAACGGAAAGTGTTGTGCATCCGTTATTTCCTTATAAAACGAGAAAAACATTTCGAACGACCTAATATAAATTTGCATAAATATCTGTGTCGTAGTCACCAAGAAATATCAAGAAACAATATCGTTAAAAGTATTCTGGATTCTTTCGGCGGGAGTATGAAACAAGAGGTGAAACACGATCGACGGGTCATTGGATTATCCAAAACGCGATGGGGAAGCCGGTTTAACTCTTACGTGTCAATCGCAGGAGGCATTAAATACCGATCGACGGTCTTTGCTCGTTTCAGCCCCCGGTTAATCCCGCGCTGGCTCCCCCGGATTCACCCCCGTCGCTGTTATTAAATTAAATTGGACCCTAAAATTGCCGCGCTCTTCCGCGTGACAAAGAGACCGTGGCCGCTCTTCACTCATTTTTCGTATCATTGATTTATACCAGCAAATAAGCACCTGTTATTTTGATTGGACAACAACCATCGATAAGCCTGTATACCCTCTATTCCTCTTCCACCATAGTCGACGATACGTTCGATTAATTGAAATAGTACCGTCGCTCGTTCGAGTCGTCAGCTTTTTCTGCTTTTTACCCCTTTTTCGTCCATCAAATTCGCGGGCACAAATTTCACCGATCTCCACGTTATGACAGACAATTATAATGATACTAATAGAAAAAAAAAAGAAAAGAAAAAAACGTAAAAAGAACATTTTTTTTCTCGCGCGCTACGTTTTTCCGGCTTTTTCATCGTAATCCAGTTCAACGAACGAAGCATCGGGGGACCATGTTCATTCAAAATTTTGAATGAACCCATCTTCGTTCGAAGGTAGACCGTAGAAACGTAAACGAGCCGCACTAAACAGATAATCGTTAATCCATTAGATTATTATGGGAATTAGTGAAATGAACCGTGACTCAATTTATTGGTCATAATCTCGACTACGCCTCCCATTGTCGTTGGTGCGCGTTGTTGTTGCGGATTGCCGTCGACAGTCGGGGTCCTTTAATCTGGCTTGGCCACTAGCGAAGTCTACGCCGAAGAATGTCGGTTTCCTTTAGCGTCAAGACGAGCCTTGTAGATGCTGGTGGCGATCGTTTCCCAGCTTTGCCGCTTTTGAACATGTATACAAGCACAGGATCTCGCCATTGATACCCACGCTAACATCGGGAACGCCTGGTTTCTTTAATTGACGTTGAAACCTCGAGTATTTCCAAACGACAATACGAGGCTCTACTCCTTTCCCTTCGCTGTAAATCTCTTTCGATTTAAAAGAGTTTCCTCTCTACGCAGCTCTTCGACGAAATGGCTACGAGCCTGTATGGTTTCTCCGCAATTACGATTTTCCTACATTTTACGTCACTTAGCTTGGTAAGGCTTACATAATCTTAAAATCTTGGAAACGTTGTTGGAATACGTAAGTCATCACACTGAGGCATTTCATTATAGTCGAACGCTTCGGCGTATTCCGCGAGATAATTAATCCATGTACTATTAAAATAAGTATATTTTCCTTTATCGTACGACTTTATAGTATGAAAACCACTATAAAGAAAAATACACAACAGATCAACCAATTTCTCTATTTCCAAAATTCTACTTTTCATGAATGATTAAAAAAATACACTGTTCGAAACGATCAAAAGATCATTACTATGAATAATACGACAATCGAACGGATATTGTATGAAAGAAGAAATCTTGGGGACATTTCATAAGGTAACTTTAAATAAGTTAGCTTTAAAACAATTATTTAAAAAATTTGTTCAAAATTGGATATGAAGATTTATAGATGGTTAGATATAAAGATGCAGGGAGAAGGTGAATAAAAGATTGTAAAAATACCATAAAGACGATCGTTACGGTTGCACGATTTTACCATAGCAGGAAGGGAAAAACTGAGGGAAAGAAAAAACAGACAAACGGGAGTCAAACAGAACACGTTCGTTCAGCTTCAGAGTTCCGCTTCCTGAATCGGTGTCCGGTCCATTGAAGATTTTCAGGATGTTCGTTCGGGCTGGAAGCAGGTATGAAGCCGGTGCAGACACAATGGTGGCTGTTACTATGCTCTCCTGGCGTCTCAATGGGTCCTTATTATCGCCACTGTCGAAACAAGTTTCAGGAACACATTCGTTCGTCATTCATTCGTGTGTCGGTTTGAAACTCGCCGCCTCCGCCGACTAAAAACGAAAAGAACGGGAAGGATGAAACAAGCGTTCCTTTTAAATACGTAATCTCTGTGTGGCGGCGCAATAATTGAATCGTACACTGGCCAATTCTGGCTCGGACTCTACGAAATAATAGAGAATAATAGTCTGTCCCGCCGCGGTGTTGATTTTTTTTAGATACAAAGATGCTCCGAAACACATCTTGAAGCGTTTTACAAAAATATGGAAACGTGGAAATATCGACAAATATTGGAATTAATATTGCATAGGAGAAAGTCTCACAAGACACAAAATTTACAGTGAATTTTAAAATGATTTTTACACGATGCGATACGAAAAAGATTTGAGCCAGTTTGTCAATTGTTATTGCACCTAACGCAATAATTAAAAACTACTGACTATGATAAACTGATATATAAATAAGCCAAATAAGTTAAATAGCTACAATAACAACAATATATGACGTCAAAAAATATATCACATTTTAGTAATAGAAGAGTACTAGCTCGGTTATTCTGAATTTCCTTTAATCGTTTTACATTCTGTAAGAGCTGTACACTATTTGCAATATAGTATAGTATTTGTCTATAGTATTTCTCTTTCACTTTCTTTATAATCAATCGATATATTCCAGACTACAACCTAATTTCCATTAAGTGGAAAAATCAAGAGTCACCGATTGGCAAAGAAACACGAAAGAAGGCAAACCCCCGTGAAATCAACGCACGATCGCAACGCATTACCGATTAATTACCGCGTCCTCGCTTCATCCTCTCGCCTTGACGGCGCGCGACGTTCCTCTTCTCCAGCCGATGTCGGCTGGTTTGCCCGGCTATTTCCGGTTCGATGACCTTACCGCTGCGTCGTCGGCGGTTGGTCCGCGGCTCGGCTCGCAAAGGGGTAGCTGGTTAATTATCCAACGAAAGTGGACTAAAGAGAGAGGGATGGCGGGTCGCATTCAGCAGCGATCAGAAGAGCGCAGCAAAAGCGAGAGCAGGGAAAAATGGAGAGGCGTGGAAGACAGGAGAGTGGGAGACAGAGCGATGCAGGAGAGAAAGAAGGAGAAAAAGGCGAGACGGAGAAAGAGAAAAAGATTCGCCTCATAAACACTTGGAGTGTGACACGATGGTGTCGAGTGCACACATCAAAGCGTTGGTGCAAGGGGCGTAATCTCGTGCCAGCTCGTTGCAACGCTGGCTGCTCTCGATGCTAGGCCGCAGGAGTAAAGGAAATAGACAGAGGACCAGTGACAGACAGGACGAAGACGGCCAGATTGTTTGTCGCTTTGTTTGATTTTACATTCACGGAGATAGCTTTCACTTACGCAGCGCGGACCGAGATTAAACAGATTCGAAAATGTGCCCGGCACCCTCGGCGACGACCTCCCGGTGCAACCCTCTTACCCTAAGACCACCTTCCCAACTCTTTCACGTTGGATATGCGTGACACGCTGCGTGGATCGTAGAACGCGATTATACTTTTCTTCTCGCTCGGTCTAATTTGACCTATATTCGTTTAATTAAATCGTAACCGGTCGCATGACCCGTGACGATTAAACTTCAGCCGAAGTGTGAAACGGTTTTTCTCCAGAGGAAAATTGTACGGTTTATTTCCATCTTTCACGACATTTCGTTTATTCGTTCTTACCGCTAGTTTTCGAATAATTTATGGGAAGGCTTGATGGTTTAAACTTTATAGCCGATGGTAATTGTTGTAATCGCTGTCAGATAATTAACCCAAAAAACAGCGACAGAAAATTGCATACTACTTATAGTATTCGGTATCGCAAATTAAAGAAGAAGTCTATTTAAAACTGTAACCAACGTCAAAATTTTCTGCCTACGGCGAAGATCGTTTCTCGAACCCCCCACGCTTTTCCTGTTTGATTTCGCGACAAGAGGGGCAAACCGAAGATAGACGTGTAATGAGGAAGATAGCTGTTGGAGGAGACGAACGTTGGAGGCAACGACGCAAGGTGGAGGTGGAGGGTAGAGAAGTAGCAGTAGCTGAAGGGCGGAGGAGGTGGTTGGACGAATCGATGGCACTTCGCTTGAGCAAGAATCGAGAACGAAGGTGCCGTGGTAGCGAGAAATGGAACCCTTCACACTTGCTGCCGCGGCTCGAAGCGGATCGTCATTATAATACCAAACGTTCCTTTTTCTTTATTTTTTCTCTCTTCGACGATTCCCCGCTCGTTAAGTCGGAGCGCACGCAAGAATTCGCACACTCGACCACTTCCTTCGCCATTTCCAATCTATATACACCGGTATATAGATATAGGTATCTGTATGTATACATATCTTTCGACGTTTCTTCGTGCACCTCGACACTTCTGTCTATCTAACTGTATACGATCTGCAATCCAATTTGCTTCCCAACTTCGCGTTATGACACAATAAACTTTGATTATCATGATATCCGGATCGTTTCTGGAAACTCCAGCCAACAGGCAGGAGCACGTCATTATAACGCGCTCGGTTCCTCGTTAGCTCACCAGACGAACCTTTTTCACGACGATGATCTACCACGATTACTCTGGATGGAATTTTTCCATTAGCCGGAATACGGGGCGCGTAACCCGTCAGCTTGAAGAACACAGGCAAAACGAGAAATTGAAACGAATTTCGCGTTCGCGAGTGGCGAATGTGTTTTTTTTTCCTTGTGCGCCCTCTACGTAGCCCTCTTCAATCAAAATCATAGAGAGGGTAAATTAATTAAAATAACCGAGATGGCTGTTCGGTGCAAATTTCGCATCGATTCTTTACTTTTCTTCCTCCTGCTCCTACTTTCTACTTTCTCCCTTTTTCGAGTTTCATTAAACACGTCGATAAAATGAACACGCAACAGTGAGATCGTGCTTTGTTATCTGGTGAAAGGGTCTCGAAGCAGCGTGTCACATGATAACAAAAGGAAACGGTGCCACCTTTCATCACCTTCTTTTCCCAATCCACCCTCCACCATCCGAAGATCGCTACGTATTCCGTTTAGTCGAGCGATTCGAGTCGAGCGATTCGGGATGAATCGAGCGACTAGCTTCGTACGCGTCCCCCTTCGCGTTTTACGTAGGCGTCGAACCGTGTATAACGATCGACTGGAACACAATGATCGAGGAAAGGGAGAAGCCTGGATTCCCCGTCGTTGACACCTGATACCACGTAATTAGATGGGCTATCCGTAGCTTTAGGGGCTGGAAAGTTCAACGATCAAAATGTAACTACGGAATCGAAAAATATGGTTCCTCCGATTACCACATTTTTCACTCTTTTCTTAATATATACATAGAACCGGTCGCTTATTTCTACTTTTTTTTCTCTACTCAAAATTGCACGATTTTTTCCTCCCCTAAATTTCTACCTCGAATTTCGTCCAAGCGTTGTTTAAATCCCACAATATATCACGGGAATCTACAAAACGCTTCCATGGAGATCAGCCATTTTTTTTCTCCTCTCTTCTCTTCTCAAACACGGTAGTCGGACGAACGAAAATTCTGCTACCCGATGCGGTATTTCGAAGCGTGTAAATTCAGTCGACTGAATTCTTTCATGAACCCCGTAACGAGCCAGGCGTGTACCGGCGATCCGTGCCACAATGACATCGCGGCCGGGGACGGTGTAATACTACTGTACACACCGATACAGGACAATCTATCGAGGGATGAAGAGGGTAATGAAGAGGTGTTGAACCGTATCCCATAAACCCCCATCGTCGCGAGAACCAAGGGTCTCTTTGCATAATAACTTACAGTTTGCTCATCAGTTACGGGTTTTAACCAATTACGAGGATATTAATAGGGGAAGTTCGGCGGGGGTAGCTGGGTACAATCGTATGTCCCAAAACATAGGACACACGGGGGATGAGACGCATTTTACGTAGCTTTATATTATATCGTTCGCATCAAGGGATTCTCGTGCGTCCCGCGGTGTCGCATTTTCCCCTGATCGGAAATATTTACTTGCCTACCTTGATATTTGCCTGATATTCTGTCTCGTGACGCCATTCGATATTTTATACTATATTATAGACTATGTATTTAATATTCAATAACCTTGCAAATTTTATTAAATAAAAGTGCTACTTTCTCAGTTTGAAAGTGATGGAAAATTATAAAACGACGAAATTCTTTTGGACGGAAACAGGAAACGCGAAATCTTTCGTGAATACCGATTAATCTGACGCGAGGAATGCAGGTAGCGAATTCTCAAACGATTTCACGGTTCTACGGATTTAATACGGCGCGTTTTCCTTTTTTGAAGGGCCGAGCCGAAAAACCGGAATCGCGGTAGAACGAGTCAGCCGTAGAAGGGAAGGGCAGAGGCGGTTAGTTTTGTGGTCCCCAATGATCGTCGACGGGGAAGTTTTTCATCTAACTCTCGGTAGCAACGACTCCTGGAACAGCGTGAAGCCAACTCCAGGTGTTAATAATCCTTCTCTAATTGTCATACCTCCGGCCCCGGATAATTCCCATTAAACGCCGCTAAATACTTGTTTGTATACAACCCCCGCTGATCGACGAGACTCTTTTACACCTTTCTTGAAAGGTAACGACGGACTTCCCGTCGCTTTTAGGAAGCACCGTTTGTAATCGACATAGAATGAAGGTGCAAACTCGGCAGTGGTAAATATTATACAACTTGCCGTCCCATTTGAAAAATGTTCATACTGTCCACATTTCTCTCTACTAAAAGAAGTCAACCATTTTATTTAGTTAAAAAGTATTCGGACTCTAAAACTAATTAAACACTATACGATTTTCGTTTCTCGTTTGCAAAAATTTAATAACATCCAAATTTTTCTCTTCGCTAAAATGGTCAGCTGATTCTCTGTTCTATTTAATTAAAAATAAATAAATTCCAGTTCTAAAGCTAATCAAATAGAATAAAATCGTCGTTTGTGAAAATTTAACGTTATTTACATTTTTTTATCATTCTTTTATCAAGATGTCAATTAATTCTATATTGTGTTTAATTAAAAAAAGGGAAGTTTAATTCGATATATAAATCTCATCAAATGATCGAAACGTTGCGTGTTCCTGGAACTACTGTAATCCACGTCGTCCGGTATGAATGCAATTTTACAAGTCAACCCCGAAACACGAAATTCCTTGTTGATACGTACACGTCGAACGAGGCATACTATAAGGGTGGCACCGTAACGACCGGTGGTGTTTGATAAGGGACGGCAGACTCTGCTGCGATGGCGGTCGGATGAGTCTCGATTTAATGGATAGAGGACAGATTCTACAGATACATCAGAAGGCCGGCGCGATATCTCGCGCGCAAATCAGAACAGAAGCACGTCATCCTCTCTGTCTGTCTCTCTGATAGGAATATCCTCCAACCCCTCGATGTTTCGACCACCCTCTATATATCGATTCGTCTCTTTTCTCACCTCTGACTAACTTTTGCTCCCTTTCTCGCTCTCGTGAACCGATACTCGTTTCCTATACGAGGTCTCGCCTCTTTCTAAACTAAACGCGACAGATTGCATCGTGTCTAATGGCGGATGATGCTCCCGTGCGGTCCTCTTCCCTCTTTCACAACACTCCTCTTTTTTCCTACCAGATAATATGGTTGCTTCTCTTTTCCTCTTACAGACGACGAGAGATCGGATCAATGTAGACTATGTGCTTAAGGGTCGGTTCTTTTTACGGTAGCCAGCAGATTAGAGATCGAACGAAAGATGCGGCCGAGAGATTAGAACGCTCTTCTACCCTCGTTTCGTACATTACACCGGGGTTAGGCCTTCTTTTCTCGCTTCTGTAGGCCAATCGATGCTCTTAACTGTATTACGACGGCGTTGCAAATTTTGTTGCGCCTCTATAAGACTCTATAAAACGATATTACACGTATGGACTCTTTATTGAAAGATTGTGAAGGATTAAAGGACGTGTAGATACGTTAAATGTAAGATCATGATGTGTGCGAAGAAGGTGTGAAATGAGACGAGCGACGATTCATTGGTATCGATGATTTTATTGCATTGGATCGATTCATATTTACAATAGGGGACACATACATATGCATTTTCATCTACTCTACCGATTATCTACATATATAACGTTTCTTTATTTTCGCCGTTAATCATGCTTAATTAATTCGCCTCGTCGTTAATGGCTGCTTATCTAGTCCGTACGGTAGAAACATGAAATACGAATCGATTAAGTTCTCCCTGGAGGAATCTGTTTCAACTGCGTTCGAATATATTAAACTCCGTTCCAAAAAATAAAAAGGAACAATAGTAATTGAAGAAATTAAGATAAACCAGTAGAGAATGCGTTTAATTCCCGATAAAATCTTCTGCAAACTAGAAGAGGAAGAGAAAGTGAAATAGTACGATTTGAAAAATCATAAGAGGTAAATAAAAATGCATAATGAAAATGAAATACACGCACGAAAACAGAGAACAGCGAGCGACTGTTCCCTTCGTTTTCTCTATTGCAAAAGCTCTTAAAAACGACCGCGTGTAACTCGATGGCCAACAATCGATCGCGAACGTACCTAAGCGTTATTTTACAACGGATATTAATTAATGGCCAACGTTTTCTGCACGTTCTCGCTACGCGTCACTTAAAAGCTACTATCACACCGATTTATACATTTCGCCTAAGTATAGATAAAGATAATGCGTCCAACGCGTGTGTACGTTGCTCTACGCTTATTTCCGCAGGGAAGCTCCTATGCGAGCTTCCTACGCGAGAGAAGAGAAATGAAAAGACGCGCCCCGATTCGGGCGAAATTTTCTCCTTCTCATCTTCTCGTTTCGATCGAATCGTCACGACGATACACACAGCCGTTACGACTTTTCCATATCGCTCGTTTTCTTTTTTCTCTTTCTATCGTCGATAATAATCCCTGCGCACCGACATTAATGGCGCTGTAACGAAATCACTCTCTGTCACAGGTACAAATATTTACAAATATTTACATAAATAAGTAATCATCTCTCACAGGATACCACCGATTGAGCTCTCATGCGACGATTAATCCGATGTCATGGGGGACCCGCTGTCCGATATAACGTTCGTGCCAATACACGTTTATATATCCCTGATTCCTCTGTCTATCTGTTGATTTACCTCCCAGTGTAGTTTATTTCGCTCTATACGACCGATTATTTGCGTTCTCCGACATATTCAATCCGTGTTTTGCAGCTGGCAACTGCTCGTTCGGTTAAAATATCATTGTCCTGGCAGAATTGTCCGCGACGAATCGTCTAATTCGATTATTCGTGCTGTTTGCCCGGCATTTTTACATTGGCCGTCGCGTTGTCCGATTCCGATTCTCTAAGTTAAGAATATTCCTACTTCCGTACCGGGGAAATTTTTCTAAATGAACGCACCTATATCGTTGTTTGCCAGCTCCTTTTCCCAAAAGACTTTTTTCTATGCTTACTTAACTTAGAACAATTTTAAAACGATTTTTCTATCTATTACGATTCTGTGAATCGTTCTCAATCGCTTGATAATTCACTTGGCAATCGTGATCGAGAGAATTTTCAATACAGATGTATTCATTTCGGTGCTGAAGTTCTGTCTGGTTAAAAAACAGTTTCTAAACGAGATATCCGAAAGAAATTGTTGGGAATGATTTCGTTTCCTGACGAAAAAGACCTGAGACTAGCTTTAAGATAAAACAGAAATAATCTCCTACAATTTGGATGCTGTAGATGAGGTAGTTGGTTGTCTCGAAAGGATGCAGTAACACGTACGTACACGTTCCCCATTTGTCGAAGTCTCTGCCGCGTCTTTGGTATCTCCCCTCAGCCTCCGTATTGGAAACAACTTACTTTCATCGTGAGAACCTGACGATTTATATTCGTCTATTTCCAGTTTCACCCTCTATATGCGTGTTTTAATCATCGACATCTTCCTCATGAAGGTCTCTTCATTTCGAGGGTTGCGTCAACTGGCCGATGTCCCCCGTGTAACAGGGTGCTCCGAGGATCAAAGGACACTGTGTCTTCCTCGGGTAATTAATACCGTCGCCTTGTCACAACATTTTGCTGAGATAACTCGTAGTACCAGGCGGTGGTAGCAAGAAAGGATTGACGAACGAATGGCCACCGGCTCCGTGTTGTACCGACGCGTAACCAGACTGTTGATTGTGACTTTGCGATGAAGTACCTAGGCTATTTAATACAGGTGATCCGGTATCGTGTAATTTTCTCATGTGTTTTTTCAAATCGAAATTCCTACAGAATCCTTTGCCGCAGATCTTGCAAGAAAATGGCTTCTTGTCGTTGTGAGTATGCATGTGAAAGGTCAGATTGTAGATCTGATGGAACGCCTTGTTGCAGATGTTGCACTTATAGGCCTTTTCGCCACTGTGCGTCAACTTGTGATTCTTGTAGTTCCCCTTTTGATGGAACCCCTTGCCGCAGTACTCGCAGACGAACGGCTTGTAATTGGCGTGGATGCGCCTGTGGGTGTTCAGTGTCGAGCTTCGGTTAAAAGCTTTGCCGCATGTCGGACATTTGTGCGGCTTCTCCGCTGTGTGGATGATCTTGTGCCTGCACAGGGTGCTCGCCTGGCGAAAGCCCTTGCCACAGATCTTGCAGACGAACGGTCGAGCTCCCGTGTGAACTGGCATGTGTCTAGTCAGATTATAATGTGCGTTGAACACCTTCCCACATTCGGGACAGGTGAACGTTTTCTGTTTGTTCGTCGTGTTGAGTTCGTTGTTCCGTGGTCCGGGACTCTTCTTCTCGCGTTGGCTCTCGGCTGAAATCGCTGTTAAGCTCATTTTCGAGAAAGCTTTTTGAATGGTGGTTGGTGGCGGTGAATTCTGCGGAACGGTGGGTGTAGTGGGCGGTGGTGCTGGAAAGGCACTCAACAACGAATTCGGATGATAATAGAGAAGAGAATAGGGTTGCAAGAGATTCTGATGCCTCAACGTTGGCACGTATTTCTTGAAGGCCGATTCCAAATGCGCGGAATAAGTTAACGAAGGAATGCTAGGCGGTGGAGGTTGCGGCGGTGTCGTTTGCTGATTATTGCTCTGCTCGGTAAGACGTTTGTCCGGTTCCATGATTTTAGCGATGGAGAAGGTCAAGTTCTTGCAGGGCGCGGGTGAAGTAACCCTCTCTGGCGGAAGACTGGTCGGTGTTTCGGTCGCCATTGTACTGCCGGTTGAGAACGGTTGCATGATAGAGACCTGAAACGAAGACGTACCAGGATCAGTTAATTTTTCCGTGGATCAATTAATTTGTTTTTACGGTCGATAACAGTGACGAACCCACCCCTATATCTGAAGATCCATTTACGAGTCGAATACGCTAATTTGTGGCGTTTGTGGTACAGATAAATCTAAATCTTCAAATTTTTGTTTCAACAAGCATCTGGGGTTTCAACATTATGCATTGTTACGCAAAGCAAACAGGTTCTTTGAGACGATTATATTTTTTCTCTAATTTCAAAATCATCGATAATTTTTTATAACGAGGATACGACAGATTCGACGATAATTATAATTTTACGACTTTAAGAATTCGAGTGGGTGGCCAGAAGTAGGAATGGAAGGAGGAAGAAAGAACGATGTTTAAAAATCCATCGTAACCGAATCGACTGATGCAATTGCCGAGAAGGAACGTAGTGTACACGAGGCTTTAACAGTCGTATAATGGGGGAGTAGCCAAATCATGGCGATCAATTTGATGACTCCAAGGACTGTCGTTACGTGGTCGCTACGATCCTCCCTTCGCAGAAGTCTGTTAGTGTTTTAGTGCACGTACACGGAGAGAACTAGCGGAACGGAACCCACATGTCGGCGAATCCGAATGAAACATGTGGTACCGTTATTATATCCACTCAATTGGCCCTCGTGTTGACATAAAAAAAGTACGTTCCGCATTGAACGATGAGGGCTGACAAACGTCGAACGGCGACAAGGGAATGCTGTGTTTCGCACTTCGTCTCCAAGTTAAACGCTGATAAAAGTCGTTTAGTTTCATTCTTCTTTTTCATTGCTTCGAATGGATTTCCAAACAGAATCAAAAGGAAGCCTGATTATTTAAAAAATGATAAATCGTTAAGTGTATAGGCAACGCTATCGTTCGATATAATCACATATGCATACGCAATTTGAATGTTGATTCGCGCACAAAACAGCATGAATATACAGGTAGCCATTAAGCATGTGCAACATGGACACGGGGAATGAATGGCGGGGCTGAATGAGTCGCGAAATGGTCAGCACAGTTGAAGAGCAAGCTTCCCCGAGGTATCACGGAAGGTTTGCACGTCGAAAAGTAGAAATGTTTGCTCCGTAGAATAGCGTTATGTTTGGACTTGGAATGACGGTTAGAATTGGATAGGACTGCTGGCTGGTGGCTTCGTAATACACCCGCTTCTGTTTCATCGAACTTTACGATTCTCTTCAAAAAAAAGGAGGGAAACTCCGAAAAAACCAATGAATCTTACGCGACAAAAAATTAATTTGAAAAATGTAAAGTTAATAAGTGCGGTAGAACGAGAAAATTTCAGAGAGTACGGTAAAATGTTCGATATCAGAGAGAAAGCAAACGTGGTGCTTAACCACGATGAAAAATGCATGCTTCCAGAAACGGTGGAAATACCGAACTGCCGTCGATAGGGTGGAATATGACGCAGTGGTCCTGCCCAAAAGCTCCGCCCATTAGCTGGTACCTTTCGATTGTCCCACAGCGAAAGGCAGCCCTAATAACCGGGGAACAAGGAGTGGAAAAGCAAGACCAGTGTGAGAAGCGAGACTCGAGAAGGGAAACGATCTCCTCGCGCACCCCCGAAACGCCCCTATGACCTATAGAAAACCGTAGACGTCGACTTCATCGCCATGGAGCCGAGCAACTGTCGACTTAAATGACAAAGGATATGATTATGTGCCTTCGAGCGCTTCCAAATGCAAGTTACGACTCGTACCCTCCTTCTTCCATGCTAACTTCGATTTCCACCCTCTGTTCTCTCTCCTCCCTATGTAGTTTCTTTCGAACGTCTTTCTCACAGTCTCTAACTTTTTCCCTCTTAATGAACAAGTTACCATGCCGTCTATTCTTTGCATTTTTTCTTCTCTGCCTTTACTTCGTTTGTCTTTTTCATTCCCCTTCTCACCCTCTGCGTTACTTTCTTTCTTGCTCTCTTCTTCTGCGCCTTCTTCTCCTTTTGCGTCTTCTTTACACCATGTCCTCGCTTTTACCATTCAAACGTACGCTCTCTCTTTCTCTTCTACACTGAGCGTGTCACACTGACTCCTTCCTTGTCCGCGATGCTCTAGAGAGAGTTAGAGACAACCATTCGGTGTATTCTCCTTCTCATTCTGGCTTATCGTCACTTGCCGTTTTGTAACCCGTCGCAGTCGAGCCGGGGTGAGAAGAAGACGTAAAATGCAGGGTAAACGGTGGGGATGGAGGCGACAGGATTGGCCAACGGATCTATCACCCTCGGAAAAGTGACACGAGAGGGGAGAGTCGTATGGGATGTGGTGGGGGTTAGTATTGTTACAGTACTTAACGAGCGGCCGAGGTAATCAGTGTTGCTCCTTGCGGCAGCCGACAATTCTACCAATTTACTTCAATATCGACTGAAGCATGGCCGACCCTACTTTGGGACCATTTTGCTTCCTTCTTGCTCCATTGGAATCGATCTGCGTGAAATTTGTTAATTTTTCGTTCATTCGTGTGCATCCAATATTCATCAATCTTGTACACCAATATATCGCGCAAATCGTTTTCCTTTTTATTCTCTATCATCTGAACATCTGTTAAGTACCTTCTAAATGTTTTTACAATGACGTGAGATCGATGGGAATTTTTCGAGGGTCGTTTATACGCTTGTCGAAGTTGCGAGTACCAGCGAATGTTCGGAACGCGCGAAGGACGTTCGCGTGGTCGATAGAAGGGCTGAAACGATACCCGGCTTTCGTGAGCCACTCGATGAACACGGGAGCACCCCCGTCAGGTGAGGTTGGCGTTAAATGTACAAAGTTTACCGATGCGATTACAAATCGTCCGAAGAATTCAATCACCTACAGTAAACTATCAAACGACGACGAGCGAATCGCTGGAACTCGAAGAAAGTTGAAGGAGCTCGAAGAAACTTGAAATGGCTTTGCAAATTTACCCGCCCCGTTGTCGACCCATTAATTATCTCCTCTCCTACGCTCCGACGATCAACCTTTCATTTTCTTATTCCATTTGCTTCTTCGTTGTCTCCGCCACGACGATAATCACTTCAGTTCGTAACCAACTACCCTTTGATGCAACGTTCAACGCAGGAAACATCAATAAAATGTGTAAAATTGTAATGCGACATCGTGAAAGTAGATACACGTTTATCAAGATAAAATCAGTTAACCCCAAAACGGTAAGCAGGGATGATTCGAAACAGCGAGACTCCCCAATATGAACATTCCAAATCGGAAGGGGTGAAAGTGGGCGGATGGGAGTTTTGCGTGTACAGAGTGCATCAATCAGCAAGTCCTTCTGCGAATAATACCCGCTCATGAGGTCACACGCCTATCGCTCTTTTCCCTTAAGTGGCGATAAGGAAATGAACCGAACGAATTTTGTCGCTTAACTTTATTACAATCGTTGCTTAACCATGGATGATAGCGTAAAAATATGTCACACATTATCACCTGTCACTTTGACAGAGAAAAAAGGAAACACAGGATGTGACAAGAACAAGCCGATTAAAAACACGTTTTCTTTCAAATAAAAAGCTGGTTCTTTATATCTGATGCGAATGAAACGACGCAGTTTTCGCGCGCAAAGCTGCCAGATATTGTGTAATTTTTATTAGAACGTCTCAAGGTCCGGGAGACGTCTTTGGTGTGGAAGAGGACCATTAGCTCGAGCCACCCTTATTGTTCCATCCGTGACACCCGGTCTTCCATGATATGGCGCGTGAACAGTTGACATATAATTAGCATTTGGGGTAACGAAAGCTCGACTGAGGATGACAGGAGGCACAATACATACCCACTTGCTTATCCTCTGTCCCATAACTCGGCCACAAACCCGCCCTTTCTGTCCCGTACATCCAACGTATGTCGCGTAAGCCGATTCCAAAATTAGTCGGCTTAGAAACTTTGTAAGGGGGTCGAATTTCTCGACAAAAAATGTATTACTTTTTTCCATTTTCTCTATTTAAAAATATTTAATATGAAAGAGAAAAGTATCTTGGGTCCACGACTAGATACATAATAGAAGAGAGAACAGACAATAAAAGACAAAACAAAATTTTGTGTTCGGTCGCGAGGGTGGTAAACCGGCCGGAATTTGAATTGCAGTTGTAAGTAGAAACGAGGGTGAAATGAAAACGATCTCGTGCGTTCTTTTTCCCGGGGAATTTAAACGCACCATGACTCCTGATTTCGAAGTTTCGCGTTATGAGGAGAGGATTCGCGGAGAGGGTGATTCAAAGTTAATTGGAGAGTGGTGGTGGCAGAGGCGAAGAGAGGCGAAGAGGAATAAATTGCGAGTCGCCTCGCACGAATCGGAAAGCGGTGGGTACCCCGGTGTTATATTCCGCCGGTATATTCTGAATTAAGTCGCTCAGTTGTGCGCCGTTTACTTTGCTCCTCGACTGCTCTCGAATCGTGTACGGGGGAATGGCTTAATTTTAAGGAACTTTGCGGCCGTTCCACCAAGTTTAATTCTATCCGTCGAACAACGTTGCACCGTGTGTTTCCCAACGACATATCCCGATAATGCCTGAAAATTACCTTCCGTGCAACACGATATCTGATCGTTCTAAATTCGCGAGTCAAACTTCAAGTACAATTTTGGCAACATGCGTGGAGATTAATGGAAATATTGAGATGCTATGAATTTCTCAGATTTCTTCAGATTCTCGTCGTTTACAGAAAAAGAGCTTGGCAGAGACAAAATTTCAGTAGGAAAACTGAGCGCTCAACAAAAGGCGCATTGTTTAAAATGAAAACGAAGTGATTCCAGAGAGCCCTGCGTATGAGCAAGCGTGCAAGGGTCGAAAAAAAATTGGCGCCCACGTGCGTGGCTGTATGAATACGAGCGGCTTTCCAAAATGGCAACGAATCCCACTGGGCTCGATGCATCTCGAATTCACATAGTTCGACGTATCGTCGAGTCGAGCATGGTTGGCGGGGGGTTCACAGCTGCGCAGTCTACGGGGGTTTATTACCCCTCGCCTCGTGGCGTTTCAACTCCCGGTTGGAACACCTCGTTATCACCGATTCGTCCTTCTCGTTTCTGCCCTTAAGTTTAGTCCTAGTATTCTCGTTGGCTCTCAACGGTTTTTGACTTTTTATTTAAACTAACGGAAATATATTTTTGTATAATGTTTTTACCATTTATCGACTTTAGCAATATTCTTTGCCAAAAACAGCGATTCACTATCGTCGAAATTACGTTTACGAGAATTACGAGAATTGGAAAGAGTGAAATTAATTTATTAACATAACTGTTCGATCTTAATAGTTTCTAGGCTATTGATTCATAGAAAAACAAGCACGCAGGAGGCCATCCATTAAGTATAAAAGTGCACACGTGCCGTTTGGCTACGTGAGTTCACGATCGCCACAGCGGGCGCCTCGATTCACCGTCTGTGCGCGTTCATTTTGCATTTTCGGCGTCGTTGCTGCACCCCGCTGACAATGGCCGCGTAACTTGAGATTGTCGGCCTTCGTCAAACATAATGACGATCGCCAACGACGATCATAATAGTCTCGCGGAATAATAAGTGGGATAAAAGTCAGGAAAACAATTGGTACCGCCATTGTCACTTCGCGGCCTATTCAGTCACCCCACAGACGGCCTGTTTGCGTTGCGCTCGTTTTGTCGAGAAACTCCACGGCTGCGATGGGAATCGTTCACTCTCGCAATGGGAGAAATCAAATTATTATCGACTCGCTTGAGTCTATGATCGTTCGGCTTCCTGCGGGCTGTAAACGTACAGTGACTTTTCAGGAATCTTTTCAAGCAAAACATACGTAGAACCAAATCTTTCATGTGATGTAAAAATACAAAATTATGGCTTATCGCGCCATAAAGAATTTTTTTGGCGTCTTGAAAAATTTGCTCTTAAATAATACTTTAAATAATTACACTTTAATAATTTCACAATGTCTAAAATAAAATATATAAAATAAGCTACCTACGTACACAAAAATTATTTTCGTTCTTTATCAGATTATACGCTTAATTCTCGTCGTACCAAATTTTCGTAGTTACATCGAAGTACCTACTACTAAAAATTATATAAAATTTCATATATTTGGATCTCGTTAATTAATATATAGCAGAGGCCTCGAAAAACGAATCAATTCCTTATCGCGGTCGAGTTTACGATTCTTATAGAGCTCTGTTTCTCCATTCATATTCCCAGCCGTCTCCCCCCACTTCCCTAGACAATGTACATTACAAAAGAGGTTTTTCGTAAGGCACGCTGCGTATACACAAACGGTGGCGTACGTCTGCGAGCGCCCTTCCGCCGCTTCCGTTCACGCTATTGAATCGCGATCACGATTTTCGAAGGAAGAATGGACCAAATTCGACACCAGCGGGGGGGTACTGCGAGGATGGATAGGGGTGGCACCGGAAGTCTTGCGTGCCATTTGCCTCGTACGATATACTTATCCACGTCTTCAAGAATCATCTGATGGTGAATGAGGGAGTATCCTTGAGTGGCGCGTGCCCGGCCGGATGACGAGTCTATAGTCCACCTTTAAAATGATCAGCCTCCGCGGTATCGTATTTTCCTTTGAAAGAAACGGAATGCCAGATGACGGAACACGCCTCCTTTCCAAACGCCAAACGCTTCGACTAACCTTTTCAAATCTCTTCTAACTTTTCTTAACCCTTCTACCTTTTATTTTAACGTGGCTAATGACTATCGTTTCGACATTTATTTGCCATCACTATTAAAAAACGTAATTTTTGAAATTTCTGTTCTTCGATCATTTATAAATGTTCTTAACATGAAACTACCGGTGAAATATTTGCATAATGAATCACGGTAAAGGCGAAGGTTATTTGAAATAATTTAGCAGAGGACCGACTGAAATATTTGGTTATCGAAGAATAAATTCGCAATGTGCCATTTTCACGACGCGAGGAATTGCTCGAGGACGTCGTCGTTCCAGGGCCATCGACAAAACCGTGAATTTAATACGAGGATAGAGTCGAGACGAAACACCGTGGCACGTCTCTCCTACTTTTCCAGGATAGCGTACGATCGAGTCGAAGTTTACCGTCCTATGCCGTGTTTCTCGAAATCGCGAAATAAATTTCCTACGGCACGAACGAGCAAACAAGTCGAGCGAAGGGAGCTAAGGCATGAATAGTCACACGCAAATCCCGTCACGGCTATTGGTTCCTTATCAGATATCAGTTATGTGGTCGATTTGGGGTGCGTGCAGCCTATTACATCTGTGATCCATTGATAAGCACGTCAAATCCGCCAACAACACACTCCTGGCCGGGCGAACCGCCATTCGAAGCCCCTCGAAACCGCACTTCCTTGCTACTCGAATCGATTACTGAGACCTTCCACGATTGGAGTAGCTTCGATTCAACCTGTCTTACGGCGTGTCTCAATCACTCGTCCCTCCATTCTATCATCGTCCTTCTCCGTCCACGAAATTATGAACTTCTCCCATCATTTTCAAGTTGATCGAGTGCTCTCGCCGATTATGTACAACTTTAATTTATCAGAAATTCATCGATATTATTATTATACCATAGTGTTCAGAATTGAAGTTCCGATAAAAGGACTGTTCAACCCTTTAAGTATGGCTACATTTTTGTTAACATTTTCCTTTAAACGTTACAAAATGACAAATCTAATATCATTATCTATTCAGGATAGCTGTATTTAAAGCGTTAAGGTTTCAAGCCTTGTTCAGTGAGCAAATTTTTCCAATCTTTTACTAGCACTTTAACTATTTAGAAATATTAAGTAACGATATACGATGCCCTATATATCAAGCATGAACTCGTTAAATTCGTTAACAAATTTTAGACATCAAGAGAAAGATGTGTGAAAGACGTCTTGTTACGATCGTTGATCGCACGTATCCCCTTCTAGGGGTTAAGTGTCTACCGATTCTGACGGGTTAAAGTGTTGGAAAGAACTAGTCCGACGGCTGCCATCTGCCACCCCCAACCCCCGGGGGTTTTTAGCGGAGAACGCAGGAGCAGAGAGTTCGGAGTTCTCGCGAGTGGCTTGGACGGCTCAATGCCTTTAACCGTCTCTTGGCCACCCTCGAGAAATCACCCTCTTCCTCTCTTCCTGTCTGTCTGTCTGTCTCTCTCTCTCCCCCGTCTTTATCCTACCGCGAACCATAACGCAAAGCTTTTCATACAAGATTATATGGAATATTACGTATTAAATGTCGCAATTCGCTTTCTGACCTCACCCGCCTCTTTCACGTTCTCTCTCAGCTTTCTCCTTTCGTTCTCCCAACGTTCAAACACCAAGGAAAACGATAAGGGAGAGACCCTTGCGGAAATGGTTTACTCAGAAAAATTGGAAAAGACACACAGCATTGAACGGTCTGTTATATTTACTCGCGAAACGATCCTTGGCTTTTCTTCGCTTCTCAAGGATCTGGGAAGGAGAAGACAGGTCTCGTTTCAACGTCGAAATGAAAAGTGCTTGCCATGCGTGGTCGAAAAGCAATCGAGACTCTGTCTGAGTTGATTCGTTTAGACTTCTTTCTTATAAGTAATGCACAGAGGTTTATGCATTTACGGAGAATCTAATGATATGAAAATGCACAGGATGCACGTAAGGAACGTATGAAGTATCTAAATTACAGTAGCTACTCGTTATTTTTAATCTGTGCGTAGAAATTATTTCTTTATTTAAGTTCGTAAAAATCTTAGTTTGCATAAACTTCAAGAAACCTTTCTTACATCTTCTAATTTCGGATAAAATAATCTACCAGTGAAAGGGTAAAAACCCTGATTCCCTTTCAACGATAAATCTACTCTGTATAGTACAACGAGCGACGGAGGATGAAAACGGGATGAACGAAGACGGAGAAACAGCCATACGACACACAAAAAGTGTCGTTCGTACGACCCACTCCCCCAATTTTGATCGAGCTCGAAGCAGCTGGCTCGGCTCGTGAATTCCATTTGAATAATTCCATGGCTCTGGCGCGTGCCGACGCTTCGTCTGGACCTTCGGCTCGATCGGTCACGAGATTCGTCTCTTTCCTCCGTGTCTCGAATCTCATTGGTCCATCGTAGTAAAGACACGTGGCCGGATGTCGGTCTATTACCTTCCAAGGGTTTCCGCCTGCTGATGAATAATACCGTCTCGCCTCGTACTGAAACGCTCGCCTTTCGATCGATCCTTTGTTCGTCTTTACGTTCCGTCTTGACTACGCCTGGCCGCAAAGGTGTGCACACGGAATTCGAGATCGCTCTAATTTCATCTCTCGTAGGAACTACCTTTGTCAGATTAATTTTGCAGCCTCGCTTTTCGAAATCGGCTTTCCAGCTCGATGGCTCGAGATTTGTTGATTAAAGAGAGGATTAATCAACTGAACAGGATAAGAGGTTCATCAATTGAAGAGATCAGCCATGTTTAAGTCATAGGTTCCTTTTTTGAAGTGTAGGTAATGTCAAAGAAATGAGTAAAAAAAGACCATAGCTAAGACATTTTGTAATTTAGGAAAATCGTATGTAAATTCTGAATCGTTTTAGACGAAAGAGTTTTCGATTGTAGTGATTTCTGAGATTTGTAACAATTAAGCCAAAGATCAAATCAGCGACGTCGGCTGTGAGAGATCAGGCAAAGCCCTCGAGAACCGAGCGGTCTTTGCTCTGTAATCGAATTCAATCCGAAATTTGTAAGGACGAGGAAGAGGAAGCGAATAAAGAAAAAGACGGGGTTGGTGAGCCCATAATCAAAGTGACCACTCGACGATTTATGTGATAAACGGGTGGTAGGGTCGCGGAAGGGGGATGTGGTCTACGTCGATGGAGGTGAGAAGTTTATTTAAGACCAAATCATCCTTCGTCGATTAAGGTAAGAGAGGGTGCGTGCAACGGGGCGACGGGGATGACGTTGTAAGAAGAGAAGGGAGAGGGCGGTACGTGTTATTGCTTGTATTGTGGCGCAGCCCCTCGAATCGTCAGTAGGGGTTGGTTTTAGTCGGCAAACTCTCCCCGGAGACTTCCAAGTTCTCGTTGCCGTTAAACGGGACGCTAACATGGGGACTCGAGTGAAAGCTACTTGTTGGCCAATACCAAGAAAACACCATGAAATATCTCATAGATAAAGAATATTTACCATGTTCCTATATATCGCCAGTTTCTTCGTACCATTTATCCGTAACGTGAATTTGATATCTGCTTTATCGAAAAATTAATCATTCTCACAAATGGCAAGATCGTTTCTAGAAAGTCGACGAAATAAATTCCATTGCTTAAACACCGGGAAATCTCCAGTTTACCTTGATTCACGTGTACGGCTCACGAAATAAGCGTTAAAAAGTCCGGGAACCCTCGAAACAACAAGGGACTCGAATAAAACTCGTTTAACAGATGCACATGCCGCCTTTACTCTCTCAGATAGACAATCACGAAACCGAACTGACAGGCAGCAACAACGCGAAAGGATATTTTTCTGCAGCAACCGTCTGGCCAGATCGATATCGTCTCCTTAACATGCCCGTAGCAACTTGTCCGCGAATAATTTCCTTATCTCGAGGGCGAGCATTATGAGCCCGTGCCTGGCCCCGTAAATATTTTCTGTACAGGTTTCTTTCTCTTTCTATTCCTCCTTCTTCTCGCTTTTTTTTTCTCCTCTACATAGAAGCATTCCACTTCTCACCTTCGCAGCGGGTGCCTCGTCGAACCGAAATTTCCCCAACTCGACCTCGTTTGCATTAATTATCCTTCGCTGTATTCCGTCTTGCGCGTAATTGCGGATGCACACGCACGCTTCAACACACTGACTCACCCACGCGCATACACGTATACTCACACACGGCAAACGTCGTCCAACCGTACGCGTTTATCGCTGGCATAGCAGATATATATCGGGTTATATCAATCTTGCTAAGTGAGCAATGCATATGCTTATGGCGACGGAAGGTTTTCGACAGGCGGCAGAGAGGAACAGAAAGACGGAGAACGAGCGAGAGCGTGGGCGTAGAATGCCCACTGGGCATCCTTCTTTTTATGCATATGTATGCATATGTATGCACACGCATGCAACACCGGCCGGATATAAACACCTGCCCATCATGCTCACCTATGCGTCCCGGTCTTCGTCCACGTGTGAAAGGCCCTTTAAATTCTAACGGGGGAGGTCGGAATATTTATTGCCAAAGGTGCTACCGCGAGCGTTTATGATGCACGGTGAATTAACGATACCAATTAGCCGCAGACAAAATCGACATTGTCGCGTTATCTCGCACCTGATGAGGATTATAACAAGCTTCGCTTGCAAGCGTTCTTCATCGATTGGTATTTATGTAAATCCCCTTTCATAACTTTATCGAACATGATTTTGATATCCTGATAATATGAGGATGCGAATGAACGCGGATGTCGAGATCGTTTCGTAAAAAAAAATTATCAGTTGCCGTTTTAACGAGAGTGGATTCATCCTGGTCCGTCGAAGCTGATAGTCCACGAGGACACGAACAAGAAAACCTCATCCACGTTTTGAAAAGCACTCAGTATCCTGAGCAGCGAATCTTATCTGATGCCGAGAGCTGATTGATATCGCGATATAGCCCTCGAGAGGGAGGTTTGAGTCTCATCCACCATAAACCATCCCCATCGTCAGCTTTATGAACTGGCTGCGGAGGCGGGGACCAGTGGTGAACATTTAGTGCCTTCGAGGTAGGTACACATTTAATCATAATCTAATATTTAAAAGGTAATTTCACGGCCTGTTTACTTCCTACGATCCACCCTCTATATCCCGTTGTCAGTTTTTCCTCCCTTCTTACGTGCATACCTTCGACCACCATGAATCGTGAGAATTACGATATTTTCGACAAATTGATTCGATTCTATCGTTTTTGTGCTTTTCGGTTAGAGTTACTGTTACTCAAAAAGTGTCGAATACAACGCGTTGTTTGTAGTTGTTCTTTTTCGTTTTGCCTGGCCAACTTAAATAGAAGCGGTAGGTTAGTATTCGCGGAATAAACACAGAAATACGAAAAAGCGAAAGGCGATTGTTTGTACCAGGAGAAGTCAGGTATCGCGAGCAAATTGTAGACACGATAGACACGGCCACGTCCACGTGGCGGTATAATGAAAAAGCTAATATATTCGTTTACCGCTCGTAAACAAGCCGGGCATTGTTATTATCACGAGCAAGCCATTGCGATTAATCGTCTGCCGTTGATTCATTCGGCTTAATTTATACGTAAATTATACCCGGTCGCCCTTTCGGTGCTCAGTGAATAAGCATGAACTTCCGGCGTCCATAAACTTCTGTTACATTCTAGCCGTCCTCTGTTACTTCTACTCGAGCACAAATTTCTTCTTTGCAATGGTGAAATAATTTTAAGTGGGAAAAAGCCCGAAAAATGACGTTCTATGGTTAAACAAATCTACAGTGAAATGAAATTAGAAGAAATAAAAGAAGTAGGGGCGCAGACAGAAAGGAGTCGTCTCACCATTTCCGGAATTCGGTGTTTCCCATCATATACCAGATCATTTACTCGCAGATACTGTAGCGCGAGTAATCGTAATGATATTTCATATCCATTTCTACCATAATTATGTCTAAATATGTGTAGTTTCGTGATAGATAATTTAAAAGAAAATGTCGAAGGAACGCATTGCACTGTAACGAAGGTTTCCCGTAACGCAAAAGATTCACGTAGCAGGATCGCAAAATACTTACACGATAATGCACTTTAATCAGCGTGCGAGATATATCGCGTGAACGAGGTCGTCGGCTAATGGAGGAGCGCATAAAAATTAAAATAGCAAATTGGTGACATGGAGGCCTCTTGCATATGCATAGGTCGCGCGAACCTTCGTGTGAAGTTCATTCAAAACGGTTGGTTAATTAAAGTAATCGAGATAATCCGAATAGCCGAGTAATTAGCTACTAATGGTATTTATCGACCACCAAGTTCTTCTTAAACTGTAAAGCAAGGGCTTCCAGTTTAAAACCTAAACTTAATTCCAAAATAAAGTTTCAAGATTTTCAAGAGTAATTGAACAGAGTTTAAGAGTAATAAAAGGGGACACGACGAAAAGATAACGAAGATGAAGATGAAAAGAATTAAAAGGAAAGCAAGGTTAAGTTCGATCGAAAAACATAGCGGCTTAAACAGTCGTTAATACGATGCGTGTTAAATTGCATTACATCTGCTTATTAGTCACGGCACGGGCAAGCCGCATGCGACGTTGAAAAGGCAATCGTGTAATACGTCATAATTTCCATAGCGTGACTGGACACTCCTCCGGTGCCCTCCATGCAACATCACGTTAACACCTATACATGGGAATTTATTATTTTCCCGTGTCTTGTGAAAACATACCTCCTTGCTTAGCGTCTTATCTGCTCTATAATTAAGTGACAAGGAGGAAGCAGTTTTCCTTAAACATTAGTTCATTCCTAAATTCCTCCCCAAACTTCTCCACGTCCTTTCATTTTTCAAGCTATAATATAATGCGCGTGGAATAAAATATCGAGCAAGAAATACAAACAAAGTTTCTTCTATGTACATATATAATTATTTTCAACGACGGAACTCATAACTCTTGGCTGCCGTTCTAACTCTATAGAACGTGTCAGATACATTTTTTCTAACGCGATAATCATGCGATAGCGGAGCTTCTTTCCTGGCCAAGTGGCATCTTTTTTATGGCTCGCATTTATTCCCTAATTAAAATGAAGACCGTGCGGGTGAAGTACTTTTTACACCACCCCTTACCTTCACGCAGAGTCGAATGAAGGAACTTTTCTTGCCACGCCGATAAATAGTCCAGATACACATTTCGACGCGGCGAATCTCTTTCCTCTACACGCTGGAACGCGTTTATGGAAATGTTCAGCCACATTGTGGCGTTCCGGCCAACGGGTTTCCATTTGTGGACGGCAACGATTTTCTCTTTCTGTCGATCTGAAACTAGCCGACGTGAAGTTCAAAATATTCTTCACGACTACCGTTTTTTTCTTATTTTTTTTTTTTTTTTTTTTGCTTTCAAAACGCTTTTTACAGAAATGGTAAGAAAATACTGTCTGCGAGGAAGTCGAAACGAGGTTTTACCTAAAGTAAACGACCCGTGATGATCCGCCAGAGTTGCATCACCTGCCCACGGCTCGTATATATTTACTATAAAGTCCGAACTCGTCGCAAGCGAGTCAAATTAATGTCTTCGTTCGTTTCGAGATAGGACAGCGGGGGTTGGGCCGAAAATCGATATCTTTGATCTGGTGTTAAAGACTGGATACGTCGCACCTTTCGTTACCAACGAATGTTCGCGCCGATAATGGAACAGGCCGCGAAATATCGTCGTTCAATTAAAATCGTTTCGAGGAGTAGCTGATAGAATTGCTCGATCGGTGTCACGAGCGTTGTTCTAGTGAAATTCGACGCTGCAGATTCTGCTAAACGGGTAAATGGAGCGGTTGATTAATTTTACATAGATTAGCGAACGAACGAGCCGCGTGGCCGATCCTCGTTTTTCGAAGGCACGCTGAATACACACGATCCTGCCACGCGGAGAACCGAATTAAATTGATCTCGGTGAACTTTTTGTTTTTCAGAATTCTCCGATTGGATACGATTCTATTCGAAATCGCAGAGGAACGACACACGCGTTGCTTCCACGATTCGTTACTTTTTCCGGTTAGCGTTTAGTGGTCTGCGTAGGAATTTAAAAAAATAGAAAAAGAAACATTCAACAAATTACGGGATCGATCTTGATTTGGCGAATAGAATACGATGAGACAAATCGATTGAAAATATCGTTGGAGAAATCGAGAGGATTTGCCTTTAAAGGAGTTCCACTGAAAGCTCAGACTGGGATCATCGAATAAGCAAAGGGCACACTGGTACGATGAAATTCGAGGTTACGCCGAGAGAGGAAGTAGTGCATTAATTTCGAGTTACCCCTTGAATATTCTCCAACCCCCGTACATGTGACCACTACACGACGAGCACAGGACTTGCGAGTAGCAGTTACCCCGAGGTGTTCGGGACGGCTGGTAATTTGTAGGTAGATATACGATAGACAATAACACCGGTGAGGGGCGGCAGTGCCGACTAATTTGTTTATCATAACTTTATCTTGATTTATTACACCCACGGTGCGCGCCTGTCTCATAGTGCCAATTGTGCGCGTTCATACGCACCCTTTGACGTATTTACACGTGCACGAATTAAAAAACGATGGCCGGAAAAATGCTCGAGCGATCTTATTCTTGAACGATTCCTTCGCTCTTCGACGACTCCTTGATTCAAATTAAATGCACATTTTACAAAAATCATAAAAATTCCGTTTATTCCTTAAATTGAAAGGCAACAATTTCAAAAGCTCAATGATTCATCAAGCCGGTTAACAAATTCCCCAGTTAACAAAATGGATTCGTTATCGACGTTGTATCCCACAAACTTTAGTGTCTGCAACTTAATCTTTCAAACTGAAGAAAACAACTCGCGTTCCGAACGAGAGATTACACGATCAACGATTCCCCGGGAGCAATTATAGATTCCCCGATTGTTTCATCGCGCGTAAATTATCAGTGAAAAAATGCAGTCACGCTACCTGACTGGCCAGCAACAAGAAAGCAACGCGACAAGATAAAAATCCGCGAGCGCGGTGGCGGCCGGCGCTCGCATCGAGAAGCTAATTTTTTAAAGAGCACAGCGAGAAGGGGGTGCGAACAGGCGGAGCAACCCTTAGCCACGCTCTATCCCTTCCTTTCCACCCTCTGTCTATCTTCCTTCGTTGCAGCTCGATCGGTGTGCACGCAAGGCCTCTGCAAGAGCTTCGTGGCCAGCTCGTATTTCTCACCCTCC
Source organism: Bombus affinis (assembly GCF_024516045.1). Lineage (NCBI taxonomy): Eukaryota > Metazoa > Arthropoda > Insecta > Hymenoptera > Apidae > Bombus > Bombus affinis. The sequence continues at coordinate 5,815,083 of NC_066355.1, read as the reverse complement.
AACAAGATACCAACCACCTTTAGCCCCATCCTCGACCTCGCGGCCACACGTACTGCCGCACACATCTAACGCACGTACATACCCACACAAAATTCGAGAGGGTAGATAACGTCTTGCATGTATGTACGTGTGTTTCGGTACGCGTAACAGTGCGAGTGTACCGTGCGAGTGACTAACCTGTGGTACACCTACACGTATACGTCTAGAGACAGATATCGTCGTACGTGTTCACGCACGGTATCCAATACAGAGGCAACATACTAAGACACGAAAGGGCGTACAGGTATAACCGACATCCACCCGCCACGATGTAAGCCCTGCAACGCTGCGAGTGCTATCTAGCTAACTATCGCTGATTCTCGGCGCGAGACGGGTTCACGGGGAGAGAAGGAAGGAAAACAGGCGGAAAGGGTGGTCTTCGGCTCGTGGATCGTTTAAAACAGAGCCTGCTACGGGAACACTCTGGCGCATCCGTGAAATATTCCGCCAAGAAGGTTCGTTCTTCGATCGGTAAAGGAAGATTGTTTATTGCCTTCGGCATTGTATGATATCGTATCAAGGAAATTCATTTTTTTAACGCATCTTTGTTGGTGAAAATTATTAATGGCTGTTTGAATTTGTCGAGAGTACAGGGATGATAATCGTTTTGCGCGAAAGCAGGTGTCAACGAGCAGAAATTTAAACAAAAGATGGAAAGTACTTTGGCAAGTGACAGGAAATTTGGAAGTCTCTTCGCGAACGGTTCAACCCCTGTTTGGATACTTGAAATACTTAGTTCTGCTCGCGTGATCTCCCCCAAGTTTTAATGTTCCGCCGGTGTCTCTTGGAAGGTACTTTAACAAGCGCGCAACGAATTTTAAAATTCCAAAGCGAAGTTTCTTGGCTGTCGCGCGACGACTATTTGTCGCCAAATTTTCGAAATGAAATCGAAACGAGGCGGAGAAGGGAGGACGTGAAAAGATATCGAGAGAGCGTTGATATTTACACAAGACGATGTTCGACAAATTTGTAACGTCGAGTAGAAGGCAAAGAATGTGGAAGAGTACAACAGAAACTAGAGCTTAACGTCCGGTAAGACCCAAGACTACACGGGGCCTCCTCAAATATTAGCGGAGGACTGCGGGGTCCCCTTTGAACTCGAATCCCCCAAAATTTCTATGGTGAATAATCGGAGACAGCTGGCACGATGCGAAATCAAGTAGCGTAATAATGCCCCGAAACTTCAGCATCCAGAGCGGGAAAGAAATAAAATGAAAAAGAGGAGGAAAATGCACGGGCTCCCTCGGATTCGAGTATCTCCCCCGTCTTACCTCCATTGCTTCTTATTTCAAATATTTACAGAACGAAAATATCGGTTGAAGTTGATTCTTCGCTTGCTCTCGATATGAATTTTCATTCGTTAAAAATTAGCCGAAAAAGAAACGTTGAAAAGCAGTCAATTAGAAGAGCAATAATCTCTGATTAATTTACGACCGATATTTTCTTGTTTATAATCCCCATCAAACTCGAATGCCTTCCCCTTCTCTAATCTTTCATTACTTGTTAATTAACAGCACACATCGTCGGAGTAACGAGAAATTTTCGGTGGCAGGTTCGTTTATCTCTGTCAATAAAACAGCGAACGCGGAACACCATAAGGGCACGAGCATAAACGGGACCAGAATCGACTAATAAAGCGATATCTCTGTATTCGAAGGGATACGTGGCCACATCTCAGCGGTCTGATCTGCAATTACCATCTCTATATAGCAACGAGCCGTTTCAGCCGTGGCCTCTCGCGAATAAATGACATACACCGCACGCGTGATAGGTATGCTAATCGTGTGGCCCGCTGTAAAATTTGCTCGTCAGCTGCGCCAGTTACGATCACCGACAAATTCGATACAACGAAATGAAATTGTGCCTTTCTTTCTTCCTGCAATTTCGTCGTGAAACTGCGATCAATTCGAATACAAACCCGATCTCTTTCTGTAAAATCTTCAAGCATATTAATCAGTAAAAGGACAAGCGCATTTCTGTAACATCAGATTCACCCGACTATATGATAAATGAGTTACTCGGAAGTCAAACTTATCAAAATTTCTTAATTTTACTATTCCGATAATTATTATTTTATTCGCTATCAGAATTTATTATTTTATCGTTTAAAAACTCGATGCAGCCGATCAACGATCAGCCTCTAAGTATCTCGATTCTAGGTACAGCAGATCTCCGTTTATACGAACTTGCTGATGGACAAATAGTTCATATAATTAATTCACATAACAGGAGTTCATCCTCGAATGAATAGATCGAACCAGCAAGAGTTCGTTTAATCAGGCACTAGATAAAATTTCTTTCAAATAAATGGAATTTACATAAACGTAGTTTTGCTGTGCCAGAAAAAGTAATCAATTCACGCACATGTGACGCGCGAAAAAGGCACCGTCTAGCATGCCTTGGATAAAAGAAAAGCCTGAGGAAACTGACGAAGGAAGAAAGAAAGTGACGGAACCACCCTGGTATCGGGCAGTTTATCCCGCGGGAGGAGCTACGATACAATGAATAAAGAACGAAGCAGCTTGGTCGAGTGAGCCCTATGAACGAGGCCTTATTGGGATATTAATCGTCGTACCAGGCGAACGCCCTGTCCCCGAGTGTTTGCACGAGGTTTGAAGAGGCTGCAACACCAAAGCTGCCTTGCAGCGAAACCCTCTCCGTAAAACCCCCTCCTTTTAAGCGCAACGAAACACTACAAGACCCCTTCTCCGAGCCCCTCCAACGTGTTCCTCTTTTCGAGCCCCGTGATACTCGAAAAGCCTAAGTACTACCACGCTCGAATACTGCTCGAATACTTCGGACACGCTCGAACCCCGAGCCACTTAGGTAAAGCTTGCGTACACGTTAGAGGTAGGTAGGTACGTAAGTTGGTAGGCTTGATAGCCGCGTTGCACGAATGCTTCGAAATAATGGGCCGTCGATCGGCCGCGCTTGTTTAGAAAACATAAACCGGGCGAGCTAATTGTTCGCTAATTTCCAGTGCCACTTGTACGGCCACTCGTCGATTAATGCGTCACGGTACGTGTACAGGGTGGTTTCTTTCTTAGAGAGAATCTCGTCAACGAAAAAAAACTTCACGTGTGTGATTTTCTCTCCACGATACATGTTACCGGGCGCGTTGAAAGCATTTCGAAAATGGTCTTTGATCTCCACCGCTCTTCGTCGATCCGACGCTTATCCTGGATAGGAATCGCTCCAATGGGAACGACGCTGATACGGTTTTGTGTCTTGGATTTTTATGGATTTGTTAGGTGCTTTGATTGATTTCAATGGGTGCTGATAAGACATGCTTTTATAAAACATCGTAGATTTTTTTTCAACCGATGTTCTATTACAATTTATTGAAATTTATTGGCGTGACAATTTGCGTGTCCTTGATGGAAATATATTCTGCGATGGAATGTGTACTTGTATCGTGTCAGCCCGACAAGATATTCGTGCGCGACGGGCGTTTTAATCCATTTAGTTAGCAGCCTGAAGGGAAGAAGTTCCTCCGTTTCATCCACTTATAAAATCTGGCTAATTGTGCTATGTCATCCGTATCGTAATCCTCTCCAAATTATTTGATTTTGTACGTACAATCTGACGAAATCTGAATGCGCGATCTACGTATCACTGATTCCCTTTCAAAGATCATAATGTCTCACAACCGGTATCGAGATCTCTACGAAATTAAATTCCTTCGAGGGCAATTTTTGAAGAATAGCGATTTATATTACAAGTGCATCGATATCAAACTCTCTGCTTAAGAAAATTTATCGGAGGATAATTTTTAAAGGAGCTATTTATATCATACTTAGTTATTTATATTACAAGCGGAAATAAATCAAGTACTTACAGAATACGTGAAAATTTAGTAGTAGCCCGATCGAATCGAGTTCCGTGATCTGAACACGTTCCGGTCCTCCGATAATCCCGAACACTTTCACCCAGACAGGACTCCCAGAGCAGAGTTCAAACTTCCCGATGAAGTTGCAGCATCAGCGTCTTTTCTACTTGATCTTGCAGTTCGTTCGTCTAACGCGACATTGCAAAACGAGAAACTTCTTCTGGGTCACCAGTTCAAAGAAGCATCGAAACTCATGACGATACGCGACGACCCTCGACAGGTCGGCATCTACTAGAACAAAGTCTCTCAAATTAGCCATCGACATTATCGAAAGCTCACGATCAATCTTTTCGCTTCGATTTTCGACTGTGCGCCATTGTCGCAGGGACGCTTGACACTGAACCTCTCAGCAAATTAATATTTCCTGTTGCTCTATTCGATTCACGTTCATCACATCGACGGATTGAATGCCTGCTAACCTTTGGTAGTCTTTGATACGAACCAGGTGTATTACTTAGAGGTGCGATTTGAACTTTTTCACTCCGAATAACGAAATTCTTCGATGGGAAAGTTGCAAAGTTTAGGTTTCAGAGTAGCCAAGCGCCCAAATGTCAGCCATTCCGGTCAAACGTCGCAACCACTCGGCTTCTCCGTTAGGAACGTCCGTTCCTAGAATCCATCGCTATCTTCTATGCCGTCTGCATCCTCCTAAAACTTCCTTTTTAGCGAAACAACACTGTTGATTGGGCACAGACGATAGGCTCGCGTGTACAGCGGCCGGATGTCGCTCTCACCGTTTGTCCCGTAATCTCATAGCGAACCAAGCACACAACGGATCACTTCGGACTTTCCTCGATTCTTTAACAAAAATTTTTCCTCGCGATGCCGTGGAAATGGTTGATCGCTGATCCCTGGCAGATGATCGACGGAGATCACGAACGATCCGTTTGCCGTTGGAGGCGCCGAGTTTGCCGCTGCTGACGTGTGTGCGGTGGCTGCTAGCGAAACCCAACGGAGGTTTCAACTGCAGACAGAAGGGTGAAGGGAGGTCACGAGTCGAAGGTAACAGCAACCACCAATGGGGCGGTACTAGGGGCGGAGCAAAGAGCAACCTAAAAACACGCCCATCTCGTTGCATGATCATAAGCTGCAACACCCCAAGGAATGCTCCATCCCTGTTCCACTCTGTCTCCTACTATCGTTCGTCTTTTCCTCTACGGCTACAGCCGGGCCACCTTTTCTCCCCATTTTTTTCCCTCTTTTTTCTCATTCAATTGGGACGAAGGCGACACGAAGCGCGGCGACGTTAAAAGTGCAGGCGAACGACGACCAAGTTTCCTTGCTCGCGTTCGACGCTCTTCATCGATCCCTCTTTCTCCTTTGATCAGTCTCGCTGAGATTACGCTCTGCGATTCCATCGCTTTGCCATCTCCAGAGACGAACACGGAACTGTATTCCAAAATGGGATTCCTTCGTGCTAATAATCTCATCAAGCATCTGTCTTCGTGTCACTGATTTTAAGAACGTTCTTGAGATGCGTTTAAATCTCACTCGTCGACTATACAAACTCGGTTTTTTTCAAATTCAAGGCATTCCATCTCGATACTTCCAGAAGAATGTAATTTTGCATCCTCTTACGTAGAAACATACGGAGAAACTTGCAAAAAGACGTATTAACGAACCGAGTGGTAGGTGTGCTTATTAAAAAAATATTTGCTTAGAAATATCCGGCGAAAGGTGAAAGCTGGCGGTGAAATGCATTGAAAAGATTCCCGTGACGGTATACGAAGGGTGAGTTGCATCGAGCCTCGACACCGGCGGGGGTTAGAAGCGAAAGGAGAGATAGAGAGGAAGAGAGAAGGTTCGGTTCGAGGGTCGACGAATGAGCCAGCGAATGAATACCGAGTATGGATTCGTGAGGAGCCAATAGGGGTGCACGATGTCCTCCCTCGTTTGAGAAAGCCACGCCAATCGTGGGCGTCCGTCACCCTGCGGGCTTTTCCTGAGGGGTGGCGATGGTAGAGACGCATAGCTGGCTTCAAGGGCTCTACCTGGCTGGCTGATAAAGACAGACAAACCTCTGTCTTCTGTGGCGGATCATGCCAGCTTTGCCAGGCAGACGACCTCGTAGCAACCACACCTCCACCTTTGCATCCACTTTCATTCACTTACAACCACTTTCTACTGACGCCAATGCTCCGACGCCTTTTCTTAGATTACGCGCCCGTTTTCTACCCTCTTCCGCGTCTACTGTGATTAACGGATTATGGAACTCCGCCGATGGAACCGAGAGAAGACTGAAAAACGGGATGGCTCGGATGGAAAACGCGAGTACATTTTTCCATGTGTGTTCTTTTCTACATGGAATTAAAAACGGGCATTTCAGGCGGGTGGTAAAAAGATACGATAAGTTGATTATTCGTTAATTTGGTTAAACGTCGAAATGTTTGCTTTAACCATCGAGGCTTCTCTCGGAACGTTAAAAGAATTGTTTGTAGCGTTAAAGGGTAGGAAGGTGTATTAGGGATCCGATTGGATGCGGCCACGCGTTATTTACAAATCTTATATCGAACAAGCTTTTATCCGAGGTTCAAGTGCGAGGGATATAAAGCTGAATTCATTGTTTGTTTCGCGACGAGTTTGGCACTGGCACACGTGGCGCGTCATGCGACGAACGTGTCCGGTGCAGTGTCATACGCAACCACTCGAAAGACAAAGGAAAATTTATATTCCCGATATCGACAGCGCAGTTTTTCCATTGTCGTTGATAGCGTTCGTCGCTGATGATATTCGTATGCGTACAAAAATCTGGCATAAAGGGATCGAAGTTCCAGGGAAACGTAACAGCCTGTCACGCTTCCTGGAGCAATCAATTTCAATTTCTCGTCCGCATTGTATACTTTTATTGTTTGCCAGCCACGTTCATGCACGTTCCACGTATATTTGCGTCTCGGTCGAACGAAGCAGTAGCCAGGAGTGTCGGCGAGTAATCTCGTTTCCGCTTGGTCCACGAAGTTAAACTCCGTGCATTGGACCCGACTAGCAGTGTTCTCGTGTCCACATCTCGTTTCGTTTCCCTTCACCGTCCTCTTTCCAGGGAATCGTCCGCGGTAACTTCGAGGGGGAGTTAGCCCGGACAATATATCAGTTTACAATGATAAAAAGCAAACACGGGAAATAACGCGAGGAATTACTGAACCAAACAATATGTCCCTCGTCTCTGGAGAGACTGCGTATATTTCGACCGAGCAGCTCGGCAGCAGCCGACGGAGGGTGTGTGCCAACACATTTTCCTTACAATGCGTCACGATTTCGTTTTATTCGCGACGGGGCGATACGACCATAGGGACATCGAGAATAGACTCATTATCACCCGCCAAAGTGGATGATCGGTCAAGTTGGCTCAATTATACCGGTCTGATTTTCTTTTCTTTTTATCAGAGATAGATTCTTCGAGAAGTATCGACTTTCGATTAGATTAGTCGCGTTCCAAACGAACGAAATGTCGGACTTTGATGGTAAAAAGTATTCGTCGTACTAAAAATGCAAGAGGCCATAGCGTCACGTCACCTCGAGGGATAGAGAGACGAAAAAGATGACTAAAAATTGGTACCCTCTTGCTCGCGGGTGCCTCTTGGTGGGTAGTACTCATGTAAGCAGTGACTAGTGAGGTAAACTCAAGTGTCTGAGGGGAAAAGGGAATACGGAGGACTCAGGGATGAGGAGTGGTCGTCGCTAGTGGGTGTAAGGAATGAAGGGATAGTAGTGAACCGAGCTATGTTGCCTACGGGGGATGGAAGAGGGATGGTTTTTCCTCAGTCTGAGCATTCCGTAGACGATATGTTTGCAGCTAGGCTCACTTCGTCTCGGTTCGCATGCGGCTTGTATTCCTACTCTACACACGTACAATCTCTCTCTCTTTCTCTCTCTCTCCCAATCTCTCATCGGTCTCTTTTACTCCAGTTCAGGGAACTACCCTCTCTCTACTTTCTAGCTTCCTTTTTTTTCCCGTTCGTCTTCTTTCTTCCTTTTCTCTCTATCTGCGCGGCGGCGTACACGCGGGCCACCGGCAAGAAGTAGACAATTCACAATTAGCAAACACAAACAGAAGTACGAGTGGCTTCAAGTTGCTTGGGACGCGGTGGCAACGGGCTTAGCCGGAAGCAAACGGTGGGGTAGGGACTTCTGGGATGCGAAGCGACTAGCTTGGCAGTCCCTGAGCGTCAGCCTCCGCTCCAGAATACTCTTCTCAACTCCCGGCCCAACAGAGACCGGCGAAGGCGCATGTATGTTCTGGAAATAACGGGTGTACTCTCTGACGTATCTTGATTGCTCAAATTCCAAACGAATCTATCCGATTCAACCTTAAGACCATTTGGCGAGTCCGCATACTACTAGATACACTGTGTTCGTATTTTCCATCTGTATCAAACTATCGATTCTTCAACTTCTTTAACTATTTGCTCAATAATCCATCGAATCAGATAAAATTATGTATACGAGAATTCTTTTGCTGATATGCACATATATATATCGTATAGAGTTTGATGATACGATTTACATTGTCCATAATGTTAGAAAATATTTCAACCAGATCTCAGAATACTGTACTTTCCGATCGATCAATCGTACAGTTTTATGATTACATCTGGACGTACACCCGGTATATACGCGCATCGGACTCTCGCCGTTGCGTTGGAACACTTGAAGCCCCAACCAGTTACGGCAACAATAGGCTTTGTCTTCGCGCCGTCGGCGCTCGCAAATTGGTAGAAATCTTGATTAAAGGTGCAATTCCGCTGCTGCCTACGGACAAATATGAATTGCACCCCCAATGCCCCCACCCTCTCCCACCCCGCCCCCTTTTTACCGTTTCGACAAATGAAAATGGAAAAAACGTGTTGTGCTATACTTCTTACGGCGCGACAAGTCTGCGGTTTTCCACGGATCAAGATTGAACTACCACTTTCAAATCAAACACTGCCGCATGAAGGATATTGTCGTTGGTTAAGAGGAACGGTGATGATCTGTACCAAACGGTTTTCTTTCTGTACCGTCGATCCCTCATCTATTTCCTTGTTATCTCGTTTCACCTATATTAAGAAACATGTATTTATCGGGCCAGTGTGTTCGTCAACACACAACGATTCGGTTTCGTTCATGGTTCCACGAGATAATCCGATTGCGAGATTACACGGCGATTCGGATCGATAGAGCATGATCCCGGCAATAGGAAAGGGAGAAACAGCGAGACACGTATAGAAATGGAATAATAACGCGTTGTATATGACAGATGCGACAGGACCACTTGCGATAATCCGCCTTGGGCTTATCCTTTTGGAGTAAACCCTAAAATAGGTTATGTCGTATGCGCGACCCGTCCGAAATTACTCATTAACATTTATCCATTAACATCGATCCATCTATTAACCATCTATTATTGTTCGTGGTAGTCATATCTTTTTCAGAATTTATCGCTTAAGTAAATTAGTTCGGGCACGATATTTTTGTTTCTTCGTCGAAAGTCAAAAATCGAGGGATCTTAACTTTACTCAATTGGTATCCCCTGCACACGCATCAGTAGACCCTGAAGGCTCCGACGTGTTCATGCTCATCCTATGCAGAACACACAGCACAAAACTGAGTCAATTTACATAACGATAATTGAAACGTACATGAAAGGCTGTTCCAGAGTCACGGCAATACCATCTGCAAACGGGCTTTGAATTTCGAAAAGCGTATCGATATTCCCTGGAATCATGTATCGATCTGAAATGAAACTTACGAAACAAATTTGTTTGAAAAATCGTATCGCCTAACATTCCTCTGTATGTATTAAATGCATACGCAACGTAGGCTGTTGAGTACTGAGGAAATTTTTGTAAAATAAAAACTTGATGAAAATCAGTCGGCAGAAAGTTGGAATAGCTGCAGTTTTCATTTATTTAGAAGGTTATTTGTGCGTGTGAATATATTTTAAGAAAAATTCGTAGCAAAAAAGGAATGAAGTGGCGCGATCTAAATTAAATCCTAGCAGATATTACGATCATCGATTTATTTTTACCAATCGATGATACATGAGATCTTTATTTATTATATATAGTAAATTGAAAATATTGTCTACGTAAAAAGGTACCATATATCTAGAAAGAAATATCACTAATTATTCGAGTATCTCTCATTCAATAGATATAAAACAATATGGATGAAACGTAGAATAGACTTGTTATTCAACTTCTCCAAGAGAAATCCATTATTATTTTAATATCATTCTCGACTTTACCGATTTAGTACGGAAAAGGATCACAACACTACTAGTGGTTGGAATCAAAACTAAATTTTGCTATGAAATCACGCGATCGTAGCCAATTTCTTATATTATTTACCATATAATTAATAAGTTATAGTTGTATAGTTAATAGCTTATCTGCATAGTGATAGAATTAGTAATTATATATCAAATAATACTGATTGTCCGAGTCTCACCGGTAGGGGGTGCTATGAATGGAGGCCCACCGTATGCACGACCTGCTTACCCATTTTTTATGCAAAAGAGTCTAAAATTAATTCATATTCAGATTACTTTTCCTTTCAATCGCTGCGTAAGATCAACAAAGGAGTCTTGAAAAAAACTGACACGAGAAACTGAAAATCCTGATTAGAAATTCTAAAGATCTAAAACTTAAAAATTAAATAAGATCTTAATTTAATTACAATTATATGTGGGACCCTGCTTTATTAATTGTTTAAGTATATCAAAAATTTTTATTTTATAATTATATATTTTTATATTTTATATCTTCTAAATTTTACTTTAACATAAGAATACAGTTTTCAAACTTCCTACTTTTAATCAAATTTTTCTTCTTAATTAATAATTGTCAAGACAAACTATGGAGAATACAATTGCAGAGATACATTCTAGTGGCTTTTGAACTACTATTAGGTTCTTCATAGAGAATAAGAAGAAATTCAGGCTGTAAGAAATTTGTAACAAGACATGAAATATTATAATTGTTGTCAATCATATAGTTGATTGTTTCAGAAGGTTCAAGCGGTAAAGAATGAAACTTTATCAAATTTGAAGCTTTAGTAATGATAAAGATTGATATTCTAATAAACTGTAATAAGTATAAGAACAGGAACTTTAATATAAATATTAAAAAGACAAATAAGAACAAATAGAACAAAACAGATAGAATTGATGGCTTCAAAATGCGGATACCTGTGTTTAAAAAATAGATATGCATCTCATAATTTAATAAACAAATTGATTGATGAAAAAGGAACATAACAATAAAATCTTTTAACTTGATATTGTAGTATCGCGGAAATATTAGGTATACGATTTCTTTGATACTATTTATTATTTGTAATTTATTTTACAACAAATGAGTTATACAGATATTAATGAGACAGAAAACGATGGTTGTTTAATATGGAACTAATAGTAACAATCTTACTCTAACTTGGCTACTCACGCAACTCCGCAACGCTAACAACTCTACTCTCAACAACGCAATTCCACAACGCTAACTCTAACAACTCTACTCTTCGACTCCTCGATTAATTCTGACCTCTCGATCCACTCTCACTTCTCGATTAACCGCTCCTTGGATTCAAATCGTTCTCCTCCATTAGCGCTATTTTTCCCTTTCTCTAATCCCATCCTGTTAACGCTTCGCAAGAACTAAGTGACTTTGGTCACACAGGCTTTTTCTATGTAAACTAATAACCGAAGGACAGACGACCTTGCTTTGGTTAGTTTCTAACCAGGTTTTTTCCTCACGACACTACAATATAAAATAATGTTCTTGGAGAAACAGTAGTAATTACATCTGCACTATCGTTATACAATATGAGACGACACAGAATTGAATGTTGTATTGATATATAATATGTCAAAATCCATATGCATAATCTATTTTATTTATGAAAATACTTCATATTTCGAAAACATAAGTGACTAGTAAAATAGTGCAAAATGGACTTCTTTTTTAAACATGATGGCGCCATCTAACAGTAAGGAAATGTACTATTAGTTGGCATTGACCCAAGGACAGTAATTAGTACCGTTAGATGGCACAACTATGTCCAACAAAGCCATTTGCGTCGTGGTTTACAATAATTACATATACTTAATTAACTACATACTTATGTAGGAAATCGGACTGAATACTATACAAAGAAGATTTCTGGGAGTTAAAGCTTTAATGCAATTTCTGGATAATTAAACAATTCTCATTATATACCAAGAAATTTGATTTTTTCATTTTGTTCCCAAAAGAGTAGTTCCATCGATTCATCGCTAGGTGGTCATAGTTCCAGAGTCCATGTCTCGATTTTTTACTTAAACTTTTTATTTGAAAAAAAAAGTTAATTAGGAGCATTAATGTGTGAATTTTTATGTTGTATATTCAGAAATTATCCCCTTAGCTTTCTTCCAACGTTCCTTTAAACCTATGAAATGCATGTATACAGATTTGTAAATTCAGTTCAATAGATCGAGGCGTCGTTCGAATAATATAATTTTTCACGAACTACGTTCGAAAATTACATTCATTCTAAAAAACATCCAGGGTATAAATTTTATATGTGATTGCATAGGGATATTATATACAGTGAGTAATTAGCAATAAGTGTCTATTTTAAATATATTTTTATTGTCTTCTTTCTCCGATTCTTTACTTAGATCAAGAAGCATATTTTTTATGAACAATTTACTTTTTCGGCACTTCTACAGATTTCATATATTTTGCAGATTACTATCAAGAAACAGGAAGTCAATTTTACGTATACTCCATGGATAGCTATTTACCTTGTATTCTCACTGGATTTATATTTTATACCTTTGGCCTAAAGTGGTGTTACGAATATGCTAAGTATTGGGTATCTCTAAGACCTAGAGATGATCCACATACGACAAAGGGATTAAGACTTATAGAAAAATGTGAAAGACTTATACATAGGCATCCTATAGAAGGAAGTTTAAAACTAATAGCGACTGCTGTAGGATTAGCTGGTACGATAACTGGTGGTCTGCAACAAGTTGGAACTGTTTCACCAAAAGTTGTACTTGCTACAATCTATTTATTTTTTGCATTCTCTGGTCTGGTTGATGTTTTAAATTTTTATTTTCCTCATAATGTGAGTGAAGGATTTGTTAAATTGGCCCTTGCTCAAAGTTTCTTCATAGAAGGATTTCTTTTCTTATGGGGGAGTGTTGGAAGCAATGAATTAGTTGATAAAATTTTAGCACTAATAGTATGGACAACATCTTTGTCTATTTCTTTAGAACTTGTATGGCCCGAATTAAAACTTCTAAGAGGTTGTACAACATTACTCCATGGTGGATGGATAGCACATGTAGTTCGTGTGTATCATACAGTACCAATGTTACCAGAAGGTATTGCTCTGGTATTTTCTTGGCATGTAGCTGCTGCTTCAGCTGTGACATTATGTGTAGTAGCAGCAACAAGAAGTTGTGCTCCTAAACTTATGATAGAAGAACCACCAGAGATACCTATTTATGATTATTGTCAAGAACCAGACCAGAGAATGTAGATCCCACATGTGAATGGATACAACTTTGTGTCAATTTAAAAATTGTTATAGTATGCATAAAAGTAATATTTTTAGAGTAGTATACTGTTAGTACTGTAGTGCCAAAAAATCAAACAATGTAAACTAATCACAATTTTTACATACAGTATTAGTATTTTTTTACTTAATATTTATAACTTAATTTTGTAATACAACGAACGACTCTATTTTTAACTACATTTATACGAATGCGATGACATAAACAATTTTGTAATAACTTCAAATTGTAGGTAAAATACTCATTAAGAACTAAGAGGTGCCTTATTATTGTTCACTTATTTATTACTATGAAATTATGTAATTTTTTATCTTTTGTAATATGTTTTCTACCCTCCATAAATCTACTACATGCTACGTGCAAAAATTACGTAAGTATATATTGTAAATAAATCATTTTATTAAACTTAATACGAAAATACTTAATACATAATTTATTCAACATTTAATTGTAGTATCCATATATAAATTATAGTAAACTGTAGTTTCCAAATCTTGAAATTCGTTTTAATACCAACCTTGGCACATGTATATCTCTATTAATTGTTTAGGGTGTTTTTTATAACTAGCAAAGAGTAACTAGTGTTATTCTTTTATCAATATTCAATAATAACAATAAATGCTTCAATTGGTTAGGTTTTTAACCATAATATGATTACAATAATGCACTGTTTAAAAATTTTTTTATTATTTGACTAATTTTTATCTACTATAAACTTACAATGTAGTGCAGTTTATAGTCAATAATCATGGCCTGAAGTTATTACAATTTACTTTCTAAGAAATCAAGAGGAAGAAATGGAAACAACAACAATTACAGAACCTATGGAGGAAAGTCCTGAAAAGGTTCAAACAAATCCTCTAATACAAGTAGTAAGAGTACCAGTAAAACATGCTAACCTTGGGATAAGAAGCCATGCCATGTAAGAGAATGATAGAAGACAAGAAAATTTCTTACATTGCTAATAATTACTTATGTTTCAGGGATATGAGTACAATGGTAGAGCTTACATCTTTTAGCACACTTGGCAAAATACAACCTTTCTTAGTTACTATAACAACTACTGCAGCTTTGTTAGTAGATTTGCATTGTCATTTAACAGATAAAGAAGTTTGTGGCTACTTAGGTGGCCATTGGGATATTAATTCACACAGTAAATATTTCTGTAATGTTTAATATAATTTAAATACACATTTTGTTGCTAAAACTTACTTTTTCTAATATAATAGATCTATCTATAACAACTGCCTTTCCATGCCGGTATTCTGGTAAAGATAAATCAGCTGCAGCTGCAGTTGAAGCTGAAATTGCAAGGGCAATGGAATGGAAACGTGTGACTTTAGTTGGATGGTATCATTCTCATCCTAGATCTCATGCTTCTCCTTCCTTGAGGGATGTTGATTCTCAATTAGATTATCAAATAAAAATGAAAGGACCTAGTGATAACGGTTACACACCATGCGTAGGTTTAATATGCTGTATGTTTTCTTTGACAAAATATTATTTATTGTTTAAAATCTTGTGATTAAGTCCAATGAATTCAAAATGATGGATTTCAGCTCCTTATAATACAGATGGCAGTTGCTATGAGTCAAATTTTAATGTTTTCTGGTCTTTACCACCTCCAGAAAATCGGCCTCATGAATATCCAAGACCAATGCTTTTGAGTTATACATTATCTCAAGAACACTTTCTTTCTCAAGATACATTAGAAGAAATTGTAAACATTTACATAGTTCTATTCAATTAATAATTCAGCCAAGACAATTAATACATCTTTATGTCTATTATTTCAGAGAAGATGCATAGAATATTATAGAAGTGAAGGAGGTATTGATTTCACTACCAACTTTAACAATAATACGACTTATCTTGAACGTTTAAGAGTAAGTATATAAAGATACGATTGAAATATGAGTACAATAATAAAATACATAGATATCTGAAGTGTTCTTTAGCGTCCAAGTTACCCGGTCGTAATAGATCGAACGGTTCGTATTGGGATGTAATTAGAGAAATGATTTGTCCTGGTTCCGAAGATGGGACGTCACCGGAATTTCTGGCTATGAAATTCCCTCTGGTACCAGTATCAGAATCACTTGTTCCCTCAGTTCCACCAGGGGTTGGTCTTGCACCTAATAATGCAGCTGTCTTCCTTACACCTGTGAACTTCAAGCCTGATGGTTCAATAATTACTCCTACATCAAAACCTTTTGTAATGCAACCCTCTACTTCTAGAGATAATATTAAAAAGGATATTATAACTACAGACACCACATCCATCACGCAAATAAAGGATGGAAACTCTACATCTAAGCAACATATATCACCATCAGAAGTGATGCCCAGCTTTCAATCTGGGGAGCTGACAGTTTCTGTAAAAAATACTAAATGCGATTACGATTTTGCGCCAACTGATTTTTCGAAAGTATCTAATCCTCTCGGAACAGATATTAGTATCAATAAAACGCGGTCATCCACAACACCCGATTTTCCTTTAGCCGATATAACACAGCAAATTTCCAAATTCTCAGACCTATCAAAATTAGCTAATTTTTCTACAGCGGATTTGGCAAAGCTTTCTGGTTTTCCTATACCAGATTTTGCGAGAACGTCATCGCCATCACCATCTGCATATATGCGTAATATTGCAAATTTGTTTGGCCCAATTGGTAAAATCTCTCCTGCGAGAGATATTGAATCGAACGAACGGAAATCAAATGATTTTGCTATGGTTGATCCTATCCAGTCGCCATTCAAAGCAACTATTGGATCTTCAGAATCTTGTAGAAATTTTTCTGCAACTCCGGAGGACTACACAACTGACAGGAAAAAGATGGAAATACAAAACGATAACGCAAAACTCAATCGATCAAATGAATATCAAGGAACTGAAGATCTATCAATTTCTAAATCTGAATTTGGTGGGATGTTGGATATGACCACGATACATAAAAAGCAACAACAACCACAGGGTGGTGACATTGGTGATTCATTAAATTTATCGAAAGATCGTCAGTAATTTTCCAACATGAATGATTACCGATTAATCAGTATTTTACAATTATGATTATTTCAATACATTTATATTACATTGCTGCCTGTATTTTGTACTCTTACTTTTACTTGTCAGACATTTTTACATACAAATTAAATTATATTTTGTAACTCTAGAAATACTCAAATCAATACGATTAGTTTGTATATTTATTGTATTTAATAAACCGTTTTTTATAATTTTTTTAAATTCATTTAGATACTTATATCTAACTCCACTTTCGTAAGGAAAGTGGCATTTTACATATACAATGTTAATATATTTCCAAATTATTATATATATATGCAGTGCGGAATCACGATCCTGGTCGTGATCTAACTTTATTTACGACTGTGATCGTAACTTTTTTATTTTGAATGAATTTGTTCACCGTGATCGTAATCCTTGATCTTGATTGAATTATTTCTTATAAAATACTTTAATGTAGCTTACACAAAAATATCTGTATGTAATGTTAATTTAAACGTTATATTTAAATGTTACGTCACGTTATCGTAAATTTACTTTATTTAATATTAAAAATGAAGAATAATTTAATTTTCTTTTCTTTACAGATACATCAGTATTATAAAGAGTAAAATATTAATTTTTCTTTTCGATTGTAAAATCGTAATATTCATTTGATATTGTTAATATAAAAAATAATATAAAAGATATTAATATACAAGTTATGTGATACGTGCAAAGAATAATTATGCTCTCCACCAATGAGAAACGATCACAAAAAATTATAAATCACTGTGAAAAATCATTCTGATTGGGAATGAACATAATCGATTCACTTGTGATTTATAAGTAACAGTTCACACCATTTCTAAATATGCAGAGAGGAAACCTCTCTAGTATATGTATACATACCGAGAACAATGTTACACCATTTTATGCATTAGTTGCGTAGCGTAGGTGTTCGTACACATAAGTCAGTAACTAATAAATTACAGATTTGTCAGAAAAAGTTATTAAGTACATTGTATTTGCAATTAACAGTTACAATTTATATATGTATGTACATTTACAAAAATACTCTAAATGTAACTAGATCGATTAGATGTAATTTGGAAGCAAAACTATTCAGTAATACAGTTAGGTTATCTGTGATTAGAACATGTGTTATGAAAATAAAAGATAGTTGACATAAACTTGTGTTTTTATAAGAATTAATATGTTCCGGCCGGCAAGGAGCTTGTTATACTCTTTAAGTCGTATCAAAGAATGCCGCGCAGTGCATGTTAATAGTCAAAATTTATCAGAAATTACAGAATATGAATGTAAGGAAAATTGAATTTTGTGCTATTTTAATATTTCGTTAATTCTTGTATGTGAATATTATGATTGAATTGTAGCTGTTATCTCAGATGAGTACAAAAGAGGACCTTCAGAAGGCAGGGCACTTTATCTAGATGCTCAAGCAACTACACCATTGGTAAATATGATGTGATGAATTACAATATAATTCTTGATATTTGAATCAATTACTAACTAGGATCCACGAGTATTGGATAAGATGATGCCTTTTCTTACGGCATATTATGGAAATCCACATTCCAGAACTCACATGTATGGATGGGAAACAGAAACTGCTGTTGAACTTGCTCGTAAAGTTAATATCATATATAACACAATGGTTTTTTTTAAAGAGCTATAATGTGACAAAATACTAATCAAATATTTCATTCCAAACAGCAAATAGCAAACTTAATAAATGCAGATAACAAAGAAATTATATTTACATCTGGTGCCACAGAATGTAATAATATAGCTGTTAAAGGTGTTGCAAGGTTCTACAAAGAAAGAAAGAATCATATTGTGACAACTCAGATAGTATGTTAATTATATTGAATTATTAATTATTGTGCATTTATCATTATATATAACTTTGTCAATGTAGGAACACAAATGTGTATTAGATTCCTGTAGAGCTTTGCAAGCAGACGGATTTGAAGTAACTTATATTCCAGTAAATGCAAATGGTCTTATTGATCTTAATCAATTAGAAGATGCAATAAGGCCAACTACTTCTTTAGTTTCTATTATGATGGTAAATAATGAAATTGGTGTGCGACAACCAATTGAAGAAATTGGTGCTATTTGTAGGTAAGAAAAGATATTATTAACTAATACCAAAAAAAATTTTGAATTCAATGATGCTATCGATTTTGCAGAAAGAAGAAAGTGTTCTTTCACACAGATGCAGCCCAAGCAATTGGCAAAATTCCAATTGATGTTAATGCTATGAATATTGATTTGATGTCTATTAGTGGTCACAAAATATATGGTCCCAAAGGTACATCAAGATAAACTTTTATTATATATCTTGTATTGAATATAATTATTGTGAATGGAATTTTAAGGAGTTGGAGCATTATATGTGAGGAGGAGACCAAGGGTACGTGTAGAAGCAATCCAAAGTGGTGGTGGACAAGAAAGAGGTATGAGAAGTGGTACTGTTCCAGCACCTTTAGCAGTAGGCCTAGGGGCAGCTTGTGATTTGGCACAAACAGAAATGGAGGTAATTTCAATTATAAACTATATATCTGTATACATGTATATATATACTAATATTTAACTAAATTTATTCTTTTTTACTAGTACGATCACAAATATATCACAATGCTTTCAAACCGGTTGATTGATAGAATAATGTCAAATTTACCACATGTTATACATAATGGAGATCCAGTAGCTTGGTATCCTGGATGTGTAAATTTGTCTTTTGCATATGTAGAAGGAGAATCTCTATTAATGGCTCTAAAAAATGTTGCTTTGAGCAGTGGTTCTGCTTGCACTAGCGCAAGTTTGGAACCTAGTTATGTTTTAAGAGCAATTGGAACATCAGAAGATCTAGCACATTCTAGTATCAGGTAAATTAATATGTTTATGATATCGTAATGCCATAATTATCCTAATATTTATTTATCTATATAGATTCGGTATTGGTCGCTTTACAACTATCGAAGAAATTGATTTTACTGCAGAAAATACGATTCGACACGTTAAAAGACTTCGAGAAATGAGGTACATCTTATTTAATTATAATATATTTATTTAATATAAAAGCACGGATGGATTACTTTATTGATATAACTTTGGCGGCGAATACGAAAAGCGGGATGCCATAATAGAATGGAGGGAATAAATTTATTACTGGACGTTTCTCATAATTAAGAACATATAGCCTTAAATATTAATTGTTATATATACTTAATAATACATATTTGAATTACTTATTTTGTAGTCCATTATGGGAGATGGTCGAAGAAGGAATTGATTTGAAAACTATTAAATGGACTCAGCATTAGTGATACTTCGTTACACAGCTTCAACTATGTGGATTTAATGTACAATGTTGACTGTGAGTCATATACATAGATTAAGTCTAATTAAGTAAAATATCTTTCAATATCTAATAAATGTTTATTTAAAATTCTTTGCTTTCATGACTTCTTTAAAATTTAACTTCGATTGTATATAAATTCTTCTAATACTTCCCTTACTCCTCCCATTTTTTATTTTAGGATGCTTTCCCTTATAGAAAAGCTTGGCATTGTCATTATTTGATATAAAAAAGTAATTTTACTCTTCACACTTTATTACCATGTATTGAGTTATCCTAGTTATAAAAAATGTTGCTTCAGGATCATACACTTGCTAATATTTATTATTTAGCACAAACATGATGGATCAGCAGCTTCATCAATATACGAAATTTTAAATCTGTCTTTGTCCATTTCATGCAGTTCCATGCGTGATCTGTTAGCTTCCACTAGATGCTGTGCTATATCTTCAAACATTTCATGTATGCCTTCTCCAGTCTTACATGATGTCTTATATATACCAGAAATTAAATTGTGACATTGTTCGCTGTAACAAATAATACATTGTTTTCTTCAAATATGTATATGTATGTACATTGCATAACACTTAGGTTGTCATTAAACTCACCAAAATTGTTCCATTTCTGCATCTGTAACTTGTGGAGCTGTGCTTTCTAAATCACTTTTATTCCCACACAGAAATATTTTTGCATTTTCAGCATATGTGACAATATCAAGCAAATGTTGAGATAAAAGATGGAAAGATGTTGAATTATCTAATGCAAAAACTAGTATAGCAGCTTCTGCAAATTTATAATAGCTTGATGTTACTGATGCAACTCTTTCCATTCCACCTGTATCCCATAATTGCAACTGGAATATAAAATAGAATTAAATGTATAATATAAATGTGAATAGCAGTATATCATATATGTAAAATAAATTTTCTAGGTACGTATATGATTTATTTATAAAAATATATATACGAGGAAAAGTGAAATTGTTCAGAATATATATAGATATACATATATATATATATATATATATAAACATGTTACTCGTATTCGTCTGTCTTCAACAACATATTCTTTATCGATATTATCGAGACCCAATGTCGACTTGCGATCGCTGCTCGTTACAAAAGTATTGTTCGCAAAACGTCTAAATATAGAAGTCTTTCCAACACCGTATTCCCCGCACAGAATAACCTTCTGTTCGGTTACTTTAACAGTAGCCATTTTAGGCTTATGTCACTTCGCCGGTCGTACTGAAATACAAAAACTGCAGCATCAGTAATAACAAATTATTATGTTTGGTATTTATAACATTTTATGCAATGGTCATTTGGCTGTATACAGTATACAGCCACTAACACGAGCACAATGACAGTCGTGACTATAGAAATATTATACCCGTAACGGACCATAAGATACAGCTACATAAGTATCATAAAATACCTATTCACATCGATACGGTGTAAAACAAATTCCGAATAGTTCGTAGTTTTGTAATAAAACTCAACAATGTACTTCTAATGTAGTTTAAATTAAATATGAATTTAAGTAAAATTTAAAAATTCATCTCATTAAATGCTTTCTAATCTTGCAGCAACAGATAATATTATTTGAAATTTGTACAAGTGCTATGCAAACAATATTGTAACATATAATCGTAATTACTAATGAAAGACATGATTTACTTTTATGATGACGTTTTACATCGATATTTTTATTTCATAACAATGCAATTATTCGAGAATTTTTAATGATAAGTTCTATTGGTAGTTTTTAGACAAGATTCGAAACTAGTTATACATACTATTTAAATACGTTTTATAGCTTTAAACTTCATTACATAGTTCTAAAATTAAAATGATCTATATAAATTGAATTATCTAAATAGATGATATAAAAAATGTATTTGGGTTTAAATAGAAATTAATTTTAAATTAGAAGTTACATAATATAATTTGAAAAGTTGACTTGTCGAGTACTGCCATCTATATTGGAGTAATACAGGAATTGCCAATATAACCTGTATTTAGTCTTCGGATGTTTAGATTTCTTGTTTGACGTTGATTATTTCAATGTTGCCGCGTACTTTTAATGCAATTGTTTCAGTATCGTTTTTTTCTCTGTGGAAATAACGAAATTTCATCATGGTGCTAAGTGAAGTGGATAAATTTCTCCAGGAATTAGAGAAAGCTGAATTGGAGGTAAATATATTTCTTGAGCAGCGTTCAAACATAGGTTATGCCGACTACTGCTCCGTTTTTCAGAAATATTAGTAAATTCTTTATATACTTACTTATTGCATATCATTTTCGCAGGCGCCTGGTGGAGTTGCATCACCACAAACTTATGCTCAATTATTAGCCGTATATCTTTATCAAAATGATCTGTGAGTACTACATGACTTTTGTTACTTTGCTTCTTTTATTTTTTAAATATCGCTCAAAAATAAGATAATTTATTTTATCTAAGAATATTATATATCTCATGATACAAATTGCAACATGTTGTACTTATACGTTTGTGTAATAAAATTATTGTTTGTATATATCGTGCTGACGCCATCTGCAAATTCGTATTCATGCTTGCGAAATACAAACTTTTTTTAAATATATGATTTCCTTGAACGATAATTAAAATAAAAATTTGTTACTTATTTATTTGTGTATAGGTATATATATTTGCATTTCCTTGTAGATATATGATTAATGACATACGTTTATATGTATTGCTAATTTTTGGTTTGTTGAACACATTACTTAACCTACAATTATGTTCCAATTTTTTTATATATTGCGCTTATATTTTATTAGAAAACATCTCGTGTAAATGAATAATCGGTTTTATGATTTATGAGTTTGTTGATCGCATGACGCATTTTTTTATCATGCATAAAAAATCATGGAAGAATAATTACATATTTATTATTGTAGCTTACTAATTTATGACACAATATTTATCCCATTTTATTATATGTATGTTGTTTGTTAACCGTATACATAACTTTATGAATGAACCTATTTTTTGCAATAAATAATTCTTTAGAGTATAATGTTTTTATGTTTCAATGGTTCATAATATTTATCCTTTAGAGGAATATCGTCATATTTCTTTACTTTAGAGTTTGTAACAAACACTTCGCTTCTTACTCGGCTTTTTATTATTAACAATACTTCAACGCCACAAATTCGTTCCTTATAAGACCTGCACGAGTGAGATTTCGATCTGTCTTTATTTGATCGAAAAATCACCGTCGCAGATGCAACGCCAAATACTTATGGAAGCGGATACCAGCGGACTTGAAAAGCGGAAACGGAGAACTTGGCCAGATATGGGTGGTAGGACAACGTATGTGGCAGAGAGATTGGCCTGCAGTACACGTGGCCCTTAATGCAGAGTGGAGTGAGGATGTTTCTGACATTATGGCTGCTTTAAAAGGTATATGTCGTAGAATAAACGAGAAAAAATAACCAAATAACCATTCCAATCAATTGAAGTTTTTTTTCTCCATGTATCTATTTGAGAATGATTATTTTCTCAAAGAAAATTTTTTCTAGTTTTTATTTAATTTTTTCAAAGAATCTTAATGTATCAAATCTTACAGAAAAAAATGTCTCGACGCTTGAATCGAGATATCAATTCTAGATCGGTTTTTCAGATAATGTTCGAGAAAGAGCAATTATCTTAATATCCAAGGCTTATTCGTCATTGGGTTTAACCGTGTTCGCATCAATGACGGGCTTAACGTTGGAAGAAGCGCGTCGGGTTGCCATCGAAAGAGGTTGGACCGTAGATGGGACGATGGTGCAGCCTTGCAAGATTCAAAAAGAGGAGAGTAACCTCGCCCATGAGGTGTGTCTGACCGAGGATCAGCTGTACAAACTCACTCAATTCGTGTCTTTCTTGGAGAACTAGACGGGCAGCGAGTTATCAATGACGATGCTCACGCAACATGAAGACACGAACATCGACAGTACTTTAAACTTAGTTTTACCTCGTAATCGTATTATATAAAGGAGGAAGTGCTTCAAAGGAGGCACCTGTGTCCTTTCCCTAAGTATATACCTCGGTCTACCTACGCGTTCTATTCAGTCGGAAGACTCATTCGATGAAGCTCGCTGTAAGCATGGAGTCAACAACTCGATTAATCAATAACTGGCTGCTGTGTGCGAGGAAACTGGCATTTTCTAGAAGAAGCACTTTTTACAGAAGAGAAGATTCACGGACCGCATCACGGGTTTTAGCTTAATATATATACATACGTTCTAATCAACCAGTGTTCATTTAGAATTAAAACATCTGGAACGAATTATTCTGTTGTATAAAATAATAATCACAGATGTGATCAATTATGTTCTGATATAACGTCCGATGTGTAAAATGTCGCTTGCCTCTGCCATTCAATGATTTTCATTAACCATTTCGCTCCTTTCAGGTTCATTCTTCCCTACAAGATTTATTTATTCTTTAAGTAATAATATTTTTATTTCCTCATTTTTCTCTAATAAGTTAATTTCTTTATTAGTATCTTCAGAAGAGGACTGGACTATCTACTGATTTTTTAAATGCAAGTTGAATTACGTAACTAATACAAGATCTTAGAGCAATAAAGTCATGTTAGCTAGGGGAAAGGGTGATCTCGAAACGAGTGGCTTCGATCGCGCGTGAAAGCAAGCGGGTGTATCGTGCTCGGTGAGGTCGGTTGAAAAATCCGCGCGAGGAGATTCTGCCGCGGGCATTGCGTCACGCAAATCGAATCCTTACGGGTCGCGGACAGATAGGTATGCCCGGTTGGCTCGTAGCTCGTGGCCCCCGAGTAATTCTCTATGAAATCGATTCTGACCGTCCCGTATTGTAAACGCTGAATATGCACAATCGTATGGCGATTGCGTAACTTCAGATATTCTCAAAGAAATCGTTTCCACTAGTCAGCAGGTAGTCGGAGTGTGCACCCACCGTCATTGGTATCGGTTGTTCTTTTTTGGCTCCGCTATACTCTAGAAAGTTGTTGCACCGGTATCACCAATCCTACACGATACGCGAGTTTCATATTTTACATGGTATACGGCTGTTGCGCGTAAATTTCCGTAGAAATCGGCACGATACTCGAAAGCGTGTTATCTAGTTGTTTTTATTTAATCCCTTTTCTTTCCTCTGTATACAATCGATCTGTGTTTTCAAAAGCGTTGTACAGCAAGTAGCATCAGATTCACCGTGAAGTACTCTTTTTTTTGTCGAAATGTTTTTGATACATTATCGACGGGTAAATACATGTTTAAAAAATTCATTATTGCTGAATCGTGGGAAGAAACGAAAAGAAAAACCTCCAACGTATCTGAAAGGCGTTCCCACGCGTTCGTACACATCAAAGCCTATCCTAGCTGTTGTTTATACTCACGAACGTGTACGATCGGTATAATAATCGGTATTGAAAAAAGCGTTCGGTCAGCGGGGGGTTGCAAAATGGTTAGAATGTAGTTTAGGACGAGGATGACGATGCCGACTCTATGCTACGTATAAGAGATTTGTTGCCACGGCATATTCTGTTCACTGTGCCTTTGAATAATGCAGATTCATCGTCGTTCGAACGAGCGATGATTGCATCGCGATATAGCGCCGTTTCTTCTTTGTTTTTTATCCTCCCTTTTTCACTACCTCATCGTTGCTTCGATAGACAACGTGTGACTATCCGTCGAGGGTGAAGCAGTCTTTCGAATATCACTTTGAAGTTAGAAGAAACTTGTGAATAAATAGCATTACTTTAACAAGTTAGGATAAACAATATAGATATTGGAAGAAATGATAAACGGTAACGATAAACTTAAACGGTGCAAAGGAAGCATTCATATTAAAACGTGCAAATAACCAAGTCGTCCAGTTTTTTCTCGCCTTCTTATCGAATTAACTTTAGTCTCTTTTCTCCCTTGTTGAATCTTACTTTTGGAGTATAAATTGGCTGCTGAATATCGTATTTAAACATTCAGGAATGTTTTACGACAGATGAAAGTCTGATTAGAAAGAAAATTAACCGGATTCAAATGATCAGATGTTACTCCTTGAGTACCTGCACGATTTCTAGAAGCTTGTACGCTCGGTACCAACAAGTATTACTAAAGACGAGTACTAGTTTGCAACATAAAACGCGAAGGTGAGAGGCAAGAGGGAAGACCCGGGTTACCAGTTACCTTACCTGACCTCCCCTCGTAAGAGTACGCGCCGGTGACTCGCGTCTTCTTTCCCGAGAGTGTAGCTGTGCCGCGGCCTGTTGCGGTGACCTTTGCACGTCGCGGAAAACGCCGATGCTCCGTGAGCAGCAAGCGAGTGGCACGAATCGAACGCGACTAGTCGATTTCGAAAGTCTCATCGCGGCGGAAGAGCCGTCGGGGTGAGAGGACGAGAACGAAGAGGATGATGATAATGATGAAGAACAACTAGAAGGCCGATGAAGAACATTCCCTTCGTTTAACTATCGACGTTCTTCGTTAGGTCACTGATAGACGTGTTCAAATGGAGAAGCAAGAGGGTGTTGCGACACCTGTCGTCCCCTTGTTTCCCGGGTACAAGGTCGTTGGAAAGCGTGTTTATACAGACCGAGATAGTTTAAATCATAAAAAACTTTCTCTTTATACTGAATTGATAAGGGAGGCGAAATGTTTCTGGAAACTTTTTCATTTGTTAATAGTTCATGAGAGGTAAACTTAATTTGTCGATTACAAAGCTTGGACATCTGTGGTAGGCTCTAATCCAATTATCTAATAGGGTGTATAGTGACTATCGAATTGAAGAGTAAAATAAGTGTATCCTATAGAAGGGTTCAAACTTCCGTCGTGATGTAATTTGTTTGTTTAAGCGATCTGAAAAAATGTGTATAATCATATCAGATATACACTTTTACTATCCCTAGATATTACATTCCCGTGGTGAAGCGAAACAAGGTATACGCTACGATGACAATGTTCCATCGCTCTCGATCATCTAGCCTGGTTCCTAGGTTGCGTAATACGGTAATCCACCTAGTTGGAGCTTGCATCTGAACCATAATCCAGTGAATTCTCCTTTGTTATTCGTACTCCGATTCCACCTTTCCCTTATTGGTTGACTTTCTTTCTCTTCCTCCGTGCTTAATCTCATTAATTTGTCATTTTCGACTATGTACTTATGAGAAAAAACAGGTCTATCTGTTATCGAACCGAAAATCATTTGAATTGTCTGGAACAATAAACTCGACGGGCCACTCTCTGCGGGGGTTGTACCGTTAAGAGTACCACAACGTGTCTCTGGTCCGAGTAGAAGGAGAGAATAGCTAAGAAAAGAGAGGGAAAAGGCACAATTGAATGTTGGCGGATCCGTGGGCGGGACGCAGTTCGATTGTTTCTTTATCGCGATCATCCTCGCTCCTTCTTCTACGGCGGGGCAATGGCAATCTCACCACCAATCCGTGCAATCATTCGTGTACTCGGTAGATTTCTATATCGTAGCCTGTATCATTGTCCTTGTTGCGTCGCGCGACGCGTTGATTCGCGCCGCGTTCTCGGTGGGTGCGCTCAGAATGCACCTTCTCCGCGGCATTCCACGCGGAAAGAAAACCGATCGTTACCTTTGCACAATTGCATCTTGCGGAACGTAACGGTGATCGGTCGGGGGATCATCGATTCGTCTCGATCAAGACACCCCCGCAGAATCTTCGAACGAAGAGTTTAACCAGCTGCTTAGTCGTGGCATTTCCAACGAGATACCAAGTCCGTGCTCGGGTTCGTGAGAAACGAATTTTGGGGAGCGTCCGACCAACCTGAATCCTAATGGAATTTAGAAGAACAATAACGTAGACGAATGATAGCTCCGCGCGCAAACCGTGGCCGTTTGTATCGCGCGTAGACTTTCAGTTCTAGATCCATTGTCTGGGAATGTCCGATCGAAGTATTCCCAACCTGAAATCTAATACGCAACAATGCTTTCCCGTGGCCCGCACTCGTTGGCCCCGGCCACCCCTTATATTGTATATACTTCGCTAGATTACGGTCGATCAACGATAATCGAATTACCCGTGCCTACAAAATATTC
Organism: Bombus affinis; assembly: GCF_024516045.1. NCBI lineage: Eukaryota > Metazoa > Arthropoda > Insecta > Hymenoptera > Apidae > Bombus > Bombus affinis. The sequence continues at coordinate 5,787,170 of NC_066355.1, read as the reverse complement.
TAAATAAGGAGTATCACGCGGTTTTAGAAACGGATAACAGGCCGAGTTATGTAACGGGAATGAAGGAGGAAAAGAGAAACCGATCCGCAACACGACTGAATTTAGCCTGCATTAGGAATTCATGACTACCGAAGAGAAATTGGCGTGACGCGGCACCGTGACAAATACGCGGCTAAAGTTCTGGCACCCCGATTGACACGATAACCCTCTTTGTATTTGCAACAATGTCTAGTCGTGACTGGCTAGATTAAAAGCGAGAATCTTTGCTATCCTATTACTGAAACATCTTTAACTCCTTCATGTATTTTTTCGAAACCCCACAACACCATCGTCTTCATCATTTTGACTTTTACAGGCTAGTAACACGAGCCTACGGTTCGAAAAAGCAAGAGAAACAAATAATATGAATTTCGTTAATTTCAACTTGGACTTTAGACTGGTGGAACTGGAGACGTCTAGACACTTGCGGCTCGAGTCAGGTAGAACTCGTTCTGCCGGCTGGTCCAGCTATCAGTTCAAATCATTTTTGATGTTCGTATTACTTGTAGCGTTCAACAGCTCGCTTCCGTTTAAATATTCAAATCCACCAATTATCGTGACAGGTATACACCACGGCAATCGAAGTGCCACATCATCAAGAGAGAGGTAACTGAGAGGAACTTGTGATTAGAAATGACTTCGAAAGTGTCTTCTTCTACTTGGCAAGTGGTTTAACGTTTCGTGGAAAGTGAAGGGGATCGTGTTGAAGTTGTTTAGAAATGTAACGAAGCTTTTCCAAGGGATACGATGTTCGAAGCTGATAACTCCCTTCCGTGGTTGCATCGGTGGCACGCCACAAGGCGGCTGCATAGCGCAGCGTGCGCGCATGGCGGGCGCAGACTTCTGGGATTTCGTAAGCGCGGCACTCTCGCTACTCCGGAGATAAAGAGAAATACCTGAGAAGGTGCAGGTGAGGTAAGGCGCAATGAGGCGGCGAGGGGGAGAGGAGGAGGAGGATAGCTTCTCGCTGGCGACCTAACACAAGAGTTGCAGAAAGAGAAGTGAGAGGGGAGAGGAATCGGCGAGAAGAAAGACAGAGGAGACCGTTCAACGGGAGAGAAGGCAGAGAACGGAATATGGGATCACCTAAGGTTAGGGTTCGCGATGCTGCGCCCACGTACCTATTGTCTCTAACTTTCGTGCGCTGCGGGAAAAAGGACGCGAGTTGCCTACGGTGTATACCGAGCCGCGCCACGTGTATCGTCGACCCCTTCTAGCCATGGGATGCTCCGATATTCTGTTTCCTTGAGAGACAGAGAAAGATGCGTCTATGGTGCACGTGAAACGAACGTTAATCCGCTTTGAATCTTTTTTAACTTAATTAATTTAAACTAGATTTTTTAACTTAAATTCTATTTGATTAATTAAATTCCTCGGGGGAAAATTGGATGCTTGTAAAATGACGACAGATTCGTGTTCGTTTCTTGATAAAACAGCGAATGATTGAATTAATTATACGTCGACCGTGAAACGTCCAAACGTGTATTTTTATGACCGAAACCGTTGAATAACTACTACTGATTATAATATTCTAATATCATTAACGAAAATCACGACTCGTTTTGACAAACTCTTATTCCCTTAGAAGATTTGCCACAAATGTGTTATCCAGTTTGCAAATGATCGGTTGAGTGGTAATTTTCTATTTATCAGAAGTGATGTCCTTCAATGAAAGTCGACAGGTGTATAGTGTAGATAATGTTATACGGATGGATTAAGATAACGCATATTACATCAGTCGTTAAACGAGAATAGTATCTATGATTATGTATATTTCGGGTTGACGATCTCATGCTATTCTAATCGGTGACCTATCGGTAAATCAGTTGCACTTCTTTTTCTCGTAGCCGATGCACATGAGTACGCTCTACATCGGTTAGAGGGAAGATTTTTAATCGTATCTCGTTGCTATTGGACGAAATATTGAGCCGGTTTTAATTCGGTTAGCTTGTGACGTCATTACCAATACAATTGTCATCGCGCGTGCCAAATTCGTCACCGTTACCAACGAGAGGATCTGATTAAATGGTCAATGGTTAGTCGTCTTAGAGTAACTTCTTCATTTAATTATCGTCATCGCGAATGCTATCGTTTTTTTTTTTACATTGCGCGCCATTTTCAAGACAAGAAGCATGAAGAAAAGCCAGTCGATTGTAAATAATAAAACAAATATAAATCAAACTAATCCGTGCTTTTTAAACGTTTGCCACATAACGTAACGAAACTTATATTTTTATTTACGTTTGTTAAATTTTGTGGAAAGGTGGTCGGTAAATGTATAAATTCATAATTGCTATATAGTGCACCGAATAAAGTGATTGGCACTGTAAGTTAATACAGTATTCGTTACGGTACAAAATTTATCTTTCTAATCACTTTTCCGATTTTTCGAACTTAATTAATATGATTAGGCGACATCATCTGGCAGTTAGAAGTTTTAGGTTTGCAAATTGCATACGAATGTTTTGTATAATTGAAGTCTTTAGCAGAATTGTTTGCCTTAACGAAGAATAACTTGAAAGTATCGAACGTTTTATTTGTATATGCTTGCTTTATTAACATACTAGTTTTCTTTTAAGGAAATGATATTAAAAAATAATAAGACTCGAAGTTAAAGACCGTAAATTGTTAACTGTTGTCAATTTTCGGTATTTCTTAGTACAAATCACAATAGAAATTATAAATGAATAGACCGCTAGGAAAACTGGTGACTCTCTAGGTCTGTTGTGCCGGGTGGCGGCCACCAACGTTGCGCACGATTCTGCTCGATGGTTCCCACCTACCGTAGCCGCGCGATCGTCCGCTTTAAATGTATCACAGTTCTTTAACAATCGTTCCGAACCAACGTGTTTGTAATTAGACACGATATTCGTGTCAAACGCGAGCTCGAAAGACTTTCACGAAAGGCAAAACGTCGACCGTATGGTTTTGTAACTCGTGGCGATCATCCACTCTGATCAAAGTTGTACAGATTTTTACGTTCAGTCAACAAGTGTTCGAGTCTATTCTTCAGATACGGTCCGTTTTCTTTGCTCTTTCACATCACAAAGTTATATGAGAACGTTAGAAATTCCTTAGATTAGCGTTTATGCATTGCACGTTGGAACTGTGGTCAGTGTCATTACCGTTTCTCACGCGTAGGTGTATCTTCTTAGTTTCTTTCTCCTCCGTCGATTATCGATGATCAATTTCACGGCTGACCACAGTACGCCTATCATCGGTATACTTGCGTAAATTTAAAGGGTTAGAGACTTGGAAACTCCCATCGATGACGCTATTCTGAGAACCGTTAAGTGGTGAATGCTTACACATTGTTCGCCGGTGCTTCGATCCGCCCTCCGTTGTTGCGCTTGATTCTTTAAACGATCTTATTGTTCGGTTTCGCTCGCGTGTTACTTTTCATCGGAGAAAATAAATAGGCATGTACCATGCTGTTGCATCACGGGCAGATATTCCAACAAAAGTTTTTAGGGAGCGCAACGTTGGTTACATTAAGGTTTCGTAATCGAATCCTAAGTGCTAATCGAAAATGGAAAATAATTAGATCTTCCATTACTATGTTACGAATAAGATATTCTCTTGAGAAAGGAAATATAATACTGTTAGGTCTTACTGTTATCCGGGCACGATATGAAACCTATTACTCCTGACTGAGGCTTATTGATCAGTGATGATAAAGCAATGACGAGTTGTGTAGAGCTATTCGTTGTGATATACGTCATAACGTACAATTCACAAGTAAATAGTTAATAACATTTGATGTGCTTTAGTACTCTTGAATCAATAACAAAATGAGGGTCAATTTCCAGCTTGTTTACATCCTCAGTATGTTTGTCTTATTTACATTCCCCGTACCTATGTTTGTTTACCTTTTAGTTTCCTCCTACTCATTCACCAATGACGTGAATTTCGATTCTTTTCTTTCGTCCCCATTTAAAGCGGCGTTTCCGGGTGTTCTCGTGCATCGCATCTGAAATCGCGGATTCGCATCGTGACTGGGCTCGCGGTTTGACTCCGCTCTTATCTGAAATCTAATCGGTTAATTAAGCTTTTAACGGGATGGGCATCGCGCGGTTGAAACCAAGGACGTCGTTAAGTCGCGAAAGCAGCAAATTCTTCTTAATCTAGATAAAATTATTTCTCTCTCTTCACGAACTTTTATAATCCTTTGCTAGCGGGATAAATTATCTTTTCACGTCGCACTGAAATTATGAAGTTAAAGGAGTTTCATTTCTTCCTTACATCCTTGTAACACCAAACGAAAGATATTTTTCCTTTCAATCATAGAGTAAATTTTCCCTGGATGCAGGCCGATCCTGTACTCGCTTCACCCTCGATATCCCTGCCCCTCTCTCTAATCGTTTACGCAGTAATCGTTTGTGTCCCACTTAAGTTGGATAGCGTGGGATAGGCCCTTGGGAGATGATAATTACACGTCGCGCTGCGGGTCGACCTACGGGCATGCCGGCACGACCGTATCGTACCGTACGTTACGGCCGTGCACTCTCACCGGTACTCTCTGTCCTCGCCTCTCTTTTTCCTTTCCACACTGGCTGTCCTGTTCTGGTCCTGGGAGCCACGGCTGGTCGGCTTAGAGGCGTTCGACACCGTGCGGTACTCTCTGTACTATCATCGCCGGCCGTTCGTGTCCTCGCCATGAGTAGTACCGGTAAGTACCGGGGTCGAGCGCGCGCGCTGCACCGGTACGACCTCCGTATCGCACTATCGCTGAGCCCTCGCGCGAGTAACGTCGCGATTAGCGCGCATAATCGACCAGCCGCAGCGTGTCGATCTTCCCTCCTCTCTAGGAAAGTCCCTCGAATGTTTACAAAAGTTTCTTCATCCTCTCTTTTTTCTCGCTAGTTACGTCATTTCGTTGGAAAATTCGAGTCGAGAGTCCTCATTTCCCACGATGTAATTTTTCTAAGAATTTCTTCGTGTGTTTCTTCGGTGTGGCAATCGATGTTTCTTTAATCCCCTTCGGGCCTCTACCTATGTATATATAATTGATCGCGTGATCAACACAGTCGACGAGAGGAGTTTCGGCGCGATTTTGAGCGGTCAGGATTGACAACGACGCCGGCGTCGTCGTCGTCGCACGGCATCGGTGAATTGGCTATAATATGATAATAGCACGAGGCACTCCCCACGGCGGGTCCTGTCTATATACGTTCGCCTTCGTCTTCGAAGTGAAAGGCGGGCGAGTCGCAGCGAGCACGCTAGTTTATGCCGCGCTAAGCCTATGTCTATGCCTATGCCTGAGCTATGCCTGAGCTATGCCGGCATGGCACAGTTGCCGCAAGGTCCCCGTCGCCCCTCATCGGGTCAGAGGTCGGCTCACCCACTCCCCTCCTGGCCCTTCACCTCCTGTCCTCCATCCTCTCGCCTCTCAGCTCTCTCAGCTCTTACTCTCCTCACGCTGATCTCTCGTTGTCTTTTCACTCCTCTGCCTCGCCGTCTCGCTTCGTCTCCGTTTCTCTCCGTTCCCTCTGTCTCTGTTATTTTTTCCATCTCCGCCGTGGTGTCTGTCTCTGTTCCACCCGATCGAGATGTAGCTGTCGCGTTGGTTCGTTCGTTATTGTAAAAGAACGGGCCAACAGGATCTAGCCTCGCGGACAGATGCGCGATAGGGTCACTGGAGGTGTGCGAGGATCCATTTCTCAGTCGTCGAGATCGGCACGCACTCGTAGTGCAATCTTTCGCGAATTATTATGAATCGTCGATATTACGACCACGTTTCGTTCATCTGCTTTAGGTAGTTGATCGAGTGGTGAATAGGTTCTCTTTTCTTCGTGAAAAGATCTTAGAAAAATCCGATCACGCGGTTACATAGAGAATAGGGCATGGGAAACGTGTTGGTGGACATGCAAGCGCGTCTCTGGCATTCCACTAGCTTACACGTTCTTGTAAGCAACGTATACATATCTAGTCTTCTCGGGGATGCACCCTCGTACACGTGTTCCGCGGTTGGATACCTTGTATGGATGATAACGCATCCTTTCGCCACTAGAAACATTGCGAGAGTCTCGTAGCCAGGAACACACGAGCCATCGGAAAAGTTAATAAACCTCTAACGTATTTTCTCTTTACACGTTAACTCGTTGGATTGCGTAGAACCAAATGGATGTGTTTCTCTATTATGCAATGTGTGTAGCGTTTAACAACAGGCTCCTTTTGACTTACATTAAAATCGCAATTTATTTTAACTTAATTGGTTGGTTACAGCTTTATTGTAGACTACATCCATTCTCAGTCGTCCCACGTTAATCTCAACGGACAGTTCCGCAACATAAGCAACCGAAAAAATATTCTTCTGGATCCAGCGACGTTCACGCAGACGGATGCTAGGATCTATAGATCAAGGAGAAGAGACGGCGGCGGCTGGATAAGATAGATGGCGTCGGTCGGAGTAAAAGCGCGTTATAACTGCAGGGAATAAATATTGGAGTAGGTACACGGGCGGTATTACCATACAATACGCATACCGCGTAGAGTGATTTCGCGGGCCACGCAAGGGTGCGACGCTCGATGTTGTTGCTCCTAGAGCCGTTTCTGCACACGCTCGGTCTCGTGCTGTATACAGAGCTCTCTCCTTCTCCGTTTAGTCGCCATTAATCACCGCGATCTTCCACCCAGTCCCACGCAAGCAGACTCGCGAACACGATATCGAAATACCGGGGAATAGGTCTAACCCTAGAACCGAACTTACCACGAAACGCGAGCCTGTATTCCGTTTAGCTCCTACACACTATGGGAATTCTTCTTCGAATGGAAATTACTAATGCATCCTCAATTAGGTCATCCTATAGGCACGAAGACTCGTTTCGTGGAAGCGTCTGGAGAAATTTCTATAAATCGCTTATGTTTTCTAGTTCTCTTTCACGATTTTAATATTTCATCGTAACGATATTTCGTTTGGCAGTTTGATAAATATACTAAGGTTGGTGTTATTAATATTATTTTTTTCAAGGTAGTCGTGTACAAATGTTTGATCAGGCCTCCACGATTTCGGTCGATCTTGTTGCTGGCGCGTCCTTTTCTTCGACGCCCGAAGCGATCGTCCTCTCTCTTTCGTTTCTGTGCAGGTGACAGGTGAAACGACCTATACGTGCAGGACAGCGAGGTCGTGTACCATTCGCCGAGGATACCTAATTCCGGAGAAAATGAGAGAATCGAGGACTCGCGATGGGAACGCTTTAGAAGCATAGGAGAAACCCGAGTGCCTTCAGTGTCTGTCGGGGATACGAGCAACGCTTTTAACGGTCAACGGTGGTAAAACAACCCGGAAAAGAAAGAATATCGTGTTAACGACATGCCTACGATGAGAAAAATATGATTTATCGAACGACACGCGGACTTTATGTTCGTCCAGTTGTTCTGTGATATAGAAAAGCGTTAAAATCATGATATAGTACTCTGTTGTGCTGGTCTATCGACTCTATCTGATATCTTGTGTGCCCTGTTAGAGAATGTGTCGGGTGGACCACGGTAAAGTGTGATTTCGCCTTTTTCTTTATGCTATCGACATTACGTCGATCCCATGTTTTTCTATCAATACTGATACACAAGATCACGTGGCTAGATAGCACGATTATTACTAGTCTAGTCCATATTTCACGATATTTTTCGTTTAGTCGATATTAGTATAAATCAATTATTATCAATCACATGCCTACTAAGTTTCGCTACTGTCAATTGGCGCACGAGGTATGTTGAAAGCGACTGTCGGTCCTTTTAGCATTGCTCACTGATCATGAACGAAGGACAGACTTTTTAGTCCAACGATCGTAGACTGTAAACAGTGATTTCACGATATCTCTGGTCGGACAGATGTACATACCATATAACGGTGGCCATGTAAAACACGCGAAGATTAACATAATCAATGAATCGAACGTCTATGAATTTCCTGTTCGTCCCATTAGATACTAATCCAGCCGGTTAAAGATTATCTTCCGCCGTAATTAGAGAGGCGAAAGTGGTAGGTACGTGCGTCCTCGTAAATGCATAATTACCGCTTGTCTCTGCGTCGGCAGGATCAGAAGTCGTCGGGCAAGGAGGGAATCTCTTACGATTACTTAATGTAAGTAATTGGCAAGAGCAGTAGGCAATATTACTTAACGTAAGTAAATCCAGCTGAGGAGATACTTTGCGACATGGAACATTTGAAACGTTGTTATATACATACGTTAAATCGATAAACGTTGACACGGTCGTTGCGAAATCGCGCGACGCGTATAGACTACAGGACTTCGTGCAGCACATCGAATATTGCGTGTGCTAACAGTTTGAAGGAGATTTGCGAGGTTTCATTCTTCGTTGGACCGGTTGAAAGAAGAGTATCGATAATTTGATAAGCAGCCAGTCTCTATTTGAATCAATGGACCAATTGTGTATTTCAAACCTAAGCGAATTCGAGAATTGGAAGAAAGCTTGCGAATCGCATGAACTTGTAACTTTCTGCCATACAATTCGTCAAAGGATTCGCAATGCACGATTGTCAGAAATGCATGCAAGAGTAAAGTTATACGAATCAAATGAAAAATGCCGGACAATTATGGATTTGTGCTGGCAGCTAGATAAACATTCAGAGACAATGACAAACCGCGTGTGCAGGAGTCACAACGTGGATAACAGGAAGCAGATACGGAATCTAAAAAAATGTACAGCCCGTTAACTATTCCTGACCAAGGCCAAGCAAAGTTGTTAACGACATTGTAGGCTCGGCTGAACGTTGCTTGCAGCGTCGGTTCAGCATTAGTCATCCGTCAAACACGATGAAACCCGTATTACGTGGATCCGCGAGTCACCATCCTGGAGATCGCATCTTGTCTTTTCCTTCGACTTCTGCCATGTCCCTCTCTATCGTCTGTACGATAAACCTATATATCTGCGATTTCACGCAACCGTTTCAACCGGCATTCTACTATTTTCCCCCGTAGTGGTAGCGACCGGTCGCAAATCCTTTTGTTCTCCGCCAGATGATCGAACGTAGGGGCGATAGTCTCGAGAGAGGATCGTAAATCAGCGAAATTACACAGTGGCGTAACGGAAACTTAAAACCGTGCTGCTTTGGTCAAAACTCACACAGAGAGACCGAGCTTCAACGTCGTACGATTTAGCTACAAGAACATAAGTCTCTTCAGATCGTGATTTAAGATTTCTTGCTTCGAGTAGGGAAATTTCTTGTGAACTCTGGAGGCTGCTCTTGAACACCGATTTTTTATCCCAGGTCTTGCCCAAAGCAACGCAGTTCGAGTTAATTAAAGCGGAGTAGGAAACGTTCAGGAGCAGAAGGGTCCGCCCACATACAGAAATCGCTGTCCCATCTTACATAACGAGAAACTTGTATTACATAAACGATAAGCGAGTAATTTGGGCTCCGACTCTGTTCCACGGAAGATGATATCCGTTCAGCGAAGTTGCATTTCGCAACTACGGTACCAGGAACTAGAAACATATAGCGTTCGAGCTACAAAGACAGTCAGTTGTTTCCTTCCTCATTCGACTTCCAGACTGGCGAAATTGGATCGGTAATAACGGTATCCACGAGGCAACGATAAATTCCCCATCCCTCGGCGTTGGATTTTTTCCTACCAACCGGTAGTTTCTCCAGGAGCTCTCGGACCGTTGACCCATCTAAACATGTAGCAATGTCGTTTCGAATCGTATCGTCCTGCGACGTAGTACTGTCCAACCGGGCAGTAAACAATCCTGGTACAAGCACAGGAGGATCCCTGACGACTTGGCGGAGAGTCGGCGAGGTGTTGTAGTCGGTCGGTGCAGGAAAGCATGCAAAAGACGACACCGAAAAACTATGAGAGAAAGTACCTGTGTGTCTTCGAAGGCTGAAGGGGGACGACCTTCCCGCGGTTCTCTAGCATCGTGTCCAACTGCGTCTTTCTCTTTCCTCCTCCCCCTCCTTTCTAGCTTCACGATTCCTTCCTTTCTCTCCCTCCTTTCCTCCCTTTTTCATTGCTCTCCTCGCCTTTAACCGTTGCTCGGCCTAAGCAATCGTTGTATATGCCTAGCCGCGAACGTTCACATGTATAGAACTCAAACACAACAATCATGGAGGCAAAATCATGGCAAAAGATAACGAGCAGACTCGTTAACGACTTTGTGCAGATCAAGACGAGACGAGGCTATTCGTTTCAACTCGTATATCGGCTCTCCCACAGTGGCTATTCCATTTCCATCTTCCTTCCGTGGTGGATCAACGCGGAAAAGGGTGGTGGAGATCCAAGCGGAGGTACAACCCATAAACGACCCCGCGTGTGACCTCACGACTTGCCGTCGATTCTCTCTATATGGCGTTATAATCGTGACCGCGCTGCCGCCAGATCGGGAAGCTACCGTATTCGATAGAAAATCGTCGATACGTCCGACGTTAACCGCTCGTGAATGTCGATGAAGCCGCTCGAGATTGTGCATCGGGATGCGTTATGGGTTAAAAGCATGGGGTCGGTTGAGCGCGATGTCGGCCAGCGGACCGCGCATAGTGCCAGTAATGAACAATCGATGTCGCGATTTCAATCGGATATTTGTCTTCGCGGATTGGCGAACCATAGCGTAGGCGGTTTGTTTTAAGGATGGTTTCTCTTTTCGGTTTCACCGAGCAGCGGATCGGCTCGAACGTAAATTTATCAGGAAGACGTGCACCATTAGAGGCATTCCTCGTGTTTAGAAATTCGCAATTGATTTAAACCATCATTAAGAATATCCTAAGAAAGTTTGATAACTATTAGTCAAAGATAATTGAAGCACGTTAATTTAATACATGTGTTAAAAAGTGGAAGCACTCGATTAATATCGACAAAATGAAATACAGATTCGCCTAAGTTTACAAGAAACAGAAGCTACTTTGATTTTATGGGCTACTGTCTTGAGTCCCTTCAAACGTTAATGTGAACTTTGGTCTCTAAATAATACTTTAATCGACAGATAGAAGTGTACTTCATGTTTTCTAAATATGTTGTCTACGTTAAAAGGTATTTCATATTTCGAGTACCAATCAATTCGATACATGGTCTTTTTTATTTCACACTTAAAATATTTAATTGCCAATTTTGACTGTAGTCGCTTTCAATCGGTTAGTCGAAGCTCATCCAAGGATGGTCTTGGTCTTCGACGCTCTCTCATTAGCATAGCAACGCGGAAACGCAACGTCACGCGGTGGATATACGCACGAAACTCAGGATCGCGCGCTTGTGACTCCTCCGACGATTCCGCGTGCATGTACGTCCTTTTGTCCGTGTGTTTGCAGCTTCGAATCGATCATCGGTGACAATACCGTAAGCAAATTGTAGAAACGTGCCGCAACAATGCGAATAACAGTTGTCTCCGCGCGTCTCGAAGATGTCAGGCGCATCTCAAATTCCCGCGAAGAAAGTACCGCCTTCCCTGCAAGCCCAGACTTCTCTGGTATTCAAAATAGTGCTCTAGGAGGAAAATACCAATCAACTAAAGACAAACATCTTATTTTCCAGTTAACACCTCGGTATTCCAAGCTTTCAAGCTTATCGGTTTCTTTATAGGCAAGCACGAATACATCTAAATCGAGGTGTCCTAGATTTTTATATATTGTGGCTTATTCATTATTGATTATTCATTCTGTATGCCACAGAATTCATCCATTTTTCTTAAAAAATGTCTATGCGATCAATGCGATATGCGATCAATGATATCTTTCTCCAATATAATTCGTGACCCACATTTTTGGCAATTTTTTGAAACGAATAAAAAAAGGAAGGAGGAAGGGGTATCGTGCTTACTTGGCAATTAAATCATCCTCTAAAAAGTCATTCCAAGGCGGCAGTGTCGGGCACCTGGAAGAGGGTAATGGGAGAGGACAGAAAACTGTTGGTAGGAAAAAAGGAAGAGAGACACGAACAGATGGTCGCATAAAGAAGGAGAGAAAGGAGTGGGCGCAGAAGAGACGACGAATACATTACATACGGAGGAGAGAGTCGTTTCGAATCGTGTGCCGGGTCGATCGTCCTCCTCCGTGAAGCCGACCGCTCGCTTTCCCTTTCACACGCGGCGCTAATCGCCCATCGTTCTCTGATCTATCGGGTGGGAGGAAAAGAAAGAGAGGAGAAAACTGCGAGAGAAAAGGAGGGGAAACAGAGAGGAAAAGAAACCCGAACTCTGAGAGCGAAAAGGAGATGAATAGACAGGAAGAGCAAGAGACATAGAGGAAGGGAAGAAAACAGGTAAACAGGAGAGGAGGAACGATCTCAGAATCGCCCTGGTCCAGGGAGAAGCGACCGACTACTTTCAGGATGGAAAAGAATCGTCTATCGTGTATATTGGTCGGTGGATGCGTGCAACTTTCTTCGATCACGCTGCACTGTCCCATGAATTACATAGGCGATATACCAAGATATCATAATAAATGTGATAGATAAGAGTTAACATAAAATTACACGGTAGACAGACGCATAAATGTTTAACTTTTAAAGCGGTGACATCTTGACTGATATTTTAATTATCTCCTTACAAGATTCTCGTGTTTTATAATTAGTAGGATCATCTGGTACTATTTGAACTGAAGTCGATACTTATTAGGAGCCGTGATAAAAATTGTATCTATTTGTTTTACGTCGACATCCTTCAAAATTGAAAAGCGTAAAGAAAGATATCAGGACGTATAGACACGCGTGTGATAATACGGACAGGAGTTTTAATCGATAAGATTAGCAGTGGATAGATAGGCGTAAAGAGTGACGTGTAAATTAATTGAAACTGTCAGCATGAATGAAGTAATCAAAGTGAATCAACGCGTCCTAATAGCAGATAACGTTCGATAATCCTGTCTCTACATCACCCGGTGTTACGTCTAAAATTAGACGGAACCTTAGAATCAGTCGCATACATTGCAACAAGGATACGCGCATCCGCAGGAATTTTCTGGAAGTTTCAAAATACGTAATACGTTTCGCGAATCGATTCGACTTGGTTATAGCTCCCGTTACCATCTCGCCGTTTCCTTGACAGTTGGAGCGCGCGTTCGTTGCGTATATTATACAATGTTCCACGTGCGGTTCCGTTAAAGACTCGCCGCCCACGCAGTGTGTGTCGCACAGGCTCGCAAACGACAACGCGGGGTGTATACCGGAGTTGCGGTGAAAATGAAAGTGCGCCGCACCGTTCTGCCGTTGAGGCATTATTGACCACCGATAGACTCGGTCGATGCGGTTGCTTTATTAGCATTTTCATTCATGAGCAAAGAAAGATAGAATTAACCGTGAATTTATGGGACAAGGAGAGTCGCATGTGGAAAAATTATAAGGAGAACAAGTACGTTTCGTGATTAACAGACGCGTGTATCAACGACTGCCGGTACCCGTTCGAAAAATGCTCACGTGTGGATCGAATCGTGTGGTGTACGACGTATGCGCTATGTATTCGCTCATGAACGGACGAAACGATTCAATGTTTCGCCATAAAACAGCCGGCGTACGCTCGGAGGTCCATCGAGTATGCGATTAAAAGTGCTCTGCAATTAGCATTAGCCGCCTGGTGCAATAACCCCAATCGATGTGTTACCGCGATCGTAAACAAAATATTAGCATCCTAAATGGCAATTAGACCGATTAAGTTACGTAAACGGGCTGTAATTATATTTGCACACATGGGCACGTGTTATTATTAGCGTAATCAGAAGAAAGGATTTGACCTGTAACGATACTATATCTGTTTTATCAATGACTTATCATAGAGATCGTTCGAATTCTAAGAGCTGGCTATTTCTAAGTGTTGGCCAAACGCTACCTATCATTTTTCGCGTTCTTCGTCATTTCCTCTGGGAAGATTGGATTATACCATTATATGTATAATTACCTTTGACGTGATAGAAAAACAAACAATGTCGTAGCGTCACGAAACAAGGTATATTATATATTTATCGGCTTGAGAAACTATTTCTTCGCACTCGATGATCAGACACGTCGCATAAATAATAATTACATTGCGACGTGGAATCATGGCGTTGAAAAATGTCTCTTGGGAGCGGGACGAAACAACGATCGTTCTTCATTCCCGCTTGATCGATTCGTGAACATAAAAGGTGAACGTTCGGGTTCTATAAATAGTATTATAAATGTGCGTGAACTCTCATTGCACGAATATCAGCGTGACACTCTCCTTTCGTCGTGTAACTCGACGTTACACGCGGGCGGTTGCGTAATATAGCCTGTAAACCTCTCACCCTCGCTGGTTCTTCCTGACTACGAGAGAACCCATAACGACAACCGGTTCCACCTTCTCCTCCTTCTCCTCTTTCTCCTTTTTTGTCCTTTTCTGCAGCTCCGTTGGCCGCATCCTTCTTTCCGCGATGGACCGAACAAGCTCTCGCGCGAAACGAGCTCTCGAATTCGGCTTTAAAACACCGGTTCACCTCGTTGCACGTTCCGCACGATCCCAGAAATGTTGACAGAGGAGGCGTTAATGACGAAATTTATCTCTCACCTGGTAATCCGGCAGGTTAAAGTGAGTCACGTTGTTCTCTTCCAGAACGTGCATGATTGATTGTAATAGGTGTCTTCCTGGAACACCGTGCAATTTATCTTAGCTTCGTTGTTGAGAGTTCGGGTGAAGTGCAGAAAAGTTCAGGGGTACGTCGGTATAGGGAAATCTATCGCGAGCCCCAGGGAATGTAAAGGAATAAAATATTGATATTCTTAGAGGATTTATACGTCTTGATATGAAACATCCTAGGCGAGATAGTGTCCTCGCCAAGATATATTCCATCTACTTTGTTAATTGAGGTCAAACCGTCTCTACCAGTTACGTAACCACCGTTTCACCCCACCAGTCAAGGGTTAATACGTAATACCGAGGCGTCTTAATTCGCTGTAATGCGGTGCAATTACAGAAACCATCGCTCTTAAATCAGTGTCTTGTGCATTAAATTTGAAATTATAATCGCTGTGCTGTAGTGTAACGCAGGGGTGGCAAACATTTATCACTGTCGGTGAATTGTAGAATCATATTTAAACGTTTGCTAAAACGTGTTTCTCTTAGTTTTCGCTTCAAACGTGGTGTATTATCTCCTCGAAGGAATTCGTTTGCCGATTGGCAAAAACAATAGTTGACGATGGCCATGCGTGGGTTTGCGTCGTTTCTTTTTGAAAGGATCGCGTTAATCTGTCTCTTACATTGCTTTACGCAACTAGGACGCCACTCGAATCGAGGGGAAAAATGTTAATCGATCTGCGGTTGCTTAGGCCGCATCGTAACGGGAAGTCTACATTGAGAGTGAAAAGCGATATCAGGGAGGGACGAGACGAGAGAGAGGTTCACTGGCATCCGTGCTTCTCCACTGACAGCACATTACACGGGAGAAAGGTCATCTCAACCTAATAAAAAATTATGCGCCGTACACCTCTTGAGGAACGTTATACGGTACAATGATCTTCAGCAGCGGCACAAAGCGGTGGCAAGCTAATTAAAGAAAATGAGTAAATAATTTTGAGTTGACCGAGTGATCGTGAAAACAAGCTATCAGAAAAGAAATAATATTACTTTCCTGATTAAAAGAAAACAGGGATAGCAGGTCGAATTACTTTAAGGAATCCAAAGATATAGTTTCTCTTTGTTATAAATACGTCGCAACATTATTGGAAGCAAGCGTTCATAATGACACACGAGAGCTCTGCTACGATGCATATTTGCAAACTATCGAACAACGTAAATTCCATCGGATTTCGTTGAAGTTCCAAAAATTTTGAATCTATCATTCAGTTTAACACTGTGTCACTGGAGCGTGCCGAGGCAAACAACTTTTTTATACCTCTCTATCTTTTCTTTTTCATTTTTAACACGACACAAAACTTGTCACTGTTCAACACACAGACTCGCGCGACCAATCGTCTTGATAGTCACGCTGGCCTTCGTCCGCTACATCTCACCGGAAGATTCCGGTTTGCAGATCGATCGAACGACCTTACTCTCTCTGGTCTATCCTAGATCAGTACTCGATTTACAAGTATCGAATAAAGAAACTTCGACTCTCACAAATGTCTTCATCCTCTAACGTACATACAGGCAGATATAAATGTCGTTATCTCGTAAATTAATCTCTGTGACGCAATTAAATGGTTGCATCAAAGCAATAGCCAGGTAGAATTTCGAAACATTGGGTGGCGACGATAAAATTTTAGCAAGGATATTATTCGTTTAATCCTGCTCAACGCACTGGTCAATTAATATCCATCTTTCTCCATCATTCTATATATATATATATATATAGATATATATCTCCTTTTTAATTAATTCATCTAGTAGCAACTTTCTTACTTTTCTTACAGACGATATTCTCCGTGAATTAACAGCCGTGTTGAATTCCTTGGCTGTGCCTGCTCGGCTCATAGGGATCTCTCGTTGCGGCTGAATTCTCACCAAAGAGTCGGTCCGGCGAACCGATCGAACGACCTTATCCTTCTCTTTCGCCTCTTCCAGATCAGTGCTCGTTTCACAGGTGGCGGACACGATACTGCTGTTTCGTCACGTGTCGAAGAGAGCTCGTCTTACGGGTGATTAACTGGGGCGACGTCGGCTCGTGCTTACGCCTCCGCTTTGCCACGCGTGCACCAGTCACCAGGGCCGCTGCATGAGGGTAGGGGCTGTTGGTAGCACTGAGGGGAGTTGCGGGGTAGCTCGACTGATGCATGAATGAAGGTTGCAGAGGTGGTGGAGAGCCGAGAGCGGAAGAGAGTAGACCGACGTCGGCACTCCTCGATAACGGTGAATCCATGCTTTCGTCTCTATCTCTCGTGTATCGTCTCCACGTCCGTTCATCTCTGTTCATCCCCCATTTTGCTTGATATCCTCGTCCAACTTGCGTCTTTCTCACGCCGACGTCTTTGTCTATCGGTGACCCACGCGCACGTACATAGAAACGACAATTACGATGGCGCAGCCGATGTGCGAGGGTAAATTATGACGTAGTTTTGTCACCGATTCGAAAAGATGCAGTTAATTGCCTTTATTTCCGGCCGCGTGCTTGTCAAGCAGCTTGTGGATTTCCGTGTTCATTTAATCACGCTTCTGTGCGTCAATCCGGGGTTCAGTCCATTGATGGACGGATAAACAGCGCGTTAGATTGACGGCCGGAGGTAAATAATTGCAAATCGTATCGGCGTAATTAGAGGTCGTTTACGCTTCGACTGATTTATGGTGTAGTTTATCTATGGTGGGTCCGAGAATGAAATTTAAACGAGGAAATCGATCGGGTTCCAAAGATACCTTTGATTGCAGATGAGTCGGGTAAGATCAAAAGAATGAATTGAATGATAAAAGGGGATGGTTCTTCATGAAAATGCAGACAGTTTCCTTGGATGTAATCGTGCTATGAGAGTATTTGCGAAACGTGTGGTTTATGTGATTTTTATAGGAAATAAAGCGTCGTTCACGATAGTAGTATATACGTAGAGCGTCACGTCGGAACAACTTAAGCGGCTTCGTATCGATTTTCTTGTTTACTGGGAATTGCTTCATTCTGTAAAATGATAAATTTTGTAACGCACACGTTGCTCGGCCAAAGATGAGAGAAAGAAACATTGTACAAAATTCTAATTACGTTACGAATTAAATTTTTACGAAATTTTGAATAACAAATTATAGCTCCTCGATGCATATTTCACGATTATTTAACACTTTGCGTTAGAGCATTGACTATCGTTTTGCCCCACGATCACTCCGATAATTCAGGAATCCGAATAAGGAAGGTTAACAAACGATATTGCACAAGTTCCATTTCTATCCATCAGTTTCCACGGTCTGTTTTAATTCCCCTCTCATCGATAATTCAAAAGCGATCGTTGGTGCCAAGACGCTGGTCGAACGACTATCAGGTGAACTCAGAATATGAACGGAAGCGGGCCAAGTGAGCGCCAAACGCGGAAAATAGACGCCGACAGAAGATGGAAATAAACCGACGACCATGAAGGAGGTGTCGTAAGGAAATAAGCTATCGAGAGCGTAAAATACATCGAAAAGAGAGAGTGTTCCTTTTACGAAAAAACGAATCGAGAGCAAGAAGTAAAGAAAAGGAGAAGAAGAAGGCGGATACGAAGAAAAAGAAACAGAAGAAAGGATGATCCATGTACCGGTGTTAGGTCGGGTCGGGTTGGATTAGGTCGACTTGCGTGGGGTTGGATATCCGGGTGGAGGGAGATGGGTGATCGGTAGGTGGCGTGCTGACGTCACTATAGCGGCATCATCAGCCGCGTGGGCCAATAGGGACGCTCACTCGAGCCAGGTCCATCGATCCGCCGGCTGCTGTCGTGTGTGTTTATGACGTCCAAAGGTGACGTCATCGTTAGCGCCGTTCGCCGCCGCCGTCGCTACACACGCTACGGTTTTAATATAGCGGAGGAACGCGCGCGATCCGGACTCAGTTACGCGGCGGCCGGCCACCCGTGCGAGAGCGTATCGTTTTCTTGTAAAACTTGTCCGCGCTGTTTTTCACTCTCTGTCTTTCTCTTCTCTCTATTTATTCTCTACGGTTTCTCCTTCTTTTCTCTTTCAAATTTTCACGTATAACGCGAATCGTTGTCGATTCGCGGCCATCGATCTTGTCACGGCTTCTTTTGATCCGTTTTGTCAACGAATTGTGTATCAGTTTCGTGTGCTAAACGGATCGTGAATCGTGAGACAGAGCGTGTCAAGTGCGAGAAAACTGGGGATTACATACGCTAGCGAGGAAGAAAAGGTGGTGCAGCCAAGGACGTTTGTGTTTGAGTTTCGCGTGACCAACCAGAAAGAGGGAGGCTACTAGCGCGTTTCGAACGCGCGTGGTTCCGCGGGTACGGGACTACGGTGTGTCCTCGTGTAACGTTCTGACAGCTTCCACGTTGAGCTGTGCTCCTCGCGAAACGCGGCACAAAGAATCGTTCCGCTTGGATATTTTTTTTTTTTGGAGAACGAGAGCTTCGGGAGCTGCTATTCGCAAAGAACGGTGTACGACGAGCCGATGCGGGAAAGATTCGTCGATAACATCGATTCAAACAGTTCGACGATAATTTTGAAGAACGCCACGACTATAACAGTGAGAACCATGTCGCCCATGGGGACGGAGGAACGATAAATTTCGAGCGAACGTGGGCAACATATAACAGAATTCTGCATGCGAGAAGTGTTCGAGCTCCTCGGTGGAGTGCTGACCTCCGAAGACGTTTTCCGGAAGGATTCGTCTAGCCTTTCGACAACGCAGACAGGTCGGTGATACACGTGTGTCATCCACTGTTTTTCGTGTGTTATGGGTGAGTTGTGTGTGTGCGACTTTCGGCTGGATCACGTTATAAAGCACGTACCTGTTCTGTTTATTATCCCGTTTCTCATTTTCACCTACATCGATAATGATACAGTCGAGGAATTCCACATTCCTGTGACCGATACACTCGGTGTTTACGAGCCGTGAGAATTATCGACTGTGAGTTATCCCCTTTCACTCTCACCCGTCGCTCATCATCGTTTACTCGTCCACTTCACTCGTTTCTCGCGGATGCTTTTGCCTCACGAACATCCTCAAACGGCCTAAATCATCGAGAGATCAATCGTAATCATCACGAACTGACGATTAAAACGATTTGGAATATCGATGTGTTATTTGTGTCGTGTAATACCCAGACAATCCATCGATTTGAAACATCGCAAACTTGGCGCGATTATCGCGTTATCTCGTCGAGAGCCGGGAGAAGGCGCGAGATCAGCTGTTGTCATACCAAACCACGTGTAACTTTTCGAACTCGCTCTTCCATTTAGCGTTCTGATCGCGCACGTGCGCGCTTGCGCGGCCGCGCCGTGCACAGGAGCGAGAATCTGGCCGACAAAGAAGGAAGCAAAGAGAAAGAAAAAAGAGTGAGAGATCGTTCGTCGTAGGATGGTCGCGGTCGTTGTGGCCGTCGATCGTCGTTCGCGCGCCGCCGTGGGCATTTGAAAAGAAAAAGAGAGGGAGTCACGGGATCGAGGCGGGATCCCCGGATTATACGACTGGATTTGGTGAATGAAACGACTAAAAACGAAGCGCTATAGTGCTGATCGTACGTGCGATGCGTACCGTGGAGGATACAGCCACGGAAGCAGCCGCAGTTAGTGCTGCGACCACCCATCAGCGTGCTACCACTGGCAGGCATCTAGTCGTCGATCACAATCACGATCGCGATCACGATCAACCAGATCGATCGACGACGATCCATCTACCGACTACACCGTACCACCCGGTCACCATTGCGGCGGATACTAACAACAATCATGACCATCATCGGAACTTCGAGCATCACGCGGCTCAACGTCACGATCACTGGAACAAGTGTAAGTCACCTAGTACAAAAAGAAAACAAACAGAAAAAGAAAAAAAAATGGGTGAAAATAAAAAAAAGACCTTGGGACCGTCCTATTATAGTTGGTAAATTCATCGTTTACGAAGAAATTGTACAATGCTCGCTGATGGCTGGTTGGTTGTAGTTAAAAGGTGGTGGTGGTGGTGATGGTGGTGGTGACGGTGGGATTAATGACGATTATCGATGAAGAAGATGGATCGACGTGTTGTATTTTATTTTAGGGCGATTAATGTTCACGTACTATTTTAAATTGCTTGTCGATACGTAATCGGATTCGATTTATTTGTCCTTCGCCGACGAAGGATAGTTTGGATGATAGAGCTTTAGACTGTGGTCGATCGAATCGACCAAAGATCTAAAGACAATAGTGTGCGCAATAAATTCGCGTGTACGCTCTTAGGAAAATGAAGAAGGTTATTGGATATGGCATTAAAGAGGAAAGAGCGAGCGAAATGGAGATGAGGTGCGAACGATAGAGCGAAGGGACAAATTGCCCCCTCTAGTCGTTTCTTCTTAGCCAATCGATTCGAGCTGTGAAAAGGATCTAGAGGCTGTAACTCGCCGATTGGCCGTTAACGTTCCTCCAAGGGAACGGATCAATTCTTTTCCAAAAGAAAAGCTTAGCTCTCAACTTTCAGTCGCGGACATTTTATCCATTATGTTTCTACCCTATGTTAGTTTTATTTTAAAATCACCACCATCATCGTCGTCATTTCCCTTCTCGAAATAATTTTCGATTTCTCGCAGTTCTTTAAATCTTTACGAATGAACTTAAATCAGTTTTGTGGAACCATCTGCGCACCTATAAATTATTCATTCGCCCTTGTTTCTTCAGACCTAGCGACAGATTCCATATTCAAGAGCGGTATAAACGTTCGATTCGGTATAGCTTGTATGTTCGATAGGACACATTACAGGTGTAATCAGTACGTTAAGGTAAATATAGTCTGGCAGTCGGCCGAGTGCATGGCAGGCGTTTCTTTTCCGCGTACATACTTGGCCCGCACGAGACCTGTCCGCGCAGGAAAGAAGAGAGTACGCGAACGAACAAATATAACCAGCGTGTAGCGAGCGAGTGCAGGTGCGGTCGCTGGTTCGGCTGCATTGTGCCGAGTGTTGCCCTGTGGCTGCGTAGTCGAATTGCGAAAACCGATTGTCGCGTTCGCCTGAGAGTAACGACCGTGACAATGGTAAATCAACGATTATGACTTCCGCGCGTTAAATGCCTGCTTGTGTCGCGGCACCGTTAAAAGTCGCCATCGCGCTATCGATAGCCGATCGGCTGTCAGTCTGACCGTTACGTGGGCATGTAATTGCGATATACGCAGGCTTCGTGGGGGCAGAAAGAGAAAAAAAAATGAACACGCTGGTCAACCCAGGGGAGCAAGAGTTGATAAACATATCGAGATCGAGAAATCTAATCAGTCGAGGTGACAGTCTCTCTCGTTTTCCCTTCTCTTGGCCATAAAGAAACTCTCGGCTCGAGAATGGTTTGTCCGTGGAAAATCATTGGTTTACGGGTAACCAAGTGACACGTGTCGTGAGAGTGTATTACGTTAATAGTAATAGGCTTTCGGAATAACGCACTGGTTGCCGTTTCACAGCGCAAGTAGTTAGGTGCAATCAGACTCAGACATTAGCGAGACGTGCATCGCTGGCCGTCTGAGCTGGCACGTCTGTAACTACTTAATTCTTTTTAAAAGCCCGGTGAACGCGCAGCGTCGCCGTCAGTCCTCCTCTCTATAATGATATTGCCCGTAATCGACGATAAAATCCTCGCTCGGTTATAACCCGTAAAGGCGAGAGGTAATTTATTTTATTATGAATAATTATTATATTGGTAATTCATAATAGGGGTGCGCACGGCGTACACTTAGATCGCTAAGTAAAGGATAATATCCTATTATGATAGGTAATACTACGCTATCGTAGAAAACCATTAACAAACATCTACGTATAGAATTGAACCTAAACGCGGATTAACGAAGATATCTTGGATTCGACATGGATTTCTTGAAAATTCGCGATTTCTTTGCGTTTGATCGACGTAAAAAGCTCGCTTAACGGTTTAACGGTGAGGTCAGGTATACGAAAGTGCAATCGAACGATTCAATCGATCAGCGACGAAATCGTTAAGCGACGAAGTGAAAATAATCGGCATCGTTCGTAGAATCGTAAAATTGGATAGTATTTTGACGGCAAGTGCCCGTGGTACGGACAGCGCTTCCTAGAGGCCAATTGCATTGTTTTACTGGGCAAACTAAATATACGTGCGAGGCAAGCGATCCGCGGGTGCTTGGCTGGGACACAAAGGCGACCAAAGAAACGACGAAGACGCCATGCATCACGTGCCGTTACACTTTTCACGTTTTCGGCGTGCTAGAACGATGAACGACCGACGAGTCACCCGCGTGCACGACGCTGCGTCTAACTCGACGTCCACGTTCCCGGAATGTAGATTGAAAAACAGAGAGCGTTTCGTTTCGATACCACCTTTGGCATTGTGAATCATCCTGTCGATTAAAATGTATAAGGCGTTCGCGACGATCTGGTACTACGATGTGTAGTACCATAGGATAATCTATGTGAATCAGTTGGTTCGTTCCATTTAGAATATCTTTCTGTATTTTTGTATTTTCCTTCTCACTTTTCACAGTACATAAGCACAATTAATCTCGTAGAAATATTATGGAAATACGCTGTCGGGGTATCGACATTGAGGCATCGAATGAAGGGGCCCGATGTCATCAGGCGATGACAGGTTCTTGCTGGAAACTAAGCCGCCGATTGCGGCGTTGCGTTTTTCATGAGGCTGCGGTTATGCGTGGGAGGAAATAGGCTGTTATTTCCGGCGCGAGACATGCGATCAGGAAGCGACCTCAGGAGCTCGCGGGCCGAAGGAACGAGGGTGAAAAGACGCTGCTTAGGTGGGCGGTTCTGAACGATTCATATTGCATAAATGCTACGCCGCTTCTTCAATTATGTAACGGTTCCTCACTCGATGTGACTCGTGCCGTGAAAAACTTTCATCGAGCGTGTAACGAACACGTTTCGAAGCGGGTTTCACGGGAAAGAAAAGAGCTGTGCGGTATTGGCCGATAATTATAATTAATGGAAACCAATACTCGTCGATAAACAACCAGCTCGTAGTAATTTAACGTTGCGTAACGTCCAATTGCATGATCATCGCGAACGTACGATGGAAGTATGAGACAGAAAACATACGAACGAGTACAATCTCCAAGGGAAAAGCGTTTAAAATGAACGAAGTCTGGAAAACATCCGTGTGCGTAGACGGGTCTGTTTTGCATACGCGTTTCTCCGTGTCGCGGGACCGGCAGAACCTGATCGCCCGCCGGATACAGAACGCATTCGCTATGAGAAAGAGAGATTACTCGAGTCGAGCGTAATGAGATTGTGACTCGCATAATGACTCTAGGATCGATAAGTGACGTTGATGCATATGAACGCGCGTGCCAGCAGTGAAAGGGTCAGTAGTCAGACAGTGGCGCTATAAATACCGGGAGGACTTGATTCGTTGTGTTTTAGCACGGTTGATTAACGACGGATCGATAGCGATCGCGCATTGCATCGATTCGAGGAAGGGGCAAAGAAAGAAACACGACGTCCTGGAAGAAAGGCAACAAAATGTATAATTGAAGCGTCGTATGCGACGTACGTAACGTCGCTTTGACGAGACTGGGCCGCATGCTCGACAGGTTTATGGTAATTCGGGCGAACCGAGTAAAAATGTGTAACGCGACTGGCTGACGCGCGACCTTGTTTCACCTGAAATAGATTTCACCGCGCGGAAACGTATTCCGCGCGAGTTTTGACGCCGTTCGAGCGGCAAGCTATAATTTCTCTCCGTTACGCGCCGTCCATCCGAGGATCGATCGTTAACACCGAAAGAATTCATGTTTTCGTGAAAATTCTCCCGACTTGACGCATAGTATTTCTAATTATTCGTGGAATATAATTACCATATCGCCATATTCGTCGGATTTAAACTACTTTCGTTATTTACGATGCTACAGCACGCGTTTTCGCGCTACGGAATCTCGGCTGAAGCATTCGATTGATGGATGTTTCCGGTCGGTAAGGGCGATATGTATACTCTGCACAATGTAATAATATATTTCCACCGGTTTCCTGCGTTTCTCGGTAAAGAACACGCGTCAGACGTCGCGTGCAGCGTTTTCGCGTCTACGTAAAACGCGTCCCGAAATTCCACCTACGGTAAACTTGCTTGCGCATTGATTACGTTACACGGACGCAATCAGTCCGCCGAGATTTACATAGTTGAGTGTCTTTTTAATCGATCACAGCCTCGAGAAACCAGCCAGTCGTCCGTCCTGTGAAAGAATACATAACGAAGTGGATAGGTGAGCGAGTATTCCCTCGCGGTGGCTAGTTTCATTCAAACTTGACGCACGACGCCGCTTTCGCGCGCAAACTCCGTGGCGTCGCGACGCTGCCAGTCTCTCTCTGACATTAACTCTGACGTCACTACGCCGCCCCCGTCCGTCATCGACCGACCGACAGCACAACGACGTCACACGCACCGCCAAGGACGACGCTATTTCGGGCGTTATGCATTGCCGTCCTCGTCGCCGTCTTCGCCACCACCTTCGACGCTGTCGTCGTCGTTGGCGACCGGTGGGGCCGTCAATATCGCCGCGTTTTCGCCTCCAGTCACGAGATTCTCTCGAGTTTTCCGCGTCATCACGCTCCACGGAACGACCACGCGGCTCGTTTCGTCGCGGATCGCCGAAATACGTCGCTGTCTCTCGATATTACCCGATGACACAGTGAATACAACCGTCGACTCTCTACCGAGTTTCGAGTGTTTACCAAATTATTTCAAACGTGCTTGTGCTTGTCATGAAGACGCTAGAGTTTTTATACGTACCACGGAACCAACGACGCGTCAATCCGTTGCTGATCACTTTCCCATCACAGTGGTGTCTCGCTTGTTGGAAATGAGGTAACTTTTAACCGATCCGTGAATCTATTTCGAATAGTTTTTTTTATTATCTATTTGTAAGAGACTTTCTATGTCGAATGATATAACGATCGGAGACCTGTTTCAGAGTACAGGTTCTCCGATGATCGCTGATATCGTGATGATGAATGAGAGGTTCTCCGAGTAAGCGTCAGCTACAAGATGTTGACTATTTACGTAACATGGTACCATAAATACCATGAATATCTCAATCAGACAGTGTAATAATACTTTAAAGCTGGATCCTAAAGTGTTTCCTGCCTACTTATCCGTTAAACTTAAACCACCTACTTAAAACAAAGATGGATCTCTCGATAATTTTCTCTCGACAAATCTGTCGTTACAAAATTGTTTGATAAATTTGTAAAAATTCTTTAGATTGCTATCAGCGAGAGATCACTGACCATTCACGCGAAGCAGCGAGTTTAATTCGCGACCTTGGAACTCACGCGTCACGTGGAGTCCGTCATTTTTGCGGAGGTGTCAGGGTTGCATCGTCGCGCAATCGTTTCCGGGAAAAGCGGACGTGGACCGCGAAATAGAAGTGAAAATCGCGGAGGGAGGAGAAGGGCGGTAGTGGCGCGTGCGATAAGCAGGAAGGATTACCGTGCCCGTTTGCTCGCGTAATAGGCGGCGTGGCAGTGGCTAAATTTAATACACGCGAACACAACGATGTTCAGGATTAGCGCGACTCGGCTGGGTTCCGCGTGACGTTGTACCACGGAAAAACGATGACGCGGGACGCGGTGGAGGCGAACGGTGGCAGCGGCTTGTGCCAAAACAGAGCCGTGACGACGCATCGCGAGCGTGCTTTGACGCGAGCTTTTTGTACCGATGTGTTAACGTAAATACCGATACGATGCCAGTCCTTGGTGAATGACCGACCGATGAAAAAAAGTTTCCATCGATTGTGCACAGAGAAAATGGGGCGGAGTGGGTGCGGCGTTGATTGCAAGACGCCTGGAATGTAGTTCAAGGTGATATTTCGGGGGTGTTGCTAAGTGGGTATTAAGTATGTGCCAAGTTGCTTGGGTGATTGGTATTGGAGGGCGATGGTAATTGAGAATTAGGAATGTTGATGAGGATCGATTGTTATCGAATATTTGGATGTATTAATAGACGTAGAAGCTTGGCTAATTGGTATCGTTAAAATAGTCAGTGATAAGGTACAATAGTTGGGTATATGACTCTTTAAAAGTAGGAGTTAGAAGATTTGCAAGGAAGATTTCGATTGATCGGAGATGCGGTCACTATTTCTTTCACTTTCTCGTCGTAAATATAACGGCACTTTTATCCGCCTCGAAGTAAGTAACTATGTGATGTCATCAAGTAAATATGCAAGAGCTGTCAAGGGAAAAGGAGGATAGGTTGCTCAGAGAGCAACCGGTTGTCATGTGCTTCTCTACTAAAATTTTTCACGTAGTAACAGGATGATTCGTTGAAAATTCGTTTTTCCATTGGTGGCCGCAGAAATTCTCATCCCTCGTAATTGTCTTCCAGCTGACCTGAAAATAAGAGTATCGGAACGTGTGTTAGCTAGTTGGTGCCACTGACGAGGCGGTCTGTATTGATTCAACGCAGTAATCTGGTTGGCTTAACAAACGTGCGAATCAAACATTTTCTATGAGTGAACCGAGGTTAACAGATTTTGGGCTGGCTGTTAAACTTTGACGTTTGAATAGTCAATGAAATATATGTATACTTAATTCGACAAGTCCAGGAATATTTCCCTTGACGACGCTGGCAATTTTTAATCTTTAATCTCTCGATTACTTGATCGACAACATGACCTATTTATTTGCCCGACTTCATATATATATATATATACATATATTACATATTTATAAAAAATACCTTCGAATATATATATATATATAATATATATATAATAATATAATATATATAATATATATATATATATATTCGAAGGTATTTTTTATAAATATGTAAATTTATCCATTTTCTGCGATACATAGGCAACGTATCGTTTAATTTTTATATAAGAAAGCTATCGCACTTTTGCCGTGACCTCGCCGGGGAATGCTCTGGACAGTTATATGAAGCGTTGTCGATTAGCTATCGTCAATACCACTAATAAATTCCTACGCTTTTCTATTCTATCTCTCGTCACTGATTTATAATTCTCCTTTAGATGTTGCAGTATAGAACAGTATTGCGTCGCTAATGCCTCGAAAGTTGAGTCATTACCATTACCAGTGACGCATAATGTTCGTCTTTCGAGCTTTATTCAAGCACGTGAGGAATACCGGCCATCGAAACGTACAATCTCGAGAAGTCGACCGGGCGGTGCGTGAATTCCGCGGAAGAAGTCAAGGCCAGTGTGGAGGTAGCATTGTAGTCGCACCGATCTTAGGCAAGTTCCGTTAAGACAGTTTCTGGTTCTCGAGTAATTGCAAGGAAATTCTTTATCGGAAAAATCGCTAGAACGATTCTCGATTTCCTAGTCGCGATATTTCGAACAATTTCAGGCCGATTCGAGGAAATCCAAGTTATCTATTTCCACACAGGATCACGATATTCGTTATCGAAAATTAACTGTGACTGAAATAACTTCCGATTGTGTTGAGGGATCGTTCAAAGGCTAATCAAATCATGTCAGATGCGGTATCGCGAAACCTACAGACCTCTTTGAAGTCGTGAAAAACAGTCGGTAAAGCGTAGCAATCGGGGCACCCCGTTTTCCACCCACGAACGAGACATGGGGAGGACGTCGATCGATGAACGGAACTGCGGTACAACAATGACGTCATCAACGACGTCGCAGTATGACGTCATTAGTTGAAAGGGAGGCAGGGGGTGGTGGTGTAGGCGATGGGAGAGGATGGGTCGAAAAAGGGTGGCAAGCAGCTGTGCAAGGGGGAGGACTCTGGCAGTGGGGGATGAAGTTTCTCGTATGACTGTGTGTTGACGATCCACACTGATATTGCATGCGTGGTAGTTCATGTACGTGCGCAGCTGAGTCCGTTTAACGGGGGCGAGCAAGGCCGCCGGTTAAAGAGGATAGACCACTGCGATATTGAGCGTCGAATTTTAACAGGTGGAAAAGGATGAGTTGGTTTAAATAACTCTCTTTGCTTTTCTGATAATTAAACATAGAATCTTCATTGGGTTACAATCTTTTAATTGACATGGTAAAAATTGAAGAAGAATAACGAATTTCTGATTGCAAAAGAGGGTTGCAAATCGAAGGACAGAAAAGTATTAAGAAGAGGAAAGCTATTGAATTTCTTTAAGGAAACATTGAAACGCACAGAGCCGTGCAATTTCGGAGTATTTTAACGTGCCACGAGTAAAAAATTTTAGCGCGATGTCGAAGTTCGATCGTAGAAAAGGCCTCGCGTTCGATTGTTTCGCAATGGATCGCGCGCGAACTCGGCCAGCTGGTGTTGATGCAGTTATCAGATGTATTGTCGTTCTGTTTTCCAGCTCGTGATCCAACGTCGAGCGTGTGTCTGCCCGCGCTTGATTTGCCCGAGCGACTTTGATCAGATAAAATTTCGTGGAATCGCGCTACGTGTCCCAATTTACAGGGCGCGCGCGTTTTCTGCTTTTCTCCACAGTTTCGCGTTCCGCGGACACACTGGGAAGCCTATCTTTCTCGTGAATCTGTGCTCCTCGGCTTTCCGTAAGCATAGCTTGTTTAACAACGATAAATTAGCGTGGACGAGAAGGAAGGGAAAAAACCCATTGAAAAAAGATAGGGCAATGAATTTAACCGGAGATTAATGGCGTGCTGTTATTTGCCAAGGTGATCGCAGCTACTTTTTTAAGTAGCCAGTAAATCAGGCGCTTATTATTATACGTATCTATAATTTCTCGAATAAAAGAGCGACAGCTTCGAATAGCTTTTTTCAACTTTTACCAATCCATTTAGTATCAGAATCTACCTAAAAATCTTCGTAAATTCTGCTTACTTGATCATCCAATGAAAATTTACAAAATTGCTCAGAGTCAAAGAGAGCAGTATCGACGTTCACTCTCGTGCTGTAATTTTATCGATGCCCAGACGTAACGCACAATTTGCAAACATTAACATTAACGAGACGAGTACTTCTGGAGGAACGTAAGTACAACTGGCTGGTAGCCATGAAGTGGTTGCAGCAGGTTGTGACTGATGCACGTCTTCGTCTGGCGCGATGAAAATCCGCTTGGTCGAACGAGGGAGAGGCACGAATTGGCTTTACGAGCTCGCCGGCCTTGAGGCCTCGAGGCCCAACGGGGTCTCGATCCGTCCTGAGTCGGTCACAGTCGTTCGGTATGCGGACCTCGATCTAAGCGACTAAATCACTCGTTTGCTTGTTGCACGCTACGCCACTCGTGTACGAACGATTCCTCTTACCGGTGTCTTCGTGGCATCCTCGCGGCATCTTCGCTGCGCGCTCGTTAACTTCCAGGCTTCAGGATTCTTGAATCGTTCACGTATGATCCCTGTTAAGCTGCCGGCATCGCTTCTGCACGACGAAATGTAAATTGGCTTACGGATGCTGGGTTGCATGTCGATATGCACAAGAGAATGAATTTCTGGAGAAAAGTAAGAAAATTGCTCGAATAAGTCACGTTCGATATGAGATGTACCAAGTAATTCGATATAAATTTACAATTATGGTTTATATAACAAGATTCGGAGAATTGTTTTCCTTGTATTAGGTCGATGACTCTAACATTAATTACGACGTGTTGACGAATTTTGTTATAGTCGCTTCAATAAGGTACCTGTTACTAATGCCAATTAGTTAAATACACTTTGCATGCGAATAAGTTTCAAGCGATTCTGTAATATAATCCGTCGACACGTACTCGACAAGATGAATGGAGAGAAGCCGGGAATCGTGAAAGTGTCCAAGCTAACACTTGAATGAAAGCTAATTTCGATTTGACAATTGTTGACTCATTTATGAGCTGCGGAAATCGTGCAGTGTTCTATTTAAAAAAAAAAGTGGCTGACCTTTGCCACATCTCCGCCTACAATCGAACTATTTCTACCTTAATATCTTCCTCGTCAAAGTATATCTACACGAATCGTTCGGTCCAACAAGCCTTCCGATTTATTAAACTTATTACAATATATTATCATCAATATCACATGCAGGATATTTGCAAGCATCGTAACTTTCACTATCATACGACCACTTGACGCAATTGATTTCTTTGAATTTATAACATGTTAGTAAAGCACAATCGTCTGCGAGGTACATCCACTTTATGCGCATCGGCAGACGGTCCATTTACGCGTGACGGGTGTTTGTATAGATCGTTCGGTATCGCGATTCTTCGCCAATAATGCACTGACACGACCAGGTTGCATCGCGCTGTCCAACAGATTATCATGCCGCGTTTTCATCGATGATTTATGCACGGCGTTTCGATCGGATCGCACGTTCGTGTTTACATCCAATTATATTCTAGAGGATGAACCCGCCTACAGCCAGATATTATCGAGCATTGCGTAGCTATCGAAGTGAGGATAAAGCGATTAACACTTACCACGAACTTGAAAGCTGCAGTTTCGGTCATTAGCAGTTATCTAGATGTAATTAGATGCATACAGAGGTTGATGGTGTTGTTCGACTTTTATATCACTCGCGCGCGGCTCTTTCAACTCGGCGCGTTTCTGATTATCACGACAAAAGACAGGTTTCGAGCATTGTACCGCGTGGTGTGGGTGTCTTGCAGTGTCAGCTTCTAAAATATACGCTTTCTAAACAGGAACTAATTAGTTTACACTCGTTTCGTTGCCTTATAAACGATCCCGTAATTACGCGGGACGTGTAAGCGTAATTAATTTACGTCGATAAGAAAAAATGCAGTAGGTAACGCGTCACTTCCTGCTACCAGCAGAATATCTTGCGTGATGCTAGAGGCTAATTGAAAACCGTAGGCGGTAATCATTTGAAACACCAATAAATAGATATATACCGTCGAATTCCTTTTACTGACAAAAATCCATACGCATTGACGCAATAACACCCACTCCGATATCTCCTCGCATTATTTATTGCGCATAACCATAGATTTCGCTCTAATTTCCATCTACTTAACTAGAAAGCTCGTGCCTCCAACTTCTCCTCCCGTGTAAACTTTATTCGATTTCTCGTAAATCGACCCAATCGTCTCGTGGTATTGGACCGAGTCTGATACGGACATCGTAATAAAGCGGTTCATATCCGTTAATTATATTGGCCGTCTATCGCGCAATTAGATTCGCGTGCTATATAGCAAGACCGATCGAACAACGAGCTTTTCTCCCAGGCGGTGGCTATCAACGGGAGATCGTATCCCTGGTTTCGGGGTCACGGAACCTGCAGCTCGTTTCCGACCACGGTATGGGTGTCGCGTATTGCCTGCTCTGGCGCATACCAACCAGAGAGATCCTATCTAGCGCGTTGTCGCGCCGGCACGCACGCACACGTGCACGCTACCGCACGCCGCCACACGCTTCTGGCCTGTCTTGACTGCTGTTACTGCCGCTGTCTTTCCTTCTCCACTTCTTTCCCCCTTTTTTTCTCCTTTCTCTTACCGCCACCGCGCGTTGCCATTCCGCCGATCGCTACCAGGGGATCACCGACAGTGGAGAAATTTCAAGGAGAAATCGAAATCGATAGGGGATCGACCCGGAAAGCTGCTCTACGATAACGCATTTTCTCGGTTGGATTAAAGTTACGCGAATGACAGAACGGGTTGCTTCGATTTTACGAGGGAAAGCGAAAAACCAACGATCTAGAGAAGTTTTTACACACCGCGGAGAAAGGACCGTAAGAAATACAGTTTTTCGTTTTCGTTGGTTTCCTTGAGAGTTTGAAAGATCGTAGGAGATTCTCAGATTAGTTCTTGTCGCGGTGTAAATTGGTGTTAAAATAGATAGTGCTTAGTAATTATTGACGGTGCAGTTGAGTTAATACGTGTTCCATGGTATTGATAATTATTATTCAAGTAGTTTCACTATCGCTTATGGATTTTCGCGCTTAATGTCTAACTCTGGATAGAGTAGGAGGCGGAAGACAGTACCACGCATTTTCTCCACGCTTAAGAGACTCCAATTTTATCTATACAGTTAGCCTTTGAAAATCAATCTAACGATTTAACAATTTTCCACGTGGATTAAAGAGATGGTGTAGAAAATAAACAGAAAATTGGATCGCTCGGTTAAACCTGAGGAGCGAGGAGAACTTGTTCAATGTCGAGGATGTTAAGGATGTACTCTGGAAAAAATATGTCTGAACGGTCCAATGAGTCGATTCAGTAGATATTAACACGTCGAAGGGGCAGCAACAGGTACCCGTAGTGGTTGGTTTTCTTCATTAACGTTAATGCCAGATTGCAGCTGATTAATGAAACTAATAACTCGCGTCGGCTTACGTGAGTGGCGCATTATATTTCGCGAAATTGTTTGACAGGTGGCACGTTGCGTTTCTTAATTCACATTGATTCCTTTGATTAATGAGCGGTATAACTCACTTGAAGCGGAGGTTGGCGGCTGCCTGTACGCGATATATATTAAGAAATCGACTCTTCTTCAGCCTGTTCTGGATCTCGAAATAATCGAGCTAAATATTTGATCGTTGAATGAATCGTGACGGTCATTGATAGCAGGCTCGTTTCAATTCACAATTGATTGATTAACACATGATGCAGAAACGGAATCTGTTCTGGTTGGAACATTAACCTATTTAAACGAGCCATTTCGAGACGCCGCTTTAGGTTTTGCATCGATCTCGCGTTTTTCTCCTCTCTCTTCTTACGAACGCGAATAGACGATTTTTTCATAACTTCATTATCTTGTTTCATTGTGAGATGTACACGTTTAAAAATATTTACGATAAAAGATTGGTTGTTTTCTCCGCGTTGTCTTACGAGTTGGGTAACTCGGTGATCGATTTTTCTTGACAACGCGCAAGGACGATCACTGAAGACGATTACCGAATAGTTGTATCACCCGGTTGCAGAGTTCGTCCTTCACCTTCAACCATTTCATTATGTTCGCGTATCTCGCCACGGCCCACCACCAGTTTCACCATCGATTTTCGTCGTCAGTTCTCGTACAACCTTCTCCAAGGGCATTCAAACCTTCAACATTTGCAATTTCTACACTTGCTTCTATTTTGTTCCACGATCTCTTTTTATTGCTCAACGATTTTTTCGAAGCAACGAATTTATTTCTTCATTTTCGTTCTATTCGAGAAGTATCGCCTTTGTTCAAAATTAAAATCAGATTTATCATCTGGTAAATTATCGTAAAAGGATATTAAAACGTTATAGAATACCTACGCCACCTCCGCCTTGTTATACCGTTGAATCGAGCGTGTTTCCTCACAGCTGCGAGCGCTTTTAAAAGTGGACAGAGACCGGCGGAGTTGCTCGTTCGCTCCTCGCCTCGTCTAAATTTACCGTGGCAATTACACGGATTGTAACCGGTTCCGACTTTGCTCATTGCGCTCCATTGACTCCGTACGAAATCCCGTAGCAACTTTTAGGCGTTCTTTTGCAATTTTCACCCATATCAGTAGCGTGTTTTCCAAAGAAACGCTTGTCCGTATAGTGCGCACCCACTCTACTATCTGATCTCTCTGTTCTCCAACGGCCTCAAAATCTTTCAGCCAAAGAATATGTATAATTTCGAATTTTATGCAAATTAATTCTTCGCAGGGAGTTAATTTCTCTTTTCTTTTTTCGACCGCTTTCACTTTAATTTCTTACGTAATCATTTATTCGAACGATGATTTGAAAGACACGTTTCTCCGTGCAAAAATCGATCAGCATTTACGAGTACAAGCCTAAACGTCGCTATAAAGCGTAAAGTAATAAGAAGTACGGAAACTCCGGAACAAGACGATGATTATGATATTAAGCATACGATGTAAAACAGCATACGATAATAAGCAGCCACGTTGTCGGAGCTGAAAATGTACAAGAGAGCGCGTTGATGTATTAATTGACTGACAAGAAGAAAGTGATCACGCCCAATGGTGGTTACGCTTCGCGGCGAGTTATTCGAAAAATTCGATAATAAGAACTCTGTAGAAGGAAGAAAGGGAAAAAGTTGGCGGATGAAAAGTTCGAGACTCTCACGCTCTATCGGCGATGCTTGCCCACGTGTGTTGCTTAGATTTCGTAATGAAATTGCGGCCGCGACTATAATTTGCCCGGCGATGCACGAGCCTTTATCTGTTCGCATTCATCGCGTTACGATCGTGTCAGATGGGTTCAAACTACGGTCAGGCCGTCTGCATTGTGCCGGTCGATGATTATCTTTCGAGTCAAGTCGTTTGAGTGCCAAAGGAATCGGTATGGAACGGTTAAGTACTTCATTGGACGCGTCAACCCGATGGGAATTGCCGTTCCATAGAATAAAAGGTCTTTCCGTCATCGATAAATTGGATTCTAAATTCAGAGCTTGTATCGATCAAAATCTGAATACCATGCTGGTATGTACTTCATGTTTGAGCGACGAGTATATTGAATCTTTCCAGCGAATAATAAAGATTACAAGCTTGCTACGGTAAACAGGAGGCGGTATTCACGAGTCCGCCAGTCACCCAAGGTGTTGCATTATTGAGACACGTGTATCGGATTTCCCAATAATTATAGATCACTCGTTCGTATCCCCTTGTGTTTATCGCGTTACACGGTGTCGGAAGAATTCACGGGCGTACCACCCTGTTTGCATTCTGACGAGCGATTGTCTTCCCCGAACGTGTTCAACACACAATATCGCTATTCCGGTTGCAAGAATAATACACATCGGTATCCAATGAAACATATCACGTATCAATACGTACGTGTTACTTACTTGTAGCCACTTACTTGGCATATACACGACCAACAGCCCTGCAATTACTCCCTCGTGGCGATTTAACGTATCATTAGTACGAGTTACGTGAGCAAACACGTTCGAGAGGTTCGCAGCGTTTACGTATTTCGTTACCTTGCTCCTGGCCGTACTGGGCGCGTGTGCGTATAGATATATTTTTGGTATCGGTAGAATAGACAACGAGATAGTCGAGTACCTTCCTGTGTTCATTTTTTACTTTACTCGAATTTTCCTCAAAGTATACACTTAAGTATGAATTTAAACTATTTTTCATTAAATCACATTTCTATTCCTTGATGGATCTCAGGTGGAATTCAGGTATCGTACCTATGGATGATTAAAGTCGTAATGGGATGTCTTAGAAATTTCATTAGTAGACTCCGGATATTTATAAGAAATTTGAAACATATGGAACACATGTAATACGTAAAAAATCAAAGTAATTGTCATAATATTTAGTGGGTACATCAGATCTCTATGCAAATTTCATTTCTTTAATTGTATCTATGAAAACATTTACAAACTATTGATAAGAAATCACGAACGTCCCAGAAAGGGAATATCAGAAAGAGGGTGCCTACGTGTCTCGTCGATCGAAGTCCGATCGCAACGATCGTTGAGAAAGTTGGAGAATTCAGTCAAGTCACCTCCTAACGGACTCACGCTTATTCTCTAAATCAGCGTCTGATTCGTTCGATACATCGAAAGACCGTCGATTTTGTCGCTTCCTCGTAGCAATGGATTTATTTATTCATTTCCATTCGAAGGGAGAGATTGGAAATTTCCTATCGCCAAATCGTCGACCGAGCCAAGAAAACAACGAGGAACGGGGAAGAAAGTATGAAACGGTACTTTCGATTGACGTATCTCGATACGCTGGATTCGTGCAAAGTGACGACATACATTGGTCGTGAATTTGCATCGAAATGGTCGCGCACGAAAACCAAGAAGAGGGGATGTAGATGGGAGTAGGAACGAAGAAAGAATCGGTAAAGCATGAGAACCGTTCGGCCCTTGAAGCGTGTTCCGTCGTCGTGCGATTCGCTTGGCGTGGCGTAGAGCGAACGCGCGCGCGCGAACGAGTCTCCGCCGCGGGCGATGTAGAAAGCTGGATGGGATTAGGGTACCTATTACGAGATTCGTTGGATTATGTCTACCTGTTCGTTGATTTCCGTACTCGAATTTGCCCGAACCTGGCAGACGAACTGCGTTCGATTTTATGGTGGGGATGTTGAAAAACATTACGTGAAAGCTATTTCGCCTGCGGATATCGTGAAAAAGATCGTGGAATTGATTTCGAGACTTCGCTATTCCTTGCTGGTTTTGATGCCGCATCGGTTATCGTATGGGAAAATCAGTAGATCGTTAAATGGATGCTAAACTGAAGGGTGAATAACGTGATTTCTGTAATCCTTTTGTTTCTGTAAATGATCTAACGAAAGGAATGATTAATGGGATACGGTAGATCGAACGTTCTTGAAACGAGAAATTAATTGTTCGTGACACAGCGACGATGTATTAGTGGAGGGAGGAGCTAGGAACGCGTGTCTGACTAGTAACCGCTCATTCTACTCCACGCTTGTCCGCTACAGTGTTCCAAACGAGGTAACAGCTGCGTCGTTGTTTCGTGTTTACAACATGGTAAAAATTGATCGAGTCTTATTAGCCTGAGTCGATTCCACGACTCTGGTCGCTTTCTAGCCGACGCATTATCATAGTTCGCCTTAAACCGACATGTAACCGGCGAACACGTTGATGTTACGCGTTCGCCGCGGTGGCAAAAAGGCGTCAGCTATTTCAATTACGGTATCGTACGGCTGTTTCGATTTTCTCGTCGAGTGAGAGGAGAGACTTTAGAAAACAGCGACGGAAAAACCTGCTCGCTTAATCGATCTTTGATCGCTTAATCGAGCCAGCCGATGCTACCGGCTTGCGACATCCGACAGGTAGAACCAGACGCACAACCGAAGGACCGAATCGAGAAAGGCCTCGAGCACGAGGTTTCTTCGCTCGATCTAGCTTTTTGCGATAGATCGTCGATCCATCTCATCCCATTCCGTAATACCATACGCGGCCTCGCCGTGTATTTTTCTTGGACGGCCACGAATGGCAAACGAGATTCTTCTTACGCGTCAACCATTAGCGACAACGAATTTTTAATCGACACACGTTTATACGGGTTCCGAGACACGAAGCCAGTACCTTCTGGCAAGTTTCGAACGTGGATTTACGGCGTAAGATCGGACAAAGATCGCTCGGACTGATACTTGCTACAGGTTTCCCACGAACGTTTCTTCAGCCTGAGATTGCTTGGTATATTGCAACCAATACTCGTGCCACGAAGAAACCTGTCCGGTAAAGTTTCTTTTTGATTGAACACATACGCTTTAGCCTAAGTGACCCTATTAGTCGGTGGTTATCTTCCTTGTGACGTGCCGCGTAGACGCGGTGACCCCGGTAAATCCTTTCTCTTCGACGTGTCGACCGGTTGTAGCCTCCTCGTGCATCTGACATTCGTGAGGTGGCAAGCACGTCTTCCACTTGGATCGCGTGTAATCGCGCGTGTCCCGTATTTACGCGTTTCACTGGCAACGTCCGCCGTGTCTGATTTAACGCTCGAGACTCGAAGATCGGTGGCTCGTTCGTTTGTAGTACGAAGAAATAGAATCCTTTAGGGACAACGAGTGGAATTGCGCAAGCGAGGGATCGCATTAGGAGTTGGTAATAATTTCGTCGTGCTTGCTTCTTGAAGGGAGAACGTGTTTCTTATAATTGGTTCCTCGTTACCGTCGATCGTCGTGTCTACGATGAAAAGTGCGATACATCGGTCGATCGATGCAAAAAAGGAATTCCAGCGTTCCCGTTGATCGTTCAATTACACGATTTCGATGACTACACATCGAGAGAATATTGTCCTCGATCGAAGGAAGAACAAAAACCGTGAGCCCCCCACGATCAGCAGGCGTGAGACGTGTCTTGATGAAGCGCGATTACAGCCTCGTACGGCGTTGATTGAACCGATAGGGATCTCGCCGATGCTTTTTCAAGCCGACCGTTCGAGCCTGAACTCCTGTGGATCCGTCTTGTCTCCCGGTGATGGTGTAGCGCTGTACTCTCGAGACAAGCTGTCGTCGAGAACAGTTTGCGCGACGCAAACCTACAGGAATCACGTAATTGATGGGACCGTATGCGGTCTGGAACCTCTGGCGATCGTTATGCAGATAAACTCGCCAGCACGTGCCGCAACCGGTGCACAAATTAATTCTGTTTTCAAGTGACGCTTGTGCGTCGATTGCTTATGCCATCGAAGTGAATCTTTAAGCTTACATAATCGAGGCTAGTGCCTGTACACTTAAAAGTTTCCTCTCAACGATTAAATGGCATAGTCTTGTGGAGGACGGTTGGTCGTGTTGTTGATTAGTGACAAGACTATTGAAGCCGTCAAATGTATTTTTAAAATATTTATAAATACAATACAAAATACAGAGTCAATCGTAGATCGTTCGATACTGGTCGTTATAAGAATGTTCGATAAGAACGCCCGATACTAACTGATTCGTTAAAGACAGCGTACCGATCGCTGATAAAAATGCTCAAGACTGAGACTGAGAACTGATCGTCTTAACGATCGCGGTCATTTATACTGGTTGGGGGAGTACTGGAAACTTTAAATTCAACTTCGGTTAACGGTTGCATGTAGCGGTGACAATGTTTTAGCCGGAGTTTGTTTACTATTACATTTTGTATATCCTAAGGCAAAAGAACAACATGATTCGAATTGTCCTCCAGCTCGTGTGCCGCTACGTTCTTTAAAACGATATGGAAATTGCAAGAAGAGAATCGAAGAACCGCAGCTTCGGCATTAGACTGATACATTGTAAATCGACTTTTCCTAGAACTAAATATAAATATCTTAAGCATCTCGTTGAATCAGTCGAGGAAATAATTCGCCGATCGAGCGGTAAACATTAATTAGAATGGCGGACTTCTCTCTCCGTTCGTATACTTTCAGCCACGACGATTAGAAACCCACGCTCTCGAGAGGTTCTGCGAGAAGTTCCTCGACTGGTTCTCTTTTTCTCTTTCTCCCTCTCGCTCTCTATCGATCGCACTCGATTGAAATTCGTTTCTGCATCGAATTCGATGAAAGTATGTCGTTCCTAGTCGCTCTTGTGCGTACGTACATCATCGAGATCTGGACGACGAGAGTGAGAGGACGAGCAACCGGTATCGTACGGGGCGGCGGGGAAAGGAAACGATCCATTCGACACGAATATACGCACGTACAAGCAAGGGAGTTACAGGGAGATGTTCGAGAATGTAACGTCGCTCGTTTCAGCAGGCGAATTCGCGAGCGAATCACACGCACGTGGACGCCGCATTTTATCACCGGATAGCGACGAATCGTGGTCGTCCTTGAGCGCTGCGACGATAGTCTTACCTCGAGGACGTCTCATTCCGGCCTTAGTCGCGATTTATTCCTATATGTTTTATTTCTGGAAATCGATGAGATTATGCGTGATAATCGCAAATTACCGATCGCGGTCGAGCCGTGTCGAAGACGCTTCGTTTCGGACGAATCACCGCTGGAAGATTCGACTCGCTGCTCGACGAGTGAATGGACGAGAGTATTGAAACGGCCTGACAAATGTCAAGTACCGAAGAACAGAGCCTTGATTGTAATAAGGATTCGTGAATAGCGTAAAAGGAGGAATAAAGGAGGCAGGTAAAATGTGCAATAATTAGGATGCGATAACGAGGCTGCTATATATGTATGCGCTCAGCCTTGAGATGCTCGAAGCATGGCATAAATTCTTCGTATTTGCACCTGAATGTCTAATTTATGTAGCAGATAAGGCTTTTAGACTATGGAACAATTTATAGGGGAATATAAAGCCGCTCGAATGATCGACTGCGCCAATAAAATGGAATAAGTATCCAACGTAATCCTTTCACCGTGGAATTTCAACAGATTCACGAAACGCTAAACTATCTAATTCCTTATTTAGCCTGCAACTCTCATAGAATCGGCGTACAATTATCTTCTAATCCTAAAGAATTCTGAACTCCAAGTCTACCGACAAATATAAATTAATACGATGCTAAGGTAATAAAAATCTAAGGAAATTTTTCGTTTCTCTTATTCCAAAAAGTTGCCAAAAAGAAACGACTTTAGCATCTGTGTGTCGTCTCGTACCAAGGCCCTAGCTTCGAAGCGATCGAGCGAGAAAGACTCACGCCAAATCTGGAAGCAATTACGAGCTCTGGAACGTACGTTTCACGCGTTGCAACGCATGCATCTCGTTCACTTTTCGTCCAGTTTTATAGATCCTGCCACTTACGAACGCAAATGGATTGGTTTCATTAGTAGTCATCGAGAAATGGTGAACGTAGTATGACGCGCGTCGTACGAAACACGATAGCTAACACGTGCCGATAGAAAATCATTTATTAATATTCAAATAGTTGGTAATAAACGTTGGCTTCGTCTGGG
Source organism: Bombus affinis (assembly GCF_024516045.1). Lineage (NCBI taxonomy): Eukaryota > Metazoa > Arthropoda > Insecta > Hymenoptera > Apidae > Bombus > Bombus affinis. Next base: position 5,746,455 of record NC_066355.1, on the reverse strand, counting down.
GCCGTTTCCAGCCGAAACCTGACTAGTTTCGATTGGACGAAGTCGACTCGATCGCGATTAAGACCGGTTGAACCTGCCAAAGCGGACGCGCCAAACACGGCCCCTTGCATAACTGTCCACCACCGACCCTCGCGCCGAACGCGTTGAATCATCTCGCAACACGCGCGTCTCTCTCTTCCTTTTTTCCTTAACGTAACGCGGACGAAAAGTGATTAAACAACTTCGTCAGAACTTTTTTTTCGGTTTTCCGTGCATTATCGGTCCTCCACTGTCGTGTTTGTGTTTACGGTAAAATCTCGATAATATTGTAATTACTAATTTCAAATCTCATTATCATAATTAACTAACTCAATAAATACGTTATTATCATTAATTATGATATTAACAAGCCAGAGACATACGTATTTGAGCTGTTTATGCTAATTTTTTGTCATATGTTCATTCTTTTTCTCGTTGGTCTTTTTTTTTTTTATAGATCAATTTTCCGTAGATAAAACGGTCGAGTTATTATCGTAACGATAATTGCAACAGACATGGTGATAGTTTCGATTACGTGGAGTAAACTTCGTGAAAGATTATAGATGGTGCAAAGTGCTTTCCGACAGCAAACAAATTGTAACGTGGGTTTCCGCGTCGTGAAACCGGGGAAATCCCCGGAGATCTCGACGCCTGTCAAGGCACACGCTTCGCGATATTCTGCCGCGTCGCCTCTTTTGTTTTCCTCTCCATTCTTCGACCGAATGGAATCAAAGGATCGATATATGAGAGCGTGGAACACGCATGCGAAGATCAGGATGTGGGTGGAGCCGCGTCGTGCAGCCATTTTGCTCCCTACGCCATTCGTTTCGATACGCGTGAATCCGCATGTTCCCGTATCGTCGTCGTGTATGAATTTTTTAAACGTATCCCTTCTCTTTGACTCGTTCTTCCTTCCTTTCCACCGAAGGATGACGAAATTATGTCGAATTTCACAACACGATGCGCCACTGGAAATATAATTGCAACGCTGGTAGCGAGCGGCACGGCTGGTTTTCTATTTGCTTATTCTTTCATCCGAAGTATGCAGGATGATTGCTTACGCGACGCCTAGAAAAAGTTGCCTACGTTCGGCCGCATCCACGTTCCTCTTCGTTCGAGTCTTCTTTTTTCTTTTCTTTTTTTTTTCACGCCTGTCGTCATTTTCTCTTTCCCCTTGTCTTTACTTACGAACGGTTCAGCCGAAAGGAAAAAATAACGAGCGTAGGAATCGATGCACGATTAAGTTAATAGCGAATTACGCGACGAAGAATCATTACTGACCCGTCGTGTTTGTTCTTCGTTTTCAGGCCGAGCGTTAAGACAGTCTCTCGTAAAATTCCATGGCCTGTAATTATTGTCCGGCACTTTTCTAGTCTGCTGATTTATGCATGGAGATTTTTGCTTGGCTCCCGCGTTCTCCCGCTCACGGATCGTCGATAATTTACTGCTCTGTCGGCCCGTCCGAATATCGGCGAACGACGATCCACCGCGCGACCATATCGCCGATAGAGATTTTTTTCGCGATGGCTTTATGGCTGGACTTTCCCCAGGATGTACAGGGTGTCTCTGTAAACGGTGATTTTACCGTTGAACGTGATACACATTGTGTTTCGTGCAATTCGTCGGCGATTTTGTGTCATGGCTCGAGGCATCCACGAGCAGGGGAAACAGCTTACATCGTTTCTGGGTATCGACGTTGCAGATACTTTCTCCTATCGTACGATTAGCGAATGGGGATATCCAAAAGTCATTAAACTTTATGAGAACCTGTATCTTTTTTTATTTTCTCGGCAGTTGTCTAGTACACTCACAATTACGATTCATCTTCCGTCAAAATGTACCCGAACCACGTCCATATACAACTTTCTCTTAAAAGCCTTCGGGAGTCTTCAGTATCTAACTATTATTCTGCAGTGCCATCTCTGGCTGGAAATCCACGAAAAGAAAATCCAAACTAGCCCGACTTAAAGAGAAAGGAAGAAATCTGGAAAGATTCTTCGCGATAAGAGTCCTAATCAAATCGTGCACACATGCAACGAGGGAAAAAGAGAAGATTCCTCGTGAACCACGGTCATGCTTGCAACCATTACGAAATTCGTTGCATGGTATTTGTTTGCCAGCGAGGATAATCCTGGCGTACCATCGAAAAGCCCAGCTATCGTCCTGCATGTGCCACTGAATGCAGCCGGGCTGCATTGCAGCTGCACCCACGAGTCACACATCCTTCGTCGTGTCGTTCCCTTCTCCTCCTTCTTCCTCTCTCTTTCTTCTACTCTTTCTTCTTCTTCTTCTTCTTCTTCTTCTTCTTATTCTTCTCGGTCGTGTCACGGCATACTGTGTACCCTTCCCACTTCTTTATTCCACGGCGCCTGGCCTGTGTACACGCGTGGTGTGTATACGTGTGTGCATACGCGCAGTGCACGCCGAGAGAGCAAAGGAGAGTGCTCCGGCCGGAGCTAAGCCGGTCTCACGGTAGTTCTTCGGGGTCAGGGGGCGATATACCTACCTACCTACCTATCAGCCTGGCTGCTCGAGCCTGCGTGTCGCAAGCGACTCTCCGTATCCTCCTTCTCTCTCTCCTCCCTCGCGTAGCTCGACGTCGAAGCTCTTCTTTCACCTCGTTCGACACCGTAAGCCGCACTCTAACCCGGACCACGCGAGCCGCGACTAGCTCGCGAGCGTTTGAAACGGCCTTTGTATTCTTATTGGCCGCGCTAGCTATCGAGCAGCCTTTTATCGGGAGAGGTCAATCCACCGAGAACGTATCTAATCTTTCCAGGGTATCTGGACAATTTGTTTCAGCTTGGCTTTCCTGGTCCTGCTTTCACGGATCCGTGATTCGATCCGTGTTTCTTCTCTCCTCTCCGTAAGCGTTGCATTTTGCTCCTTCTTCGAGGTTGTCGATCGAAGGATTGCGTTTGTAAACGTAGGAAACCAAACGTACTGTCGAACGTAGCAGATAGCGGCCTATTGGTTCGGGCAGTATCTTTCTATGTGGAAATGTTTATGATAGCAATAAAAGATACAGGCTGTGTGTTTTCTGTGAAATTGCAGTGAAATCTTTGTCGAATAGGAAAGATAAATCCTCGAGGAATACATCCAGCGAAATGATTGTTTGATAGAGTGATTAGCATGTTGGATGGTTACGAATCTTTTTCTTTGATACGTTTCTTTCTTTTTTTCGTTACGCGAAGGTTACAGTGCTCGGCGAATTACGAAGCCGGTGATAATTCGGTCTCGGTGAATGGACTGCTAATGAACTGTCGAGAATGATGATAAGCACGTATCAGGCTTCGGATGGAACGTGATCGCGACACGAGGGTGACTCAGGATTCCCGGAGAGATTGTTGTAATCCTAATTGCGATGTCATCAATCTTTCACTAAATTCAGCGAAAGAGAAAGCTGCACCGAGTGCATACGCTGGACCAGTTTTAGAGTACACGTAGCATGGAAACTTTCAAATTATCTTACGTCCGATTCGACGATCCTGTGATTCATTCGACTTTCCACGCTGTGAAGAGATATATGACACGAAACCATGCTAAATTAACACAGAAGGAAATATTCTGTATTAAAAAATATTCGAAATTAACTCGTACATATATTATACGACACACGGAAATAAATATTTCTCGATATTCGAATAGTCGTTCGATTTGGATTACGGAAAAATTAGAACAAAATTTCATCTCCTATGAGAGCAAGAAAAAGAAAAAAGAAAATTATTTCAATTTAATAGTGAAAGTGTTAAATAAGTTTCGCGATGCCTTCAGGATACGACTGACTAAGAAAAATTAATAGTATAATCAGTGGTACATAGCTATTAAAGTTCGCCTCCTAATGGTAGGGAGATCAGATGATGCAGCATCTGCAATGATTAGTGCACATTAGGTAAGTGGGTCAAGATTTAAAATCAATATGATACGTGTACATGCATATGTACTTTATTAAAAAATAATCGAGTCGAGTGCGATAATACTAAAGAGCTGGTAACCAGCCTGTTTGCTGTTTGTTAAATTTTGTAAAAAGTGACTATCATAAATTTTTCACGGAGAATGAGAAATTCAATTTCTGAGCCTGACTTTTCTGCAATTTCCAAAATCCCCGTAGCTACTGTTTACTACTGTAGCAAGCAAACCTCTTGACCAATTACCAGATGTGGATGATATCCATCATACAGTCGTCTCATAGGGTCACCCAATGGTTACTTATCCTAAAATCATAATTTTCCCTTATAATTATCCTAATTGCTATGAACACGTTTGGTGATTCCTTTCTGAATCTGAATTTGCGATGTACAGTGTCTATCGTAGATTAATGGAGCAAAAATATGTATGAGGATTCTTAGTGCCATTCCCATATTTTCAATTTTTGTGTATATACAAGAACTGACCGAACAAGATATGAAGATTGTCTACATCTAACCGAGTACTCACTCTGGATATTATCCACTTTATAGTGAATCAATGGTTACTAGTTCATTCACAGTCTACATTCCGAATGGAATGACAGCTTCTTTCCCTTCGGCAATAATTTCTCGAAGTACGTTCCAAGGTGATGAAATTGGGATTCCCAGTAACAAGGACATCAGAACAGGAATTTCAGCTTAAAAGAAGGTACGCAAAAAAGGAGTTTCGGCGATAAAAATATAAGGACAATTGAGGAAAGAATGTCAGCAATGAAAACAAAGCGTCAGAACGCAAAAGCAAGAATCTTTAATAAAAAAAATAACAATACAAGATATTAAGAGAAATACAAGTAACCAGAGCAACATAGCAAATGAAAATCAACGTCCTAAAAAAGATGCACGCAATAAACAACGAAGTTCTTTAAAAACTTAAAACATCCTAAGAGCCACGTGCTAGAAATCTAATAAAAACCGAATGTATCGTATAGAACTTTGCCATTATTGCATAGACTTCGCAGTACCGACTTTGAAAACAATCTCTCCGCTAAAATCTCTGAATGCGAAAATCAGGCGTGAAAATAAGAGAAATTGGAAAAAGTAATACCAGCTTCCAGAGAAGTAAAATGCGATGAGCACGGCTGCTAAAAGGAAAAAGGCAAACGAAAGGCTGGCACACGACCGTCCCTACTTAGTAGTGAAAGGGTTAATTATGATCGTCCAACTGGAGAGACGCTCGGCTCGTGTGGGCGAACCGATGCGAGCTTTAAATCGAAGATATCTCGGTACGCGATTATATGTCGCGTACGGCTGCAAGACATGATCAGGTCCTACTTTCTCTCGTGCACGCACGCTCACCCACCACCGGTTGCTAACGTCGTTAGGTGTGCCTGCATACGAGACGCGTCGATTGATCGGCAATATAATTCTCGAGGTTCGAAGGTAACGTTGTAACGAAGAAAAGTCCTCCGATGCGTCTATTAATAGCGTCCTTCTTTCTCTTTCTCTCTATTTCTCCTCGTAGCTACGGGTTTTCTCATAAACGACACGTTAGAAAGAAACTCGCTGCCAGAATGAATTATTCATGAAGGATATCAATTATCTTGGTAAGCCATGAAATGAAAACACGTGACTGGACAATCGTTGCAATTAGCCCGTAACTTATAGGAATTTCATGCCTAATTGTGGCTGTATACTCGTCCGATGCTACCAAGTAACAGTGACGTCAGTGATGACTCTTGTCTCAAGCGGAAAGTGGGTCGTTTCGTTATGAAAAATAGCACAAAATTTTCACGCCTGTCTTCCCGGGATATGTATCACTCAACGACTCTTATAAACTACACACAGAAGTCTTTCGCAATTCCTGAATGTCCAGAATTCCTCGGTTCAATTACACAACTGCGGAATCTGTCTATTAACACGCTGATCTACGACAGTGCATATTTTTCTCTTCATCTATATCTAGCGACATACAAACAGCATTTAATAGTCCTGCGTAATGTCATCTTATTTGTCAAAGCAGCCTTATGTATTCACATAGAAAATTACTCAAAGCTCTTCGTTCGACATTCATCCGATCCTTCCAATCTTCGTTGGATACGGTACACGCGAGACGATCGAGAGTGGAGAAGAAGGAAGCAAAAGGAAGAGCAGATACAGGAGACTGGAAGGAACGAGTGGTTAATTCATGAGAGCAAATTGTTGAGAAACGGAGCAAGTGGCTGTGCGCGGCGTGGCTGCACGTGGTGGCACGTGGAGAGGCGTGGTTCGTGGGAGGGCCGTGTATACCGGTGTAATCCACTTGGCACACGCTGTTCGGCTAACCCTACTCTTGCTCGTCCGTTCGCTACCCTACCCTGGCTACCTCTGCCTTTACCCTGCCTACGATGCTGTCGGTGCTAGCGTTGTAGAAGTTAATCGAGTCCTTCCGTGCACGTGCACACCGGCTCAGGTGCAGCCTGTTTTCTCTAGTATGCGCTCCCGTAGGTGGGATCGGTTCCACTCGCGCCTCTCCTTCGCGGTCTCGCTGATCCTCGCTGTCTGATAGGGCTCATTGTTTTGGATCGAGCTATCTTAATTGGCGGAGCAACCACCTTGCACGGGTTACAACGAGAGAGGAAAGGAAAAGGTTAAAGGTACGGGTGAGAGAAAGAGAGTGGGCTATACAGGCAACATTTATGACTTTTCGTTAGGTAATGACAGACTTCTAGCCCGATCGATTTGACTGCGTTGAGATTTATGGCCGTATAGATCCGATGCCAGCCGCGTTTGCATCGATACTTATCGAGCAAGGCTTGTGTGCAGTCCCTTTTAATTCGCCATAACCGGTGTCGCTATCGTATCGAATCACGTCGCACCCTCTACACCCCTCTACGATTAATCTCCGCCACGGTGGAATCGTTTACGACTCGGCTATGCCATGTTTCACGACGTGAAAAACCACTGGGTGGTCCTCTCACGATCCCCATTGCGAAATTCAATCGAATCGCCGGTCTAGGTGACCGTGACTATCTCTCGTTCGCATCTTCCCTGATCCTTCGACGAGTCGAAAGGATGGAGCACTCAAAAGAGCAGAACGCATCTGTTTATCCCATCACTTGTTAATGTCACTTTCTATTCGTTCTTCTTTACATAACGTATCAATTAATCGAAACGTATCAATTTCTAGCCTTTGTAAGAGAATTGTAGCGAACAAAGTGTGGTAATATTATACTAAGAATCGAGTGAGGCGATATTTAGTAAAAAAAAAAAAAAAAATGTAATAACTATGGTGATAATGAAAATGATGGAAACGTGATGGCAGGTACTGACAATTTTTCTTATATTCCTACGTTCTTTTAAGGTTCGTTTCATGCATAGATTCTAAAGATAAAAGGCGAGCGATCTCTTCGTTGACGGGACGAGGTATAGTCATCCCTCGGGCGTTAGGGATAATATCGCGTAATAATAATCGAGCAGGGGGTATGGTGGCTGTCTGCATAGGACGGTAGTATTTTAAATGCCAATGATTTCATGTCTCCCTGGGGTGTCGGAGCTACCCTATATAGGACGAAACCTCGGCGTCGAGGACCTCAGTCGACGACGAGAATTCGACGACTAATAAGTCAGTACCAGATAGTGATAACAACCGGTTAAAACGAGTAGCGTCAAACAAGAAAAACGGGAACCAGTGAAAGTCGTTTCCGAATTCCACTGGCTGCCAGGCCATCCTTGGCCTGGTGGTCGAAATTTACTTGTACTTCTAAGAATCGATCTGTGCAAACGCGTTCGTCTCTCACGGAACCAAATTCGTCCGAGTTCGAGGCCTCTCGATTTTAAATTGGTCGCAGAGATGATCACCATGGACGCCGGTCACTCTCAATATCGTAGATATTGTACGTACGCAGTTGTTAACTAAATTCTCGATTCGCGTCACGTCTGGACACAAAAGAAAGAAAAGATCATGGTACTTTTGTAGGATAGAAATAGTCCGGCGCGTACATTCAACGCGTCATCGCGGGGAATACGTGTCAGAAAGTTTAGTTTCTCATCCCTCTTTGTTTCATCATGAAACAATAAACGCGTTGGCTTTGGACCAAAGAACTTTTCATCATATTCTGGAACAATGTCCTCGATAGACGTTATATGCGAGCCACTTTTTATTACAGAAAGGAAAAAATGTAGAGAGATGCGTTAGTCGAACTGTCGTAGATTGCTTAGCCGCCTCTGTAATTGGTTTTATAAGATTCATAATGTTTAAGATCGGTGCATTAAATCGAAGGAATTTAAAGCGATCTCGCTGCTAGCAGTAGCTTCAGGATGTGTTGCGTTCTGTTGCAGGGCAATTGCATTCGCCGAACGGCGACAGCGATAACAGCAACGGTAGTCAGCGTGCGGTGGCTATTACACGGAACGACGTAGAGCAACAGCAACAGCCACATCGCCAGCGGCATCAACGGCAGACAACAACTACTGTTCCAGTTCTCGCCTGCACGAATCAGTCTTCTACAACCACGACAACCACCGCGTTCACGGTAGCATCAAGCATGCTTCTCCTACAGACGCAGGTAATGTAATGTCCAGGTTCGCCCTTCAATCCCTTTCCCCTTTATTCTTTATTATTGATTATAATCAGGTCAGCAAGAATTCACTCTGATGCGCTTCGCGCACCCTTTTTTGCGCGACATTACTCTCAACGTTATATTACGATCGATGATCCATCTTCTTTTCTTATATTTCCAAATCTCGCGTAGCTCTTTAGAATGTTACTCTATTTCACGTTTTTCGTAGCATTTGCTTTTCTGGAAGTTTTCCCGCGGTCAGTGACCCCTTCTCTTCAATTTTCTTTAGTACTATTTCGTGCATTCGGATTTAAAATTAGACTCTGTCGTTCTTAATTAGCAACAAAATTGCTAATAACAGCCCTCCATAGTTATACGTGAAAACATGTTTCTTAACGCGATCGGAATTTACGTGAACGTCGTCTGGCGGAACCAGCTGGTAATTATCGAATCCCGTATTTAGTGGGTCGCTTGGGCTCGCGGGACTTTCACTATTTCACTATCTTATCTGTCCCGTGGTCTTCGAACTCCGCGAGTGTAGCTCGACCCGCAACAAGATCTGCCCTCCTACGTTCCGGCGTTCTTGATCGTCATCTGCATTCGCTTATCGTGCACCATCTGCATTCCTGCCCACGTACCCGGATCTCCAGTGTCGTCCTACCTGTTTCTATCCCTTCTCTTATGTTCATTTTCCGTCTTGGAAAGTCTTTTCGTTGAAAACGTCTGTCCGCGGGATCGTCACGCGTAATTAAACGGCTGACAACACTTGGTCTAGCTGTACCACGAAATTAGTAATCCTACGTAGAGAAGTTACACGCAGCCACGCTTTCATGGTGTCGTAATTGCTCGTAGGAAGTTTCGTAAGGAAGAATGGGGGGTTGAACGGCTTCGAGAGGCCGTTTAGAAGGCCGTAGCCAGGGTTATGGTAGGCTGACAATTCGATCGTCGGCTCTCGAGGGAGCGATGAACGAAATGTCAGCTCAGAAGCGGAACCAACCCGGCAAATTGAATATCCACACCCCATCCTACCTCCATCGTACTGATATCCTCCAATAGTTACCTGGCCAGACGTTCGTCCGCGTCCTTGTTGCGTCCATGTTGTCTTCGACTCGATTTTCATTTCCCTTCTTGGAGAAATAAACGTTGCTTTAATTATTATATGTTTCACGCTGATATTTTTATTTATGCGGTATCGACGCGACAGTCGACCTTAATATCTTTAAGTAAAATGTCAGCCGATATTTATAGTAATATTCGTATTAAAGATCGTTTATAATAATATAGGGAAAGAGATTATAAATCGAGACATCGGTGTTCGTAACGGACAAGATAGTATTGGACATGGATTATTAGAGTCACGTGGACCAAGTACGGATTTTATACGGGTATGGCAAGTTTGAATTAGAAAGAAGAGATTCGTCCGATTCGATTAAACGTAGGAATCTCCGCGTGACTGTTTGAGTTACAGACAACACGCGATACGAGAGCCCACTTCGCTCTTCTCCGACATCCTCACTGCGCACCTCAACTGTACATCGATGTCTCGACACGGCTCGCAATTGTGGTCGAACAATGTTACCGCCTTGCAGTCGAGTACTTCGATTTGCCGCTCGCACGGCTCTTCCGACGTTGTCCGACATTGTAGAAACAATAGAAAAAGTGTACCAGTACCACGGAATTGAATTATCAAGGATCGACAGATATTTCGTGGTCCAATTAACCGTTGTTTGATGTTCTTTATCCACCGAAACAATATTAAAATATTATCAAATCTTTTTGCCAAACGTAAAAAAGATTTTGTTCGAGTTTGGTGCAGCTTTGAAAACTTTAAATAGTTGAATAGTTGTCGATTTTACAAAAGTTGAATGAAATCTCAGTTCGCGATTGAAAATGATCTAACCGAGGTTCAATGCGTTTTTTCTAGAGTCCTTTCGGATGTAGCACTCTGGCGGATTTACTGAGTGCCTCGTACACGGATCCAGCGGATGCAGGAAGTCTACCGGAGGAGCTGGACCCATTTCCAGAACTGCAGCTGGGTAATCCGCAAGGAGTACCCACGGCTGACGAGTCTGCCCAAGCACAACAAACGGTACATCATCAACAAGCACCACAACCGCCCCCATCAGCAGCTCCTCTTCCCGAGGACGTGCAACCAGACTCCCTTAGGTACCGCTCGTTGTTTTCAATCTGCATTTCACCTTTCACAGATAGAATCTTAGATTTGACCGATAGGTAAAAGATAAATCATAGTTGGCATTCTGTCATTACTTTTACGATTCTGCGAATCAGCTTGTTCTACGCGATTGCACGTTTCATTGTGTGATTTAACGATCATCATCGGTAGCATGAAGAAAGATCGTAGCTGGCATTTCGTTCGGACGAGTCGACCGGTCCACTGACATTTAATTCTGATCTGTCTGAGCAGCAGTTCTACACCCCTGCCAAGTTTCCAAGAAACCTACACGGCTCAACGGTACACCAGACAGGAACTGCAGGTTCTCGGCATCAAGATGGACGAGGCAGAATGTTACGATAACTCGGTGTATCCATGCGCCACCGGACATTATCCCACCGAATTTTCGCCCACATTGCCCTACCACGACCACAGGCAACAACATCTTCATCATCACCATCAACAACAACAGTCAGCACTTCCTCCGCAACAACAACATCATCATAATCACCAAGGTTATTTCGCGACAGAAACGGCCCCAACTCCGACCACCGCTGTTCCTCCCCCATCGAATCATCGACAGGACTCGCCATATGGTGCAGCGGTCAGTGTACCCATGGTGTATGGTCCATCACCGACCATAACTGGCGGTGCCACACCGGTTGCACCAACGGACAATTACCCTACCGTCGACAATGTCGTCGTAGGGACGCCTCGTCCACGGAGGGCGTCTCTACCCACGCAGAGGTCAGAGTCTGCGAGGTAATGAATCGTAGCCGACTTTCATTATACGGGGGAATATTGATTTCAATGTTAATGTGTACTGTTGAAAACAATTAGAGAATCTCTATTATGAGTGGATCTATTGTTAATCAAGTGAAGAAGTTTTATAGAGTTCGTACAAATTGACATGTTGTTCGTGTGATACTGCCGTAAATGTAAACTTTAACATAAGATGCTGGGAATGGATATAACATAAAAAGAAGTTTTTTAATTATTTGGAGCAGTGTAGTTGTTAGATATGCTTTCTTTTTTGAACAATTTTATATAAGCTCTTGAACCATTTGTAATGAATCAATTATCGAATAAACGACTATACAATTTCATTTTCTTTTTTAACATTAAAATATGGCATTTATCCGGGAAGACTAACGCGTCTATCCGAGATGAATTTCCTTCCCGACTTTGTTCGTTCGATGAAAAAGGAACTTTATGTAATCTTTTGGAGTTCTGAGATTTTAAAGAAACGTGTCTTTCATTGACAGCAGTAGCAGTACAGAATCCCCGAAAGCACGCGGCGGAAGCGGGGGCACTGGAAATTCTGTGAGTTCTCCATCACCTGGAAGCACAACTAGCAACGAACGAGCACCGCCGAGTCCCAGTCAATTGTGCGCTGTTTGTGGTGACACGGCAGCGTGTCAACACTATGGTGTGCGTACCTGTGAGGGCTGCAAAGGGTTCTTCAAGAGGACCGTGCAGAAAGGCTCAAAATACGTGTGTTTAGCAGAGAAAGCTTGCCCCGTTGACAAACGCCGACGGAATCGTTGCCAATTTTGTCGCTTCCAGAAATGCTTGATGGTCGGTATGGTGAAAGAGGTAAGTGGTAACATTCGAATTCATTTACCAATTCTTAAGAACAAATTACTCGCCATGAAAGATATACAAATACTACTTATAAAATTATTAAAACAAGATAACAAAGTAAAAAATATTGGCATACCTTGAAAACATTATTTTTCGAAAGAATATTGAGAATTCGGAAGGATATAACGAAAGTTATTCGTTTAATAGGTTGTAAGGACGGATTCCTTGAGGGGTCGTCGAGGTAGACTACCGTCGAAGCCAAAATCGCCACAAGAATCGCCACCGAGTTCTCCAGTTTCCTTGATTACAGCTCTGGTTCGTGCACATTTGGACACAACACCCGATCAAGCGACATTAGACTATTCGCAGTATCGACAATCGAGTCCTGGCGATCCGCCTATCACAGAGGCCGAAAAGACTCAGCAATTTTACAATCTTCTCACTACGTCCATCGACGTGATTCGAACTTTTGCCGATAAGATTCCTGGTTTCACGGATTTAGTACGGGAAGATCAGGTAATGTAAATATTCTCATTAATAATTCTTATTAATCTTTTCGTCAGCCTTGGATGATATGCTCGTGCAACCATATGCGAGTCGCGATATATTGTTTATTACGTATCGACGAGCAATATCTGTAAGGGAAGCTTTCATTAAAGAAATCGATAGCTTGTACATTTTCTAAAAGGTCAATCCTGACGAGCCTACGACATGTCTAATCGACGGTCTGATTGGTCGGTTATCTAGTTGCTAGCCTCGAGCCACCGATGAAAATAACATTCTCTCGTAACAAAGTTGCTTTTTTAACAATTTGTAACTCGCCTTCCACGATTCACGTATACCTTGCATACATATCGATGGAAACGATATAGCGAGATCGTAAAATCGATCAGGCGTTAAAGTTTACATGTTTAAAGACCGAAACATGTAAATGTAAATTTTAGGATTAATAAGAAGTTCGAGCCTTGTTCAGGCCCCTACGACGTCAACTCAGAACTAGTTCTTTCTTTCAAGTAGATAAATCAACGATGAAGAATTCTCTGTCAATCTTGGTTACCAGTGACGTACGGTCCTGAGTACGGCTAGATCAATCGGTATCGCCGTTTAACTTTTTAATTTACGATCTCGTTATATCACTTTCATCGACTGTACGTATTATAAGCATAATTTGGTTGTCTAACACTTTTCGTTATTGCTACTCTTCGTAGGAGTTACTTTTCCAGTCAGCCAGTCTGGAACTCTTTGTTCTTCGGTTGGCGTACCGTACAAAACCAGAAGACACCAAGCTGACATTTTGCAACGGTGTGGTTTTGGCATTGGAACAATGTCAACGTAGCTTTGGCGATTGGCTCCACAGTATCCTCGAGTTCAGCAAAGCTCTTCATATTCTCGACGTAGACACTAGTGCTTTCGCCTGTCTGTGTGCTCTCACCCTCGTTACTGGTAAGTTTCATCGAAGTTCTTGTTTTTTTTTTATTCGAAAGAATATCATAAGTATGAACGTTGCTTTTCTATTCTGATTTACCCTCGATTCCTCTCTCGTCTATTTGACGACTCTCCATTAGGCGCGATCGTCTGGTAGATAAATTATTTATCGATCAACCTGTTAGTTATTGATGCGACGACGAAAAGAAACCGCCATCGTTCGTGTCTATTGCACGCGATACGTCGACGCGATTTTCCTCGCGAGTTGCATGTGCGTGCTCCTTTTCGGTCAATTCAGCGACGTCGTAGAATTACGATTGCACGCAACATCGGCTTCCCTTCCCGTTTAAATTGTCTAGCGAATCTGGAAATCTAGCAATTTTCGTTACAAACCGGTTCATCCCTATGTCCATCGAGTGATTGAAATTGGATCGATTGATAAAAAACGCGTATGTTTCTCTGCTTAAAATTACAGCAAGGTACGGCCTGAAGGAACCTCATCGCATGGAGCAGCTGCAGTCGAAAATAATCTCGTCCCTTCGCGATCATGTCACCTATAACGCCGAGGCGCAGAGGAAAGCGCACTATCTATCCCGTTTGTTAGGTAAACTACCGGAACTGAGGAGTCTGTCAGTGCAAGGGCTCCAGCGTATCTTTTACCTGAAACTGGAAGATCTGGTCCCGGCGCCACCAATGATCGAGACGATGTTTGTCGGTAGTCTACCGTTCTAATCACCTTCTCGAGCCAAGCCTAAGGCTTTATCTTCGCGTAGAACAATTTACTCTTGAGATCTTGTGCGGTTGCGTACCTACTCGATTAAGTTTCCTTAGTTCTTATACGTATACGTAGGTTTTACTATCTTCTTGCGTGTACCCTCACATGGTTTTCACACGAGTGTTGACGCATGAATCGTCGTATACCACGGCAGTCAGCTCGATGAATACTGTCGAGACTGTTTGTCTCGAGGCTGACTCGTCGTTTAGATGTTTTAGCGAATAGATGCGTGCATGCGATCGAGTATCGTGCAAGTGTACATTGGAGTGAATGCACGCGCGAATGGACGAGCCGGAAGACGTGGTTTGTCGCTAAATTTAAGACAAAGTTCCCTGTGCGTGTATGGATGAGAGACGGGTGGATGAGCGGGGCGCATGTCTTCGTGATGTGTCAGCGGGCAGACGCGAGTGCTCGACCTGACAACTGTTACTATTGTTACTACTATTATTACTGCTATAACTATTTTAACACTGTACGATGTAACAACTATTCTTGCTATCGAAAGTATCGAGAACCATGTAACGAAGGTGAACTCGGTTTCTTGGCGGATTATCGGGGCCCACGGAGAAATGACAGTGAAACAAACGGTAGATTTCCCCTTTCGTAAGAGGATCTAGCGTTTTACTATGCGTTTATAGGTGACGAAAAGAGCAGTGGCATCCGGAAGATTAATCACGGAGTGTTTTATCAATTGATAATTCTAAATGCTACGCTATTTCTCGCAAACATGCACAAATGAAACGAAAAAAAGAAAAAAAAAAAAAAAAGAAAGGAAAGGTATACAGTACTCGTTACACACATCTTATACGTACACATACACATGAATTTTTATCACTTTTCTACCTACTTTATACATGTATAAGTCGCTACGTCAACGAACAAAGTCGCTACGTTTCTTTCATTGCTCATGCTGCATCGATTGCCCCCGACGATCCGCCCAATCGGGACGAATATCTCTTCTTTTGGTAAACAAAAATGTACTTATTACTCGTCGAGGAGAAAGAAGAGAGAACGCATTGACGATTCGCAACATATCAGAGCAACGACGGAAGAGCGGAGACAAGTAGATTATCACAGATTATGTTAGTAATTAATATTCCTCCATCTACCTTTTGTCCCACTTCTAAATGAATTTCGCTCTTCCGTGTTGATAGTTTAAGTGTACGTAGATCGTGACTGTGATCACACTCGAACGTCGCGATGATGCTAAAATGAATTATTGGTAGAAAATCCTTGTTTCCTTGTTTCCTGATTCCCTGTGCTCGTATTCATGCGAAACTCGCGTCCTTTGGCTTACTAGCTTCATCGATCCGAGGCTAATCGGTGCTCTGTCATCCCCTCCTGACCCTCGATCGCATGGAATTTAGTATCATTGAAAACGTGTGAGTGTCTTCCAAGTCACGTGGTCGAGATCCGCTCGGCTCAAAATAATTACCACTATTCTTGCGTTAATGTGATTTTAGACAGCTAAGGGAGAAGAAGAATGAAACAGGACCCGAACGTAGCCGATCGGCTGCACGATCCATCTGGACGAGCACAAGAGGAACTGAATATACGCGCATAGCGTCATTTCGATCGCGACCGATCAGCAATGAACAGTGGCTTCGTTACGGGTCCGGCATAAAGTTACCTATTACGTTATGACATTTATTTTTAATCAAACTAACGTAGACAGTCCTATTTATACGTATACCGCGCCGCTACTACTACTTATACTATTACTTGCTACTTATTAATTACTATTACTTAACTACTACTTACCGCTAATGTTACGATTTTATGGCGTTACTGTCGCTACTACCGCTGTTACCATCCGCTACCTTCTTACCACCACCTTGTGTTACCATAACTTGCTAAATGCGTAAGAAACATCGTCGACGTTAAGCACTCTTCGCCGCTGCAATATATCACCAGGATAAAAAAAACGTCTCCTTTGCATGTAAAAGAAATAATCAACCCTAGACTGGATTGCATTGACGCACGATCCAAAGAAGCTGTAGGGGACCCATGATGAATTTCATGGAAGATTAAAATATCAAGGAATCGTTGATGGTTAAGTTGGCGTAATATTTCCAGCATGGCCCGTTGAAAATGGCCATCTTAATTGTTCGGCAACAATACTTTCCTCTTTTGTGTGTATGTTACTTGTCAACGTAAAAGTACAATCCAGTAAACCGATCCAACCGATACAGCGTTTAAATCGCAACATTAATCTTAGTACACCTAATTTCAGAAAGACACGGTCCGCGTGGCGATCGCCATGTGGTTCTTCTAACTTAACGAGAAGCAGGAAAACACGTTAACGATACATATATGTGCACAATAGGTATAAAATAATTACGTGTGTATACGTTACTCTCTACTCGCTGTGTGTATCCGCAAATGTTCCACGCTTTATAAGGAAACAGAGAGGATTCGAGTTCGACCACGAGCTGAATCGTCTCGATTCACTTTCATTGATTTCTGCGCAATCGTAGTTCTTTTTATAAAAGTCGAATTTCATCATTTCCCACTCTTTCTTTCGTCTTATATATATTATTTCTCGATTCGTTTTTTATTCGGTACTATTTCTTGTGCAAGAGTTATCGATTGCTAGCCATATAAGAGCTTCCGTTTAGCGGCCTTTCGTTACGGAAGAGTACACGGAGAAAGCAGTAATTAACGTCGAGCTTCATTAAACGGTGCTCGAGCAGACGTAATTCAATTTTCAAGCCTGCACTCGCGATTAAGTTGTGAGTGTCAACAACAACAACGCTTTTCTCTGTGCAAACGAGCTTCATTGGCATTGGCCGCGTGTGTGGAAACGTTTGCGGATGGATACGATCGCAGGTGTTCGGTGAAACGAGAACAACATATGCCCGGCAAGAAAGCAAGGTACAAGTATCCGAAAAGGGGACACGTCACTTTGAGTTCTCTTTTCGAATGAAAATTAGGATAACGCCGTGGAAACGAACGGTTTCGTTTATTACCTAATTCGTCATATCTTCGACCGACCACTATGTAATAATGAATTTTCAATTAAGCGTAATGCTCTCTTTCTAGCAGCACGTATTAATATTTGATCCCCGTTTTCGGATTATATGACACAAGAACAAAATCCGTACGTTTCCATCGTGTATGTATAGAGCGCATCGAGTCCAGAAGAGATTTAGAGGCTGATGGAATTCGTCAAATTAAACGGTGCTATTAGGCTAATTGTGATTAACGAGCGCTTAACGAATTCGAGAGTTCTTAAGTTTCTTGCCTCGCTCATATAATAGAGGGGAAGAATATTTTTGTTCCTATTACTTAAGAAAATTAAAGGAAGCATCGCGACCAGTTTCTAATCCCCTATTGGAGTAGAAACAATTTAACTCGTGATTGACGTGCTCCGATTACGATTCCACCAAATCTTTCCTGGACTCAACGCTGATTAGCGTTGTATTATTTTCTACGATGCTACGATATGTAAATTGCGCGTGCACCTTTCCCGATTTAGCGGAAAGGATTACAAGAAAAAGAGATAAAGAAAAAGTTTTAAAATCTTATATAAAACGAAAAAAAAAAAGAAACGAAGCGAGGAGGGATATAAGAATGAAATAAATTAAAGCGGAGAACAAGGGATCTCGGATCGTTCGAACGTAGAAATATCTCGAATGAAAAACGAGATCATCTCAAGTATTGTTGTTACCGATTAATTGTCATCGCTGTAAAATGAACAAAGGCCAATTCCATTAGGTGTACTTTATCCTCTTCCCTCGATGTAACAATAAATGTTCAATCAACGGATGATTTAATTTTTTTTTTTTTATTGAGCTTGTCGTTCTTTTTCTTTGATAAAATAAAATTGAATGTTGCAATGTGGTACGTCCGACCTTCCATGTGGAAATCACAGCGTTTGTAAGGAGTTCGAAATCGAAATTCGTTCCCTTTCCGTCCAAAATATGAGATAGAACTTTTCCATGTTTGTTATCGTGCGTTGTATCGTTTTCTGTCCCGGATCAAGTTTTATGAAGTCATACGAAAAAGAAGAATAGAAAAAAAGAAACAAAAAGAAATAAAACGCGGCAAACTCTCGTTTTCGTACGGACGTTTCTACAACGATCGATCTGTACTCTGCCGTACGAATATCTGCGGATACACCCATATACACTACATGCACAAATACAAAGTACACATCGGAAGTGGTAGACGTTGCACCGAAAGCAAACAAACAAATTTAAACACGTTGAATGTATCCGCGTGATATGTTGGTCGAAATCTCTGTCGGTCATCGAGCACGTTGGAAGGATTAAAGTAAGAAAAAAAAAAAAAAAAAAACAAAGAACGAGAAGGGGTAACAAGCAGAAGGGGAAGGAAATAAAAAAGAAGGAAAAAGAAAAAGGAGGTAAAGAATAATATAATGTCGATCGATAATGTCGATATGTAAAATCGATATGTATTGACGGCCGTACAATTGAAAAGGAGGTGCGAATTATTGAAATCGATCGATAATTCGCCGATTATTTAATCAAGTACAATTTGTGTTCTCCTTGCAATTTGTTCACAACGACAATAAAAGGAATTGCAAGGGAAGTTTCCCGACCACCGGCCTTTTCACCCCTACGACCGTCGATATTTAGCAACACGTTAACATCGTTCTACTAAAAATTTGTAAAGTATTCTAATTAAAGATGTTTTACCTGATTCGCTGTAATTCTGTGCCGAGTCACACATACACACAGTCCCTCTCTCTCGCTTGGTTAATTATTATATATATATATATAATATAATATAATATAAAATGATATAATATATAATTATTATATATATATACTTATAAATATATAAATATAATGAAGTAATATAAATATAAATAAATATATATATATTATATATACTTTCGATATGCAAACGAGAAAGCAATTTAAAGGCATGATGTGAGAATACAAAAACACATATATTGCGACCATTATATTTTATAAATAAAAGAAAAATTGATATGTGATATAGATGGTAAGGCACGCGGACGATGCGTTGCGATGCATTACGAAAGCAAATGTATTCTGTATATCGTTTCATTAAATCTATGAAAATAACCGGCGTCCTTTCTTCTTTCGTGTCAGTATCCCGACGTGTCTACGACAACAGTGTAATTCTTTACTAGTTTCACAAACAATGAAACAGATTGTTTTATCGACCAGTCTCGGGGAGACGCGTTCGCGAGGAAGCGCGTCAACGGAAGTCGTAAATTCCCGTTACGATTAGAATAATCGACGCCACGAACGGATCGATCCCCTATTTCGATTAGGATAATAGAGGTAGTTTAATGAGTATAATGCTTGATTAACAGTTCAAAGATAGTATATATTTCCAACAATTTTGTAAAGAAGATAGCTACGCTGATGCGTAAGGTATAAGTTAAGTATGTGAATGATTGACGGGTGTAAACCCGGTAAAGAAATATTGCTGAGTTAAAGTAGTGAACCCAGTGCAGAAATGATGACTAGTCTGTAGTCGTAAATCGAATCTAGAGATGTCGACTGATCTGTAGTTGTAGATCAAGTGCAAATATGTTGACTGATTCATGTTCCCCCATTTTTTACCTGATAAAGCAATTATCACAAAGAACCTTTTGACTCATCGATGTTTTATGGCACTTAAGGGTCTCAACGGTAAATCAAGAACCCTTGTTTTATGAGTTTCTTAGGATTATTGCGACTCGCTTAATTATATGTACACAGATAATGGTCGCCTTGACCGTAGTGAGTCCCCGGTCGTAAACAGTATTAATAGCAGAAAAGGCTTTGTTGCTCTTTGAGATAACATATATTCTAAAACTTCTTTTAAAAATAGTTTTGTCATATTTTAGGATTATAAAGATACCATAAGATAGGCAATATTCGAAAGTGTAAGAAACACAAATGTAATTTATGACAATTTACAACTTTAAGTGCACGATTTCAAAATTAACCGGCATAACGGCTGTGTCGAGCGCGCATGCGCTACAGTCCTAGCAGATGGCGTAGATGGCGCCTACGTCTCTATGTGCGCGTGCGCGAAGGAAATTTTGTACAGCGCACAAAGAAAATAGTCCGTGCTTGAAGAGACACGACGATCTGTTGGAGAAACGTGACGCTCGTGACAGTAGCTTTGCAACGTTTACGAAATTCACGGTAAGGGTCTGACGGAAGTACAAGGTATACATTCGGTATATTATTGTGTCGAGTTAATGATCAGAAGGTTCGTCTGCGTGTACTAGGCGCGAGAATATCAAAGGCCGCAGATATTACTACGCCGCACGTTGTGGAAGGAAGCAGAAATCGAGTACTGGCAGGAAGTGGGTAGAAGGGGGTACGTCGTTGAGCTAGTTGATTCGGTGGTGGCTACATGTGGCTGTCTGCCGGTAGCGACAACGAGACATTTCCTATCGAGGCATAAAAAATTACGTTTTCTGATAATCGATAGACGAAAGAAGCTGAAATCATGCAAATGGATCCAACGACAGTACAGCTTATCCAGGTTCTAGAGAGAACCGTCTCCTCGAGTAAGTCATTTTGATTAATCAGTACTTCAGATTATTGGCGACATCTTAGAATTAAGATTAATTTTTCTCAGTTATTTTATTGCTCTTAATGTTGCTATCGTTGTTATTTTATGAACGACATAAATACTTCGTTTTTGTCTCCTTATCGTTTTGGCAAGCTTGCCCGGAAAAGTAAAGTCCTACCGCGTGCGCGTCCTTTTTATACTCCTTCCGGTGTATTCATGGAGTACTTAGTACCAACGTTAATTGATGGTTCCTTTGATTCATTTGGAATAGTTTGGCGTCGATATGTTAACGTTTAATCGGGATCTGTCGTTTATACGAAAATACGTCGCATTGTATTCCGTTTGGCTGTTGCTAGGGGCTTTGTTCACGACCGAAAAAGTATTGTCCCATGTGACGGTTACTCGTATTGCACGTCCCCGTTGTCGGTTGGCACGGCGAAGAGTGCATCTTGCTTTTCTAACCTCTATCGTTACTTCACATTTTTTACCAGCTTGACATAAACGAAATGATATGACTAATCCACATGAAGAAGGGACAAATATGAAGTTTTAATATTTCTTAGAAAACAAAAATTTATTTTTCAATATATGATGTCACATTCTCATATTTTCTCATATATTAAAATAAAACATTATTTTATTCTGCACTATTTTCAACTTTCACTTATAATTTTAAATAATATATAACACACTAAACTCTAAAAAATGTAAATTATTCATTTTTCATTGTACATCTTAAATAACTACTGCAAAATTTGGAAAATTTTAATCCCAATGAGATATGGCCCATGATAGAGCACCCACAGAAGTATGTTGAAAAATGTTGAACTCAAAATTTGATAAAAATGGACATTATCCCTTTTGTTCATGGAACCTTTATAAATAAAAAAATTGATATTAATTATGTCTATATTTATAATACATTTATAATATAAAAGTAATTTATGCGTAATTTCAGACAAAAATGAGTTGGAAGCAGCTCAAAACTTTCTTGAGCAGGCAGCAAGAACTAACCTTGTAAGTTTTTTTCTTTTTAAAGAAACTTTTGTGAGGTATATGTAAGAGTTTGGAAAAGTTATAAAAAACTCATTGTTCTTCTTTTAGCATGAATTTTTGCAAAGACTCAGCGGCGTGCTGGTTAATGCCACTGCAAGCCCAGTTGCTCGTATGGCAGCAGGTCTTCAGCTCAAAAATCAACTTACATCTAAAGATCCAGATTTAAAATGTCAATATCAACAGCGTTGGCTTGGTATTCCTGTAGAAACAAGGGAATATATTAAGAAGAATGTAAGTAACTTTTTCAGTTATTTGATGATACATTTTCATGTAAAAGCATATGATATTATTCTTTATCAATAGATTTTTGGAGCACTTGGAACGGAGAACAACAGGCCAGGTTCTGCAGCACAGTGTGTTGCATATGTAGCAGTTGCTGAATTACCTGTTCGTGAATGGACCAATGTCATTCATCTGTTAGTCAATAATGTTGTAAATCCAAACAGCACAGAGATATTAAAGGAAGCAACTTTAGAAGCCATCGGTTATATTTGTCAAGATATAGAGAGCGATGTTTTGGTACCTCAGTCTAATGAGATTCTCACTGCTATCATTCATGGTATGAAAGGATCGAGTACCTCGCATTACGTTCGCCTTGCAGCTACGAGTGCACTCTATAATTCGTTAGAATTTACCAAAGGAAATTTTGAGATAGAGGTTTGTATAATTTCAAGAATAGAATATAGGTTTTTAATAACAACATCTAGTTTAACCGTTTTGCTTATGTACGCAGACTGAGAGAAACTTCATTATGGAGGTGGTATGTGAGGCAACACAGTCCTTAAACACCCAAGTTAAAGTAGCTGCTTTACAGTGTCTTGTAAAAATTATGTCATTATATTATCAATATATGGAGCCCTACATGGCTCCAGCACTTTTCCCAATTACTCTAGAAGCTATGAAGTCAGATATCGATGAAGTTGCACTGCAAGGAATTGAGTTTTGGTCAAACGTATCTGACGAGGAGGTAGATTTAGCCATGGAAGAGGGCGAAGCTACTGATGGTGGTAGACCGCCAGTCAAAGTATCGAGACATTATGCAAAGGGCGCTTTGCAGTATCTGGTACCTGTTTTGATGAAGAAGCTCACTAAACAAGAAGAATTTGATGACGAAGACGATTGGAATCCCTCAAAAGCTGCTGGAGTGTGTTTAATGTTATTATCCTCTTGCTGCGAGGATGCCATTGTTCCATTTGTTCTTCCTTTTGTCAAGGATAACATTAAAAGTCACGACTGGAGGTATCGGGATGCGGCATTAATGGCTTTTGGTTCTATTCTTGGGGGCGTTGATCATGCTACCTTGAAACCTTTGGTAGAGCAAGCAATGCAAACGCTTATCGAACTAATGTACGACAGCAGTGTCGCGGTAAGGGACACAGCTGCATGGACGTTTGGTCGAATTTGTGAGATCATACCACAAGCAGCGATTAGTGAGACATACCTGAAACCATTGTTAGAGGCTTTGATAAACGGTTTGAAGGCAGAACCTCGCGTTGCAGCGAACGTTTGTTGGGCGTTCACGGGTCTTGCAGAAGCTAGTTACGAGGCTGCAGAAAGTCTCGAGGGACAGAATCCGGAAACGTGTTGCATGTCTCAGTACTTTGATTTTATCATTCAGAGATTGTTGGAAACGACGGATCGTCCGGATGGAGCTCAAGCTAACTTACGATCGGCTGCTTATGAAGCACTGATGGACATGGTGAAGAACTCTCCGCGCGATTGTTATTTAACCGTGCAGAAGACGACGATGGTAATTCTGGAGAGATTGCAGCAGGTACTGCAAATGGAGACACATATCCAGAGCCATTCGGATCGTGCTCAATATAATGATTTGCAATCGTTGTTATGCGCAACTTTGCAATCTGTGCTACGTAAAGTTACACCAGAGGATGCTCCGCACATCTCTGATGTAATAATGACAGCATTATTGTCTATGTTCAACTCGAATTCTTGCAAAGCCGAGGGTGTACAAGAGGATGCTCTCATGGCTGTTTCGACTCTAGTCGAAGTCCTTGGAGAAGGTTTCTTGAAGTACATGGATGCATTCAAACCATATCTTTGTCTTGGCTTAAAGAATCATGCAGAATATCAAGTTTGTTGCGCCGCTGTTGGTCTGACAGGAGACATTTGTCGCGCTCTAAAAAACAAAATGTTACCCTATTGCGATGAGATCATGACCCTCTTGCTGGAAAATCTTGGTAATAATTCGGTCAATCGTTCCGTGAAGCCTCAAATCTTCTCCGTTTTCGGTGATGTCGCTCTCAGTATTGGTCCTGAATTCAAGAAATATTTGGACGTGGTACTTCAAACATTGGCTCAGGCTTCTCAAGCAAATGTAGATAGAAACGATTACGATATGATCGATTATCTGAACGAATTACGAGAGGGTGTCCTTGAAGCTTATACTGGTATAGTACAAGGACTGCGCGGTGATGTATCGAATCCTTGCCCAGATACGGCAATTGCTCTGGTAGAGCCGCACGTGCCCTTTATTATCCAGTTCATCACGTCGATAGCACAGGACCGTGAACATTCTGAAGGCAATATTGCAGCTTCTGTGGGCTTGCTTGGTGACCTTGTCACCGTGTTTGGAGTAAAACTCTTGCCGATGGTAGAAACTGAACCGCTTACGGAGTTCTTAACTAAGGCTAGACGATCACGTACTGAGAAGACTAAGACTTTGGCTAACTGGGCTGCTAAGGAGATTCGGAAGCTCAAGAATATTGCTAACTCTACGTCCAGTTGGTAAGTAATTTTTCATTGCTTTATTAATCATTTCCTTCTTATATTTTTTTTATTCGTTTCTTTTATTATCAATAATTTCCGTGTGGACTATGTGTGGTGCGTGTATATTCAATCACCTGTTATCCATATCAACTTACCGTTTTTCCCATTTCATTCTTTACTACATTCCCCTTCATTCTACGCTACTACCTTTCTGTGTAACTTACTAAGATTATTTTCTCGACGAACGATTTATAATGCTATACACTTAGGAGATATGAAAGAAAAAAAAAAAAGAAAACAAGAAACGCGAGTGTACAAAGTATCAAAGAAGCAAAGATGCAATATGGCTGCATGGTGATGGAAAATTAGAGACATTACATACTGATTCTAGAAATTGGATCGAGTTGTAGTTCTTTCTGTTTAAAACGAACAAAATTTTGCTTGAATGTCCTTAATCATAACCGTCTTATCTTTGTTTAAAAAACGAGCCCTAAGTTGTCTCACATCTCAAAACTATTCTGTACAATACAGTTTCGTTTTGTCGTCATTGTTTACGATCCCCTTTGTCTCATAGCCCCGTCCCGTGTACAGACACGTGCACTCGACACAGAGACCCCATCTGAAAATAAAAAATTTAGGTCAAAAAATAACAATACAAAATTGAATAAAAAAGAAAAAAATTTAAATACGTTAAAAAAATATGCATACACACACCGAGCAGTGAGCGACAGTTATTGATATTTGGCTCGCTTTTGTTGTTTACAGATCACCCCACGGTTGTACTGTCGTGCAATTTGATTTGACTAGAGAGCTATCGAACACAATACAAAGACAACAAGATTGGATGGTGCGGATGCGAGTTGATGGATGTGCGTGAGTTTCGAAGCGATGACGATGATGGGGTGATGAGTCTGCACGTGTCCCTGCTCTGGCGACGGTATTTGAGTACCGACACGTCGAGCGCAACCCCAAATGGTCGAAAAAATAAATACATGTCTGCCGACAACGGATGATGAGGAGTGCAAGTGGATGTTGCCGATGAATGGGCCAAGGCCGAAGTCTGCCGAGATGTTCCGGTGATGCAAGTATGCCTGGTAACGAGCCTGGGGCTTCTACCCGCGTGATTGAGAAGTTGAACCTGAGGAAAAGACGACTTCAATAGACGATGATCGAGGCCAATGAGAGAGAGAGAGAGAGAGAGAGAGAGAGCGAATGAGTGAGTGTGGAAGAACGAATGGTGTGAACGAGGAAGAAAACGCAGAGAAACCAAATGAGAGAGAGCGAGACTGTAGAGCTGCTAAAGAAAGAATGTGCTCTAGTAATTGAACGTAAGGATGGTTCTATTAATATGTATGCATGTAAGATCACAGGGAGTCTGTGTGTATAAAATAAAACATGTCACCTTTGAATGAGCGATTATATTACACACGTCGTCTCGTCGAGAAAGTTCAATTATTAATGCGCAACTCGTTGTAAAGCTCCTAGCTTTTTTGTCCTCCTGTAGCTTTGCCAACGAAGCCCGCGGTCTGTTTCCGATTCCTTACTAAACTGTCACACCATCACTCGTTCGAAGCAATCGAAGCATCACCGAATGACTGTTGTTGGCGTGATTTGAAGTTAATGAGCGAAATAAGTGGCGGTCAGAATGCTGGTTGCTATTTTAATGCAGCCAAGTGGTGCACAAGTGGAGGTAAGAACTTTACACAAGAGAGGAAGAGAGAAAGGGAAAGAAAAAAAGAAGGTAAGAGTGAATGCGTGTGAATAGCATCACAAATGTTCTGAATGATTCTCAAAAAAATATGGTCGGAAGGTTGAAAATATTGCTGACCTCTGGTCCGATCGTGCTGCGCGAGAATCTAAATGATTAGTTATAGTATGATAATGATGATGATGATGATGATGATGATGATGATGATGATGATGATGATGCCGCGTATGTTACTTTGCCCGTATGTGAATGTCTGTTGCTGTTGATTCATTAAAATTAATATTTTGCTGGCATAAGTTATTGAGTTGTACCGAAGTCCTCGTCCGGCCTGAACGTTCGAGTAAAAAAGAATTGCAAAGAGGAAAGAAAACTAATTACGATCGAGTAGTATTCAGCGTCAAAATACATTATACAATTATACCCACCCATACACAAAAGTAATCCTGCGCGTAATCGAAATTAATTTTATGCGATCACGTTATATCATTAATTCGTATTTTTGTAATTCTCCAACGGAATATCGGACGAGAGCTTTTTGCACTGCCACTAACATTGAAACAATACTATGTACGTGATGTTCAGGCACGTGTTTTACACCGTTCGTTTCTTTCTTTGAATTCAAAGGGCTCAAGGATATCGAGATCTTATTTCGCGTGAATATTTGTCAAAGAGATTCGTCTTCCTGGCCTCGCATTGTTGTAGGAAGGCGTTTATTGATGATCAAATGAAAAAAGAAAATCATATCGAGGATGTTGCTCATCTTTATTCGCACGTTATTCCGGTGTCCATCGAAAAAACGAATACGGTGATCGCGTAAAAGTTAGGAACGATGGAATTTCAAAGATAGGTGATTGATATAACTCGACTTCATATCGTCCGGTTTTTCCCCGTAAGCTGTTTCAATATAAAATCAAGCGAGTTATACGGGAATCGATAGATAAATTCGTTGAAGAAGTCGGATATCGAACTGAAGATATTTCAAATTCCTGGTCGCGCAAGGATTACGCAGAATACTTTTTTCCTTTTCTTATACACACACACGCATCCCCTATTACATAAACATTTCGAATCATGAAACGACTGAGATATCGAATGGATCAGAAACGTTTCAGGATCCTTTAACGATGCGAACATTTTTCATTTTCTCGCACACTTCCTTGCCAGTCAACCTCGCAAATTTCCATAGCTTTCCCTTGTAGGTGGTTTTGTGCACGAACGCGATATTTAGTAAGATTTTACACGAAAGATTAAGCGGGCAATCGGGCGCTCTAATAATATAATACGAAGTTACGTCACGTGGTCGAAACGTGGCTGTGCTAGTGCCATGCATTCCAAATACTTTTGCCAGCGGAAGCGCACTGTGTGACCGTTCTTTCGTGATGTTCGGGGTATATTTTATAGTGATTTCATTCTTAACATATTTTTCCCGTGAACGCCTTGTTTATGCAAAGCTTTACGTACAGACACGATATCGAACAGAGAAGATTATTAACGATGATCGCAGCGAGATTCGAATGGAAATCTAGGCTGAGGGGTGGTATCTTCGTAAAAGAATCGCCTGGGTTGGGGTAAACGTGTTTCGACGGAACAAACACAAAAACGAAAACTAAACAAAACAATTTAAAAAATAAAGCGAAGAATAAATAGTTGAAAAGGGAAACAATATTGGCGTAAGAAGAAACGCGAAGGGACAAATAGGGAATTGACGAGAAACGATTATAAACTAAGACTTTTTATTAAATTGATTATCTTTTTTACGATTTTACATATCGAGGGAAACCAATGTGTCTGCTCCATGTCTGGATATAAAAATAAATATATATACATATATAATTTTTTTACTGTTGCGAACGATATTGCCAAACTTAGCGTATAAGAAAGAGAAATGTCTATTTAGCTTTTAAAAATGAGAAGAAACCTGACAAAACAACAAACAAATAAAAATAGGAGTAGGGAAAAATCGTTTCGGCGAGCCGCTCGTTACGTAGACTGGAGCCTAAACCTTGATCTCTTTGCGATACACACATCCATGTACACACCAAACACATACAGTTATACACGAATGCAAATTCTCCGTACATTGTTTTATCTCGCGGTGGATCCTTTCGATTTCGAAGCAGAACGAAATTCTCGCAGACGAAACACGGTGTCTTCCAATCGCGAAAATTTCTCCTTCTACGAAAAAGAAAAAACTACAGCTTTGCTTTACAGTTCTCACGATGACGAATGCCGTCATCGATCTACCAAAGTCGATGTCTCGATGAATCCAAGGAAAAAAAAAAACTACAAAAAGTATTTAGAAAAAGGGGGGGAGGGGGAAGCGAGAAACCGAAAGTAGTGAAACGGTTTATTCCGAATGTCCAAAGAAGAAATATGCAAAATATCGAGGCGCAAAGTGTATCCTGTTTTTCTTTTACATTCCACGTAGCAGAGAGAGTAGAGGGAAAGAGAGGACGTAAGAAAGAGAGCGAGAGGAGAGTGGAAGGACGAGAGAGAAAGAAAGGATGTAGATGTGAAAGGGGGAATGCGAGAAAGAGAGAGAGATAGAGGAACCACGACGGAGAGGACGTTGGTGCGCGACTTTCCGCGTCTTGATAAAGAACTCGATCGCTCGCCTGTCCTTCTGATTCGCAAACAATCGAGAGTTGCGCTTCGTCGCATTCACCATTCTATTGGCTGTCTTTAAAATGGGTGGTCGAATTCGTAAAAGCCTTCTACTGGTCGTTAGGATGACGCTAGGATGACGATTAGGATCGATAAGAAATTATTCCTGTGTTACTTATTCAACGCATCTTTTTATTCTCACGACGAGTAAAATGTATATAAAAATAGCCATTGAACTACCTATTTTAGAAACAGTCTGTACATTAATGGAACGAACACGCGACTATTCTTTTCATCACGCGTACTTTACGATCAATCGTGACCAAGAACATTCTTTCATGATCGTATAACAAGCGTCTACTTCAAGACGTTACTAGAAGACGGGGTATATCGTTCGTTTCCGGTATCTTCGAGGTGATCGTTGCGAATCACGTTATCAGGTCCGCCGAGAAGGGCAAACAGACTAACAGAAATGGAAGGAATGAAATACGGAAGGAAACACCCGTGTAGATAGGGATCGGTCGTGGAAGAGCAGAGGTAGGAAACTAGGAAACGAAATGCCGGTCGTGCCGTGATGGAAGTAACGAGTAACGAGTTGTGAAAATAAAAAATACGAAAGAAGCAAATTATATTATATATGCGACTGTGATTTTTTGGAGAGACTCTCGTGTGCGAGGGGTCGATGTTCTACCTTAAAGGGAGCGTGGCTCTGGCTGATCCATGTTCTCCATTCTACGATCTCAAACATAGCAGATTTGCTCGCCATTCTTCTGTGTAATTATTATTTTGTCTATTCGTTTTAATAAGAGAATATTCGCTGCTCTGTATTTCGAGCTAGCCTAACGCGCACACAAACACGTATATTTAATGAATGTACGAAAGGCATATATACGATGATTGAGGTCGTTTCTGAAAGACGGAGTTTTCCTTTTTAAGTTTATATGTGATCGAGGGAACGAGTCACGATCAGAGCCTCGCTCCTAGAAACAAACTCATACACGATAATATCTTATCGAACTATTAGTTGTTAGCCTTTTCATCGTCGAGACGCCTAGAGTGCGTGCGATGCTTCACTAGGGAACGTACGTGAGAGCGTATTTAATTATAAGGATTATTAAAAAGAATAAAAAAAAAAAAATTTGAAAAGCGTGTGCATTACGCTGTATCAGTGATGATGTGCGCTGTGAGATAAATCACAATTTACTGGTAGGATGTGTCCTGTTAGGGTGTTATCTGCGAGTGAAGAAAAAACGACGAGAAGAACGAATGAGCTGTGAGAGCGAGAAAGATTGTGAGCGAGAGAGAAACACAAGAGGAGAGAGTATTTGATAATTGTGGTGGAGGGATGATGATGAGAGTTGGCTCGTGATTCGACGTGAATCGCGGCGTCACGTTCGGGAAAGGACGAATCGTCGATTTGTAAAAAAAAAAGAATAAAAAGATAAAGAAGAAACAAAGGATGGAAATAAGAAAAAAAAGTTATATAAATTTTGTATCGTGACGCGGTTAAAAGATCGGAGAACTGTCACCGAATCCATGTCCTGGTGCTTCGCTGAAATTTTTGTCCAACTTAGAAAACGAGATCGCAAGACTAAATAAGTAAGCTGTTATATAGACGACGATGACGACGATGACGACGACAACGACGACGACAACGACGATGCGAATAAGATGAAAACGAATCCAAGCAGATCACACAGATGAATTATTTTTCGAGAGGATTTCAGCGACGCTGGGTCCAGAACAGAGTCTCCGTTCTTAAGATATTCGAACCGCGGTGCCGTTGTACGTACGAGACAATATTTTCGATAATATTTTTTAAACGATCGAATCGCGAAACACGAAGCCAACGCGTGTAGAGCTGTTATTGTTCCAAAATGTCCGAGAAATTGCACGGTAATGGCAGAAGTGAAGATCGATCGATCGTGTGATGCCTATAGTGCTTCGTGTGTGTGTCACGGTTGATCAGTATCTTCAGATATTTTTGTTTTTCCCGATTTTTGATGGGTTGCGTCGAGATAAAGCTAAAATGCCATTACCATGCATATTGTGTGATTAAAAAACTAAAGAATTAAAAGAGAAGCAAACAAAAAAAAAAATTAATAAAAAAAATGAAAAAAATTAATAACGAGAAAAAAGAAGAGGAGAGAAGCAAAATGAGCGTGTGAGATTGATCTTTTTGTGACGATATGCGGAAAGAGAGAGAGAGAGTGCTGTCGAGTGCTGCCGATCGACGATCGGACCAAACATTATAATTTACGCATGTGAACAATTCGGGCGATAAACGTGGGTTTGAAGCAAAAGCAAGAAAGAAAGAAAAAACGAATAAACGAGAACACGAGTTGGATGAAATCCTATTTAGCCTGCCACTCTGTAATTTGCTCACCCTCTCCAATTTGTTTCCTAGAGTTCAGCATTTACTTCGACCTCGTCACCAATAAAATAAAACAAAAGGACAAAAAAGTGGTAAAAGATATACCGTAAAAAGCCGAAGAATCGATAAATTCCTTTAACCTATTCCATAATTTAATGACTCGTTTCTTGTATTTCAAAGTAGATCCTACGAATATTCATTCGCGATCGCTAATAAAACTTGTTTCTTGACTCATTTGACGAAGATTAATTTCTTATCTGCATTAGATAAAAAGCATATTGTTTTTCCTTGTAAAGGAGCGAAATCTTGGTTAAAGTCACAAGTTGCTATTACGTGCTCGGTTATCATAGTATTATCAGGCAAAATAATGCTTAAAGCAAATCGAGATTACAACAACGAGGAAACTTTATTTTGCTACAGAAGATGAATCTTATATCATATACTTAGGAGGACAATGTTTTCCCTTGTTACCTCTGATTTTCCAATAATAATAATTTTCTACATGAATGATTCTAGAATGGGAGAGGGTGCGGCATGTCTACGTAGCGCAAGATATTTACGTATCTTTCATTTCTTTTCGGTCTGTGTCAGTCGTGTGGTTTGCCGAGCCTGTGTTCTGT
Organism: Bombus affinis; assembly: GCF_024516045.1. NCBI lineage: Eukaryota > Metazoa > Arthropoda > Insecta > Hymenoptera > Apidae > Bombus > Bombus affinis. The sequence continues at coordinate 5,714,435 of NC_066355.1, read as the reverse complement.
GAAGGTATCCAAATGACAACGATTATATGTGACACATCGGCTGCATCGCTTATCTGAGTGCCAGAGCGATCGTGGAATGATTGGGGACGATTCTTTTGGAAAGTGTGTTCACCGTACGATCGGTTACATTAATACAACAATAAACAAACAAAATACTGATTTCGAAACACAAGATACAAAGGTCGTGTTATGAAAACGAAATCGCATACTATGCATTTCTTTTTTTCGTATTAACTCGTCTGTTATTGCGTGTTATCTGTTAAACGTAGATTCCACGCTGTGTGTTCATGGATATCAGCTTTTTTTGTTGAATCTTTAATGTGGTTGATCGTACTCTGTCAGTGTGTGTACGAGAAACGATTATACGAATCGCCAAGCGACAGTGCCATACGATTAATTAAACGAGAGAAATCATTTCGACTACTAACATCACGATTTTCATCGTCTTGACAAAAAAAAAAAAAAAAAGAAAAAAGGATCGAGAGAAACGAAAAAAGAGTGAAAGAACGAGGGAAAAGGAAAACTACGAGAGAAAGAAAACACAGTTGCGTTCTGTATGTGAAAAAAGAAATTATGAAATCTTATTCCGAGAAGAATACGAGGTCGTTTCATCCCGCAAGATTTGACCATCGAAATGCGAATTGCTTCCACATGTGTTTTCAAATTTGGAATTTCTTCTCCTTTCTTTTCTTTTCTTTTTTTATCTTCGACAAAACGAGATTGTCCAGAATAAAAATTCATTTGAAATCTGAATACACGCAGCAATGCTATTATTACCAGTCGTCGTTTCGGCATCGAGCTTTCTCTTTCTCACTTCTTTTTTTCCAATAACCACCCACCTTCATCTATCGCTTTCGACATCGTCATTCAGAGTAATCTCATAACGAAAATGCGGAAAATTTATCGTCCGATCGATATTCGTATGCGAACACGCGGATGGAGAACGTGAACAATTACCTGTGTATACCTAACGGTGCTTTATTTTATCAATCAGATTACCTTGGATTTGAACGAAGCCGTATATTTCGCGATTTTCAAGCATTTACCGGGGATATTCGTTATTGTATAAAAGTACCGAAAACGTAGTCTAACGACACCAAACTATTAACATTTCCAACAAATCAATTTTGTTGACGAAACGTGGGATAGACGAATGATACAAATAAGAAAGGATTTTTGCGAAAAGTATATATATATTTGTATATTATACTTATACGGGAGGTAAGCGATATGCGAAAAATCGCACGTTTGATCAGCATGAGAAATTAGAAATTAATTGTAGAACCGCCACGAAGGATAACGAATCGAAAATTACAAAATAACACCAAAAGTCGCGCGGCGTGTTCGAAGAATGAAATGCGGCCACCACGCAGCATATGTCAGCATTGTTCTTAATCTCCTTTAAGTACCCTTAACCCAATTGAATTAGAAGGACACACCTCGTGGCACGCGCCTCTGAAGTCGTGTCGCCTGCATTTCCTCGATTCTCTTTCGCGTGCGTGAAACGCGAGTACGTACGCGAGCTTTATCCTCTTCTTTCCCTTTCTTTTTTTTTTAACTCACTTTCAAACGAAGAAAGAGAAGCCGGTGGCTCGTGCTTAATGTACTATATTCGGGAGATGAACAATATCGGTGTATTCGCCATAAAAATTCCGGAGTAATTTCATCGACCATAATTTTTCTTTGTCGACGAAACGAGATACGACGTACAAGCACATACCATTCATTGATTTGTGTTAATTTTCTGCATACACACTAATTATTACACGTTCTTTCTCTCTCTTACACACACACACACATACACGTACACAAACACACTCTGCATATCTCTTCAATTTAATATCATTCATTTTCGTTTTGTTCTTTTCTTTTGATACGATGACACGTTTGACAAGTGAGTTTCCTTAAGAGAGAAGAGTAACAGTTGTCGAGAAGGCACGAATTTTTGAAAAATGTTGAGCGAGCAATGGATTGATCAACAGTGAGCGATTTAATTTTCTAATTCATCCAATTCCTTTTGGGTTCGTGTCCAACTAGAACTCACTAAATCCACTACAAGAGCTGGCACACGCTATCTAAATACTTTTGTCTCCTCTTCGTGGCGACTTCGGAGGGACACCCTCGTAGTACGATCGTGCGAGGGTGAAAAAGAAAAAGACGCAGCAGGATGGAACGAATGGCACGTCGGTTGCACTGCCATCGTAAAGGAGCTAATACACGTCACGTAACGCGTTTCTAAGGTATCGGCGACGTTTCGGTAGCTTGAACGTGGGCAAAGTTCACGAGAATGGAAGACTTGGATGAAAATCAAACGTCCGAATCAGCGAACACCAAGACGACTGGAAACGCGAACGATGAAGTAAGTTGTTTATGTCAAATTACATCTTCAACATATCTATTGGTAGGAATTATTACTTCGTAGTAATAATTCCTATCAACACACTTCTATACTCTTATCTAATCGATAGGATTTCCTTCATTATCGTCATTCATTTAAACGGTTTTTGATTGGTGTCATGATATAAAACTCCTTGATATAATTGATTATTTAAAAAGAGTGTGATCAAGATTAAGAGCCAAGAGTTTTGTAGGATGGCTTCGATCTCGACGATCTTCTACCGATCGTTGGCGAATTCGGTCGTTATCAGAAGCAACTTCTTTGGCTCGTGTGTCTTCCGGCGTGTCTTCCGTGTGGCTTTTGCGCCTTCAATCAACTCTTCATGTCCGACACGCCACCCCACTGGTGCAAAGTACCGGGGTTGGAGTCTCTGGATGTCTCCTGGAGAAAGAGACTCGCGATTCCAATTAGTCAGGTGCAATTGTCGGTCTAGGCGTTAATTCTTTTATCTCCTCGATCATGTGTTTTATTAGCAGGAATTTAGACAATTAGGGTATTTATTTAAAAGCTAGTCAATCAAATATACCCGCCCCTCGTTGCAAGCTTTTCATTTTTAAATTATTCGATAACTACATGGGAAACATTCATACAATCATTTTGATATTTAGAAACATCTGTAATTCTGTCATTAGCTTTTGGCGAAAATAATTCGTAGTAATATTCTGTTGCGCTTTATATTCTAAATACGTAGTCGTACAATTATCATCATAGGAATGGCAGAGTTAATTGCCAATGACAATAAATCTTAATCGCTATAAGTAGGTTAGAAAATAAGATTTAGAGTTAGCGTTGCTTATTCTATCAACCTACGCTGTTTGTCGAGGAAATTAGATAAACGCTAGCATTTTTCTCGTATTTCCAAGATGATTTCCTGCTCTGATACTGCAGAAAAGACATCGTTTATCCATAATAAAGTACATATGTACGTTTACCACAATAGTGCACGTTATTTGCTCGCAGTATTGTAACAATTGCCTTCATAATTAGGAGGACAATGAAACGTACAGTCAATGCACACGATACGATATCGATTGGACAGCGGAAAATATTTCTGTCGTGACAGCGGCTTCGTACATGCCAAATGCATCGTGGCCCATTGTTCTATGCGATCATGGTTGGGAGTATGAAACTTCAGAAGTGAAATCTTCTATCGTTATCGATGTACGTTTGCATTTTATCCTGTTTTTCGATCAAGATGATTATTTTATTTTTTCGTTAATTCCTGCTGAAACGTTTCAGTTCGATCTCGTGTGCGATCGTGCGATTTACCCGACGATTGGGTTGGTCGCTCTAAACACGGGAGGACCAATTGGAGTGTACCTTTTCGGCACGCTAAACGATAGGTAACAAACATTGTTACTTAGTTTTGAAACTTAGATACAGGTTGTTTCATTACCTTTGTTGTATCACATAGAATTGGTAGAAGATTGTCTTTCTTCACGTGTCTGGCGACTTTAATAACCGGTGGATTTTTAACGTCGATGTCGAACAGCTTTTGGACCTGGGCTGCAACCAGGGTGGTCGTTGGTTTAACCATTCCTGCTATTTATCAGATACCTTTTATCATATGTAAGATTCCACGAAGAGAAAGAAATAATAAATAAATAAATAAATAAATAACATGAACAAATACAGGGAATAAAAAGTATGAGAAATATTTTTCGTAGAAAGAACGAGTATTAACGTTTTCTGGGTTTTCTACAAACAGCTTTGGAACTGGTTGGACCAAATTATCGATCATTCGTGACAGTGATGACGTGCAGCTTCTATACGATGGGATTGTGTATGTTGGCTGGTGTGACCTATTTGATAAGAGATTGGAGAACGCTTGCCATAACCACGAGCGCACCCTTTCTTTTGTATTTCTTATACTGGTGGTGAGTAATTGTCTCTCTGCCTTTTATCCTTCTTCCGTATTCCTTCTTCCGCGACGTCATAATAAAACGTCTAAGATTATTCAAGGTTGTTGCCAGAATCACCAAGATGGTTATTGGCGAAAAGTCGATTAGTTGAAGCTAACGAAGTCTTGGAACGATTAGCCAAAGTAAACGGGAAAGAGCTACCTACTTCTTTCTCGCAAAAGCTACGTCAACGAATGATGATGTCACGGTCTAAAAGTGAAGAGGAGAGATTACGCAAAGGGCCCGGTGTATTGTCTCTCTTCAAAACACCAAATATGCGATTGAAGACATGTCTTATCACTCTAAATTGGTAAATCAAAGTACAAATACCTCATGAATCAACGAATAAGATAAAATATAACACGCGTGTGTTTGTTGTAAAATTTAGCTTTCGACACTTCTACAGAATCTTACAATGTTTTCGTATTATTAATCGCTGTTTATCGAATATACGTGATTGTATTTCTTTATGTGAACAACAAATGACGAAATGTATCTATCGCTCTTTCTAGGTTTGCCAATAATATGGTATATGTCGGATTATCGTATTACGGGCCAGCGTTGGGTAACGAGGAACACTTGAGCTTTTTCTTCTCGTCTCTGGCTGAGATTCCAAGCTACATGGCCTGCTGGGTCGTAATGGATCGATGGGGTCGTCGATGGCCTCTTTGCTTGTCCATGGTACTCGCTGGTGTATTGTGCATTGCCACGGTTCTTTTGTCATCTGGTACTACATTACGCTAATAAAAGAAAAATACAGGAGAACAGATTCTTCGTATAACTCATACAATAAAATGAGAAATACTGAAAGTAGTTTCGAAATAAATTTTTTCATTTTAACTATTCCATCTTTGTCTGTTTTTATAGATGCTGTTGTGACGACGTTAATTCTATTCCTCTTATCAAAATCCGCAATATCAGCCTCTTTTTTAATTATATATCCGTTCGCCGGTGAACTTTACCCTACACAACTACGCGGCGTAGCGATTGGTTTCTCCGCCTACATCAGTGGTCTCGGCCTTATAATCATTCCTTTTGTTACTTATCTTGTAAGTAATCGTAAATACGCTTATCGTGTCTCCGCGTTCAGTTAAATCTTCCAGGAATTTACGTCATTAGGGCAAGGAGAACTTAGTACTGCCCCTCGTAATTCTTGGCGTCGTATCTGTAATCGGCGGACTGTCTGGCTTGCGTTTGCCGGAGACGCTGCATCATCGATTACCACAGACTGTAGAGGAAGGGGAACTGTTTGGGAAGGATTGGACTTGTGCCGACTGTTTTCGTTGCGTCCCGACTAAGTATGAATCGTATTATTGTCAAAAATAGTCGAGTAAACACATAAATATTCCTCCTTCTTAAATGTGAATAACACGTCGTTGCTTTGGCTGATCTTAGACCTTCATCGGCTGCGGCTTCTTACGAAGATTTATCGATCAGAGAGACGGTGGAGATGCACGAAGTACCTGAGGCACCGATTCCTCAGAGACTGTTAGAGGACCAACAAAGGCCTAGCAGTGCGAGCGTACGTCGGCTGGTTCGACAATCCAGCGTGATGGACACGCAACGGGACTCCGATGGATCTATTAAGATGACTTACTGGTTTTAGTTTCGAATCGAGCTTTCAATTTCAAAATAAAACCGAAACTACTGACCCAAGGAGGTATTATTACCTACAGCATTTTTTTATGTATTGTCCCTGTCGTGAACGTATGCTTTTATACTAGTCTGTTAAAAAAATTCGTAGAATTACATCAGTAAATCGCGAGGCAATTCTAGCGTCGGGTTTTCGTATTTCTAAATCGTCTTTTAAGATTTAATGCATATTTCCTCGACTGACACTAAGATCTTCAGCGATTATCCGGTCAGTGATAACACAACTTTATAAACACGTTAAAAGTTCTTCTTTAGAATTGCTCAGTAGGAGGTCGAGCATCATCTTCCATCTCTTCTATTCATTCATGAAATCTATTTGACCACTTGTAAATGGTTGCTATCTTCATATGCTTCTCACTTTCTCTCTATATGTTTTTTCTTTTTTTTTTTTAACATACCAGTTATTTCAGTACCTTGTTTCTCTAGTTTTACAAGAAATTTGGCATTAATACATCGTTCTTTAAAAAGATCGACACGTGTTATGCTCGAAAGAAACATGAGCGTAGTTTGCCATAAGCGAAACTGGTTATCGTAGGCTTGTGAAACTGTTTATAGATAAAACTATAAACAGCATTCCTTGGCCGAGTAGATCGTCGTTGCATTACCGAGATAACAATAAAAATATCATTCAACGAATTTTTTAAACAGAGAAGTATGTTCTTTTTATGTAATGCACTTGAAGAAACAAATTATATAAATTATCGGAACGATTCGATAGAATATTATCTTAAGTATAAAGCTTTGACATACGTTGATAGTTTAGTCAAACGAAATATAAATAACGCGAACAGAGGTATTGACAACAAATTCTTTTCTCGTGTACGTTTTGTAATTTATTCTCACGGTTGGTATACAAAACACGAAGATTAAGAGAGGGGAAAAAATAAGGAAGAAGGTGTTTTGCCGTGGGACCGACTTGTGGTACCGAGCGAGCTGTTCTCGTACTTCCGAACGAATCTTTGTCCACCCTTCTGTTACCTCTTCGACTTTATAGTCGAGTGGTTCTATTGTAGCAGCTGCAACCAGGAAGATCACTGTACGATTTCGATACCAATGTCCCATACTTGTTTCATCTTTTCTCATCTTATTTACCTGTCCAGTAATCGCTGCTTTAGCTCGGGTGGATAGGTTACGTATATATAATGATCGGGCATTTCTTCGTTCGAAGGAAGATTATCGTCCCCTGGCTCACCTTTTCTTCTGCCACTGGTTCTACTGTCGCCAGGACCACTCTGATCGTGTAACGAGGACGTAGCCGTTAGATCTCCATCCGTGTAGTCTAAGCTTCCCGTTCCATCCAACCTGTCTTCTTCTGCTGAACTGAAAGATTGATGTCTCGATGATGAATCACGGTAATTAACAAGGATAAATACAATGTATGTACTGCATTTGGATAAGATGAATGATATCTTTGGTTAAAAATATATAATATGTTTCGAGTGGGAATATTGATATCTGGTATCTTAAGTAGAATTTATGGGATTAATGACGCCTTCGTGTCTTTGAATTGTAAAAATGATTTCGAATGTCATTTTTTCTATACTATCAGGTTCTTCGGTGTAAAAACAATGTAAATCTTCGAACGTCTAAACATTTACGTGCATAAAAAGAAAAAGTTATATTTGCACTTTCATCCAAGCTATTCATTAATATCTTAAGTTTAATTCTACGTACATATACATATGTGCAATTTTTAATATCGAATTTTGGAACGATTTCTAACAAAGTTACGAAAAGAGTATGTGACTTATCATTATCGTAAACGTTTGACATATTTGTATCGTGTTGAATCTTTAATTAGATCTGCCTAACTACGTATGTGACGACAATCGTCGTGCTGATAAATTCTCTTATCGTTGTTTTTATACACACGCGAACGATGATAAATCGTAGAGCGACATTGTTATGTGTAAATATGTTTCAACGTACGTACTTGAACAGCACCCAAATAATGTAGTAGCACGCGTAAATGGACAAAGACAGAATAAGCAGAAAAATGCTTAACAGGTACCAAGGTGTGTGCCTCTGTTGCTTTTTTGTATCTTCCCAATACCTGTCGCAGCTAAGGTACCAGCATATCGCGCGATTCAACTCACCTAAAAAGAGAGAGAATGATAAAAATTGGAAATCCGATTTGTCGATAAGACGTTTATCAAATTGAATGAACGGCATACCTTCCATTTCCTGGAAATCTCGTACCGAAAGATTCGTCAAGAGTCCAGCGATGCAATCGCGGATCAGTACCTGTTGACATTATTCAAATGATAACACTTTCGTGACATAAAAGAACACGATATTTATGATACGTGCTTGTTATTTCATCCTATGCCACAATTTGTTACGACACTTTTTATTTCCTCATTAACCGTGCTTTTAGTCTACGGATTATACGGAAGATTATACGTTAATACTCATGATACTCGTGATACTCGTTTGGGTTTAGAAAGTTTACGTGACTCTAGCAAAATAGTGATTAGTCATTTTAAGATAAATGGAACGACAAACGAGGCTAGGAAGTGGTTAATCCTCTCTCGAATGCTCTACAAGGAAAGGTACCTATATTTACGAGATTATTCGGGACAATAATTAAGTAATGCCAAAGCGTTTTGTAATGACTAAAGCTTCCAAGGACAATACAACAGCTACTAGAACGATAATTTTACATACTCAAACACCGATCTGTAATCTTCGAGTTGCATAGAGGACAGAGAAATAGGCCGTTTCTGAATTCATATGGTAATGAAAGATATACTATTTCTCTCACGAGCAGATATTATCTTATAGAACCAAGGAAGTCGTCCACTTATTCGTATCGTTCGACTATTCCTAGATCTTATCGACGTTTCATCGAGATGATTTCTAAGAGGTAAATCAGACCCTTCATTTAAAAAATTTTGTGCAATCTTCCCACGAAGTCAACTAACTTCGCATTGCAACTTCAGCTTCTGCAGCTCCTCCGGCTTGCAGTTGGCCTTCAGCTTCCTCAGGTGCAACCCCTTACGCCTCTTCTTGTCGACGGCTGGTAACGCCGCTTCCACGAGATTCTCTTCATCGTCCTCGTCTTCTTCGTCTTCGTCCTCTTCGCCGTTGTCGCAGGCGTTACTCCTGTTATCCGGACCAGCGATTTCGACGTGGTACGCAGTTCCTGGCAAACGATGATTCTCTAAAGCCCCGCTGTCCTCTCGATGACAATATTGCTGAATGTTGGTGACAGCTCCGCCACCGGGAATAGTGCAGGCTTTCTCGACCGGATACGTGCCCGAGAAACTGCCTCGCGACTCACAAGGCATCACAGATGTGTGACGTTGCTCCGTGTTCTCTTTCCAAACTTGTATATCCGTGCTATGGTGGCCAGCCTCGTCGTCCACCAGGGAATTTTCGAAATCACGATTTCCAAGCACGTCGCATCTCATGATGTCGCAGTAATCCGCGAGGCACACCGCGTCTTCCGCCTAGCCTCCAACAGTTTCATTTATAATTGACACACTTGGCAACTGGTCTTACCGTATTTGAAGTTATTTGTGTGCGTTGCGAAGGAGTGTCGATAGATTTTCTGTGCCAGGTGGAAAATGGGAGGTGTCTCATAAAATCGATGAAGTTTACACGATGTTTTTCTCTAGAAGCATATCCCTCCTTTATTATCCCGTTATAAGAGTATATATTTATAATTACAATTATGGCAATTATTCTAACGGAATGGTAATTTTGATAGAAACGAGGCTTTCTAAACGAGTCGTGACAACTCCAATTCTACACTTTATATGTCGAACAAATTATATTTACTCGAGCGAATCGAAAGAAGGAAAACGTACCGTGTTAACATTGCTTTTGTGTCTGTTATCGAAGTGGGCATCCAAGTGTTTCTCTGCGTAGAAGGATTTGCCACACAGACCGCAGGTCCATTGTGACGGTCTGTGTTGGTGTTTCGCCTTTTGCTGTGGTCGAAAAATATCTCGACTTTCGTGGAACGGGCACTCCAGAGGCAGCTCTACTTGATGTCTCTTCAGAATTGGCATCCATCTCTGAAACCTCGAGAAAGTTGAAGGATTTTCCACAGCGACAAAATTGCTACAAATGGACATTTCGCAAATTTTCTTTACCTTCTGAACTATCCTCCTCACCACGGACGCCCGATCGCGGGGGCATGATATTTTAAACACGCTGGGTCCTGGCCAGGGGATTACGGATAAGAGTAACACTATCAAGACCTGCGAAACGCAAAATACACACTTATTCCTTCACTTATTCCTTCTTTCTGCTTGCGCTCGAATGAACAACGTTGTCGTAAATTATTGTCGTTTGTTTATTCGGAGGTTTACTAAAGTTTACTAACTAGTACTCGTCATTTTTTCAATACCGTACTATCTATTAGTCTATATTCGTGACGTCTTTGTCCGTGTTTCTCATGGAATATTTATACGATCGTGTAAAACGACCGTTAGCTGTACAAACGGCATGGAAGGAAAAATTTTCACGCACTCTGACCTCATTAGTCATCATTTCCCTGTTCCGTATGACGCTATGTCGATAAGAACAGATCACCCACGATTGTACGATCTCAAAAGCTACGACACGAAAAGTGGAATAAATTGATTTGCAATGACGCAATCTTGCTGACGTGACGGATAGACGATGACCATTCCGTCTGTCGATACAAACACGTCAATTAGGCCGATTCTTTTTATAATTACCTCGAAATGAAAAGGTTGGGTCTTCATTCATAGCACAGACTCGCTTAGCGACAGTGACCTGGTGTTCGACGATGATCTAGCGTTGCGACGAATAACACGAATATCCCGTTTCTCAATATACTTGCTCGTCGCGGTTCACGGTCAACTGGGGACGTAACGGGGGTTGCAACGAGGCCAAGCTATAGGGATGAACGTCGACATGGCGTCGTTGCCTTTGCGAACAGGGATGAACCTTCGTGGGGCGCTTAATCGTTTGACCGGTTGACTCACCGCTAACCAAATGAATTTATTTCGCGGTCAAATATTTTATCAAGACATATATTCGAATAGCTTATTCGTTTTATGTAAATAGACCTTCGTAAGTGCCTGGAGTAACGAAGATTTTAGAGTAGTTTGTTTTCGCTTTTAAATGACATATTCGTGTATTGCAACGTTAATTTATATGCTTATGGAGGAAATGACTTGCGATTAAGAATTTGAAATGTAGATGTATTAGATATAAGTATGAATGATATTTCACATTTATTGACACGTATTTCACGACACTTGTCGTACGGACCTGGACGCAACGTTGGAGTCGGCGTCGATGACGACGCGCCGACGCATCGACCCCTCGACAATGTGCCGGGTGCAATAGTTGGAGTTAAATACAGACGACGTTGAAACAATGAAAAAATGTGATTCTCATCGATTAACATAACGTTACCAGGTCATCGACGCTTAGATGCTGTTGCATTAGCAATCAAATTGCTTTGTCTTATATTCAGAAATAAATGTATCGAGCTTATTTGCCTAAGGCTCACCTATAGGGTGTTCGTTTTGTCAACGAACGATAAAGCGCTAAAAGGTCGGAATCCCGTCACTAGATGGCAAGAGGGGAGACGTTTTTAGATACAAAGTCCAAGTTGGTCTCTGTATGGTTCAAACCGTCGGAAATACCGACGTGAATTTTCTTCTTATTCTTCCCTTGACAATTTCGTACAGCGCCATACCACGATGTTTAGCACCTTTATATTCCACAGGAGTATGGTTATATAATACGAATGGTAAGATCAGTTCATTTTGATTATGTAACATCGACCAAAGCGTAACAAGTATTGTACATAATATATGCAAACTTCATGCCTCAAAGTAAATTAATACTTTCTATAATCTAATTGAACGAATACTCGTGAATATTGTAATAAACACTCTGAGTAATTTATATATCCGCGAGTATCATGTGGATTTTCTACTGTTTTATATGTCTTAACATAAATATTCTCAGTCTAATGTAAATATTCATATATGTGAATGTAGTTATGGTATAATTGCCAGAACGATAAGAGGAACCTGATATCTAGTTATCACTCTAACAATAAATAGTAGGTCTGTCTCAAACTAATCGACTAAATTTTATTGCATTTAAATCACCGTCGAAAGCGGGAAGAACATTAATCGATGTTCGTGAACACACGCGTCCGCGTTGCGGATGTTATCATAATGACAGAATCAATTACTTGCAATCGAGCAAAGTGTACTGAAAATACAGTCGTTCGTGAAAGCGTCATTATAGTTTTCGCATACAAATAACTATCCCTGTACACGCCTCCTCTGCTAGAGTGTTGGGTGGGGGAATGGCGTATCTACAGGCGGGCAGAAGTTAAATGGTTTGCAACAGAAACTCGTAGTCTGTCAGTGAAAGTCAGTTAGTTGAGTAAGCTTCGCCAGTTCTGTGTCGTTCGTAGGTTCGCGGTATTGCGACTTTTCCCAAATACATCACGTCTAAGCCGACAACAACGACTCGAGTCCTACGGCTACGCACTAACATTTACACCGTGTATTCAAGAAGATCATCAAGGTTTGCACGTTTTCCTATGTTTTTCTCTGTTTGACAAGTGTATTTTATCGACGCTGGATTGACCCCTTCTTAATCGATCGCGATCGGTATTGAAACAAAAGACATCCACTATATGAAAACCGGTTTGCGATTTTACTTGCATAAAAGTAAGTGAAATCAGAAATCGGATTTTCCTATGCAACAGGTCAGCCGAGTAAAAATCGATCGATCGATGAAAATTGTAAACACGCTTAGTTCTGCGTCGAGATCATAGATCTGGTCAAAAGTTAGACGGTACCTAGTTTCGAATAATTTTTATTTACGGTCGATCAAGTGTTTCGAATGTATTTGACATAAACGGATGTTTATCGCGTACTTGCATTCGTCGCGAAGGCAACGTTTCCTGGGTTTACAAGAGGCTCAACATCCGTTTTATCGTGATATCGTAAGTTTGCTATTGCTCGTAACGAATAATAAACGCAAGATAGCGAAAACTAAATCTCTGTCTGTCTGAGTCGCCGCCAATGCCTAGCGAACGAACGTTCATCCTCAGGAAGCTATCGCAAAATGTTATTCGAGGCCAAAGCACCATCTGGCGTTCCAAATGCGTAGGTGTAGAAGCTTCAGACGGTGCAGGATTATTCGTACTTTTGAGAAAGTTCAATGGTCTCTCGATCGAAACATTTAACATCGACTTATCACACAATCTGTTTCAACCGACGCGATATGCGGTACGATACCAATGATATCATCTTTGATTCTCCGAGAGCTTGTTTACGAACAAATTGAGCGCTCATTAATATCTAGTTTAATACTGTGATTAGTGTTTAATACTGTGAAAATTTATAAATGATAACTTTTTTCGATGGTAACAGTTTATTGTGTAAGACAACGTTGAATGAAGCAGAGTCATACTCGACAACTGCAAGTCATTTGGTAGACTGTTCCTCGATTTACCGCGATAATGTAGGAAGGAGCCGCTATATTTACGCGTGGCTGAGAATAAGATAACAACTAGATGAAGTGTGTAAATGTCGATAACCATGTTGTACTTTGATCTTCTACTTATTCTTCACTCGCAGTTTGTCGTTCTATTAATTCAGATTCCTTTGATCCGTCGCAAACAATTCAATCTACTGATTAACGTAGTCCGTTTGTTATTCCACAGACATTCTTACAGACATTACATTCGGTCTGTTCGTCGCAGCGTAACTTGTCCCATCGGTGTATGATGATGCAATCAATAAACTGGCATAATTATTTATACATTATTGTTGATATCTTGATTGTCACCTCGAAGGACTTCCTGGAAGAAGCTTGTTAATCATGAATATATGGATTACCAGGAAAAAATGATGTTGTCCGGATTAAAATTTTATTAACTTCTGTAATCGTTTCGTATAGTTATAAGATTTCGATCTAGATGTTTACGCGATTTATGTTGTCGTTGTAAGTATTTCTACTTTCAACGTTCTGCGTCTTCGTTCCTCTTAACGTCAAATCAGTTGACCCACATTGAACCGCGTGCCTTACTCGGTACACGTTATTTCCACAGCTAAAAAATCATTTTTATGCGATTCAATTGTCATCGTTTTTATCTCTTTTCCAGAGCGTACCCGTTCGACGTGATCCCATAAACTGCTAACAGTTCGTTAAAGTGTTACTATTGAACTATTAACAAATTATTGGGAGACTAGGATAAAATATTGCGTGCAAATAATGACGGGCGTCAGGCAAATTTTTCGTTGTGCTCGAAGACTAAGCCAGATATCGGAGAGCGGGACGAAAGTTGCAAACCAGTTCGCGAGACGCACTTCTACATTGGCGCGACAGAAGATCATGGAGGATGAAAATGGAAAAAAGATTTTCTTGTCGCCGTTCGGCGAGTTCACGCCGAACGAGATGCTCATTCAGGAATACATCTGGAGAAATGCTACGAAATTCGCTAACAATATTGCGCTGGTAATATTATAAACAAATTATTACAATTTCTTTCTTTCTCCTCTTTATTAGAGCAGTGAAAGAATGGAACAATTTCTTTGTTACTGTTATAAGTCACAACAGTGGTCTGTGAGAGCGATAATAATAATTAAATACGATAAGCACGAGTAACTCTTGAAGAGCGGCGCGTAGTGCGCTTACGTTCTTATGTTCGTTTCATACGAATATGATCAAGTTACAACAAACGACTTTTAATTGTTACAACACAGCTGCAACAGTTGCTGATTAGGATAATTTTTAGTAGCTACACATTTCAAAATGATGCAAATAGTAATTTTCTATGCTAATTCGATGACTCTAATGCAATCGATGTTACTATATTAGGAGTGCTCGGTGACCGGAAGAAAGTATACGTACAGCGAAGCGAAGGACGCAACTAATTATATCGGAAGAAGTTTGATAAATATGGGTTTGAGAAAGGGCGACGTAGTGGCCTTGATATCGCCCAATTATCCGGAAGCGATTTTAGGTACTATCGGTATCCTAGAGGCCGATCTTATTGTTACTACAGTGAATCCTACCTATACGTCTGGTGAGTTGTATTCATTACTGATTCAGCAAGAAATTAACTACTTAATATACATTTGCGCTGGTATATTCAGATAAGTGCGCATAATCAGTAAAACGTATTTGCATATTAAATTATTCGATATGTGGAAAAAAAAGGAATTGATCAACATAATTTTGTTAACAATTCTGTTTCTGTTCTCTTTCTGCAAATCATTCTCAATTATTTTCTATTATCAAACAGATGAAATACAGAGGCAACTGAAGATTGCGAACGCGAAGGCGGTCATTACAGTGGCAGAAATTGCACCGATCGTACTCCAAGCTTCGAGAGATATCCTCGCATCTGGAGGACACTTGGTGGTTATCGAAGATGGTAGCGGACCTATTCCCGATGGTACCGTGCCGTTTAAGGTGAGGACTAAAATTGATCATAGTGTCGAGCACCTCGGATAAATTGATTGAATTCGAATTCGTAGGCGGGAAACCGTTTGGTATAATCGGTACGAGTTGAACATTGGCTCAAGATAATGAAACTTTTATAGGATCTCATTGCACGTGGCAAAACGTTACCGCCTATAACCAGTTATCAAATGTCACCAAACGATTTGGCTGTTTTACCATTCTCCAGTGGAACGACAGGCTTGCCAAAGGGAGTGATGTTGACGCATAATAATTTAGTCAGTAACATGCAAATGGTGGAACAGACGTGCAAAGAGAAAATGTGGCAAACTACAACGGGTAAGCATCGTTTATTATTATTTATTATTATTGCTTATCATCTTAGTATCGTAAACTTATTTGTTCGTTTAATATCAAGCATCATTGACGAGATTAATTATTTTTGCAGCCGACTTCCAAGAAGTATTACCTTTAATATTACCTTTCTTCCATATTTTCGGGTTGAACGGCATGGTGTTACCGCGTATCGCCTCCGGTGCAAAATTAATTACTGTTCCAAAGTTCACGCCAGAACTATTTGTTAGCGTTTTAATGAAACACAAGGTGAGAATTCTGTTGGAATATATCTTTTATTTGGCAACATATATTTCAGGAATGTTTTCAAGTGTACTTTATTCCACAGGTAACAGGTCTTTACATAGTCCCACCGATACTTCTGTTCTTGAACTCTTGTACATATATTAAGAAACACGTTTACGAAAGCATGCATCACTTTATCAGTGGTGCGGCTCCGTTATCACAAACGGACGTAGAAAATTTCTATCGAAGGTATCAGTTAAACCCCGATCAGTTGAAACTCTGTCAAGGTAAGACTTTAACTCTAATTCCTAAAATTTCTATTCCCGAATCTTTCGTGCTTCATTAAAGTTGAACTTCTTTTGATAAAGTCGAAATTCTAAAAAATATTTATCATTTGTTTAATTTCTTTCAACAAGGATATGGATTGACGGAAACCTCGCCAGTTGTTACCTTGGATGTAGGTGATTCGAAACCAGGAAGTGTCGGAAAAAACATTGTTGGTTGCGAGGTACGATTAGTCGATCAAAGTACGAAAGAAGATATTTCTGAACAAGGTCAAGTCGGTGAAATATGGGTCAGGGGGCCTCATGTTATGAAAGGCTACCTAAACAACGAAAGTGCCACGAACGACATGATCGTCGAGAATGGCTGGCTGAAAACCGGGGACATTGCTTACTATGACGAAGAATCCGATTTCTTTATCACGGACAGAATGAAGGAGTTAATTAAAGTTAAAGGATTTCAGGTAAATGATACCTCCATTCATAGAATTAGTAGATAATATATCAATCTTCCTTACCTGGTAATCCTAATCTAATACGTTTGAAATATGTTATCGAGATTATCATTCTGGACAACTTTTCCCTATCTATGTCACCGTCGCTCGATCTTAGTTTCCGAGATATTCGCAAAAAGCTTCAATTAAATCTATTTTCCACTCATCCCATACTCATACATGCCAATCATTGTTCATGTAAATAAGAAAAGATATATCACTACGGTAACGCTAACATGACTTAATTTTTATTTCACTAAATTTTGTGACTCTGTCGAAAAATTCGAGTACTACCATTTATCATTATTCATATGTACTATCAAACGTACTTTTGTGTATAAAATGTATGGAACTAGTAAACAATATTAAGTTGGTTGTATTACAGAACTTTTACTTTGTCGCCTATGTAATTTCGATAATCGAACAATTGCATTTTTTTATATAATTACATAGTACATACATACTATATATATATACGTAGTATTCATAGAAATTTTTCCAATTAATTTTTCCAATTGACGTAAGGCCAGTTACGTTTTTATAGTTATATAAAGCGTATTACATTTTACTAATTCTTTCTATCTTCCAGGATCAAAGTATTGAGTCATGCATTATGCCATATGTTTTCTGTACGATACAAACTTTATTAGTATATTTTTTATTAATATATTCTTAAGCGTTCATTTCTTCATAAAAAACACCAATTTGCTTATTTTTCAAATCTCGTTCCTTTATCGATTTAAAATTTTGCGTCAGGTACCACCAGCTGAAATGGAAGCTATACTAAGATCGCATCCAGACGTCGTGGAGGCAGCTGTGATCGGTCTGCCGGACGAAAGGTGCGGTGAGGTACCAAAAGCTTTCGTAGTGACGAGGAAAGGGTCAAAAGTGACTGAGGATGACATTAAAGATTTCATTAAAAGCAAAGTGTCAGAATACAAACAGCTGCGAGGTAAAGTTTTTCAGTTTACGTTTAATGCGAAACAGAATGCAATTTGTGATGTCATGTATATAAAAACGATTAACGTACCAATGAATACATCCATCTTTTTCCTGTCATATTATGTAAATTTTCCAGTACATAAAGTAAGCTTTTTAAGTAGTTAAATAATATCGTAGAATTTTTTACATATATTCTATTAATCTATCATTATTTTACGTTCAACCTGTTTTTGATTGTTTTTGTACGATACAAATTTCGTTTAATATTGTACTTCTTATTTACCTGATCGATAATGTAAGGTAATCGAACGTGAATTTGTAATAATTTCAGGAGGAGTTACCTTCATAAATGAGATACCGAAGAATGCGAGCGGGAAGATCTTACGATCGCAGTTGAGGAATGAGTGCATACAATAAAAGGTTGCTTCTAAAAAAGACTGAGGAACCTCATGCCAGGCCTTGCTGACAATCAATACCATTATGGGATCAACTATTAATTAAGAACGGAATACGGTGAATTGTTCTTGCGAAGTTAATTTTCGTGATAATAGTAATCGTATTGACTATTATGTCGTTATGAGACTGAAAAAAAATGTTAATTTTAATTGGCTAATAACCACGCGTGCAATGGATCTCTTGCGAGTGAATACTTTCACGATACTTAATTTTTGTCGTTTATTTACTTTCCTTTCTTGCAATCTTAAGAGAGAGAGAGACGGAGGAGGAAAGGAAATGAACTACGGTTTTACTTACTAGTATAAGAAAAGAAGAAACGTTATTGCGTATGGGCATGGTTGCAAAAGTGATTCGAAAAATCACGCATTTTATCTTTAATGCCATTTAATATATTACCGTTTTTGTGGTGCTATCTGTGACAATGCAATTAATTCTACTGTGACTTAGATAGTTTTTAGCGATATTTGATTTTTATGGTGATTTATACCAGAGAATAACCGATTAATTAAGCAATAAAATATTTTATAGTTGATGTAAATGAATTCGTACCGTACCCCCTTTGTCAGTCCTTTCTTTCATCGTGTATTATAATTTGCGTTTTAAAAATATATCGCTTCATCTCACGAGAATACATTTATTATGCGGATACACGTTGAATTAATAAATAGCTCATTTAAATAGGTATATTTCTCCTTTCCTTAAAAGACATCACTGAACATTTACATAACTCAGCAAGTCACATCAACTCTGCTTTTATTTAGCGGTTACTCGGAATCGGAGTTGGTATATTTTCGGAATAGTTCCTTCTGTAATTATTTTATGGGTTTCAAAATAACTTGAAATTAATTTCATCATCACAAATTACCAACGAATTTAGTAACAGAGGTAGAAAACATCATTTTATAAAATATGGTCAAACCGGTGAGGTGATGAGCGTGATAGGTATAGAAGAATCACTCGATATTGTTAAACAATAACAGTTTATTTGCTTGTGTCCGTGGTATACACTAAAGTACGGAAAGTACGGTACAATTATCGGTTCAAGATTACAAGTTCAAGCTCGGCGCGATACTTTACGCGGTGGTTCAAGTCGAGACGATTGCACAGATGTCGAGGAATTCAGATTCGCTATTACGTACGACTGCGGACGGACAATTCGGATAGGCGACTTCCAACTTGCCTCGCGACTCGCGATAGAACAGAATGAATTTGTGTCGCGATGATGCTCCTTAGGAAAACTGTGTTTGGGTGTGTCTAAGGGTACGGGATCATCGGATTCGTTGAGAAAAGTGTTAGTTCAGAGAGTGAGGGAAATGGACGTCGTTGTTAATTGGCTAAATCGTGAGTTGGTTGTTGGAAAGGGATGACAACTGCCCTTGAGAGAAAGTTGCTAGCGAGGAGCGTCGTACGTGAGAAAAAACAGATTTCCCGTAGTGGGTGGTATGTGTAGGGACTATTGAGACAAAGACTATTTGTCCCTTTAGAGAATCTTAGCTGCGTGAATCCTAAGATTCATAGCGGGTCCTTAGGCTCGCTGTAAATATTCGGTGAGAGTGTATCGACATCTGGCAATCATCTGTTCGAAAGGTAGAGTCCTTGTGTAGCGAGGCACGGGACAGAAACCGTTGGGAAGTTTGCTGTCGAGTGCCGCTACACTGGCTACCTTAATAAATTCTTACGTAATCAATCCTAGAGTGAAATATTTTCTCTTGTAGATATACTACGGTATAGCGATTTAAGGACGCTTTGGAGGAAACTTTGTGTAACATTGTGTAACATTATCACTGTACACGATTCACCTAGAATAGCTCCATTTCATTATTCAATCTCTATATTGACAGTTCCACCAGTTCCTTATCACATATTCCGTATGAATTCTACGGTAATCACCATAGTGTATTCTACCATCTTTGCCGAAAATTAAGCTTCCACGTGTGAATTTCCATGAGCTTGTTCGTGCCGCCATTTAATCCCTTGAAGGCTGCAACTACGTCGTTCTGCAAATGCATCTATCGTTGGTAGAGATTTGCTTTCGCGCATTGCTTTCGAGCATTCCTTCCATCTGCTTCATAGGTAAAGGTTCTCCGGTCGACGCGACGTTCAGTAAAAGGGGTGGGGGAGTAAAGCCTCGAGCTGCTTTTCACCCCTAATGTGTGGTTCTAAGTGCGTGCCTCATCCCCTTGAGGAAGGTTTTGCAACCATGTTTAATATTATTCGCGGCGCATTAGTGCATCGAATTGGTAAATAAGAAATATGCTAAATTCTGTTCTCTTGTTCACGAGAAAATTGGCATTTCTCAGATCGAAGTTTTATAGAATGAGAAAAGCAAAATGGAAAATGTCGAATTTCTGATTTTTGGTTTTTACGATTATTAAATACAGAAGTTAATTATTGATATAGAGACATAATTATTGATTGCTATTCATTTTCATTGTTGATGTATAATACATACTGCACATAGTATGACAGTAATGCTCCTAATAGGTATTCATCGTAGGATAGTTTTCAATCTCTCAGAAGGAAAACTGAGATCGACTACATCGTTTCATTTGTCCACATAATTACCGTTGAGCTAGAACAAATTACTTCGTTTACGAACGTTGTAAATTCAAGATAAGTTTTAAAAAACTAATTCTTGCGACATTATCGCTCTTTGCCGCATTTCAATTTATGGAGTTGATTAATGTGGTCGCCGCCAGTTTCAATTACGAAGCAAAGTAATCAACGTGTTCTATTAAAATTTCCCAATACATTATTATCGTCCTTTGTGATAAAAATATTTCTTAAAATATTCCATTGCTTCTAAATTTGCGTCCGCAGCCGATGGCTGTATTTTCGTTTGCAGTCGGTTACAGTAAATACACCGTTAGAAAATTAAGTTTTCGAAACAAGCGACTACCGCAGTGTCGGATACCTCGTCGATCGTGAACCGTAAAGTTCGTCTCGCCTGGAAACGTCCGGGGAGACCGTGGAGACTCGGCGTAAACGGTCGGAATTTATCTCACGAGCGCGTTCAGTTTTCCGAACGATTCAACGGAACGCTTCGCGTTTCACATTCGATAGGTGGAAATAACGTTGCCCGGGTGGAAATGGACGCAAACAAATCAATTGGTTCCGAATGAAATCAAACAAACGCGCGAGACGTTTCAGTGATTCGACGAACGCCACCTTGGTCTTTGTTTCTCTTTTCTTCCGGCATAGCCTGGTCGAGAGGGTAGAGAATGAAAAATAGGAACGAACAGGCTGCATCGTCGTGACACTCATTTTTTCTTGTGCTCTGTATCTCTAGTTGCTTCTTCTTTCTTCCTCTCTTTCTATCTGTTCTTTTAATTCTATCGACACCCTAGTAGTCACGCTCTAGTAACGGCAGACGGTTTCGTTTCGCATTGACCGACAATGCAAAGTGCATTGTACCACTCTTTTCGTTTTAGTCATCGCTATGGACAACTTGATACAATTTGTTGGTATCATTGGCGATTCGAGGAAATGGAGAACACTGAAAAAGAGATTCTATCGTCGAAGTTGAATAGTTCAGGAATTTAAAAATACCAACACCAGTCTGTCACTCGTTGCGTATAGGTGACACACCCTGGAGGGAATTAGTTGCAAGTTTTCGCGGTTGAGAAGAGACGCCCTTCTTGGAACTTTGTCCCGATGGAAAGTTGGAAGTTGAACCGTCCCGAGAGCTGTATTCGGCATTTTACGCAGCGCGAAACACTGTCAGTTAAACTTGTATCGCTGCCTGAAAGAGTTATCGCCCTGTAACAATGCTCGTAGCGTTCATGAGTGCAAACTGGGTTCAGCTTTGCTTCTCCTTTAACTTCATTTATGAATAGAATCGAGGAGAGACGAAGAGATTAATTAAGAACGATGACGTGGTATTGTACTTGGAATCGAATGAAAAATAATACGAACAGTTGTATGGGGAATTTTCACTACTAAACAGAAATTTTCACTTTCAGGTGCAATTGAATCGAAACGATCGCTGCTCATTCAGCCAGATGGAAGGTCCGCGCAAAAAGTTCCATTTAAGCGTCCGATCGAGACTGTGCTGGTGGCGGTGTTCCGGATAAATTTATTTTAAGTGTCCTTCTGATGGTAGAACTCGATTCACCGTCTTCAGATCAAAGAAGTAATAACAAGGAGGGACTCGTCGAGCAAGTGTTCTCGGTAGGAATGTGGTAAGAATTCATTTCTTCGTGCCCCTTTTCCTCTTATTCCCTTTATTTTGCAGTGACCCGCAGTGCTGCGTCAGAAGTGGTTGAAAAAGAAAGAGACGCTAGCGGAAAGCGTGAGAAGAAACGGGGTTTCCGGGCGCATATGAAATGCACCGGCAGAAGATGGGGGAAAGCATCCGTCACTGTTTTATTTTCGGGGAGGCGCGAGCCAGATGTTGCCAGGGCTGGGTTTTATTAGACTTCAAGCTTAGCTTTTGTACTTCTATTTTCCGCCTCAACTTCCACATTGGTTTGATTTAACCTTGCGAAGGTCACGGTTCATGTGGCAAATATACATATGTAAAATCTTTTTGCAAATATTTTTATATAGATACGTAAAGTTTGCGGACGAAGATTAGCTGCTATACGTATACACTATGTGTTCATCGCTTCAAACTGGAGATGAGAAAGGTTAGAAGATAATGGAAGGTCGAAAGATTCGAGGGGGAATGAAAAGAGGAAATGAAAAAGGGGATGCAAAGGCTGCAGAAGCAAGGAGAAAAAGGAAGGATATAGAATAGAAAGGGAAGTAAAGAAAGGAAAGTGTGTAGAGAAGGGCAGACAGGGACTTCATACTATAATGTCTACCTTTGTTCATATTGATCAAGGAATTTAAGTAAGAATAATTTGTAAATCCAACCTTTCCATTATCCAAGTCTAACACGATGACGAAGTCTCTAATCTTTTCCCTTTGAACCACTGTAAATACATCATCCTTTTTAATAAAGTTTCGAGCGCTGAACTTGCCAGCCCAAAGAAATCTTAAGTCAATAAAGATACGAAGTTGAATAAGTCTTTGAAACTTCTCAAAATAAAGTTGGCTATAACGTTTTGAAACAGAAGCAAAGTGTATGACCTGCGAATAAATTACATCAACCCCTATGGAGTCATTAACGTCCAAGAGGAACACCTAAATCCTTCTCTCGATAACCTACCGAAGAAACGTAGAATCAATTTCGAAGATCACTAACCGGACAGTTAATCTATCCTCCAGAGTCCATAGATCAGATCTGGGTAATAACTAATAGAATGTACGACCCGAATGTTACTCCTTTGTTCTTCGTTCTATCGACTGGCAAGGGTCAATTAAATTTCAGCAGAAAGGGGCTAGAAAAAAAGGATGGATCGAGCGTGATTCGCCGGAAGCGATTTCTTTTGGAGGGAATCGCTTTGAGAGAGACGACGTGTCGACGAGCTTTGAACGCGAAAACGGGGCTGAGGCTTGCGAACGAAGGCAGAGGGCGAAGAAAATAGAAAACTGGCCTGTTAGCTAGTATATGTATGAGCTCGGGTCCTTTGGGGCTGACGTCGAAAAGAGTACAGGGCCGTGGCCACGGGGGCGCAACCTGGCGAAGAGGGACGAGGTCGGGAACGGACGAAAAAGGTAGAATTGAATTCACTGTCGGTAACGGGCAAGGGGTGATACGGTGCCATTATCAATTTACAGGGATCAAAGGCGGTATCACACGACGCTAATTAGTCCGGTGCAACGTGACGGCAGAATCAGCCGTCTACAGGTTTCGAATGGTTGGATGTGTTCCTACGAGAGGCCGAGCGAAAATCTAATTGCGGGCCGGACCTGGCTCGCAAACAGCTTTTAATGATTTTCGGATAGATAGTTTCGGATAGTAGTTGACGGAGAAACGGTTAATTAAATGGCGATGGAAGCCTATTGGTTTTTTTTCAGTTGCCAACTAACGTGCTTAATTTGTATTTCTAAAGGTCGAAAGATATTTTAATGTCATTTATTTACCGAATTTTATTTATTTTCAAAGGAGAGATACATTGGTAACACGTATTCCACAACCTTCAGTGGTTTTCAAATGGCTTTGGAGTTAACTTTGATACGGTGATACGAGTTCGATAACTCTTGTACTCTCTTGGTAGGTTTTAACTTCAATGATCTGATTTCCATGCTTTTCACGAATTTGGATTCACTTGGATTCGATAATTCTTCAATGCATTGAAACGAGCACGACTGTCAATCGCTCTACTTCCACCATCATCTGTGATTCGAAGGTATTTATGCAATATATTCGTTTGTTTGTATACATTTTAGGTATGACACTTTGACAAGGTTTCATCGTATAGTTCATGGAGTTTTGTCACGACAGCGTGATCCCCTGCTTAGATAACAAAGAGGACAGAACTACCAGAGAAATAATGGAGCAATCAGGGTGACGGAGAGCGAAACAATCCGGAATTTGTTACCCCGGTAAACTCTCTTCTTTCTTGTTTTTCAACTTCAGCTGGACGTACCGGAAATTACAGCCTGGTGCCCTTCGATTTCTTCCATCTCCGGTCGAGATGCGGCGAGTCAATGTGTGAGTTCAGGTTTCTAGTGGCCGGGATAAACCACGTTGCACAATCTAAGGAAACGATAACGTGGACATCAGTGTGTATCCCGGGTGAAATTCCTGCCTCGATTTCTCTTTCGTTCTTCTTTTATCGTTTTCGCGTCAGTGACTTGTTTCTTTCCAAGTGATATATCTCTGCAGTACATAATCCCTCGGAAAACTTTACCAATAGCAAATTGTCCGTTCTAATTTATTAATCGTGTATTATGTTATATTTGCGTAGTATTTTTACTCGAAGCAACGTTGTATCACGTAAGATTAATATTATCGATCGTTTTATTCAAGTAGCGGACAAGTCGAGAGGTATTATTCTAGAAATTTTTCAAAGAGAACGATCACTCTGGTATCAATAGTCGTTTATCATGAACTGTTCGACGATATTCAGGCGACGTTGGCCATTCGCGACCAAAGTTGAAGTTCCTGAACACTCTGCCTCTCTCCTAATAAATCAATATTGACAGGGATGTTATATTTTTCTTTCACCATCTTCCAGACGTTCCAAGCGAATATCACATTCCATCTGTATCGCGTTTTCCCTCGCGTTCCTTGTGTTATTATATCCGACCAGAACACGGGAAACCTTCTCGATGTTTTTTCGATCCGAACGCGTTTCCATAATTTTCTTGGAATTGAAATCGCTACAGTTTCGTTGTTTTCCTTTCTCACCTATTTGCCACAAGGCGAACCAAATTCCTCGGGAAACATACACGAAACGAAAGTATGATTTTAAGCGACGACAAATGAGAAACGTTCGCCGGTAACTTGTACTAATTTTCATAATTACAATATATGGCCTGAAAACTGCGTTTGTCGACGACAGTCGATAATAAATTACCGTCGCACGAAGATAGGATTATAGATGGACGGTACGAGTTTTTGCAGGTCCTACCAGTGAGTAATTAATTTTCAACCAGTAGAGAGAGGAAGAGAAAGAGAGAGAAAGAGGGGAGACGCAAAAGCAAGATTTTAAGGACATTCAATGAGAGATGAACTCATTTCGTTGATACGAAAGAGAACCTCACTAATTCCGGTTGACTTAACTTTAACGTCATTTTGCATATAATTTGTGACTTCATTACTTTCTCGTCTAACTTCACGAAATTTGCATTGTACCGCGACGGCACATTAAATTAAACGATCAGAAATATTTCGTCCAGTCAGTTGACAGACCAGGGAAGTCTGTCGAAAAATTCGATGTTACCAAAACTTCTGACTCGCCATGATGTTCCATTTGAAGCGTACCATTCTCGATATTCGCCCCTGTCGAGAAAGAAATTTTTTCAAAGCCGCGCAGTCATAAATCTAGCTTTCTGGAATCGCGCAATATTGCTTCGAAGTTAAAGCTTCCATCTCGCGATCCATCTCTAACGGACACCATGGAAAACGAACATTCGTCACAGCTATTGAAATACATGTCATCAGGAACGAAATGCAAACCAGCACTGGTAATCAATATTGTTCTGGATCCGTGCTAACGACTCGAAAAACCTCGAGTACAGCCATGTCATAGCAGACATGGCAACAATACTTTGTCAAGCACTGAGGCAGCGAAAATATTTCTTTTCTTTTGACCTCGACCGATAGGTTACAACAGGAGGACCGTTTCATTACGTCCCATTGTGTCCCCGTGCCTTCGCACCCGGTTCGTCGTTTCATTTCGGAAACAGGACGCAACGAACCCTTTTGCCCTGAAATTTCGCTTTAATTGCAGACAAACTAATGCCACCGGATGAGCATGCTCCACAGGCGTCGATTGGTACGTTCACCGCTTATCCGTGAACACGGTGATCCCCCGAACGAGAACTATGTGCAGAATATCATCCCTGCATGGGTCCGCGTGATGTGTTGTTTTCGTGGCGAATTTAAAAATTTCAATCTTGTGCGAGTTTTGTAATTTTTGAATGGCGGAAGTTCTATATCGTCAGTTTATGTAAATCTCTTTCGCGCGTGTCCACAAATCGGAAAGCAAACAGTTTGAAAATTGAACAAATTTTTTGGGAGATCTGATTTCTTGGGTAAATCTGAGAATGTGTTTGAACAAAGTTTATTGGTAACCACGAATGAAATGTAGTTTAATTCGTCTCTTTTTTTTGCGCCAAGGCGTGAAAGTAGTTACGGAGTTGAAGCTCGGAGGGAAATCAAATGAAAAGATTCGATCGTTGGAATAGAATTAGATCTCGCCAGCCGAGAGCAGCCTCCGAATCGAAAACGAATTAAGAGAATTCGCAGCGTCGCGTCGTGGAAATCCTCGTTCCTTTCCTTCGTTTGTTCCACGCCATCGATACGTACGAGTGACGTTTACATTCCAAAGTGACGTGCGTCATGGTACACGAGATGAATACCAGCGAGGCCACTGAGACAAATTGATTTGATTTGAAACGAGGGAAGAGACGACGAAACAAAGAGATACGTATAAAAAGAGAGATACAACATCGCGTGTTGGAAATTCCTCGGACGAGAATATTTCGGAAAATTTTCCATTTCCACGAATCCCGATCGTTCTACCTTGCTTTAAATAACAACACGTTCGTTTCTTTTCTCTACGATATATGTAAGTGTACCGGTGGGACTTTGATGCCGGTTCGTATTAAATTCTCCGGTGAATTCCCTAGTCGCGTAGAAAGGAAATTGCGAATCTCGAATCGACCGAGGCACCGGTGGTCGTCAGAGGTTTAAGGGTCAACGTGACGTCATAGAATGGACCGGAGCAAGACGATGGACGGGTGTACGATGAATAAATTACGAGGACATTGACACGAAACCAGCGAGATGAGTGGCCAAGATAGTGGACCGTTCTATTTTTGAACTTGGTTGGCCCATCCTCTCTCTACTGATCCATCTTTTTTATTTTCCACGCAATTATTCAGCCCAAATCTTCCGTACAAATATGTACACACGCCTTTATTTCTTTGGTCGTTCTGAGAGAGTAGACTAGAATTTTTCGTATATTTTATTAAGAAAGAGGAAGCTTCGGCAAAGAAACTGTTACAAAATTCCGATGTAACAACTGTTGATCAATCATCGTAAAATCAATGATATCATAAACAGAGTTAGAACATTGTCTCGTTCAAGTTGCATCGTGCGATTAATAAATTTTACAGTCGAACACGTCGGGTTACACGTCATCGTTTAACACGTACAGGACGTATTTCCTCCATTCACAAGTACGCTTCAATAGCGAGACGTATTCACGTGAAAATCAAGTTACCACAAACTGCAATTGCTATTGAATAGCATAACAGGCAAACGTTGCATGATTAACGAAACATGTAAGCGAATAGTTAGGTCCGTCAGGCGCAAAAAATCGCAAACTTGGAATGGAGAAGGAGGAACAAGGAAATCGATTAAATATAATAGTCCATTCCTTTGAACAAAATAACAAGTTTCGATGATAACAGTTTTTAGAATAAAAGAATGCAACGATCAGATTTCCTGCGGTGTTTATCCAGCAATTCGTATTCCAAAGCTTGCCTCTGCCATGGCAATTCCCATTTTTCGCGCGTTGTACTAAATCATAGCCGAGTGATCGAAATAGAAAAAAGAGAGACAGAAAAGGGAATTAAAGTTTCCCATCTCCAGCGGCGTCTTTGACGAACAATCGCGCTTTATTTCGTTTATTAAACGGCCCCCGAACGAGATTGCCAGCCGTGTAGCATCCCTGCCACACGTTTCTCCATCCAATCGACGCAGAAACTACGGTTCGGAGCCACCACTCTGTTCTCCGAGTCTATCCAGTATATCCAAGTTCGCCGGATATTTCCGACTGGATATTCCTTCCGGTGCGCGTCACGGTGGTCGACCATGCTTCTCTGCCGTGCACGCTAAATCATTGCTAACGCGCCTGTCACGACTGGATCCCAAAGTTATGGCATTCGATGCAGAGCAACGGTCGCCGGTTCGTTACAATGTACGTGATCTTCATACGTATAGAGAAGTACCGATGATTTCACAGTGTGTTTGCGACATTTCGTTGGTTGCGCTCTAACGTCTCAAGTGATCAAGAAATAGATCTCGAAAGAGATACTTAGGTATTTTCAACGTATAATACTTGAAGAAAAAGTTGGTGGTACACGTATTTCAAGGACAAGCAGGAAAGCGTTAGTCGAGCGTATAGAATGCGTTGATGGAAGTAAAATGCTCGGGGATTCTTCTTCTTTATCCACAGTGGAGAACCGATTTCTAACCGACATGCGGAAAGTCCTATCGCTGAACTTACTTGCCGTCGCAACGCATAATAATTTAGTCCATATTCATATTCATAAATGGCGCATGCATATTCGCGATAAATTTCTCCGTGGAACCGGCACACCGGAAAGCGTAAATTATTTCCTGGGCAAATTGAAAGCTGCTGCGAGAGGCAGTTGCGTTCCAGAGGCTGCTTCACGGCCAGGTAAACGCGCGACGTATCAAGTCCTTAGAGAAAGCTGTCGATTTCAGATGATCGGATGTTTGATCTAACAGCGCCTGTAAGGCACACCGTGGTATCGTGATTTGTGTGACAGTATTACGTTTGAGAATCGTATTGTTATTCCACATAGAAGGTTTCAGTTTGATTCGATTATCTTTTGGTATAACGAAGACTTGGATATAATATTACGCTTATATTTGTTTCGGTGGTTTGTCTGACGATTTATTTTTCCGCAGCATTGTATCGTGATTTTATATACTAGTTTCGGAGATTGCATCTTTAAGCGTCATGTAAGTATTGGATATTTGAAATACCAGAGAAATCGTGAAGCAAATTCTGTATTCCGTGGACATTTTCTTCTGCATTCCTTTCTCTGGTTTGTGCGATAGTTCCACTTCTGACGACTGTATTTTCATATAGCGCATTTGAATCTGATATAATAAACGAACTGTTCAAGAACTACACCGACGAACTTCACGAATGAAGAAATGCAGAAAAGTAACGATGCTGGTTTGTGTCAGCCCTCTACGATAAATCAATTTCTGTAAAGAAATTAGTCTATAATATTATAATAAATACACAAAAAATAGATTAGCATTAGAGTAGGATTGATTAGCATTTCTGAAAAGCATTTGACTCGCTTGCAAGAAACAGAAATCGGCATGTTCGTCAATAAATTAAATCTGAATTTATATTTCTATGAAGACAGCTAAAGAAATGGAACTCGAGCAGAAATTTTCTTCATTCGCTAAATATTGTACCACGTGTTATATTTTAGATATTTTATACATTTTTGTATTATATATATTTGTAAAATACATCCTACGTTTTTGGATTTAAAAATTGCTTACACATACATAAACGTGTGCAATAGGCTAATCAAACTTCTAACAACGATCTTCAAAGATGCTTTCCCCGACAGAAGAAGCGATTCAAGAGTGACATCGATCCCTCGAAACCGAGTTCGAATCAGCCTCGGCAAACCGGAGGAGTTGATCTTTCATTGTGCTTTTTCCTTTTACCGTAGGGCTCACACTTCCGACTCTTTTTTCACTCTCTCGCGCTCTTCTTTTTACCAAGACAGCCAACGACCGAAGTATCTCGTCTTGAATTCTACCGAACTTTTCTCTGGGCATATAGGTGATCGTTGGTCTCTTGGATCCAATAAATCGCCGGTGTTCTTCCACCCTCGGGCGCGTCCTCTGTCTTCTTTCCACTGCTGGTTTATTTGCACGCCACTTTTTCTATCCTTCACGCTTTCGCTTTATCCGTAGCTCGATTATACTCGTTCCGATGTCTTCTTTCGTGTTTTTCCGTCTTCGTTGCGTTCGCACAGTCAAACTTCGTCGACGAACGGGTTGGTACCTCCGTCTTTGTCGGCGTTGAACAAGGAAGGCCGAGAAAATAGGATAGAACGCTGGTCGGGTGAGAAAAGGAGGAAACCAGCGGGAGTCGTATCAGGCGTGGAAAGTAGAAGAGAGATGGGAAACGCGTCGGAGAAACAAAGACGAGGAGTAGCTTAAGGAGAGTAGAGAGAGATGATCCTGTTTGGTGGGACAAGGCTGGCATTTGGTTGGATGGAGGAGATCAGTAAGAAAGGTAGGAATGGGAGAGATTGCAACGACGCTGCAAGACGGAAGGAAGAATGGAAAGGAAGTGGAATTCTTGAAGAAATACGGAAGAGGAATAATAAACGTGAATAAGAAGATGTATTAGGAATATGGGAGGAGTTAGAGGGCTCGGAGAGAGAAGTTTGTAACTAAAAAACCTGTAGGGGAAATTGGTTTTCTGGGGAGGATAAAATGACACAAAGAATCGAGAAACAAATAGTGTGACAAAAGGATCGTTTGAAGAAGGTGATGTGCAAAGGTCAATGGTCAAAGGAAGTTCGAACTGCAGGTAAGGAAGACAAGAAAGAAGAAAGAGCAGCAGAGAAATACGAACAAAGATAAATTAACACAGTTAACACAGTTAACAAACGCAAAAGGAAGAAAGATAGAAAGGGGTCGCTGGAAAAAGTGCCAAGTAACGAAGAAATGTCGGAAGAGGACGGTAAGAAGACGGCAACGTGATGAACAAGAGGAAGAATGAGGATGAAAGACGGATGCAAAAGGGTGAAGGAAAACAGAGGAAGGCCGATGGGATAGCTGACACGAGGAAAGGAGAAAGAGAAGGAGAGAGTTCGGGAAGGGGTGGAAGGAAAGAGCTTGCCGTCGAGTGGCGCGACAAGGAGGGATTGAGAATGGGGTTGAAAGTGGGGAAGCCGTGGAGAATCAGCGCACAGCTACACCCCACCGTGACGGCCGCGGCAGTCAGTCGTCCGCGCATCTTCGTTCGGTGAGGGTTTCGTGTTCGGTGGTGAATCGCCCGCTTCCCGTACCGAGTGTAGAGTCATTAGATTTGTCATTCATCGATCAGCTGATCCCTGACTAGTGGTGCGCCGACCTGTAGCCGCCAACCACCTCCAGTCGTAGCACGACTACCTCCGAATTTTTCTCTTCTCAAGAACTGCGAGTCGGTAAGTCGAGCAATCACTTTTTTTAGTTTCTTTGCGAGCGTTCGATATTTTCTGCGTCACTTTTTTCGAATGTCACAGCAGTGACATAGAGCAGCGCAAGATATACGAATTCAAGAATACGTTAGAGATACGGTATAGTGAAAGTTCCGTGAATTCGAGATCGAGTAGAATTAATGTTTTGACGTCGTGCTTCGCTTTGGAATTAAAGAGAATTGTCGTACAAGCTTTGCCAGCGTGTAGAAAGGGGGTTGAAAGTTAGGGGCAACATGTTTGTTTGTTGGAACTGGGAGCACGAGCTCTAGTGTGTTTTCTTTTCCTTCCCTCGTTTTTCATCGGCGTGCGAGAGAAGCAATCGATACCCGATTCTCGAGATGTAACCAAGGACGCGCCATGGCTTATCCGCAGCGACACGTTAAGAATGAATGGATTGCGTATCATAGATTTCGTTTTATGTTTCATAATTTTCTTATAATTTAAGCGTCCAGCTTCTTACCGCAGCATATTGACGATGACACAACGCAAAAAGAGCGTTATTTTTAGTAACTGAAAGATGTTTTTGTGACTCACTGAAGTTTTGAAACTTTATATAAACATGTATCAATTTGAATTAATCACATAAAAATATTTTCCATCCATCCTTGCAATAAAAAAAACTATTTATATGTAAATATAAATTAAGTCAGTCATAAAAGAAAGATTAAACGGCATTCCTAACCGAAATGTATACACAAGGTTCAAGGATTTCCTGGAAAGAACTTTCGCTTCAAAAAAACCTTTTTGTTTTGCTTGTGTAGGCAAGAACCGAAGCTGTGCTGGTTCTCTCTCTGTTTCCCTCGTTTCTGTCAATATATACAATGTGATCAATACTCAATTCCTATACGTAATCCATTCATTAAATTGCACGTACATATAAAATTAAATCACCTTGTTCTCTCTTGGAAATATAATATTTTTTTTCTATTCGCTATTTATAGGATTATCTTTATTCGGTAATAATTCAACCATTTCGTAACAATAAAAAACATTACATTAGATTACGCTATAACGTTATCGTAACAATCTGTACACTGTTCTAAAACATTTCTGTACACTGTTTGTAATCTATTTTATGACTCGAACCAGGGTATAATTCCCTCTATTGTGCTACATTGCTGGACTCTTTACAGTCTCGTGCCCCCGTCTATTTCGCAACGGCAAAACTATGCTGTGTTAGCGAAATAGACGGCCAGAAACGTTTCGAATTGATGGGCGAAATTTTGGTCGGCATCAAGCCATAAAAGTCATTGTAATTTCTGTAAGTTCGCCACCACGTGTAACCTCAACTAATGAACGATTTCTAGCTGGGTCAAATGTAACAGAGAAACTCTGTTCCTCCGGTTAGACCCAGTAGAACGATTCTCTATTTCAAACACGAAGTATCTTTAGCGTCTGTTATAATATCCTTTAATTTAATTACGTTTTATTCCGTTGTCTCGTTATTAGATCTTACGGTGGTTCGCGAAAGTTTTTAGAATGTTTATCAAAGAAACCTTTTACGTGTATATTCTAAGTAAACCAGTTTGAAACTTCGGTAGTATCGTAACGAAACGCGATTGTCATGATTTTAGTAGGAAACTTTATTATATAAAATTATATAAAGTGAAATTGGAAATTATTTTATAAAATAAAGTACCCATCTCGGGCGTATAATACACGTTAAAGATAGTTCCACTGAATATTTAATAATATATTAGATATTTATTTTAATTAGATATTATAAAATATTTATTATTAATATAATAGATATTTGACTGTCTCAGTAATCTATTAATCTCTGCGAGATATAAATATAGTAAGTACCTCATGATTCCTATATATTTCTTCAGATTATCATGATAGTCGAGTCTAATTACATTGCTAACAAAATGTCAGAATATTTCGTTACAACGCACATAGTATATTATTCATAAATGATACCTACAAGTATTTGAATACTGCAGTGAGCAACGTTCTTAGCTTTATCATCAATTATATTTCTAAACGTAAAGTCATCCGCGATATCGTTCTAACTTATACAAATTTGCGGCCGTATTAATTCCAGGTCGTATAGCTCGTTTATAACTGGATGTATAATGGAGAACAGTGGCGGCGTCATTCTGACTGGTGATGTTCATCCACTCGAAACTAACGGTTTGCCCATGTAAATTTTCCCGTTGCCAATAATCGTTTCACCATGAGTATATTTACCGTTCATCGTGAAATGCTATTCTAATCTACCATCACTGTCCTAGCGTATATTTATATTTCTACCGATTCGATCGGCGATCTATCAGCGTTTCGTTTGATTCTTGGAATGGTTCACCCGGGCAAAAATATTCAAGTCGTGCAACGGACCACCTTTTTTCACGGGCAGTTTTTATTGTCTCTTTATATTCGACGCGAAAGTACACTCGAGACGATGATAGAAGAAGGCTGTTACCGAGGGTATAAAAATTTCTGCAACGACGATTTCTTCATAAGGGTTGAAGCACTATAACTGGCTGACCTCAGGCCGTAAAGATGTCTGGGAATAAAGGACGTTAGGAGGAAGTTATATTACTTTCATATAAACGAGAATCACGGAACAGAAAAATTGAGTTACCTTTCCCTAACAAGTATAATCGTTTACTTCATTCCCGAAGATATTCCCATTCGGAAATCGAATTCGCACAAAATAATCATTCTCTGTATGGTTCAAATTAGTACTTGGTCGTTTACTTTGATTGCAAGCTTTGTATACAAATCGAAGATTGGGATTTAATCGTTGGTAATAGGTTCGTGCCACGTAATTGTCGTAATAGCGCTAATGAACTTTGGTTAAATACACTGCGGCTTTGTTTTTATGGTCAGCCTTGGAAGTAGTTCGCAAAAAGAGTTTCCGTGTTTTACGTAACTCGAGACCCCCTCCCAAAACGTGTACGAAGGATCTAATGAACGGTCGGTACGAGGGTCGAATCGAAAAGTGGAGTTCAGCTTGGTTGTCGCCTGGTGGAAATTGTTCCTGAGTTATACCGCGTTCAACTATCTCTCCTGCCTTACGGTCTACGGGATCTATGTACCTTGAACTTTTCGAAGTTTGCGCCCGACAGAGGAAGCGTGACGTGGTGAACAAGAAGTGGTGATCAATCGGCATTAAGGTCGGGGCTATTTGACGAAGGAGGCTGTAAATGAACATGTCTGAACCAAAATAGCGATAGATTTCAGGGAGGTTGGGTGAATGTAATGATGTAAGTGGGAGACCTTCGAGCTCAAATGGAGTGTAGCTGAACACGATAAATTCATTGCTGGCAAAAGATTTGGAATTACTTTGCGCTAATTTTATTAGTAATACGACGAAATTAACACTAAAACATCAATACTAGTATCTTTTACTTTGATATAGTTTTTTTTATCAAAGTCTTCTCCAAAATAGTAGATTTCTGAACTTACTTTTCTATAAATTTATTTTATTTGTTTTAATTCTTTTAGCTCATATAGTGATACCAGACATTTTCAATAGCGTACGTCGAAAATTTGAAAGAAAATGACATCGAAAAACGTATGTCGATAAAAGATCTTCAGTTACTGCAGTCTCGTAAATTTACTGTAGAAAATATTATTTAGCTCTTGATACTTTTATTAAATCACCATCATAAGGCTTCCTTCTGCGTCCTTTTTACACGCGATACTTTACGTATAAGTTTCCTATTTAATTAGCCGAGGTTTCTTCGTGATCGAAGCGTGAATAAATAAATGTCTTTTGCGACGTTCTGTTTTATTTAATTAGGATACCTTGTTACTACACGTTTGAATTTTAATGAACACACGCACATGGCTTTCTGTGCAGCCTTTTATTACAACATGGAAGGGAGAGTTTCCGCGTGGAAAATGAATACACTTTCCATAACGAACGCACCCTGATACGGCGCATAACTTCTTCTTATTGCGAAAAATTGAATTTTTTAAATACCTAGCACGGTACGTTACAAAGTGACTGGCCACGACTTCGTTCTCTCTCTTTTTCTCTTTTTCTCTTTTTTCGGGATTATTTTTACCGTTACCAACCATATCGCTCTTTTTTCTCATTCCATCGTGCTTTTTAAAGATAAATAAAATAAATACCTATTAAGACGGTAGTTACCACGATACGAATATTAATGACAAATTACGAGAATTAAAATTCAGCCAACAACGTCTTACTGGAATGTACAGGCGGCATCTAATGTTCTTTCTTTCTTTTTGCAAATTACGTCACGTTTTCCTACGCGATGGTTCATGATCCTGGATAATTTTTTAACATTCCTGTTTTGTGTAATAGAAATGAACGATAAAGGTATTCACGTTTATACGTGCATAGAATTTCAAAAACTTCTTTCTATTTAAGATATAGATCTGGAATAATTTTCTGAAAAATTTTAAGCACTCTTTTGCTATCTTCTTTCTTTCCCTCTCTTTTCCTTTCTTTCCTTTTGAAAAGTAGATTTTTCAAGTACAGCCAGAGAATCCGGTAGATAATTTCAACTTGAGGACCATTTAGAAAGCTTACTACTACGATTCTCCGACCGCTTAACTTGTCATCATTTTTTCTCCCTTTGTTTCTACAGCCAGTCTCTCGCGTAGCTGCTAGTAGGTTATTAATATCATCGGTGGAAACCATTACTCGAAAAATCAATGATGATAAATTCACAGAGGAAACGTGTTAGAGAAGTTGGTTAACGATCGATGTTGGCAGATCGAGCGTCAGATTTCGCTCGATGTTATCGTTGCGGAGAATATTTCGCCTTGTTACCAAAAATTATAACCATTTTTATTCCCGATGAAATAATACTGCGCGAAACAGATGTTACAAATTTAGCGTGTTTTATACGAGTAGGTAACCAACAAGATATTTTATTGGGGAGCCATTTTCGTTGAAAAATTTCGGATGTGTTGCGTGATGGATTACGTTAAAAATATTTCGTTTAGTTTGTTCAGCTTGGTTCTGCTATGTTACGTCAATTCCATTAAAATACAATTTTATATAATATAAAATCATCGCTATATTAATCGTTTATAATTAAAAAAAATCTAATATCCAATGTCTTGGAAAATTGAACGCTTTTCTACCCTTATTTCCGTACATAAATTGCATCACCTAGTTTGGGACGCCGCGTAGGTCACAAACTAGCATTAAGAGCTTACCCGACAGCAAGAAAATTGTTTTCATCGTATTTTCCACTTTCGATACCATAAAGTGTCAGGAAGCGGGCGCTGTGCACAGAGAAAGAGACGGATGCTGCGAGAGGATACTGCGTCCAATACTTTCGACTTGACCAAAAGTCAATGGATGGCTAAGAGAGTGAAAAATAATTTGTCGAGTCGGTGGTATAAAACCAGTTGAAGTTCGAATGAGATTCGAGTGTTCGCGAGGCCGAAAGTATGCGACAGTTGTAAAAAGAGCTATGGAATAAGAAACGAATGCAAAGTACCACCGAGACGAGAGTCGTATCCAAAGATTTACCGTGCAGAAGCCCTCGCTTCCTGTCCGTTTGTCTGTTTGTCCGACCCCTCTTGACGATCCCCTCTATGCTTCTTGCTCTACCTCTCTTTCCCTCGGAAGCGTACATTTATGTTATGCAAATGCGATTCTCTTGGCCCAGGGAAAGGAATATAAGTGTGTGTAAGAGAGAGAGAGAGAGAGAGAGAGAGAGAGAGAGAGAGAGAGAGAGAGAGAGAGAGAGAGAGAGAGAGAGAGAGAGAGAGAGGGGCGGGAGAAAGAGTGACGCCGTGACCATTTTGCGCGTGGGAAATAAAATTCATGAGTGATAGTTTGACTTATTTCGAGATTTTTCAACGTTACATTTCCTCCGGAGAAATTTGCTCTTAAGGCGAGAGAACATCTATATTCTCATCCTCCCAAAGTTTCCATCAAGGAACATCCGTTCTAATGTCACGATCCTTCAAGATAAACGTTCCTTCTACTTGCTTATTTATTTATCTATCTATCTATTTATTTATTTATTCCGACTGATATGTATCTCTCGCATTTCTTCCATCTTTACTTACTTCTGGGTTGGATACATGTAATATTTCTTCTTTTTTTCCCCCCTTTTTTTTTAAGACAGCGAATGATCGTTTCAGCTTGAAATTTATTTCTTACGAACGCTATAAGCCGATAGTTGAAAAATTGAATCGACACTCTTAGGAGGTTTAATGACGCTAGCTCTTTAACGTTGAATTTTTTTTTAAAGGAATCCTTCAAGTATTTTTATCCTTTAACGAAATTCACTGAAACTTTTTCAATTACAAATAGTAAGATATCCATAGTTAGTGTTGATTTAGCCGTAGAACGGTTAAATGATCGGTCCTTAAAGGGTGGTTAAAAATCGAAGGGTCGAAGGGTAGGTAGCAACCGCACCAGACGGTCGGACGTCACCAGCATCAAGCGGAAAACGGCCGGTTTAAAGTGGAAGAAGCAATTTGCAGGCCAGCGCCTGTATTTCCATACCTGTCAGAAGCAAACGTGCTGCTTACGTCACGATATGATCGTGATCTTCGACCACAGTCCGCTCAACGGTTTGCTTTAAATACGACCTAAATAAAAGGTATGGCTGATCTGAATGGGCTGTATATGAAAATTTATGAGCTGACGAAGCGTCAGACGATTAAGTAATTAAAAAAGATAGCCACTTATAAATATTCAATCGCTCTTTTCCTCTAAGGACGAATTATTTCATTGCAGGAGTAGAAAGTCGACGGAAGGTCGAACAACTTTTATAACTCGGGTTTTTTCAATAAAAATTCGAGATGCTAATTAGATAACTTCTCTTTAAAAAAATATGAAGCTCTTTTCAAATCGAATTGTCTTCAGGCTGTTTGATGTTCTATTTTATAAATCTTTTTCCATGCGCATCGAAAAAGAATATTTTATATTTATTTTCTTTTCGAAACTTTGAAAGACGAGGTCATAATTTTCTATTACACAAGAGTATAACATTCTTCGTGTTGCGAGTTTCTCTACGATTAATCATGCTTCGACAACAAAATAGGGAAGTCACACTCCATAAGGTCCTTGAAGCCCAGCATTCAGTCAACCTCTATTTTGTTCTCAATACGAACGTAATTCATCTCAATCCGTAGGGCACTGCTTGTCCGGATTCATCTTTCACTTGGCGGCAGAAGGTTCGTTCCCAGATATTTTTGCTCGACCTCTTGACGGATCCTCGTAGCTTACGTTGCGTCAGAATTCATCGAATTAACAAATATTCGTCAGCGAAAATGTTAAAAATTGAGCATTTCGTCTATCATATTCGGTCTATCATATTCAATCTCATCTATTTAAATCAGCGCGGTATTCTAGCTCTCGCATTAGGCGCAGACGAGCCGGCCACTTTTCTCGATTCCAGGCCACGCGAGAGATCTCGCGTCGAGCGTGTTAGCAGCTTCTTGTCCCAGGGAAATCGGATAATCCTGCGAATTCGTTATGCTTGGAGCCTTGGCTCTTTCGCCACGGGTTGCCGTGGCGAGGGATGATTTGCATAAATTTTCCACGGGTGGAAATGAAATTGCTCGTGAAGCAACAGCGAAGCCTCTTTCCGCCCTATTTGACGCGTGCGCTCGCAATCAGGACGCAGTGACGCCGCGACGTACGCGCACCAGGTGACGTCGTTTACCTAGCTTTCCAGCGCGCTAACGTTTCGCAAATAAGTCGGACGCGAGCGCAATTTGAATCCAACACGGCCTTTCTCCGCCCCCTGAGCCTGGAAAACGCGCATAGGTTCATCTGTCGTGATCGTAAATTCGGTAATCCTACGACGAATTCGGGAATCTAGGAACTTCCTCCTACTTCCCAATTGTCTTTCAACGAATTTGTTCTCGTTCTGGATCCTGCTCTTAGGTTTCAAACCCTTTTACGACTAGGAAAATTTGGGTAATTTACTGGAAAAAGAATTGTTCGTATTTCGATTTTCGTATAGATACGGTGATGAGGAGACTGCGGGTATTTAGAAGAAATTCACAATTGTAGAACGTAATATAGAACGTATTGATACACGTAATCTAGAAAAATATATAAATATTCAAAGCAGAGTAGAGTAGAATTTCGTTTATTTGAGTAAAATTTTAGTTGTTGTCCGAAGAAATTTCATTGGCTGAATTCACTTATCCGGATGAGAATTTTTAACGAGAAATCACAAATAAAAAGAATGAGTGGATCTCTGTTATATGAATTTCAATTACAAAAACTATTTGCCTTTCGACAAGCTCATACGGAATTCCGTATAAACGGAATACCACTGCATTAGCTATAATATTCAATAATAATGAAACAACAATGCGTATTTATAATCTTGCATTTGTTATATTCATAGAAACATGGATTTCGTGTAAACACGTAGCGTTGAATATTTTATATTTATTTTCTTTTCGAAACTTTGAAAGACGAGGTCATAATTTTCTATTACACAAGAGTATAACATTCTTCGTGTTGCGAGTTTCTCTACGATTAATCATGCTTCGATTATCTAGCGTTGAGTTTCTTCTCGGACGTTTAATTCGCCTAGAAAGGACAGCTATACGAAACATGGAGAGTGCACGTGCACCGAAGAATCCGCGGGAACTTCTCGAAGAACTACAAAGAAAGGAAACTACCCTCTTCGTACTCGTAAAAACAAATTCGAAACTTAAATTATTCATCGGAAGGGACTCCAGTATCGTTATTCGTTCCATGCGATACGAGTTTAATTAATTTCAATATATATTCGAGAAAGGGGACAGTTGAACGCTATTAGATAAAAGTTGAAACGTGCTGGCGAGTAACCATAGATTACGATAATACGAAACGCGGATCTGGAAATGTTTTCGTTTGCTCCCCACGGCTATCTGGTTTTGTTTGAAATTGCATTACGTAATTTATTGCATTTCATGTGCATATTGGCCGCCAAATGTATCTCCTGTCAGAATAAGCAACGTGTTTTCGTTAATGGTTTAAACGGGCCGCAGATTATCTTTGTGCGGTTTCATTATACGAATAGAGTGACGAGACGACGCGACGGTACGTCGACCGAAGCTTCATTTCCGCAAGACATAATCCGTTCCGTACACGTTTTTCCGTAAGCCTGGCCATAGTCGCCGCTAATCCAACTTACGGGGAATCTCTCGGTATTGTGATTTAATACTTGTCGCGGTGGGTGCACGAATTTGCCGGTCGTAATTGCTGGTCGTTGGATTACTCGGTTTAAAAAGCATTTTGATGTTACGTTGATACGTATGACCGTTTTTGGACATTGTTAAATGTTGCAAGATACGAAATATATCGATAGAGACTGATAGAACTTTTAGATCACATTTTATAACAGTTTGGTATTGAAGGAATTTTCAATAACCGAGTAATCGTAGATAATCATTATATTTCATTTTCGAGTCTTTCTTGTATATAATATCTAGAATTCTTTCGATGAAATTTCAATCTTACGAACATTTATGTTTCATCCCTTTCTGTAATCCTGCTACGTCCCTCGTAACTGCTTTTATCTTTTTTTCAATCGTGTTCCCTTATCGTTAAAGGAATTTCTTATATTTGAATTTTAAATTAAGCTTTGGGATAAAATTTTTCTTAAAACACCGAAAGTGTTTCCTATTAGGATATACAAATTCGAATGCCAGAGCCGACTTCCCCATTTTAGGATGCTTTCAGATTATCAATATTTATTGCCATTTTTTCAAGGTTCTCAACTAAAAGGGTTGTTATGTATTGTGAATACAATATCGTCAATATTATACAATGATGTTGTGAAGCTTGAAATATTGATAATATTGTTGATTATTTGAGCGCACCGTCAGAGAAGCAAAATAATTAAGCTCCATTAGTTACAAAAATCGTGAGCTTCCGCAACAAGGAAATTTCGAAAACTCTTATAGACGGCAACAGAGGAAGAACACAAACCCTCGTTACCACGTGCGTTCACACCGGTCGTTTCGAATAACTCATTAGCATCGAGCAAGCGTTGGAGCACCCTCGTTTAACATCGCTCTAGAAAGCAAGCAAGGGGTCAAATTAATTGATGCTCTTCGGTCGCTTCAATTACTATACGTAATTACCGGTTATTCGTTATCGGTTCATTTACCTTTCATGGTCGGGAGATCGAGAAGTCAGCGGAATCGATGATAATATCGTACGCTCGAACGAAAGGGAGTTTTTGCCTTCGTTTTATCGAACTAGTCGTATTTCGTTTTGCATCATCCCTATGAAAATATTATTTCGCGTTAGGAAAAGGAGGTTAGCGCGAAGGTGTCGTTGTAAAAGGGTGAAATTGGTGGGAGAAAAGATGATATGAAACTCTGGATGGTGAAGTTCATGGTAATTGGCGACGAAGCACTGGCTGTGTGAGCGCCAGATGAAATTGAATGTTGGAAAGCAAAGTGCCTTTTCTCCAGCGATGTTATTACGGATAAGAAAAGCGGCACGCGATGAATGCCAGACGCGCGTGTATAGATGAATTCCGCTCAAAGATACGTATGTCGTCTCTCAAACAGTCTAAAATCTTTATTTCGGCCGATCAATTTAATCCCCTATCTCTCTCGTTCCTCCTTTAAATTTCATCGTTTGTCGCTGTTTTCCCAATTAATATAGTAGCACTATCTTTATTATTTTATACGATTTCGAAGTAACGAGGATTTCTTTGGCTCTTTCATTCATAATTTTGAATTCTCTAAAGGCAATTATTACGTTTCTATTAAAAAATCGTTATATTCCGTAGTAATTATTTCTAAAGCAATATTAGTCGAGTTACATTTAAACGAGGCTTTCATTCTCTTCGAAGCGAAGAACTCGTCGTTTGGACACAAAATAGTCCATTTTAATGGTGCTTCACCTCGTTTCGGGTTGTTCGTGTATAAGAACGTCGACCGGTTTAAGACACCCATCCTCCTCTCTCTCTCTCTCTCTCGCTCTCTCTCGTGCAAAATTTTCTTCACTTTATCATATTCAAAGAAAAATCACGCCAGCCAGTTATCAAACTTAAGAAAAATTCGCAACGTAGCAATTAGAACATCAAACGAACCGTTCTGCTGGCAGAGCTGCCGCGATGCTCGCCGTCTTGTTACGTTTCCCTCGAAAGCTTCTTCTTTGCATTAGTTTACATCCACTTGGTAGATTGGGCTGAGCATCCTCGCCCGGGTATATCAGGAAGAGATACCAATTTTACACCGTCCGACCACAAATGGAGATCCGAGTTCACGGTCGTGGCGTAATTAAAGCGTCGTAAT
The DNA here is from genome assembly GCF_024516045.1 of Bombus affinis. Classification (NCBI taxonomy): domain Eukaryota; kingdom Metazoa; phylum Arthropoda; class Insecta; order Hymenoptera; family Apidae; genus Bombus; species Bombus affinis. Next base: position 5,671,570 of record NC_066355.1, on the reverse strand, counting down.
TAAACCACAGTGGCCGAAGGAGTGGGGCGAAGGAGGGTGGCTAACAAGAAGGAAAAGGGGGTCTCCTAAAAAGGCCAGCTTTGCGAGTACATTTAGCGTTAGCGAACGGCGAAGTGGAATGGTGCAATCAACATTCGGCCGAAAGAAATTACTCTTCGAGCTTAGTGGCACGTAGCTACATACGTTCCCGTAGGAATCGCACTTCTCGAAATTCCTGGCTTTCTTATTCCGTGCGAAACCTCTAGAAAATACGAGAAACCAGTCTGTACGTCGGTGATCCTTTGATCCTTTTTGGCCCGTGATCCATTCCAACGATGGTGGTGTTTCAACTGCTCACCAGAGTAAAAAGGATAAAAGGAAAGGGGAGTGAAAACGGGCGAGCGATAAAGGTATTACGAGGCTAGGAAAAGAATGTAATTTCGCTCGAACTCGTTGCTTATATTTGAAACAGAAAAGCCAGAGATGAAGAAAGACAGTCGCTAAATTGGAGGATAAACGCGTATTTTGTAAAGGATAGATTGAATTAGTACGCCACACGATCGACGATGAGAGTTGATGGTGTTGAAGAGGCGAAATAAAGGGCTAATCAAAGGGATGACAGACTGTTCGAAGAGATAGGAAGATGAATATCGAGGGAAACGATCAAATTCTCAGGAGTAAATCCAGAAGGACGAAAGGAAACCAGAAAATCCGAGAAAAACAAAAGAGAAGAGCGCAAGAGTTTACGCGGGCTTTCCGTTTATCCCTCACTACGCACAGCTTGTAGAAGTATTAGGATCGTACAGCAGACTGCAGCTTTTGCTCTACTAAGCACAAGAGCGTGTGTTTACCTCCTTTTACCCTGGAGAGCCACGCTTGGGAATGCGAAGTACCTCCATCATTTCTTTCTTTTCCTTTGCTTCCGCTGTTTAGCCGGCCTCTTCCCCTTTTCTTTCTGCCTACGTTTTGAAAAACCTTAGCCGGGTGTCTTATCCTAAGCTTTACTCTCGTTGCTCGACGTAAAGTAGCGGCTTGTAAATGAATAATCGCGCTTGTTTCATGTTTGTACGATAAAATCGTCCGACGTCAAACTTCTGAACTTCACTTATACGCTGTCCAGATGAGCGATGCGTTGTACTATTTTAGAACGAACTAATTGGTTCTACAACATTGTTATAATATCTGTTCGTTCTACCATACGCTGAAATATATTAGCCCGTCAGAAGCCAAGCTGATCAACTGCACTTTTTATTAATCTTCTTTCGTATACGGTTTTAGCTCACCTAACCAAATTTATGATATCACTATATCTCTTTCATCAGTGGCACATACTGCCATCCTTCAGTACAGAGCAATCACCCAACACAATGATTTAATTTTCTGGAGGTAGAGGAACAAAGAATGAGAATTGAAGAAGCACTCGGTGGTATTTATCTACGTTCGCTGTATCATCTTTTTCGATTGCAACATTCGAATTTTACTCGTTCGTTCGTTGGAGTAGTCGCTCGATGTTCTAGTTATCTAAGATCGTTGCTAAAGATCGGGTACGCACTAGAGCCAGGCCTTTCGAAATCGTTTTTAAACGTGAAAGTGCCATCTTTGTCCTTTGGAACTTGTTCAACTTTTCCCTTTCTCACCTCCCGTTTCTCATCTTATTGCCATGTCTTTCGCGTTGTTTTTTTTTTACTGGCGATGAAACAACCCTCCGGGCGATCATCGTTTGTAGCCGGTGTCGAGAGCTTAATGGCGAAACTCGTTGTTATTCGTATACAGGGGTTGAAACGGCCAGCAAGAACGCCCCTGGAATTGGGTCGCGCTCGTTTAAACTTTCATCTGGCTGAAGTTCGCCGGTTAGTCTTTTTCTGTTCAGGCTAAGATGTCGCTATGATACCGACGAGGATTAGATATGTGTTTGGAATGCACACCGCGAGCTATTCCAGGAGAATTTTTGTTTCCGAACGAAAGGTCCTCTCTAGTTGTTTCACCCTTTCGTTGTTCTCTGTTTTAGAATGCCTAGAATTTCGAAGGATAAAAACGAGTTGCATCGACGAAGAACGAGATCAGATATTTCTCCGGCGAAAACGTTATTCCGTTCGTTCCGCGTACCTATCGACGGAAAAAGGGAAAGAGAGAGAATTTGGCTCGAGTTGCCGGAATTTTCGATTGATTTTATTGTAGAACAGGAAGCTGAGTGGCATCGTATCGGCGTATCTCGTCGTATAGATGTATATTTCTGTTTTTTCCTCGCGGTAAATCAATTGTTGTCCGGCACGCGTGACAAACATTTTGTCAGACGCGTTTAATCGCGCTATGTCGCGTTTATAAATTGGGCAAACTTCGTTATCAATAATCCGAGGATTAAATCCGCGTTGCGTTGGATGAAACACAGGCGCTCGTAAGAGGCGAGCATCAAACGAGAAATGAAAGCCACGTTTTCATGGTAAAGCATGGGCTACCTCTTTCTCTGTGCCATGCGAAAAAATCCATGGCTAACAGTTTTTCAAAATTGCTAACAGAGTTGTTGGTTGACTCGACTCTTTTTACGGTTTTCCTTTTTTATCAGGAATTGTTTAAAAATTTCTTCTAGAAAATCCCAGTTATCGAATTTTCGAGTAACCACGCCAAGTATTCATTCGTCGCAATATTATTATTTTGCAGCTCGGTATTACGATTTAACTAAAGTATTTCTTGCGAAATTAGGTTAAAAGCATCTTCGGACCGTTAAGGAGCATCATCCGTTATTATCCGAAAATCCGTTTATGGACGATCGATTCGAATATCGCACGATATACACAAGTAGGCTTGTCGAGACGCCGGAGTATCGTGAGAATACATATACGTATAAAGGTTTCATGGGCGCAAGCTAGAAATTGTACGGAAATCCCTTAATTTAACGAAAGCTCTGACACAACTGGACGGCTTACAGAAGGATTAAAACACGTCGAGAATTTATAAAGCCAAGCCTCGCGCCAATCTCTTTCGTCGTTCACCTTCGCTCACCTTGATTCACTGTGATCCTTTTAACCTTTTCTCCCCTCTTCGTGATCGAGTCTCTGTCAAAACTTTCTACCAAAACCAAAAGATTTTCCACGTTCGAGAAGTCTTATCTGAATCAAATGTTTCTTTTTTTTAATTTGCCGAATTTCAAGCTCCTTTTCGATTTTCTATTGATTCAAATGACAAAAGAATTTTTTGGAATGAAAGTGTCAGACATAAGTTCAAAACCATCCGCGTATTTCCCAACCATCATTGCGTATTGTAACTCGTAAACACACGTAGATCGATAGATCTTTTTCGTTTGTTTGCTCTACGCTAAAAACTGCGTTGCGATTTCAACAATATAAATACTAAAATACCATAAGTCGGGCAAAGAAGGTAATGCAAATCACTAATCTCTGTAAATCACGTAATGATTCCGCAATGCTCTGTTTGTTCGTCAAGAATCATATCCTACCTTAACTAATTTCTTTTCAATATTTCACTATAATTACATTCTTTTCAATATATTTTAAGAATTTTGAGAGAATAGAAATAGAGAGAGACAGAATAGAAATTCCACAAAAAATCACCAAAATGAACGTAAGAACGGTTGCGTATCTGCAAGTATCTCGTCTACACTTTTTCCAACAAATTTTTCGTATGTTTCAATTGGAGGAGCTTCATCCGACTCCCAACAAACATTCGAAGCGAGAACTAATTGTCAACGGAAGCGAGTGAAAAGTGTCAGCGCGTAAAAACTCATCTCTGTTATTGTAGAGACGCGACGACAGTGACGGTGTTAAAGAAGAGGAAAGGAGCGCGAGAGTGGGATATAGGTGGATGGAGAACTGCAAGGAAAAACGAGGGTTGAATATCGAGAGACACAGTCGGCACGACTGAGCGAGCAGCCGCGAGATCATCTCCCTTTTGCATTAAGAGCTCGACTTTTTTCTCGACGCTTGTCGCCCGATTTTGAGCTGGTCTCTTTTATCTTTGGCAACTTTGAAGACTTTTAGAAATCCAACGAGTCTCGTCGACGTGTAAATCCTTCATCCAGATCTTGAGAATTTTTCAACTTCCGATTGAAGCAGTGCGGATCAGATTGCTGATAAAATAAGTAATAAATAAAGTATTAAGCAGTGCAGTAAAGTAAGATTGAGAACTGGTCTCGTGTTACAATAACATCAAAGAAAGAACGGGAAACAGCGTAGAAGAAAATATACTGTGCTTAACGCATTAGTCGAGGGTTAATTTTCTTTTCTGTCAGACAGATAAGAATCAACTTCATTTGTAAGAAGTGTGTATGCTGTTCGAATACACGCGTGCGAGATAGACTCTTGACGAATTGACTGCCGCTGATAAAAAAAGGAACCCTTGGAAGTACTCCCCTTTGCGTTTAAGATATCATCTTAGGGGTGCATAAATAGAGAAGAGTCGGTTCATACAAAGGAAATGTAGGTCACTTGGAAAGGTGTTTTCATTCTTTCTTCGAGTGTTCTTCCATTTTATTATCAGACAGTTTAATAATTAAATAATTAATTAGTATTTATGAATTCCACTGAACTATAATATCTTTGCTAATTAATACCCTATTCAAAGATCGTGCAGTTATAACGCGATTACGAGAGCGAGGATATTTACAGCGTGAAGCAAGATAGAAGAATCGTCTGTTAACTTGGGAATAAGGTAAAGAAACGTTGAGCTGAAAAAGAAGTAAACAAAGATGAACAGGATGGACGACGACAGTGTTCCATAACACTAACTCAAGTGGACGATATTTTTCGTTTACTTTAAAAGCACAATTTTTCTCCGCGTCCCTCGAACCGGTGCGAACTATCTCGCACTTGCAAATGCTTTGGCTCTTTTGCACAGAGAGCAGAGACGAATCGGTGAATCTGCGCAGTGAATCGAATTCATTCGCGGAAGTGCTGCTGGAAATTAGAAAAAGGAGCAGGAAAGAATAGTCGATCTCTTGCCTCTGCATCTCCGTTACCTCTTTATCCGCTTGACTTCACGGGTGAATATTAATTCTCATCGAAGAGGGAGCTCCCTGATATTCAAATAGAGCTGATTCCGCTGTTATAACACAATGGTGGGGGAACGACTTTAATCCTTTAAATGCGCCATGGAAACGAGGAGTTTTCGTTATTTCGTAGATGAGAAGTTCTAGCCAGAAGTTTGGTTGTTCGTTATTGCGAAATACCTTGCAGCACGTACAGTTCCCGAACTTTTCTATCGGATGGTGTACACGTAACCATAATCGGGAAAGAAAAAGACAAAGTTTTATTATCGAGATAAAAATCCGCGGCGGATTGATAACACTTTGAGAACTGGTTCCTGGTGAGTCGGCAGTACGCTACCTTTTATTTCGCAAACACAATGAGAGATTTTGATTTTCATTATTAGAATGATTAATTATCTCGGGAAGACGTAAGCTGATTTGTTCTTCCTTCTTCCTTACGTTTCGTGGATACAGCGTGACGTTAAATTGTGAAACTTCGGAGCGTTCCCTCGGGGCGTTGATCAGAATACCGGGGTCATTAATCGATTAAGGAGAAGATGGTTGATATTCCTTGCGATATGTAGGATGTTTAGCGACCCCGACTGATATTAAATTCTTCCGACTGTGTCTGGATTCCAGGGATCGCTCGGATTCCATAGCTCGTGCCACGAAAATTCTACGCTTTATTTCTCCACGTAGAATCAAGTATTTGTGCCCGACTTCCGCGCCTTTACTTCCATTTTGAAGATCCTCGTACCCGCGGGTGATTCACTTTTAATCAACCGCGAAAAAAGGAACAAGAACAAACAGAGAGATTTTTCTCATATCCAATCGAAAGGTTCCGATAAATTCTTTGGAAATCTAGGAATTTAAATTTAAGAACTTCGACGCCTTGACGGAAGATTCGAAGGCAGATTTTCCGGCTAATAAATTCAGCGGGACGCAAAACGGCTCAATTTTGCCGAATCGCGACTCCAGCCAGGGCAGTGGGCGTTTGAAATTTTTCCACGCTTTTCCGGGGCTTAATCTCGGGCCAGGCTGTCGCATTTTTCAATTAAATCCTCCATGCAAATTGGCTCTTGCCTGGCCCCCGGGAACAGGGCTGTGCAGCTCCACGCCGGACATTCATCGTCCGACTGAAATTTCATTTTGTCTCGCCGCAGTGTCGTCGTGACGTACATACAAACACTCCCACGCTAACATAGGCCACACGTATAGATTCATATACCATTACATACTCGTATCGGTGCCACGTGGCTAGATATATACACATACGCACGAACTATATAACGAGAATGTGTGAGGGTAAAAGGCGTATAGAATACGTATAGACGAAGGCTTGTATAGGTGAACGTACACGAACAGGGCCAGCTATTAAGCTACGCCTTGGTGATTGAAGGGACACGAAGGAAATTGTCCTGGCGCCGCTAGACTCCCCTTTATACATATATCGTGTTTACTTTCTGGAACCGTTCGCAATTTAGTCCCGGAGGCTCGGGATGACGTAGACACCGAGTAATTTCTAGATAATGGCGGCTAATAAATAACCGAGATGGCCGGTAAACATCGGCCAGAGAGCATCTGATACCGTTAAATTTGGAATTAACGTTTCGTTTCTGGGTCAGCCGATTTCACCGCGATACTAATTCTTTGTTAGTTTACCGAAAAGCCCGCCGATGAAGTATTTTCCAACCGTCCGGAAACGGATACCGAGTGAAAAATCGTATCGGGACAATTCTTTTCTAATTCTCTTTTTCTTTCTTGTTTCAATCAGTGGAGCATATTGTTTGTTCTATCAAATGGATCGAGCTTCTTGTATTCTGGGATCATCATATTTTCGTTTTAGCGGGTCGTTGAATTTTTGTATCGAAACCGTGCAGATGAATAAATTCATACGAATAATAATATTCGAATGGTAATTTGCAACAGCGGAATAACATTTCCATGTTAATTTTCACAGCCTGGGAGATGTTGCATGTTTAATTTATTTGATTGCCAATGCTCGACTCGCTTTATGAAACTTGAAAATTATTAAGCCATGGTGTTTCCTAAATCAAACACGCAGAAACTTTTCAGTATTTCATTTACGACGATTGAATTTTGTTGAAAAACTTTCCTGATCTGTGCTCGTGTATACGCAATAACTGGAACAATATACGAAATAATTAATAAAACCAGCCTTTCATAAACATCAATAATAACTTTGATACAGCAATATTCGGGTTTCGAATGGAAAATATGTTGGAAGGTTTAATTTTCCAAACATAGATCGAATCGAATTGTGGAACGAGCAAAAATATCCGTGACCGAAGAAGCTGCAGAGAGATTACTGTGGCGAAGTTGAACGAAGCCACCTACAAACAGCTTCGAATTGCGTCTGGATCGGGAACAGGTTGTCCTGGTTAACTTGCCGCATCCGGCGTGTGTCTTTGTTCGGATCTGACACTATCTGGCGGTCCGGTTTGTTTAGCGACTTCCTCGATGGCGTCGCTGTTCAATCAATTCCCTGTCTTTGTTCGTAAACACTTCTCGCTTTCCTTGCGTCCTTTCTCTTCGGGAAAGACACGGGTCTCTTCTGATTAACGATATAGATCCTTCTGTGGGATAAACTGGATCTGCCCTGATGGAAGTTAGGTGTTAAATTTTTATAGTTATTCGAATTTTAATTAAGAGAAAATTCGACAAATTTTCTTTGTACTGTGGTCGATCTTTTCGGGATTTTGATTTCGCAAAAGCTAGTGTACGTACAATTTTATTGAATTTGTCGGAAGATAATGTTAGTTTTCTTAATCCGAAGGTAGGTCAATTGGATATCACATCGTATTACTGTGTTTTTTAAATGGTCATACACATATTTAAGCTTCTTAACTCATCGAAAACTGGGCTTTTTATTTCACTTCTTTATTTGAAATTCTGTGATCTATAGATCCTTAAAAGACAGCATTCCAATCAGAAAATATAATGAAATTCTGTATACATATTCTCATAGATATACTTCGAGCATGCATTTAAATTATCAATTATGTCTTAGGGTAAAATATAGATTAACGAAATTTCTCCTCTTAATCGAAAAATGTGTTATACATATTCACTTTTGGAATCCAGCAAATGTACTTATATGTTTTCCATTTAAACAATTTCATACAAGTCGAAAAATACGATATTCTGGCAATTTACCGTTGGCAGAGACACACGGGGCATTCGAAATTATATTACTCTCAATCTCGCATTCGCGAACATTCGACGTTGAGATATGAATCGTAAGTTTGTTGTAAGCAGAGTGAAAGTTTTCACATTTATTTTAACCGAGTTGTAATTTAACATACGATGAAAATTCAAGAATTACGTGAAATGTGAAACTTGGGTATAATTTGCGGATGATGAAAACTCGTGCAAATGTAACTAAAGTTATGCGTGATCTGCGCCAGCATACGTAGACCCTATGAAACCTTATGCAAACAGTGTATAGGTTCACACGTGACTGGGAAGTGCTCGTGTAAATATGGCGAAAGTTCACGCATGATTTGCAGTGTTCGTGCAAACGTACGATGGAAACTCGCGTGTGATTTACGAAAGCTCGCCGCTATTTTGCGAATAGTGACATGTGTCCATAGAAAAGCTCACGAATACATGACGAAAACGTATTCACATTTGACGGATGTTCGGTTACGTGCTTCAAGTGTTCGTACGTGGTGATATACTGCCTCATATTTCAATTTGTCACTGTACAAGTGTTAACTAGATGTAACGAATAATGTCCGCGTAAAAAAATAATATAAAATCAATCATTTTTTAAATTTTCAATTATGGAATAGATTAGAATTATTTTCCATTAGGGCAAACGTAAATTGTAGGTAAGAAGTAATTCGATGCTGAAAAGGCCAATCGAATACACAGGATTTGCACATTAATTGGACAATTACGTCTGTGATTTTATTCATTTTCTGTTCCTGCTTGTTCTCGTTCTTTAGGAAAAGCGAGTGCTTAATCTTTGTTTTGATCCTTCGCTTCTCAAATGTTTCTCAGATGTTTCTCGTCCAGCATTTGGAAAAAGCTCGCAAACGATTCGGTAAGAAACCACTGAAACAGGGTAATTAAGTTTTACTGTGGTGGGAACGTACGTTGACTGCGAAAAGCGCGACATTTCGCAAAAGAACCATCTTTTTTGCTTGATTCTGCGTGTCCTGTGAGAACTGCTCCTCTTCCCTTGATCTTCTACATCATGGAATTCTCTTTTCCCAGTTTTAATTCTCGCCAGTTTCGGAGTGAAATGAGTCATATAAGCTTCCAGAGATTATTGCTACGTTTTAGTACTTTCGTACTAAACTACGTTTCACTCTCAAAGTAAACTCGTCAGTAGCCTAATCGAAAGATTCAAAGCGAAAAATAATAGAAATACCCGAAAGTAATTTCAAGCCTATGTACTATTCTTCATAATTAACTTATCGTCGATTTATCACTGATAAAATATTCGAATGATTTACGCGAAACCGATTCCGAAAACTCGTTTGTCGTTCCTTTATGCATTATTAAACCGAACGAAAACAGCAAATTTGCATCGTTTCAACCGTTTTCGAACGTTTCCGCCGAAAATCACTGTCCATGTTTTTCTCCCTCTAAATGGAGAAAGGGTTTACTCTCGCAACGTGTCATTCGAAACGGACCTTTGATATTGGCGAGCGCGTTCGAACGAGCGAGATTTCGTTTCGAAATCGGATTCGCAAACACTTTTAAGCGTCAACGCGTCGAAGTGTCTCGTACTTTGCCATTGGAGAAATAGTCGTGCTCCATCTTGGCTCACTGCTGCATCTGTATGCACATAATCGTTTGTTGAAGTATCGGTTATACATAAATAGATTTTGCACGGTCGCAGCCTTCTTCTCGCCGATACGTCGTTTATTTTTCCTGGCCGCCAGCTATCGGGTTTTTCAGGGTTATTTGCTCTGAGAGCCGACGTTCTGTCTTGAATCACATCGTACGAACCAAGGGGGAAAAATCAATTCGATCGTATCTTCGACCTGGCAAATTCATAATACCGTTTCTTTGTATCGTTTCCTGTAACAATCTCTTCTTTGTTCTTCCTTTTACGCCTGGCAAGAAATCGTCAGCTTTCTTCGATGTTGCGCAAATTGTTTGTTGCGAGTACTCGCGATGATATAACGTAACTCGATTTCTATATTTTTAATCGAGTAACATCGTGTTAACGTAGATACATTCTGATAGGTAGTGCACAATTTTGTTCATACACATGTGTGTTTTCTGTGTTACTATTCGTCGAATATTCCCTTTCACCGGTATTGTCATGAGAGATAAATTTTCCAGTCCTATTTGACAGACTCGAAAGTTTTGTCCTTTGTTTCGGGAAATTAGTTAGTGGATGGCTTGAAAATAAAACCACCGAAATTCGAGGTTTATTGGCGCCGGACGCACTCGTGCACGTGCGCGTGCATTATTTTCCAATTATGGGGATCGTCATAAAAAAAATTTTAAATTCACACTGAATAACCCCGTATTATATTCGATGTTATTCGACTTGTGGTAGGTGTTTTCAGTCTCACAAATAAGATACTTCACGATTAATTTGTCAGGCAATGACGAAGATCGTCGTCTTGGGGAAATTGAAACCGCGTGAAGTAGTATAGGTGAATATCACGTTGGACACGTAATGGAACAATACATAAGACTTCGGACAACACGATGGAACAAAGCGCAACGCTACGGGCAATGCAGTGGCAAGGCAAACCGTGGCAAGCTACCGTCATTACGGTTAGGAACAGCCAGGAACGCCACCGGCAGCCCATGCAGAATCGTTCGTCGACGTTGCGGGTCGACCTAGAATCTTTTTAAATAACATCGTCGCTTTCCTTAATACGAATTCTCGTGGTCATAACTTTAAAATAACGCTTTTTGCGCAAATTTTCATGGTCGTCGATCGCAACATGCGCCAATCCTCTTTGCGCTTGAATACAATGTTTAACGATTTGTACAAACCTCTCAAAATTTTTATAACTTATCTGTATAAGCTTCTTTAAATTTCTTACAGCAACTTTGAAATTTTAAGAATCTTTACTTTTCTGTAACTCCTTATCAAATATTCAGTTTCACGTAAGAGAGTTTTACGAAAGTTTCTACTTCTCTTTATATTTAAGACACGATTCGAGTCTAGATCTCGTTAGGTCGATAAATAAAAGCGTTCCTCCACTGCTCGATGACGCAAACTTTTAAATATAAAATGTAGCCAGGCGAGTCGAACGTTTCCGTAGGAATCAGATCGATTCTCGATGTGTGGTAACATACGGACGCATCTGGCTACACAGACAGTATGCCAGGCCATGAATTAACTCTCGTTGCATAAAGCAGACGCCAGAATCGTTACTCAGGGGGATGTTACAGCATCTCCTCGGTCCATTTGCAACTGGCCGGCGCGCAGCTCCCATGAGTCACTTCGTTAGATCGTGCGTACTGCCTGTGCAACCCATTTCGTCTCCTATCTAAATGCTTCATTGTGTATGTCGCAAACACGAGAAAGCTATGTGCAAGCTCGTCACAGACGATTTACCAGAGTTTCAGCATTGGCTCGTTTCGCTGTACCGTACCGCCTGGAAAATCGAAGCGACGCTTGATGGACATTACATAAAAATCTTCTTCTTTGATGATATTCCTACGTGCATGGAAATAAAATTTTGATCCTTAAAAAATTTAGTTCATTGGCATTTTAATATGAATATCCAAACGTGCAGATTTTATATTCGGTTCTCTTTGACAGGGACAAATTTTTGACGCGAGAACTAGCCATGGCCGAAATAAAAAGAGAGATCAAAAGGAAAGGTATGGAAAAATATATGTATAACGCAAGAGAACAAGCAAATTTATCCATATAACCAGAGATCAGAGAAAATTCTCCAAAAAACGCACCATGAAAAATCTTGTCAAATTTTGATGAAAAATGTTGAATTGCTTATTTTGACCAGCCTGGATAGGCTTGGTATTAAAGTTCTAAAGTTCCTTGGTACATTTTTCTCTCACTATTTTATATATTATCAAGGACAAAAACTCTGAAGAGGCTTATAAGATCAAAGAAGAGGGAGCAGATATTTTAAGACCACTACAGTTTCCAATGTAAAATGGATTCTAATAGTCTTAACGTTTCGACCGTGTAGGCTGAGCGTGCTATTATTCCTCCATCACGCTTTTGAATAATTCAGGAATCGGGTGTCTTAGAGATACGAAGTCTCGTAGGTAAAGGTTTACGAGGAAGAGTCATCTCGCTGGGACGAAGTAGAATAAGACGAAGCTCGGCTAGTAGACAAACAAAAATGAGTTTGAACCTCGAGAGTCCGGAATTATTGTTGGGTTTTCTTCTTCGCGTCTAAGATCTTCCATTATCTATTTTCTCGTCATGGCGTTCGCAGTTCAATCTCTTGGCCAGGCGCTTGTCGCTTTTACAAAGACTATAAACTCTCTAGGACTGAGCAAGGACGAGATACATACTACTTTGCTGGCTTCTCGATAAATCCTCTCTGTTTTCCAAGCTTCCTTGCGTCTTCTCTAACTTTGTTTCGTTCCCTTTACTTTGATATCTAGCATCGAACGACGGCTTTCGTTTCTGTATCCGCGCTGGATCTCGTACACAAATGCCGTAGTAACTTAATTAATATTAATTCCGTCTACAGAGAAAATCCTATCTAGAAGAAGTTCGAAGCTTTTTCTGCTCCTCGGAACTTTAAATTGTGGCTTATTCGGTTTACGCCGCAAGTTACATACATACATAGCATTATGTTAATGAAATTGCAGAAAGGGGAAGAGAACAAAGAAAGAAACGAACGAAGATACCTTTCTCTTTTACCTTTTCCTTTTTTAATGTTTCTCCAGTGAAGTATAGCAGCTTACTTTACGGCCGCCTGTTCTTCTTTCTTCGTCCTTCTCCCTTCTTTTTCAACCGCGCTGAAAATTATGTCCGTTATAACATTCGGGGCGTTTACCATTCTCGAGCGCTCTTTTACATTTTCACGCTCACTTTCTCCCCTTGCTGCGCGTCAAGAGAGCCGACAAAGAGACGGAAGAAAGCGAATACTCTCCAAGGAGAGAAGCCCTTTAGAAAAGCTCTCCGGAAAGGCGACTGGAAACTTTCGCGTGGATGCAAACACGCGGAAGTCAGTTGTTTCGAAAAAAGGGGTGCAGACCCGTTTTGTCATCTCGATCCCGTGTTCCTTGATTATTTAAATGCTGGCGCAAGCCGCGGGTCTCGCCAGTGTTTCGAGTATTTTCAAAAACTTAATGAGGCATCTTTCCAGCTGAGCTTACGCAATCTCTTCTCCCCTCTCGCTCTTCCAGTATCTTTGTCTGTTTACTCGTGTATTTGGGTTACGTAGATTTTTCCCGTATTGTCCGTCTGTTTGATCGCTCACGCATCTTCCCGTTCGTTCGCCGCGCAAAGAAGAAAATTCTAAGCTTCCCTTTCTCGCATTTCGTTCATTTTTAATTAGATCCCAAAGCGATTTTATCAAGAATATTTCATTCCATTATGTGGATTTAACATGTTCGTCAAGTTCCAATTCCAACTAATGATAAATATCAATGCGAACAATAAAAATAATCTACCAAATATCTCCTCAGACAAATCATACAGAACTCAGTCGGTATGTTCTGTCAGCTTACGCCTATAGTGCCGACTTGAACGTGGAATGCAAATTACAATTCATAGTAATTTCATATCATATATTTAAATCTCACAATATAGGAATATAGCATAGCATTGCGCTCTTACCTGTATCTTATCTGTCTCTTATCTTCATTACAAAATGTATTCTCAATGTATGTACTTAAGAGGAAACGTTTGCCCAGAGATCAACATCTATTACCACTTATGATACGAAATATTTTGTTCTGCGCTAAATGCAAAGCCACGACAGTAGGGAATCAGAAAAATGAAGATACAAAGCGGAAGGGTGGTCAAAAAGGAACAGATGGCGTATATTGCTGGAACAGTTGCTCGAGCCAGCGATATATCGTGGTAGTTTCGAGGTAGCAACGTAAAAACGCAAGGGAGGGATATAAAGGTTAATATTTTGCGAGGGTAATTTCGGCACTGCGAGGGTCAAATATTGTAATGGATAACGTAGCGGCTATGAAGAAATCGCGACGTCTCCATTTCCATTGCAAATCTTTATTGCCCAGTTCGTAGTAGCTGCAGGTCAGTTTTATCAGTGCAAAGTCATTCGTTTTCTTTAGTAGCCTCCTTCTTCCACCCTCTTTTTCTCCTCACGCGTCATGCTGCGGTCATCCAGCCGTTCTTTCGTCGCCAGGATCGATTCGTCAAGATCTTTTCTCCTTTCTACTTGTCCTTTACGTTCTCTTTATACTTCGCTTTATCCTTGGCTTGCTCCACCTTTTCCCCTAATTTCGCGGCCCTAGACGATCGTCGCGTCACTAAGGTTCATTGGATCTCTCGAGGAACGTTTCTACTGTTCCCCTTGCCAATTACTGCCAAAATTCTTGGGGAAAATCACAAAGAATGTTTGTCGAGAAAAATCGCTGATCATTCGAGATTAATCTTACGTACGATTCTGTGGAGGAGAAATAACATTTCTTTGATATTGCAGTAATTATCGAGGACAAACTTCGTTAGGTTTAAAATAGGGATGCGAAAGTACAATGAAAGTAATGCGAAACTTATTAGAATGTGGTAAATAATTAATAGTTTATAACGAGTGATGGCGAATATACTGATTATACAAGTTCGACGATTCGAACGACTTAAATAACTCTTAGAAGTCAATGAATCACTCGGAATTCTCTCGCATCTCGGTCACAGCACATTCTTAGAATTCACGCGCACAACACATATTCTTGTTACATGCAGCCAAGTTATCGGGTGGAAACTTAGTATTTACTATCCATTATCTATCCATCTTCACTTCACGTGAATTTCTCACGCGTATTCTCTGTTCTACGCTCTCTCGGAATTACGAAAAACGAACAGGAAGTATGACAGACGTTCGAATAGTAATTTTCTCGTATCGGTAGACGGATCCTCCTTTTGGTATTACTCGTATGATCGTTTCGCAAGAGCCGTGCAACGGGTGTACCATATATCTTTTTCGAATAAGAATTGCAGAGATCTTTGGGAATATTCCGAGGACGCCAAAAAGGAAGATATTAAAGATGTATGTCATATCGGTAAGAGGATATTGATACTTCTTCGCGAGTCTCGTCTCGGGGATTTTTTCCTCGAGGACGCTTTGAAAGACGCCGCTTAAAGTTCAAATCCCCGTGCCGTCGGCGACGCAATATTCTCGAGATTCGATAACGTTAGACGACGAGGCGTTGATTCGACGAACGGGAAGAAAAATCGTATCGCTGGAGAAAATGTTAGGTAGCCGTTGAAAGAGTAATGAGAGAGAGGGGGGGAGAGAGAAAGAGAGAGAGAGAGAGAGAGACAGAGAGACAGACAGAAAGACAGACAGAGAGACAGACAGAGAGACAGACAGAGAGACAGACAGAGAGACAGACAGAGAGACAGACAGAGAGACAGACAGAGAGAAAGGAGAGAAGAAGGGAACAACAACTGTTATCGAATTTGGCTTTCGTTTCAAGGCACACTTTCGTCAATGCGCCGTCTGGCGGCGTCGGTAGAGCGGGAAAGAAAAAGAAGGAGAGGAAATGCGGTTGTTCCATATTGCTGCATCACGTTTATTGTGCACCGAGCGCGAGATTCTCGCATGCAAAGTGCAATCTTCTGGACCAAGGGATAATTCACATTTTAAGCTTTAAAAGAGGGAAAAACTTTCTGTTCGAAATTCCTACGCGTCTTCTATTCTTTTTATTATCAAACTAATTCAAGCAGCGATAACGTGAAATGTTCCATCATTCTTCATAGTGTCATTATATTTGCGATAAAAAGGTTCTTGCGCATATTTCTTTTCATTATTGCTCTCCTAATCTGTACGTTTTTTAAGTATGCTGTCGGAACTTGTTCGTCTAATTAGAATTTCTAATTAGACTTTCTAATTAGACTCGTAAAACCGTTCGGGCAGTAAATACTCGAGTTCTGAAGGAAATGAGTCAGCGTTTAGTGGACTTCGATAATCACCTAAACTGTAGTACTTGTTTCTCTATTGTCGTTTTATGTTTTAACATAGGCGATGGTATTATTGCTTAAACTAACGTAGAAGTATGATTTCGTAGTATAAACTGGAACACCACAAAGTTCCAATGTGCGTATGTTCTATATGGCATAGAAAAATTTTAGTCGGGTGTATCTTGAAGCTGAGTGGTTTCGTGCATTGTACAGAGGCACATGAAGCAACAAAAATACAGAGAAAAATGGAGGAACACTGGGGAAACGAGATCTAAAAGCCATTTTTTAACCGAGCTCTCTCTCTCCCCACTCTTCTTCCCTTCTAGTACTCGTGGTAGAATTTTAATTCAACCACGATGGCTGCCGGATAAACCGGATGGATTCGATGGCTACGAGGTTTTTGGCTCAAGGCTTTCGACAATCCAACGAAAGTTCGTTTTATCCCTGTCCTTATCCCTTGGTTGACCTTATTCCTCCCCCGGCCGCGGCATTAGAGGAAGAAATGTGGTGAAAGTTCTGCATCCGGTATTCAGCTCTCGTCGGCTCGCGTGCGAGGAAAAAGTGTTTGGCCGCGGAGAAGTTTCTCTACGGGAATATTTGCGACGGAGTTTTTGATGGTACGCAGCGAATTGGCTTTTCCGGAAGTTTTCAGGTCTCCGTTGTTCTTTTCTTTTTCCCTTCTGCCCGATTAATCGGCAACCAGGCTAGTGAGCTTAAACTACTTCATTGATTCATCGATAATCAAACGGAATGAGAAATAGTTATAATATTTCAAGAATGTTTGACTTTCAAGGATTTAGATTTACATCAGACGCGTATATTAATTTTGTGCTTTTTAAAATAAAATTCAAGTTTTATTTATGGCTCGAATGTAATACAAGTTCAATTATAAAAATGAATTACATCTATTGGTTCACTTTCCAATGAGATACTGGATTTTATTGCGAATAAGATGTGACTATTTCAACTCCACTGCTTTAATTTTTATATCACACGAATAGTGATGCAGAGGGAAAAAGAAATAGAAGCTGGTTATGGCCAAATTAAAGCACACGTGGTGCGAAGTAAGACTTTGCAACGTGATAATTCCTTTCTTATATTTATCATTAATGTAATGAAATATGCAACGATTGCTCAAGTTTTATATAATAACCAGAAAATATTTTTTATTTAAAACTTTAATTACATTTACACACTTGATATCACTGCTACAATTTGACATTTCGAAATATAAATTTAATAGGATTTCTTACGCTCTGTCAGCACTGTAGTTAACTTTATTCTTCGAATGGCATGCTATTATAATACATCGTGATATTAATAGAATATGCAATATGACAATTTGTAAAGACGAGATTTTATTGTTATTTGCTTAGCAGTAGGTTTCCTTCCTAATGGTTTTAAAAGGACGACGAAATTTAAGATGGAATCGTTATAATGAGTAAGGTAAAGGCTCGTTGATGTGAGCTAAATGCGAGACCGACCGAATTAAACGGAGATCCGGATTAAAGCAGGCCAGATTAATGGAGTTTTATTGTATTGCCAGAGAATAGGAGTAAAAGAAATGGCAAAGCCTCCCTTAATCCAAACTAATTGGCGGGAGGACTATTCGGAATTAGACGAAAGGCTGTATTAATGGCGATGCAATTAATGAAACTTTACTATACTATATACCTCAATATAATTTTCAATCACATCGTGACAAAAGAAGTTGTAACTGTTGTTTGAGTGTTCTCAAATCTCTAAATCGCTAACTGAAATTGAACTTAAAATACTGATGAAACAAATTAATCAGACGATGCTGAAACTGATCACGATATTCTGCATGAATCATCAAGATTCATCTTCTCATTTTCCTCTTATAGATGACTTTTTAGTAAGGAAAGGAAAAAACGTGGGAAAACGTAGAGGAGAATGTTGGTTTAGAACTCCGCGAAATTAGCATCATCAGCTCAACTATGAGAAGCTCCTGCAGCTGGAAGGCTCGTCTCTGGAACACGAACCCTCAATGAGGCATTGTCAGTCGGCAAAGTAGTTTCTGATATTGGCCGATAAATTCAAATACTCGCGACCGACTATCCTGGAGCCACGCCCGACGCACGTGGTCCGACAGAAAATCGTTAAGGATGCTGGGTAGGCGCACCGAAAGGGTTCTTGGAGATCGCATAATCGCGTGTTGGTGAATTCAATACAGCTTGACGTGCCTGTGCGGCAATATAAAACCAGCACTTCGTGAACTACAACGAAAGCATAGATTTTCTATTTCCTGTCTGATTCTTTAGAAATTTTAGAATCGACAATCGTTCACAGTAGAATGACTATTTCGTAACCAGACAAAAACTGGTTATTCCCATTACGTTGGATTTTATTTGCCACAAAATTATAATTCTTCGTTGTTACTAAATTATATTTTACTTGTGGCAACGGTTCATACATTCCCTCGCTCGAAACTAATTGAAATAATTTCAATAATATATTGACTCAAACTACATAGCCACGTTTAATCAGCAAGATACCATTTTCTACTCATACATACAATTCTCTAAGTTTAATTCAACCTGCAGGTAGGTTGCAAGAGTTTCTACTTTACCCATTCTTTAACTCTAAACACAAAGAGACAGTCGCATAGATCTCAGAGTCGCACTCGATCTGAATTCTTCCTACTAATCTTCATTCACGAAGCGAAGAAATCGATGCAGCTCCTTTTCCATTATTCCTCCTTCTACGGTCCATTTGGAATTCAGTTGTACAAGTGAGTAGTCTCGTCTCGTAATGCCCGGATCAATTACACTCTTGAGATAAGACGTTCTCTTGAAAGGAAGGCACGAAGAACTCGATATCCACAACACCGCGACGGATGTTTCGTTCCCCAAAGAGTCGGATGCTCATCTTGTATCGGACACCGACAGAATCGATTATGTGTGTCCTAGCGCACGATGAACAAAGGAAGAGAGAGAAAGAAGTAAAGAAGAACGAAGTGAGAAAAAGATGTCACGGTGGCGAGAGTAGATTCGATTCTGTCCGACTTTGAGGCTCCTCGAGAGATCCGGATCAAGCAGAACGACCCAAGGCTTCTCTGCCCGAGAAAACGTCCTCTTCCTTTCCTTTCAGTGTTCTACGTACGTGCCACGAATATATACGGCCATCTTGCAAGAAGATCAAGGGGGGTGTATAAGCTCGAAGTAAATCCATCGGTCGGGCTTAGTTATGTAAAGTCCTGCTCTCTACTCGCGACCTGGTGTTGCTTCGCGCTTCTGACTTGCAAATCTACGGTTCGCCTTTGCGAAGAATGCTTTAGTCCTGTCGTTTCTAGTGTGGAATCTCTTGGCGGTGCTGAAGACGAAAGATTATACTCTAAAGTGTGATTTACATCGCATGCTTCGTGTGGATTTAGAATCGTTTTTTTTATTTCTGTTCGTATGGAAGTTCATTAAGAATTCGTTGTTCAAAAATCTTTTACATATTATTAGAATTTTTCCAAAGTATTAATCGACAAGTACTTCTATGTATTTGTAGCTTTTATATCGAAGAAGTATCATTTTCGTGTCCGTTTAGATCGGTCTTCACCGTGAGCAAGTAGAATAGATCAGCGATGTATCAGTCGTGGATGAATCCTCTTATAGAAGGCGATCGCGATGCGTATGCTGCGTTTATTTGCATGACAAATGAAGGCGATTAGCGGACGGTTAAACGAAGGTGGCATCGATTGTGATAACATTAACGAGCAATTCGGGAAACTCGATCACAAAGCGGTCGAATTTGTCGTGCCGCTTGACTTCGTCCCCTTTCAAAACATTCCACCAATTGCGGTGGACAGAAATTGATTTCCTGCGCGAATGCGGTAAGCTTCGAAACAAGAACGGCCGCAGGCAATTACTTCGTGACAAATAATAACGCGACGTACGGCACGTTCATCATTATCGTGACTGAATTCGCAATCGTTCGACGTGTACCGCTTCGGTAATAGGTCAGAACGTAATCCTGACTGCCGTGATTATAACTCATCCGCCTTTCAGAAGCAATTGAAATTCATTGATGAGTAATACGAAATAACATGGCAGAAAAATATGCATAGATTGTATGTATAATTTCTCCATAATTAATTCTATTAGGTATTTAATATGTTAATAATCTATTAAGACTACAGGTGAACTGAATTTATATACGTTTTATGATTTTGATGATACTTGGTGAAAAATTGTATAAAAGTCAATGGCATAGTTAATCTTATAACAATATTTTAAAATGTTCAAATAAGTAGATAAATATTTAATTTTCAATGCAAACAATATGAATATGGGGTTTGTTGATTATTATAATATGGGGTTGGTATAATATGATATTATAATATGATATTATAACATGATACTATAATATGGGGTTGGTTGATAGTTGCGTATTAAATTTGAAAAATTGCTTCCGCGTAAGAAACCAAGAATATAATTTATCATGTTTCGTCTCTGCGATCTTGATATTTTAATCTATTCCACTGCAGATCGTATTTTATGATTGAACATTGTGTTCCATTCATAGCGATCGATAACATTTTACTGCAAATTATGTTTCGTTACAGCGAAGCAAGTTTACCTGAAAACTATGTCGTACATTTTACTCACTATAACCAAGATAGTTATTCTTCGATACTATTGCTTGGCCAAACATTGCTATATGTATATTAATACAATTAAAGACAGCATCGAATGTGAGTGTAGCCGGGAATTTGCTTGCTGTTTCATCAAAGCGAGTCTCAGCTGGGTTTCTACGGAATTCTACGGGCGATGTCGATCAGTATCAGTTATCTCGTCCCTTTCTTCCGACTCCTCGGCTACGTCTACGCGCTGCAAATCACTTTGATATCCCACAGGGAGTATAATGAAGCAAATCCACGGAACCCTCGATCATCAGCTAGATTGAGGCTTGACCGGGTTTCTTCGTCGCCTGATTGCGAGGATGTCAAAGAAAAGAGAAAGTTCTCTTCTCTCAGACGTAACGAGCGGTAGTTTTTGTGGTCGTCTGATACTCTTGGTGAATCGGCTCCCTTCATTAAAGAAACTGGCGCCAATCGAATTTGCGATTTTGCACAATTCTTCTTGCCTCTATTCAGATACTTTTCAACAACTTCGTTGTTCCTCCATTGTGAAATATTTTTAATTGGAGGAGAAATTCTATGAATTTATTATCACAGGGTATTTCTTTTTACGTATAATATTTTATTATAAATGTACGCGACAAATGAGGGTTGACGTACAGTAAGATTTATGAAAGATTATAACGATCCAACGTGGTAATAACTCGAACAGTAGTCTCAGAGGATTTTGACCACGCGCCGAGACAATGGGTTTTCGCCATGGTTTCTGTTTCTGTCCACCCTTTTCTTCCCTTTTACAACCCTCTTCCTGTTATGTCCCTTAAAACTATGTGAGAAAGAACTGAAAATGTTCTTACGATAATGCGCTCAAACACACGTGTCGTTTGAACTAAAAGTAATATTTATCTACAACGACGCCGCTGTAATCTTTTATACCTTCTGCTTTTGTTTGTCTTCGTGAATGTAATTTTCTATTGTGTAACAGAAGATGCTGATGGCGATGTTCGCCTTATGCAAAGGCTGATTCTTTCAGTGGAACGTTTCCTCTTTTATTAAAACTACTTTCCACGGGATACAAGTGTTCAGGCGTTTTTCTCGTGATTTTCACCTAACTGCGTGCATTTAATTAAGAAATTCCGAGTGTTCGTTCTATCAAGAAGGGAATGCTGAATTACCGCTCGCTTCATCGAGCCTTTCTCACCGAATCAATGGAACTGTACCTCTTACATGAAAGTAACATTTCTCGATGATGTTCCACTTCTTTATTTATTTACTTTATTAATACGGATCGAATATTTATTCGAAAGTTGGATTTTATTTCTGCTAAAATACTGAATCCGTGATTCATACTATAGACAGACAGAATTTCACGATATTCAAACTATTAACAGCGGGAAAAACCGCTCGTTCGAACGCGAACATTCGTTATTGGTGATTTCATGCGAGCTTACACAATGAACTATCGGCTGTGAGGCGATTGTGTCGGCGATTGTATTGGCGAGAACTGGGTGAAACAAAGTTAGAAACTTGTCAAAACACACTTTATGCGAGTAATTGAAACGAGCAATGTAGCGGAACGATTCTTGAAGTGTCGTGAATTCCCACCCGGTGGCCGGGAAATCCACGTCACTGATATTAATCCGAGACCTGTTTGTTCGACGTATCTCGGATTAGCCTCCATTTCTGGTATCGCTTTGCCGATCGCCAGCCATTCCCGCCCTTATCACACGATCTCAAATCCGTAGCACTTAATGGATACAGAGAGCAAGCTTCTCCGCCAGGATCCAAGGAAATTATCTCTGATTTCTTGATTTCTGATTTTATTGACTTCTCTGCCTCGACGATCGTTCCGTTTCTTTGTGAATCGATGTCTATCTTAATTAGATTGTAGAATTCTAGAACTTCCACAATTTTCATCTTTATATCTTCTGCAACTAAAACATTTCAAGCCTTCTGTATCTTTGAATTAAAAAATTTCTAATTCTCGAATTTTCAAGCTTTCGAACGTCTTGTTCTTTGTTTTTCAAATATTCAAGTTTTCAGACTTCTACAATTTCAAATCGTTGATTTTATACATATCCAAACTTTCCGACTTTCGAATATTAAAACTTTTTAATTTTCAAATGTTCAAACTTTCAAATTTTCAAACCTTTTAACTTTACATCGACTGACGAAGAAAAACTTTATTAGAAACCTTTACAGCCCGGAAACGCAATTTCGAAGCGTTATTCTCTGACGTAGTGACTTTATTCCAGTACTTAAAAGATTCAATATCTTCTAAATTTATAATAACTCCCCAGAGAGAAATATCATTAGATGCTTCTTTCGTTTTATAACTTCATAACGTTTCCACACGGAATCTCATAAACCCCTATACACCCTTCGTTATTTACCGCATTATCTCTTTCCAACTCACCGCTAATGAATACCTCAGCGATGCTCGGCTTGCTCAGAGCGACGAATCCTTTCCGTAAGAATATCGTTTAAAGAAAAGAAGTTGCAGTCTGAAGAACCTTCTTTTTGCACCTTTACTGCCACTCTATTCCTCTTCTTCATCGATGTCCATCTCGAGGGTAACAGATTACTAGACTCTTGAAATTCATCCGACGATGACTCGGCGGCGGATATACTCTAAGGTAAAGCCATTAGAGGCGTCTGGAAGGCGGCAAGACGTCGGAAGAAAGTTTCTTGTTACTCGAGAGGTTCGTGGACCGAAGTGGATCGTAAATGGGCCGCGAGAGAATTGAATGCATTCGGAAACAACGATTCGCTTTGATTGTGTCGATGCAGGCGCAATTCCTTGCTCGGAGAAAAGAGAAGCGTACGCACTTGTGCAAACGTGCATAGGTTCACAATTCAGTACATTCACAGGTTCGATATTCCAACACTCCTAGACATTTCTTATAAATATATTTTATATATCGTACGAAACATTTAAAAATTATATCAGCACTTCTATGAAACTCCATTGTTATAATTATATAGAGAAAGTTTGGATGAAACAAATCTGAATATATATATATAGAAAGTAAAAATTGCAAAGATCACAGGAACTGACAATTATCCATTATATTCATAAATTCGATATTTAGTGAGAATATACTTAATACTTATTATATGTTTAATATTAAATTAGATGCTGTTAATTCTACATTCATAAGTCACATGCAAAATCTATCGACGATTTTATGTAACAGAAAACTATCCGTCGATATAAGTTTACCCATAAAAGAATTCAATTTATCGTTCAGGCAATTATACGCGTCTGGCGAATGCACTCATCACGAAATCAATTATTTTATTCAATCAGAATCAAGTCGTTCGTATATGATAAACCCTGTGAATTTAATTTTCCCCCAACCAACTGCAATTCGCGATCCATGGACAATAATAATTCCTCGAGAAATATTCGACAACGCGTTGATCAATGGAGAGTTCGCTGTTCGAACTCTTTTAACTTGAAAAGGACTCGTTTTCCCTATGTATCGTAAAAACTAGCACGCGCGGAGGACTTTCAAAAGGCTTTGTGTCTGCTCAACTCGTACACGAGTCGTCGAGAAGAAACTCTGACGGAAGTTTAACTTCAAATGCGTCGAATATGAAAGCTGATATTGTTGCAAAGTTTCGAGATTTCTGGTACTCGTTCATTTGTTTCTACTTCTATTTCCTCGTGTTCCACGAAGCTTTCGATTTTCTTGTGGACTTGTCGTCTGATTGGACCGCCTTTTTGTACAACACAGACCAGAAACGACGTTCAAGCGAACAATAGAACTGGATTTCCTAAAGAAGGAAACCGAGATTCTTTTTGTTCGCGGGAACGGCGTGATTCGTTCGTCGAATGGACCAGGAATTTAGAAAATGGAAATACGGTGTCATTGACTTTGCACAGACTGTATCGAGAACGCACGTGGAAATTGTAGATATTTGGAATTTTCTCGTCGGCGATAACTTTAACACCGCGACCGTGCAACGGGAATTTTATACGCGGGAAATGCGGTCACCACCGGCATTTTTCTCGATATTACAACTTTTATAGCCCATGCCACAGCGAATAGCGTTTTTGCCATTTGTCAAAAGCTCCGAATGGACAAATGAACCGCCAGGAAATTTTCTGCCGTTCGGTTCCTTGATGTATTCCACGTTAGCTTTTCAGAGACTCCGTGAGTTTTGCAACGGTCGTTTCTCAGACTTTTCCTACTCAGGATGTACTTTAGGCTTTAGAGACTCTTCCGAATCTAGAATCGAATAGCAAATTGCTCGTACAGAGGCGAAAAATATTCCTAGAGTACGGAAACTTTAAAAATTTTCTTCAGCGACGAATATATCCTTTTCGATGTCATGGATATTCTTTAGACGAATAGAATTATTTTGCAATTTTACCAATCTCTTTGAGTGGTTCTGAATTAATCAGTGTTCAATAGCCTTCCAATTCGACTCTTTGACAGTTCGCACGATTTTCGTGAATATTTGATCCCTAAATGAATTCTTTACTGTTGCTTCCACAAAGAGAAATTGGAAAAAGATTGAAAAATAGATGAAGTATTCGTCAAAGAAGGGAAATATACGAAGACCATACGGGAAAGATATGACCAGTTAAAATTTGTTAAATTTATTTACTAAGATATTATGTAATTATAAAGAAAAATGAGTTGCTATGTGGAAAGATAAGATACATTTTAGAATCAAGTGGTTTGAGCAATTTTAAATAGAATAACGGAATAATTATCGCTGTATAATTTAGCATGCTTCTTTACTGTAGCCTTTATATCTTTTTATGAGACATTCCAAGTTTAGATCAGATTCTAATAATTCCAAAATATTTTTATCACTATAATGATGTATTTTTTTCTTTCATAAGTAACGTGGAACTGTGATCAGATAAAATGCATTTCCTTCTTTTCCCTGTGAATTCGTGTATCGATAGTGACTTCAACTGATAGTACGAATGACCTCGCAAGAAATATGGTTCGTTTCGCGTATTGAACCAGGCTATTCGCATAATTTACCTATAAATATCAGGCCTGGATAACGTGCAATTTAGCGACGAATTTGCACCGGAAGACTTATATGCATGCACTTACGTAAAATGCATTTCATCAGCGAGGCAAAGCTATTATTCAGCAGAATTTTTCTAATCGAAACGTTGGAGTACGATGATTTGTCTCTGAATAATGCGAACATTCGTTAATGATCGTTGCATACTTTGGAAATAATCATTTGATATTCATTTATTAATGAACGGTTTGATATGGATTAACTCTCAGTCGATTTTGCAATTCTTTGAACTCATTCAATCTTTCAAATTGCCAACATAGATTAATCTTTAACATTATTATAGATCGAAATTGATCAATGGAAAAGCACAAGTGCATTGATTATCAAAAACTGGGATTATCAAAATACGTTCAGTTTTTATACGTTTTTATACGTTCAATTCAGAGAATCTTGTTACAAAATTCGCGAAAATTTGCGAACATGTACAGTAATGTTTCTATTGGAATATGAAAATAATTGCGATATAAATGGTTATTGACGAATTGTAACTATGTCATGACTATTTTTGTGCCAGCAATAAAAATGCTTTAGTCATCGAAAAAGTGTACAACAAAATTTGAAGCACGATTATTCAGAACATCTGTATATATTTAATAGTAAAAATATACAGAAAAATGATTGTGATCTGTGATATTCCCATTGAATAACACATAGATTTCTCTATTAGAAGTTAATTTCTTTCGCAGTTTCTTCAAATCAAAGATTGTGCCACTTGTGTTACTTTTCTTTCAAAGCTCTCCTAATTTCTATATTTCGTAAATTGAAATTTACAAATGTTTAATTTCATTGAACCATCGTAACGAATAGATATCCAGGAAATTCGCAAATATACGCGCATGTTCGTGTAAATTTGTTTTGTGCTTAAAATATTCACGATGATAGAGCGTAGCCTGGTCGTAGTTTTATCATCGAAAACGGAAAACGATTGTTGAAGTTACGGGCAACAGAGCTGATCGATTACCATCCGAGGTAAAAATATTTATGGTGTAGTAAAAGTTGCAATTGCAACGGGCATAGCCTCCAAAGTGGACAGGAGAAATAGAGAAGGAAAAGAGTATGGAGGATAAAAGGAGGAGGTTGGACAAGGACGAGACACGATAGGCGAGTTTTTCTTGTTGTTGGTTGATAGAACGGTGATGAGAAAGAAACGAGGGAGAGAAAGAAAAGAAGAGACGAGAAGAAAGAGAGAATAAAAACTAATAGAACGGAAGAGATAAAGAATGGATGGAAATCGTTCCGTTTTGTGTTCACTTGGAAATCTTTTTATACCGCGTTGTTCTTGTCGTTGTTAATGGCGACGTCCCTTTTTAATTTATCCGGAGATATTTCACGTCTGACTACAAAACTTTTCTCGTTAATTAATTCATTCAAATTATAATTCCACACTTGAGAGTCAGATTCAATCGAATCTTTTCAAATAGAAAAAGGACGATGTTTTTTTGTATAAATTCCACGATTAAGAGATTGTAGTTCGCTAGCTTAGATTTATAAAAACTACTGTATTTATATGCACGTACGAAGAAGTGAAAGGTAAGAAGGGGAAGGGGAAGGAGAAAAGGAAGGAAAGGAGGAGGGGAATATATAACTCAACTTCGAAAAATATGAGTCAGTGATAGCACGGCTTTCAATTTCAAAATTAATTATCGCCGCTCACGTGTAACAAAAAACGAAGGAAGAAAGAGAAAGATAAACGAATAACAGAGCATATTTGGACAACCTCTTGTTTCTTCTCTTTTCTTCAGCGCCCCCCTCCCTCTCTTTCTCCAGACAACATACCTTCTCTTTAATTATGGCAATGCAAATTTATTCGAGCCTCTTGGCTTTTTCGCGCAACTCCTCTCGCGATAAAAGCCAAGAGAGAACTTCTGTCCGCTTACAATGGTCTCTTGTTGTAGCAAAAGTGTCTCGAAGAAAGTAATTAAACGAGCACCACCCAGGACGGATATTCGGAGATGTTCAGCGCGAACGGATCTCTTGATAAATATTCAGCGAATCGCCTAAGAGATTGAACGACTGTTTAAACTAAAAGGCCTCGTTTCACAGTGTAATTGCTCCCACTTGCGATTATAGAAAGCTTTCTAAAAACCCGCATAAAGCTCCAGGTCGTACAAACTTATCTAATTTATATGTAAATTCCTCCTCTTATTTATCAATCGTGACCGTTTCTTCTAAATTAAAAGTAAAGAAACCATCGTTATTGCACGGTATATAATTCCATTTGACTGGGGCCTCTCTCGAATAAATTCCAGAATACAGTAATTCAATAAGACGTTGAAGAAGACCTAGTTTACCTTCACGGAAAATAGAACCGCGAGCGTGTCTGAATTCTAGAAAAATCTTCTTCCCCTCTCGGTGGAATAGAATCGCGAACGTACGCAGGGAAATGATAAAAGTCAAACGAAAGTGAAGCAACGAGATCTTGTCGGCCAGGGGAACGAGGACGTCGCGGAGAAGGAGAATATGGCTGTTTCGTTTGTTTGACAAGGGAGTCTGACACGAGGAGTATTATTCTACTGTGTGTGTTTCTCGAGCCTATTTCAATAGATACGTTACTCTGGGGGATTCATGGGTGAAAATGCAAAATCATTCCTCCGTCCTGGATATCCTGAAGCTCGGCTCCCTTTACGACATACTCTCAAATAGTAATTACGAAATTATTACCAGCCATTTCGATGATCACACATCCGCCGGCCGGCAGTACGGATCGATTCTTCGTTCACCCAGTTTTTCCCTGGTCTTGGTGCGATTCTACATCTACTTTCGATACCTTTTCTTACCACCGATTCAATCTAAACTTAATGTTTAAGGAATTGGACGTGCACTTTGGTAAGAATCTTCTTCCGCCACACGCGATTCGAATTTTAAGTTTTAGTTTGACTCGGGTACGACGAGGAAAATACTATTCTTTCTCGACGAATTGTAAGTTTCATTTAATTTATTATAAATAGACCGGTTGTTTTTATGCTTAATTCTATAATTTCATGTTTTTATAAAAGATAACGAAAAAATCGAAACGAAACACAGACTTACCTTGTGAATATTACAATGATTAATTTACATGTATTTGCATACTATATGTATTCTATGCATTTCTGTGTCTTTAAATATTCCATAAATGCATAAAAATCCACAGTGTAGATATGAATTTCAAATATCGTGTAAAGATTGCAAATATGCTTTTTACTTGTAAAGCACTCGAAATCAAGGGTTACGGAGAATTTTCGTGTGAAATTTTGTGGCGATGAGGCACTCGCCTTTATGTTTGCTTCGCTTGTTGTCGAAGTATCGTTTTACATCCTCCATCCTTTTCACCTCATTTTTCCCCAATCCTAGCATTGATTTTTCTCTCTTTCTCTCCTTTTGGCCGCACTAAACCTCATAAAAATTCGTAGCGTTTTACGGTAGCCAGTTGGTAACTTGATCGGCCCTGAACTCGATCTCTCGTTTAACGTTGGACGATCCTCGATTTAGCGGGTATAAATTTTACCTCGTCCTTTGCACTCAACTTTCTCACGATTCCTTTTTCCCAGTTCGTACAAGATTCGACCTTCACTTTCGCGGCAAATTCAATCGACAGCGGCAGCGCAAATGCAATCTTCGAATAAGTTCGTTCTACATTAGGTATCGATATAAGGAACTCGAGATTGGTAGAACTCCTCGTTTTTCACGTTCAATTTCTACTAGTAAATATTATGTGAAAAAGTACAAGGTACACATAAAATGCTGCGTACTTATAAAGTGCAAAAGTTACTTGACCTTTTTAACCTATTTCTAAAATACAAATCTCAGAATTTTATAGGTCGGTATACTGCAAAAATTTCGCATAAATATAATCCGTTTTCACTAACGAGCACAATTACTTGCAAGAGCTTTTGATTCTTTAAAAAAAAATTTCTGTGTCATTTTGAAAACAATAGCTGATTATAGCCCAGCTCTCAACGAAAATAAATTTATTTATTTCCACTGCTAAATTCACGTCATTTAATTAATATAACCGTAACGCCCTTACCAGAGATTAAACTAGTACAAACTAATATTGGAACGGAGTAAACCTCCAGCAAAGCAAATTTGATAGAACGAACAAAAGCATCGAGTTTATGAAACTATCTCACAAGAATCTACGATGAGCTCGATAGAAAGAAGAAGACGAGTTCGATAGAAAAGAGCAAAATAATCTATCGTGTGCACTAGTGGTCTAGCTAGGTTAGCACGCATTAGGAATCAATTAATAGTTCGTTTATTTTGGTCTGGTCTGGTGTAATGCGAGAAAAGAGCGGAGAAACAGTCAGAGCGAGATAAAATGATTAATCACCGTAGTTAATTGGGCCCTTACAGAGAGCAGGCTTTTGCGCGTCACGCCATCAGCTACGAAAGAGTAAGGGAGAGAGAGAGAGAGAGAGAGAGAGAGAGAGAGAGAGAGAGAGAGAGAGAGAGACAGAGGAATTATTAACGACACCGCTTCGCTCGTGGACAAGCACGATTTCTCCCGTATTAAACGCGAGAGATTTTCCTCAACTGTTCGCCCACGAAACAGTTTTATTTGTCGCTTTATCCTGTTTCGCTATGCAGGAGGATTTAGCACAAAGGAGATTAATTTATCGAGCAAATATTATCGCAGCCTTCAACGACATTCGCTGAAATTTAGTGCTACACAAACGATAGATTAAATACCAGTAAGAATTCCAAAATCAATGATTTTCCCTGGGATAACGGATTCGATAAATCCTGTTGCGTTTAAAGGGTTACACATCTTTCCAAATTTTAAAATATATTACGTCAAATATTACGTGTGTTTCCATATTGTCGACTGTTGGAACCTAGGAGTCCTTTCAGGTCCAGTTAAAAAGGGTTGAAAGTAAGAGACGTTTGATCGCCAATTCGCGTAATATTATACCTCGTGTTCGTTGTATACTATTCGTGCGCATCAATTACGTCAAATGTAAAAAATGTGTATTATAATGTTATTATTGCGGTCAGATCCATCTCCGTAAAATGGCGATTGGTCAAAAGATAGGAAGAGGAGTAAAATATTGAGATAAACGATTGGATATTCGAACGAAGTTTTTAGAAGGAAAATTTGAGTTTTGCAAATGGTGTAAAACCAGAGAGACGTGGAAAATCCCAGGTATGGAGGGAACGATGATGTGAATAAATCGAAGGTGATTGCTTCGTTTGTTAGGATGACTACTTCGTATATTTTCCAGAAATCTCAAGCTTGGGGTGTTCTGCGACCCTATAACAGTCCATTATTTCGTTCAACTATGTAGTCGCGTGTACTGACTTCCACGAAAATAGAAGTAATTGATTCAGAGCGTCTATTCTCTGAAACATTTCTCAATATTCGACTTGAACATTGGAGCTTAAGAAACTTGCTACTGCTATGTTACCGTACCGTAGAATCGTCCTTCGCGTCAAACGATCAAAAATTATTCACCACGGATTTACGAACCTGCCGTTCCAATAATGGTGGGTGTGTTTACTCGGTTTCTCGAAGGCACTCTGCAGCAAATTCCTCGATTTTTCCTTAACACCCTGTACGTGTCGGCGAATTTATTATTGTTGCCCGTTACATAGCAAATACGAGGAAAAATTTTCCATCGGGGCAGGGAATAAAAGCATGGTAACTGTTTGGCGAGAGGCGTTGACCTCGTGTCGGTTGAACGTTCAATTGGTTTTCACGGTGAGAATAGATCGTGGCGGGTAACCGGGGTTTCCAGACAAAATTCAACGATTTTTACGATGACCATCTACGAATCGATCGTTGAGTCACAGCGCATTTGTGGTAGACAGCAGATAGGGAAGAAAGGAATAACGGCCGATTATAGCGATCGGAGTACTGCGAGAAAAGTTTAGGAGGTGAAAGCGAAATGGGACGAGCGGCCGGGTAAAGTGCGATACCGAGTGCAAAGTTGTCGGACATATGTGGCGGAAGTGTTGAAAGACACGGGCGAAGTGTCCCTCCGTCGTTCAGCCGGAAGCTTTTATCGTTCGAAACGTCGGCTGGCAACTTTTTCTTGTCGACCGAGCAAAAGCGACGTCGATTGTGTCTTCACTCGCGGATACTTCTGCCCGCCTCTTCCGGTCGATTAATTTTTATCGATTAGTTGGCTTTCTCTTTTATTTTCTATATTTTTTTTCCATTGTTGAACGGTCGTGCAAGGAACTGCTCCGAAGAGAAAAAAATATACACGGGAACAAAGAGAGAAAAAGTGGAGGTTTTTGCTTTGCCGACCGAATTGCTTCGTTATTTTCGATGGCTAGGAAAGCGAAGGATCGAAACGGCCAGGAATCTAGGTTGAAAAGATTTCCACGATAAATTTTGTTTCATGTCCGTGATTTTTAGTTTTCGAGTTGCTGTTAGAGTCACGATTTTGTTCGAGCGATGGGCAATCGATATTTCGAGGACGTGTAGACGATTTATCGTTGAGTGACGCGTTACTAATGTCGAGTCGTGCGTCGGTTGTAGATCCTTGCCAAGATTAAGGGAAGCGCCTGTTCCCGCGATTCATTAACGTCTCTGGAGAACAGCGTGACGACAAAATCGAGTTTACTACGCAATCTACGGGAATTTGGTGTGTCTGTCATTTCACTTTGTGATTGTTCAGCATTAGATCACAGACATTAATCTGAAATACTTACTCCCATTTCCCTTCTCTGTATACTTGCATCAAGAGTAATATTAAATGCACGAAGTTATTTTTTAATTAATCCCTCACGCTATAAATATCGAATTAAACTCTTAGTACGTATTATAATACCGATTTAATAAAAGCACATTGAATTAGCGATATAGCTTAGCTTCAACTTTAATAATATTAATTCAAATTCTTCAAACCTGAGAACTATCGATGTTAGTTTGTTCATATTTTATTTTCAACACGCTGTGTTGCAATATTAAATAATTAAAATTGACTTAAGCAAATATTCTCATCTGGGAGCGTTATTATTAGGAGACTGGTGGAAGAAACAATTTTTATATAATTATGGACTAAGAAACTTAAGATTTTTCAAGATAACATATCATAATTTTTACGTGATTATTCCCATTCCTTGTTAGGTTATTATATGTCTACGTTTTATTCCGAATGATTGTAATAATTCGCATTTCCTCATTCATCCTAAAGAGAAGATAAAAAATAATTTATACGGCTAGTAGAATGATGCAAATAAAAGTGTATTTTACCAAATTATAGCCTCTAAAAATCGTGTATAGCTGCGGGAGTAATCTCTAGAAATTTCTCGTTTGGTTGAATTCAATTGTATTCCAGAGATTTCCTGTTGTCGTATCCAGAAAGGTGCGTATCATTAGCATAACAGAAAGCCTAACGAAGATTCATTGTTAGACAGATCTGAATCCAACCGTGATTTAGCGGTTCTTGTTAATTACATTCCGGTTGTCGGAACTTCGGACTGATTATTCCGATAGACAATAATAATCGGCGGTGGTGTACGGGAGCTTGGTGGGTTGAATCCATCGGAGCTAGGCGAATTTCGCGATTAATCTCAAGGAGAATCTAATTAGTCCGCGAACAATACCCGTGACGGAGAGAAACGACGTGGATAGTAGCAACCTGCGTCGATCAGTCATTGCTAGCTTGTCAGCTGGCAACCTAGATCGCTTTTACTGACTTCGTTCTAATCTACTCTTCGTTTGTTCTGCCCTCGATCATTCATTCTAACGCGTACCCTTGTTTCATGAAGGCAAAAACTTGAGTGGGAAGAGCCCTAAGAAACTCTGTTTCTTTTTCCATCGAACTTCATATTTTATCGTTAATTAATTTCATAACGTCAAATACATTGGAGTTCTCAAAGATCTCAAGCTTTTTATTTATCGTAATGGTTTCTGTCGGCTTTCGTATGAAACAATTTTCTTAATCTGCCAAAACTTGTACGAAAATTAGTCATTATTCGGTCGATAACCTAATATTAAAAATTGTCTTCGATAAAAATCAGTGACATTGTAATATTATAGATTAAGCTAATTTCTCTCGATATATTATCTCTTATTTTATTAGATCAGTAGAAATCTCTCAAATATTTTGTAGTATCGGAAAAAGGATAGGATTAGGATAATTTAGATTTGTAAAATTCTCCTAATACTATTTATTTAAGATAAGTAAAAATAACAGAGATTAATTGGACAGAGAACGATAAATGTTCAACTTGAACTAAAACACAAAAGTCTTATTCCGCTCAAATCACTCTCGCAACTCTATAACTCTAACAACTCGATCTCTCTACAACGCTAGCAACTCTACAACTCTCGTCTTCGGCATCTGCACTCGCACGCTCTCGCTTATCAACTCATACTGCACGCCTTTTGCATTCGTTCTCGCTAGCGTCTCAACTAACTCTACCCTTAGCGTCCCTTTGTCTTTTCTCGTTCCATCGAACACGTGTCCCGAAACCCCGTGGCCAGGGTCACGCAGGCTCTTTCCACAAAACTGTCCACTTGAAAGGACCGACGACACATTGATGTACTCGACGGCGCCACGGCTCTCGTCACTTTGTATACGGTTCGACCGATATCTTGGGCCTTTTGCCCACGATACTACAATTTTAATGGATACTTTAATAGATAATAGATACTATATTTTATAAAAAATCATCTTCCAGTTCTTCCTTTCAGAGTGAATGAACGCAGTAATAGAAAAATAAAATTCAACTTTTGTCCATTGTAGTATACCTCGCAAATAGGTTTCAATTGTTCTTATTCATTCCATAGCCTTATTCGTTCCTTATCTATCTCAGCTCCACGAAATTTTCCTAGCGTCGCGATATTCACCGTTAAATAGTTAAGTCACATGTAAATCCCCTTAAAATTCAGGATCGTTTCGAGTGTGGCGGATGCCTATCCCAACCGCACGTAACAAAAGCTCGCACGTTGGTGTACCGCGCTAGCAACTATAGGTCGACAAGTTTATCGATGGTTTTACGGCTGGGTCCCTTTTGCCGTGACCATTCGATTCAACATCGTCAAAGGTTTAGTACTCAGCGTGCAGGCGCCGCTTTTATTGTGCACCCCGAGTCTGCTTCCTTTTCGTTCGGACCTTCATTCGTCTCGTAGATCGCGAACGTTTAGGAAACTGTTTGGACCAGTTTCCTGTTATTTTCGTTCGTCGACTTCCTCGACTGGAATTAAATTGCTGATACAAAAGGAAATTTCGAATAAAAATTACACGTACAAAATGTATGTACCCAAAGTGTTCCATATAACGTAATAATATAAATTAGGAGATGATATTACGTTACAAAGTACATCGAAAATGAAAAATTAAATTTATTTCATACCAGACTTTGCTTTCGGGAAAATTAATACTAAATTTTTATTTAATAAACGGTAATAAATCTTGCTTATGGTGTAATATTCCCAGTCATGTTTGCTTTACTGGGTAGTGGAGAAACAGGATACGTTTGATCATTTCGAAAATTGTTGAAATTATTTCTCATTCCCATGGGTATGCACTTTACCTTTTCGTATTTTTCTATGAAATTAAATTTCTACTGTTGCATCGTATTGTATCCTGGTTTCATTCTATGTTCTCACAAGTCGAACAATGAACATAAACCTAAATAGAAATATATTAATTTACAGCGATGTCCATTGACCGTAATATTTTTCTACGTTTTCGATTTATTCTTCATCCCCTATATTTTGTAAAATCGCAGAAACATACATCCTTTTTATTTTCCAATATGATATCTTTAAATAATGTATAACCAGTAATAAATTATTGTACATTTAAGAACAATTAATTACGAAACCGTTAATGAAACTCCTAATAAAAAATTTCAATTTCATTAAGCCGACGTATTAAATTTCAGAATCGGTACAGAGATATCTTTTTCGCTCTACTTTCACATTAATTAATCGGTCGTCGATGAGCCAACTTTAAAATTATCGTATAGATTTATTAATTAAGAGATAGCTGAACCACGCAGGTACATGTGTCCAGCACGGCTTGATTCGCTGCTGGGTTTAAATTAGCGAGATCAAACATAATTAAGCGCACGACCCGATTTAATCTTCGTCGAGGAACCCGTTGAATGATTTCACAATACTGTAACGTTGAGAGAATATACGCTGAGGCTGGATAGTGGTGGATATTAATGTTTCATTTACACGGCTTAGTGCACCCTATAATTATATCTGGGACCGTGATATACACAGCTTTCATTGTATTTGGTGCATCATACATATGTCTTGTTTGGGAAACGAGTTGCAATCTCTCTTGGAATTACTTTATTTCACTAATAATTTTGTTTTGTATAAATTCGATGTCCAAATTACTTTTAATTAAAATAGTAATGTACGGTAGGAGGTGATTAATCGTGGTTGTAAGCGAAAGTACCGTTTTGCTATGACAGAAATGGAGCAATTAGTAATGTGCCATTTATACAGCATATACTTCGTGATTATATCTGCAATTGTGAAATGCATGAGTTTCATTCAGTTAGGTGTTCTATATGCCTTTTTCAGAATTATTATATTGTATTAATAATTATCAAATACCATTTTTAATTAAGCCATTTAAATGGTACTAGTATATATAATTTTTGCATATCTAATTTTTATCTAAATTTCAACACGATTTTCAAAGACACAAGGATAAAATATTTGATCTATTTTGCTTAATATATTTCTATAAATATATTTAAGAAAGTACAATTCTGAAAGACAAAAGAAAATCATGTTTCCTCCCCTGGGCTTAATCAACTCGCCCCTCAAGAGTTTAATAGGGAAAATAAATAAATAAAAAGTATTACAACGGCAAAGGGCGATTAATCGTGGTTATAAAACGAAGCACAATTTTACGATGACAAAAGAGAGGTATAATTAGTAATTCCAAAGGAGCTTAATTTCTCCGAATAAAAGTTTCGCACGAGTCGCTGTAGCTACTCGTGTGAAAACTTTCCAGGCAGTGAAAGTTCGCCGCTCAGCAATTTCGCGTTCGAGAAATTGATTGGAATATCTCGAGACTTGCAGATTGAAACAGAGAAGTTTCATCAATGTTGAAGGGAAAAGGACAGATCGTGAAACTTCTCCAACTTTCAATTATGGAAAAAACACGGTTAAGAATCGGACGATCAAAATTCGTTTTCCTTCCCGAGAGTAAGATTAAAAAATCATTCCTCGTTGGCTACCACTCCTCTCCGATCTCTGTTTTGTTTCTGCTTTGTATCAGGAAGGAAGCATCGAGCTTGAAATGCTCGAGCTCGAGATGCAACTTCCTTGTAAAGGGCCGTCTTTGAAGTTGAAATTTCCGAAGTTGTGCCAGAGAGAAACGTGGTCGAACTTGTTGCAAATATTAGGGGCGAAAGCGAACGTAGATAATAACCGTTTCTGTAACGATAAAGAGGTTCATCGTTTCGGAGAAATTCTCTTTCTCCCTGTTCGAGTCGCGTATAAAGAAGTATAAATTAAAATGACTCCGTCTAAGCCTGCTTTACTTCATCGGCCATAACTAATTAAACACGGTCTTCATCACTCGCTGCGTTCGATCGTTTAAAAATGTAAATAACCTTGCTTTCTGTATCGCTGCAAATTACGAAAAATGGAAGGCGAGGAGAATAATTAAGGCGAGCGAAGAAAATCACTAAGGAATGTTGAATAGAAGATAAAGAAAGTCCTGAGAGCGATGCGCGGTTCACAAAACGGCGTCGATTCTTTTTGAAAATTTTCAACCTTTATGTCTAGAAGCGGTCGCAAGATTTGTCTGTATGGAAATCAAAGGTGAATCACGCTGGCTGACGCTACTACAACCACCGCGTCAAAGCCTCTTTTGTTCTCCCGTATGAAAAGTCGTTGAAATAGTCGCCAGGCGAAGTGGAGGTACACGTACAATTTTGGATCGACACGGTAAAGTTGCTTTCGAAATGGCTGGGTAGATACGACGGGATTGTTTCTGTGGTGCAAAGTCCGTTTCAGAGATCTCTCTTTCGTTTGGACATGTCGTTAGTTAAGCCTTCAAGTTTTCTATTTGATCTTAAAATTCAGACATTGAAATTTGTAATTTTAATTTCTCATTCTAATTAGATTGTTAACTTAGATGAAAATGAGTTTAAGACATAAAATGAGAGGAAAGGAAAGAGTCGACGATCGTCTAAAAGAAACCTCGCTTGCTTTCCGTGTAGACTTTGATCCGACGTTTTTCAAAAATTAATTAAGTTTCGGACTTTAGAATTTTTAACCCCACTGATTTAATTAATTATTTTTAATTTAGATGAAAATATGCTTAAGATGCAGAATAAGGGAAAGGGATGGCTATCATTTGAGGAGGAGTTAGGGTTCCAAAGTTTTCATATCAAAGTTCATTTATAAAATAAATATTTTTAATAGGAATAGAGATAAATGTGGCGGGCAGAATGTGAAAGAAGTCGAAAATCGTTCGAGAAAGGAACAATTTAGAAGCTTACGAAGAGAGGGAAGAAACAGCTTGGGATATTCTCAAGGAATTTCATACTTTTGACAGTAATTGAAATGTATTTCCCGGTTACGGGGGAAAATATGGGTGGATTTTTTCCTGGACGTTCAGGTTCGCCCGATAATGCCACGGTATCTCAACGGTAACGGATGCGAAATTCTCGCCGCACCAACTTCCCTGCGATTTTCTCCTTTCCTTCATCGTTTCCACGGAATTTATGCGAAACGCAAAACTTTCCGCTGACGGTGGGTATACTTTGCCTTGGTGTTCTTGAAAATGACGAGTTACTTTTCTTGAAAATAAGTAAAAAAAAAAGAGAGGAAAAAAGGAACAAATAGACGAATTAAAAACGATCGAAATCATGCCTATACGTTGAATTACAAACTAATACATGGTAAAATGTTTGCTCTTTGTCACTCATAGTCAACCTCCTAATTTAGAAGGTACACACTTGCTTGAGTCAGAAGTAAATTATCGTCTAGGTATTAACAACGATTTAAACCGTATTAAGACCCTGAGATGTGTTTGAAGTCGGTTGGGAAACTTCTTGGAAGTTTATGTTTCACATCTTAAAATAATCCAGCCACATTTCTCCCTATAATCCTCTATCCGGAGAACGGAACAAACTCCATGAGTAAACTCATCTGATCCCGAGGAAATTTGTGTTCTTTCGTAACTGTAATTGAATCCGTAACATTCAATACTATAGAAACAAGGAATTTAATCAAATCACAATTCCATCTTGCGCTATAATACAATAAAAATAGCAACGTTGATTTTTTCCACACAGCTTCGCGGTGCCAGCTGGGAAGTAATCAATCGTCGCGAATTTCTTTTCCGTGGTAGATCGATCCCACCTATCGAGTTTCATTTCACATCTCTTTCGAGTTTTCCTGGTGCCTTTTCCCGCCTGCGTCTCCAACTAAGTTCAGATAGTTCACGAGAGGTGCTTGATAAATTTTCTTCAGCAGTTTATAATAAGGCAGCTCATTCTGCACTTCCACCCCTCTCCCCCTTTGCTCGTCTATCATCCTCCTCTTACTCGCGTTTCGTGCTAGTCAACCGTCGACCCTGTCTACTTCTTTTTCTTCTTCGTTTCCAAGACCTTCATCTCGATCCTTTTAGAAGTAAACTCTCTCCAAATTGCCCCTAGAAATCTCATTTCCACCCCCCGATACCTCCCTCCTGGAAACCGATTCTTGCCGAAAAAAGAATTACACAAAGTTACCAACGGACACGATCCTCGTACACTCTATGTCGTAGCGATACCGTGTGCCCGAGTGATACGAGCAGCATGAAGAGGTCTGCGAACGCCTGCAGGTGAAAAAGAAGAGACAAGGGTCGAGAGTGTTAACACGCAGATGAATGTGGATCAGGGAGGATTGTAAGGACGGGCTTCTTCTTTTTTTTTTTTTTTTCTATCACTCCCTTCGAGATCATTTTCTCGATAGGGGTGACGTTCTGGAAAATTGTAGTTTGCCTAGCCTGATCCGTTCTAGGTTCTTTCATCGGTTCGTGTTTATTGAATGAGCGTCAGAACGGTTCAGTACTCTCGCTATATTTTCTAATTCGTTTCCTTAAACCAAACCTACATCCAAACCTTCACCCAAGATTAGGTTTATGGTTATGGTTAAGGTGTTGGGGTCAACGTTTGGACGAAGGTTTGGGTGATGGTTTAGACTAGAACAAAAGAAAAAGCATCCTCTATTTTTGGCTTTTCTTCAAGCCTACAAACTTTCACTGAAATCGAAGACGATCTTTCCTAATTAACAGCGGGGAGCGATGGAGCTTGGCTATTTTAATTTAGGTAAAACAACTTCTTCTATTGAATTTTAAAAGAGCAATACTGTATTTCTATTTTATCGTTGAATATGATTTTATTTGGTTTATTTCATTCATTGAATGAAATAATATATAATTATAATTATATATATAACTATATAATACTATAACTAATAATAACATATATATGTAACTTGCGAGACAATTTAATTCAGATTCAGTGATTTTGAGGCACATTTTTTGATATTAATCTGATGAAACTAAGTTTAGAGTAGCTATAAAACGAGCAACGCAAGGGAAAATAATGGGATTTTTCGGGTAAATTTTGCACTAAGGCAGGAAGTTTGCACGCAATTAAGCCGTAGTCAAGCGCGTCAAATTGAATGTTGCTCGATTAATTTTCGTTGGTAAAATATTCGCCGGCGACTCCGCGTTGCTCTGTCTCAAGATGAAATTTAATTATGCGAGTTAGCTTCACTCGGCCACACCGCGTTTTTTTCACACTAATAGGCTTATTAGTTTGTTATTCGTAGCTCGACGCTGCTACGCGAGAAGTTTTATGCGACCACCACGGACAGCTTTAATTGGGTATCACTTCATTCCACATGTGCACCTTTTTTAGTCCTCTAGATCTCCACCGAATGAAATAATTTGTTATTCTATCGCGCACTCGTGCCACATAAACAGTTCCTGTCTTATGCTTTTATTGTCACTTGCTATTTACGAAGATCAACAACTACATCAGAAAAAAATCATAGTAAAACGCCATAATATACGTTAAATTGATATATTTTAGAAAATTGATTTCCTATGTTCTCTAGAAAATTATTAAAACTCTTCATGCTGTAAAAATCGTAAAAATATCGTGATTACATTATGGAATACAAATTGCCTGGTCCACTAAAAGACGTAGACCATAGCGTTCGTCTTAAGAACGGGTTAATTAGGTAAAGAATAGAGGAGCGATAATGTTCGAGTGTGTGCCGTTTCACGAGCGAGCGAGTAAAGAGCCATTGAAAATAAGGCTGCATTTAGAAAACCATTGGCAATGCCGCGCCCTCGCTTTCCACTTAACCTTAAAACACGAAATTCTCGTTTACGAAATTCACGGAGATTGATAAGCGTTATTTTGATCTTTTGTAGGAAGTAGCTGAACACCCGTGGGACAACGCGATTCAGGGTGGAAACAGAAGGCAGAGTGAGGCAAATCCAGAACGACGGGGGAGTGTGACTGAATAATCGTGGAAACTTAAACAGAAATTCTGGGTCAAGGTGAGTTTCTTTCCATCTCGAATAACGAAATTTTATTCTTCCGGCTGGAACTCATGGTACTAGCCTCTCGCAAACTCATTATTATAATACTGTACCTTTATAATCTGTGTAAGGGTGGAAATTAATTGCCAAAGAAATTCCTTTCTTTAGAGTATTTCATATTTAATTCTAACTCGACTTCGCTTTAACATATTATCGTTTATAGTACAAAAAAAAAAAAAAAATATTCTGCCAGAATTCAGTTTTACTTAATCGGAGCAAGATCTTCATCAGTACTTACAAATTACGATGCTTCTGGTACAATTAGCAGTACCATTTTCTACGACTACGCCATTAGTCGAAGTTCTGTTGGAGATTTCTTCTAACTTCGCTCGAGAAGGATGCTCGAGAAGAACAGAAACTTGCGAATAAATTTTGATTGCCAGTTACGAGTGAAAGCGGGCAAGGAGGCTGGCGGTGATCATTGTCTCTGTTGCTAATTAATTTCGACTCGCCGATTTCTCAAGAAAGTTTGAACGAGGTCCGGCGTAACTTCTCACGGGACGTAACCTTAAATGAGGTAGAGAAAACACTGGTGTATAGGGGAAGAGTAGAAGAGGATAGTCGGGGCTAGGAGAGCGTGGAAATCCTAGAAAGCCTCGGGGTCAGATAGCACGCTGGCGACGGCATTTGAACTTTGTCTAAGCAGAAACAGAGTCGTTTCCGAGTTAGCTCGGATTAATTCTGAAAGTTCCATGAGGTAACCCTCGAAGGGTTGAAGTACGGGTGTCGAGCTTCCGCTCACGGGATCTCAGGGGGATGGTTATTAAATTTTGATACTCCGGATTCCTGACTTTCCCTCCTGACAAACTTGCGTCGTTTTCTACGCTACACTACCAATACTGTTGTGAAACATTCGGAATAATTTCGGCTGTCGAAAGTTTCTTAGTACGAACGAAGAGAAGTTTTGCCCGTGGCGCTAGCAAATTCTAAATGGAAGTTTTCGTTTCAAATTTCAAATGTTCCAATTTACGAATTTTCAAATTGCGAATCACCCAATTTTTAGATATTCAAATTAAAAGTTGTTAAATTAAAATTATCGAATTTCAAGTATAACAATTTTCTCAAAAAGCTTTCTAAACATTCGTATTTCCAACAATAGTCACGATAGTACGGGTAAAAGAGTAGAGTAAGAAGTAACATTAACGGCGATGAAATCTGATCTAGCAATTGAGAAGATTTTTTCTTGCTGATCATAGCTGCCAGTTCTGAAGGATTTGTAGACAAGAAACGAGCAGATGCTAAAGTTCCCTAGAATCATAGGGATCGTACGTCATACAAACATGTCGGTATATGCACGCGAATTGAGGTGGGGCGAAATTTCAGACATGAAGATTTCGTTGAACTAATACCCGTGGGGCAAGAAATTGCAAACAAGATCTTCTCGTCGCCACCTGAAATTAATCCTTCGCGTGCAACAGATGAGACTTTGCTGTATGTGGCTCCTTGCTCATCTTTCAAGTTGTATCTCGATAATGATCGACCAAACAAATTGGAAAAACGATTTGAATATTTCGATATAAATTTTTATTAATCTTTGGGAGATTCTTTCTAATGTTTAGTAATTTTTTTACATTATATATCCATCAAACCTAAAATGAAAGTTACAAAGTTTTCCAAAACACTGCATTTCTAATCCTGATATGTAGGCTGTCGTTTCTTCAAAAAGAATTTCTCAAATGCTCGTACTTTATTTCACGAGTATTTCTCAATTTTCAAGGAGAATTTGAAGCATAAATTTAGAAACTGCTCAGTGAAATGCATTGGTTTCAGAAACGCGAGAAAGGATTTCCAGACGGAGAAAAACGCTTCGAATTTCTTCCAAGCGATTCTGTCAATATTATATGGTCCGCTGAATTCCGACCTGGTTAATGAGATCATTTCCGTTTCTTTCTTCTTTATTCTAGTTTCCGCGTGTACCTGTTTTATCACTTTACCAGCGAGGAGAACATTCTCACCTTTCCACATTATTTCTTTGAAAACTCAACAACTATACGTAATTGCTTTCTGTCGTTTGCGTCTTCGCTCATTCTGACAATAAAATACTTCGTTCTCCTCCTTGTCACGAATACGGCTGCGTTTTCTGTAAAACGACAACAAGTCGATACAAGAATCATTTCTCCGCGACGTGAGTCTTGTTTCGTTCGAATTTCGAGATTTCATTTAATTTCCTTGCCTCCTATCTGTCATATCAAACTGTCGTTTCGATCCTCCGATTGCGCAGAATAAGCTTGGTTTTCCTGTCAAAGTGGAAATCACCTTGAATTGTCCTGCTTAGGAAATCAATGAATTCTCATACTAGTTATAACATTATTTTCAAGGCAACTTCCATCTTTGCAACATTCATAATATCTACCGTTATATGATTTTATTAAAAAATTACCTCAAAAACTCATAAGAAATCTCTATATTCCTTCCAATATTTTATCAAATCCTCTTTTACCTTAATCCACAATAATTCGGAACATAGCCATTTTTTCTGGACCAAATGCCTCCGTCCCGAAGCGTCTTCCGTTTCCCGAGATATCGTTGCTCAAAGCGAGACTTAATTTGTCGCAATTCTCGTACCTGATACTTGCACGTCATCACAA
Organism: Bombus affinis; assembly: GCF_024516045.1. Classification (NCBI taxonomy): domain Eukaryota; kingdom Metazoa; phylum Arthropoda; class Insecta; order Hymenoptera; family Apidae; genus Bombus; species Bombus affinis. The sequence continues at coordinate 5,627,778 of NC_066355.1, read as the reverse complement.
ACCTGCCTCACCAACCTGCCTGCATCCCATTACGTGCACTGGTCACCGGTAAACGCTGACCCAACAGTTTTTTTTACTGTTGCTGGAAAAAAAATAGGTCACAGTGCATCCAAGAATTCAGCGCCTGTACGCTTGCACTTTGAGGCCCCGGCAACCATTTGAGATATCGGTATGAAGTAAACCGCGTTTTAAAGGCTGTGCATCCTATTACGTTCTAAAAATATATTCGTAAGAAACTTCGTAGTTTTTCCAGGTGTATTTTGCCTCAAAGAATATCATTACCTTTACGTTTGAATGCTATTAAGCGGTTCTGAATATAGTTGTGTTAAAGGCTTCGGCTGTATGATTCGTGACACTTTTAAGATTTTGTATGTTTTTCTGGTCTTTGGAAGATAGAATCTAACACTTCTATTGTCTGGATGGACAGTACTCGGATCATGTTCTTGATATTATTTTTGTATTTATAGTTCTTTATTATTATTATTAAAGAGTTTCGGTGTCCCTTTCAGGACAAAAACGTGTCAAAGATATAATGAGAGAAGATACGAATGGGAGGTTTTAGAAAACTTCGAAACACACAATCTGAGATAGCTTTTCACAGTGGTAAATCAACAACTTTGGAGGAATTTGTTCTTCGGGTATATTAGTCGGTAGATACGTACGAATCTTTGCAAAGATAGAGTGCTGCTGCAGAATTCACGAGTACCGACAGTTTGCGCTAATCCTGTTTAAATGCGACGATTAATGTTACGACGAGGATCGTGAAAGAATATCGGGATTTTCCGATACAGTTTTATTTTTGTCGCTGGTAGGTCGAACGAAAATCTTGTTTCTCGTCGTTGGTTCGCATAGCGCTCTCGACAGCGCAGCGTCGTTAAAACGACGTTAGAGACCTCACCTACGGGATATACGCAGTTATTCGCTCACCCCCGGGAAATTGCTTGTGAAAGCTTGCCGTACATAAAACCCTTTCCAGCTAGCGAGCGGCGCGGAATAAATTTTTTTTTCGAAAAGCTGTTGCGGCGATACTTACTCTCGATGTCCCCGTAGAACGATGCGGGCCGATTGATCGCAACAGAGTTTTCCATCGGACACAAAAAACGCTCTGTTCTGTCTGCCTTGCTTCTCTTTCCATTTCCTTCGCAAAATAACAGGACAAATCAGATAACGAACCGGGAATAGCCAATCGGATTTTCAAACGGGACACAATCCAGCTTGATATTGGAAAGCTCATCGTACAGAGTTCAATGAAATTATTCGACGCTAACACGTTGCTTTCTAACTTGATTTCCAGCAAATTTCCTGCCGCTTTCATTCGGCGTTTCCCAGGGATTCATGTAACCTGTTCATGAAGAAATTTGCTCGCGAACAGGATTCCAAGAAAAATCGAACCTTGTGATCCAACGTCGACTGATTTGTGTGTTGCGAATGGTCGAGCTGGATATACGTCAAGTGTGTTTTATCGCGGAACGCAGGTCGATAGGCAGATACAGTCATTACAAATGGAGCAACTGATAACATTCGCGCCCCTATGTTTCCGATTTTGCACTCCAGTTCTATATAACTTTGCTCTACTTTCGTGCTATCCTTCGTATCACGCAAAACCTCTAATTCACTCAAGATATACTGCAGTAGAGTGCTAAAATACTTGAACACACGACTCACTAAGGAGACAAAGATCCGTTTCAACGACTCTTTCCAACCAGGCCGACTGATAACAACGACCAAGGGACAGAGTTTGTAAGTTTAATCGTAGTTTGACGGACGTTGCCCCAATTTCGCGATGTTACGTGGTATTCTTGTTATAAGAAATACGGCACGACGGAGATCGCCAAGAAGGCAGAATACCATTTCGATGGTACTTCGTCAAAACTCGTCAAATGGGAAACGAGCCCGTTACAGCAGCGTTGGAAATTATTCGAAGGGATTTCAAGCTGCTTCAGCTGCTCGGCTAACCTCCATAAAAGCCATATCCTGAAAATTGAAAACATTTCACGAGCGAATGGATAACGAAACGATGAGCAGAGTGCACTCGGATTATCGAGAAGTCGCTTGACCAGAGTTGGCCAGTACTAAATGGAAATCGGTCATTAGATTTTTTTTTTACACTGGCAGCAGAAAAATGCGTATGTACGAAAATTCGATGTGAAATTTTTTAGCGATTTTCATTGTTAGTATCATGGAATTACGTGGTTCACAAAGTGGCCTCTCGTAGTAGCACTTAGAAGCGTGCTCCGGCAGCTAAGCCCATCTCTGTTGCTGCAACTGTGTCAAACATTATGCAGGCAAGCAAAAGCCACTTGAAATGCAAATATTTGCAGCGGGCGTAATTAAAGCCCTTGTAAGTTTCAGTTGTTGGATCGGCACCCGTTGTTGGGAAAAATATTGTCCTTCGCATAAGAAATTTCTTTACAAGGTTCCTCTGTGAATTTTTGCAAATCATCGACGAGATAAATTTAAGAGTGCCGAAGAATTTTATTCCTTCGTGTGTATTATCAACATTTTCAAAGATACAATGGAAGGACCTGCGAATATTTAATGCCTTTCGTATATTTATAAATAAAATAAAACAATATTGTTCTAATATTCTTAGAACGATATCGTTGTTAGGAAGTAAATGCAAAGGGATCCGCGAACACATTCAACGAAAAACATCCTATAAGACAATAAGGACATAGAATATTGTAACAGAATTCTATTTCCATGGTGCATATCGATTTTCGTGGATTGGAAAATTGCGAGGAGGTTTGAAATAACGAGTACATGCCGTTATTGGATCGCTGTTATGGTTGCCTGGAAAAAGTACCGGTTTTTATACTCGAAGGTCCATTGAAAGGGACTTTTCCCTGATACTTGCTGAATCGCTGGCAAATTTAACGAGACACATTCTGTAGATTATATAAAAGGGAGCGTAGAATTTTGAGATCTCAAACATTTTAAAAACGTTGTTATTTTTAAATCATTTGGAAATCGATAAAATCACGTTATTCGCAGAATCTTCCATTTATAACTACAAAGCAGCAATTAAAAATTGTTATATCACGAACGATGAAGATATAAATGTCAATGGAAGACAATAACACATAGATTGTGTAATATTGCAATATGTGTTTTACGTTATAAAGGATTCTTTTGTATTTTGTTCCGTGCGACGCAGATAAAGAGTATTGTTTCAGTGGTTACAAAGTATCGAATTCGTCAGTGCAATCGAATGTTATTTACGAACGATTGCGTCTGCTGGTATAAATATTATATCTACGCGTGCACGAAAGCAAGATCTCTTTCTGGGGGAAGCATGTGCGTGCTTTTTTGCGGTGCGCTGGCAGAACGTAGTTTAAAAAGGTTCGGAACGTGAACTCGAGCGAACACGTTTGACCATTTGTCGAGAAAATTGGAATTCCTTTGGCAGAGAACGCGTGGCAATACAAGTGAAATAAAACGTTACAATAATTTGCAATTTAATCAAATAAAGAAAAGCATTATCGCCGATGTTCATTCTCTTTCATCGTTTGGTTAATTTTACGCTTGAATACTAGAGGGAACGAAACTTTTAGTTCCACGTAAAAATCAACGATTATTTCTCCGCGTTAAAATTACCCATATAATTCTTCAAACCAAATTGATCCATCTCGGAACAAGAAATTGCATTAGTATCTCATCCTATCTGCCCTAGCAATTTTCTGTGAAACCAGAGGAAGAATCTTTCGTCATCTATCTTGACGCGATGCAAGCTATCTTTGCAGGCCGACTTGGCCTGACCTGTTTTAATTTTCAATTTCCACGGGAACAGGAAGCAACAACCACTTGGCTCGATAGCTAACCTTCTACTCCAGAGAACCATCTCGTCTCGACAATTATTTTCGAAGCGGTTACGGATTGCTGCGATCAAGTCGATTAAATATTAGCAACGTGAATCGATCGTGATCGTCGTTCGATTTCCAGCGTCGCGTTAATCGAGAGAAAACCGGCATTGATTTTCTTTCCACCTTCCGGTCGGACCGGAGGTGTTTATCCGGGAACCAAGGGTAGGAAATTCGTGACGAGTTGGGGGGAACGAGCGGAGCAACACCGGAGAGACATTTCCATCACAAAAACGGCCGCTTTCGGTGGATCAAACCGGGAGGACGCCACTCGAATATGTATGGGGCCGAAAGGGGCCATCAGTACTCGACAGCCCTCGTTCGGGATATTCATCAGGAGTCCAGAACTTCCGTTTCCTCGAGTTCAGGTGCTGGATCAATTCATCGAGTGGAGATGAAGGAGTTTATGGAGATGAAGGAAGTTAAAATTAAGATGATCGCTCGCTGGGATTTTTGCGAAAGAAGCGGATGTGCAATTTCTTGAACGATAATCTTGAGTTTAATATTATAGAAGATTTAAATCAAACAATTTAGGGGGAAATTTTAATCGTCTAATCTGTTGAGCTTTCGACATTGAGAAATCAGATGGAAGAACAATTATCGAGCCGGCGATTGTGCAATTATTTTAATTCGTCGACGTTCGCAACGATGGCAATTGGATGTAATTTTTACAAAAGAGAGGAAAATTGAGAAATGAAATTGAAAGAGGATTCCTGGTAATTGTGTAATTATTTTTATTCACTTATTATTGATTATTGATTATTCATTGTTGGCTGTGATTTTTAGTAAGCAGTAATCTTGAATATAGTATTCTATGAAGTTTAGATAAAATATTTGAGGAATCGGTAATAAATTATCAAGATTGTTACACGTTGAATTTCCTATGGAGAGAAATTGAAACGACAGAAAAATTCTTGATAATTGTTGAAATTCGTTAATGCTTATGACGTTTCATTTTTTAATATTGCTTCTTACGACTTCCGCAAGCAATCGTACAAACGAGATAGAAATTCCAGTGTTGTCTGCCATTCCGCGTAATAGGATAAAGTTAAAAGAACTCATAGCACGGAATTGTTTTTCTACTTACCATTGTGCTCAATTCGATAAGTAGGGCATTGGAACAACATCGCAATGAACGGGCGCGGTGTTTCAGGACCTACTTAGAGAATTCTTTAAATTAAATTTTCTCGGTGCACCACTTCGAACGTTTACGTAATTTTCATTCCTTCCCAATAACAATCACGCGTATACATTACAGAATATCTGTTCCCGTTAATCAACGTTTTCCAAGCAGTTGGTTAAACACGAAAACGCAAGCGCGCGGAATAACGCTCTCGAAAATATATAGACGCAGTTAAAGGATTTTCCAACGTGATGCGCTCTAATTCCTTCCTACGTTCGAATTGAAACCAGCGAATTATTTCGAATCATCCTGAAAACTTGAAGAGGAATCTTTGCGACCACGATCGTCGGCGAATCTCTCTCTTATTCCACTTTGAAAAAGTTTGGGATAAAAACGTGACGTTATGAGGACAAGCGTAAACATTTTTGAAAAAGGATTTTTGAAAGGAAACCGAGAACGATTTATCAAAAGATCGGATTACCTCAGGGGGACGTGTTACTTGTGCTACAAAACGTTCGAATTCCGTTCAAGACGTTTCTGTATGGTCATCAAGGATGGAATATCGTGATCGTGGAGGAGAAAAAGGTATGAGTTATGTGGGATTGCCGTGACACTTTTGAAATCGTAACGCCGAATCAATGGTCCTTCGTTTGGTTGGCCAAGTTTTTCTTTTCTCTCCCCGACTCCCCTCCCCACCGCCTTGGGATTTTTGTTGTGACTCGAACAAAATTGGAAGAATGAATGACGTATAACCGAATATAACTGCCAAAATCCATTGTCTGTCCAAGGAAAGGCGAACAAACAAAAAAATTCCGTTCGATAGAATGATTTTATCCGTGTATCAACGAATGTCGAGAATCATTAAATTGCTCGAAACTTCAGGGACAATTTCACTTCGCTTTAAAAATATATACATATATATATGTGAAATGTTTGTGTCTTTTGGTATCGTGTTTATGCGTCTTTTGGTTTGGAAATTGACAAAATTTAAGAAGCATGTGAGAAGACAAAATGGAAAGAAAATTCGAGATTTCTGTAAGAATAGAAGTTTCTATGGTGTGCAGTTATGTTGCTACGTCGGGTCCTGGAAGTTAACGTGACCGTCGTGCGAAATCCCAGTATGACCATCGAGAGAACGACAATAACCTTGAGGAACGAACATTTCCCAGACATTACCGATCTCTTCATCGATGTATCGTACTATTTTCTATCTTCTAATACCCAGTGGAACGTTGGAATACCTTCGATACCATCCGCGGTTTAGTATATTTAATACTTTATATTTCTTTAATAGTATTATAGAATACTCTTTCTTTTTCTATTCGGTATAAAATAATACTCACGTTTCGATGCTGAAATTATACACTGGCTCACGAAAGTTTAAACACTTATCATAGAAATATTTGATATATATAATTGTATGTGTTGTATAAAATTTTTTGAAATATCGTTAGCAACGTGATAAGACATAACTATTGTGATTGTATTGGTAAGACTTAAAACCAATCAGAAAATATATGTAAAAATTACAAAATATTTATAAGATATTGCAAACATATATCTATTGTTAGTAAAAAAATTCTTAAAAAATCTTAGACATGTGATATGATCTATAAGGTTTTGATTTTATTTTATTTATCTACCATTCTATTGTTGTATCTTATTAAATTTGTTGATAAGTTTCTTTTTATTATATATTTATATTTTATATTCATAAAATGAGAATATACAAGTGTTCGAATATTTTTGTAAGTCAGTTTTGTTTGTTAATATGGCATATTCTTGAACGTATTCAAAGGATCAAGGCTCTATCTGTATTTTCGGTGTTTGAATTATTTAAACTGACCATGAATGTTATCGACATGATCGTTTTCGGAGGTATTCCGGCATCCTCGGTTGTTTCACGTTCACAGCTGATTGAAGGCAATTTAATTTAATGCGCATTCAATATTTAATCCACTTAATATTAATCGTGATAGAGCTCTCGCCGCTTTCATTATATCTTTCAACCGTTTCATAAATGGAAAATTTCTCATCTACAACGGAACCGGTGTCGATTTATCTCAACGTTACAGTCGAATGCACGCACAAAAATATTGAAAAATGAAGGAACATCGTTTCCAACTCTTTGGTACACGATACAAAAGCTTTTCGACTGTGAAAAACAGATTCCTCTTTTATTTCCCATCATTTCAAATTTTGCGCAATAATCGATTTATTATATTCAAACCTAACTTTATAAACTTCTCACTGGCTCATAAAAATGTTTGATTTTTTAGAAATATTTTCTGAATATATCATACGTATTATATAAAACATTTGGAAATTTTATTAGCACTTCAACGATTGTCCTGACTATATTGGCAAAATCTGAATCGAATCTGAAAATTTGTATAGCACAGGTGTACAGGATATTCATTGCAAGTATATACTTCCCCAAGATCAACAAAAATTATAGTAGTAAGCCACAGTATTTCGTAAGAAGTTTCAGCATTAATTATATGTTTGTCTAATTTCTTACTAAGCGTATGTTTGTAATAAATGCTTGTAACTTTTAGATGTTACGTTCTCGGATTTGATTCAAATTTTATCGATATAATCGTATCGTCAGGGTCTAGTTTAAAATGCTAATGAAATTTCAAAAAGTTTCGTATAACATTCGCTATTTTATATTCGTCTTTAAAATTTTCAATGATATGTGTTCGAATCCTCTTGTGGGGCATTGTATGTTAATGTCAATATTGAAAGGTAAATGGAATTGATAAAAAGGCGAGTTTGGTCAGTCGTGGAATTGGTTTTTAAATAGAAGATTTACGATAGCTTGTCTCTGTAATTCGTTATAATAATTCGCATTGAACGTCGTTGACAGCAAAAAATTCGACAGAAATATGTTCGCGAGTCGTATAAACGTTAATAAATTTTCATTTGATTCGGTCACGTGCATCACGATATTCGCACAGGTCGAGACAATCTGCGACGAGCAACCGTTCAGAATTTATTGCCGGATCTCCGAGCGGGACTACGTGCCCGTGTACAACTTTATCAGCTTTAAAGGCGGCTTCGAGCTGATATGCAGTCCAAAGTAAACATAATGCTTCGCGATTATAATCAACTTGTTGGATTCGAGTATCTCCGTTTCACGAAAAATCGTCGTACGTTTGGCGATTTTGTCGAACTATTCGGAAAGTTCGTAGAGAAATGTAACAAAAATTTGAACTTCATGTATTTTGATAGATCAATCATTCTGTGGAACAATATATGCACCGTTTTTCTTTTCTTTTTTACTCACATGATTTCTCTCTTTGGAAAACGATCGGAATTTTCCATAAAATTTATTAGGGACTGAAACAAATAATACTGGAATTACATTTGTTAAAGTGGACATAGAATTGATGTATTCTCCACACCTGTCGTTGCCTCAAGTAAATCATTGCTACGTATTGTGATATTATTTTGTTATTTCTTGTTCGACCGCCGGGTGATTCCGGTGCATAAGTGTGAAGCCCAATTATAGCGTACGAAGTATTCCTTTTTACTTGCTAAATTACAACAATATTATATGAAGAGTATAACGGAGAAATACGATATGTTACATTTTTCATTTATTACGGAAGAGTAAGTTTAAAGTTCAGCCGTCAATCAATCTGAAATTACCAATTTTCTATTTTGTGTCAATGCTAAATACATGTTTTTTTATTCTCTTCATAATTTTAAAAATATTGCTTGTCATGATACCTTAATACCGTCTTCTAATAATTATACTTTTGTTTTTGTATAAAATTTTAGCTGCTATTAGCTACGAATCATATTAAAATAAAGTTTTTTAAACAAAAAGTTAAAATAAAAGAATGGGAAAAAACGAACCTATAAGATTTTCTCCAGTGATTTTCATATGTGAGATATTAATTTATTGTTAATTTTTTTTAGTTTCCATTATTCTCGACAAGTTCCAAATAAATTTTCATTTGTTTAATCTCACGATATACGCAAAAAAAATATATTGATTACGAACTTTCCGAACAACCTAATTTTTTCTTTGAAGCAATTCTGCTAATATCAAATAAAATGAGGATAACTCGTAAAAGGTCGATGATTTGATTAACGTGAAATATTTTTCTGTAGACTTTATGTGGTCGTAGACGAACCAGTTCTCGACACTCCGTCGACTAGGAGCGGAAGTAGAGATTCGATACGAAAAAGCAGCTATTTCGGGGAAATTAGTAGCAGAGGTAGCGAAGAATTTGAGGTCAAATCTGATTTTAATGAGGATGTACCGTCGACGTTGATGCTGTCTGATATTGAGATACTGCAGGTATATAAAACGCTTATGTTAGAAAATTGGAGAGTTCATATGGAGTTTTATACACAATGAAATAATCAAACATCACAAAGTAAGAGTAATGGAGCTACTCGTGAGAAATAATAAAATTTATTGGGTTTTAGTGCGCTCTATCTATCTTAAAAGAGCGTGACGATGATCCTGGTGTACCTTTTCGTTATTTATTCGTGAATACACCTCCGTTACACGGACGTGAATTAAAAGACACGGACAGACAAATGAAGATTTTGGTGAAGGGTAAGTTGTTGAAAGATGATTACAAAATGTTAGTATAATTATTCATTTCAATTACACTCTCCAACATTTGGTATTATTAATTATAATTAAATATCTATTGTAATACAAAATCTGATATTTATCAAACGTTATAACAGGTTAATACCATGACAAATTTTTAATTTTATGAAAGATTTATTTCATATTCTAGCTGTATTTCAGCCATTAAAGAATGAAAATATAATAAGGTAGATTCGTAAACAGCAAAGAGATTGTAAAGTCACTTGTATTTCTTCTGCTTTCTTAGTTATTTCTTTATAAACTTCTCCGAGAGCTTTGTCATTATTGCTTTTAAATTTCTATTATCTTTCGTATGTTGCTTCCAACAGCAAATATTCGATCTCCTATTCATATTTCCATTAGATTTTCACGTGGAAACGAAGTTCGATAAAAACTCGTCCACCGCGAGCGAAATCCAAGTTTCGGGTAAAAGTTTCCTAATTTGATTACCACATTCGAAACGAAAAGTGTCTGGTTATCATTATTCAGCAACATCCATTCGAACATATCGAATTGTGGCTGTGGTGCACGTACGCAATTGAGACTCCGCAATCAGCCAGAAGTGGCCAATCGTTTTTACAGCAAGTGCCATTTTTCCAGCTGTAGCAATTACCGGCTAATGCATCCCGCTAGTGCACTCACTAAAGCACATTCATCAGAAAAAAAGGAGGAAGAGGAGAAGTAAAATAAAAAAAAAAAGAAGAAGAAAAGAGTAAAAGCGAAAATCAATGAGAGGACGAAGGGAAGGGTAATAAAGAAGAAAAAGAAGGGCGCGATGAGGAAGCTACACAAATTGAGAGACATAGGTTCAGTGGCCACGTACAGTTGGAGTTTCGTGTTTACAGAAGTTTAATTGCGTTTACTTACATGATTAATTGTGGATTGTGACATCATCACGAGCCAGAACTCGATGTCGGGTTAATTATTTGCCTTTCATTGAGCGTTCTACTTCGCGAAAGCTTGTACCAAAGCATTCTTGTTGCTCTGAACTCGAGCCTTAGATCGTTCCAAGTGCTTTACTTTTCTTCGTGCCGTAGAGGGAATTGAAGATTTTTATTGTGCCGTCCTTCGAGATCGGCCCGCGTTCCTTGTATTTGCTTTCGTTTGGTCGAGGCGATATTCACGTTTCTGTGAACGAGACGTACATTTTTTAACCTTTCTGAGGTCGTGTAACTCGTAAATAGGGGGTGGAAGGAATTAATGGAATAATATGGTATTTAAACTAGTTTTAACAGGTGTCTTTGAATACATTTTTCTTGTCTGAAAACAGAAAACTAAAATTCTCTTGTATTTTTTATATAGCATCCTATATTACTTTTTAATGTTCTTAAAGTAGATGAAAAAGTTAATTAAAAAGTACAACATACAGTCTAAGGAAATAGACAATAAACAATTCGTGTTGTGCATTCCAATATTTTGCTTGTCTATTAGAATAAAGTAGAGTCTGGGTTATTCAAATTAATCGCAACACATGTTGTTCGGGTAATTAAATTTTTGTATAATTTTTTGTATATTAACACAATTTCATCTAAAACAGAAAATTATTTTGTGTGATGTAAGTATTTCTTCCAGTTCCCCTTTTTATTTTCTAATCTTTCTTATAAGCGACCATCCTCAGACAAGAGACACACCTTTCATTAATAAAAAATCTATTAAATTATTAGTTTCCAAAAATCTATTAAATTAATCGACTAATTAGTTTCCAATAACCTATTAACTTAATCGATGTTTTAATAATCAAAGTTCTATCATATTAACACCGGAAGAAGATAATTAATACCCCGGTTGCATTCTCCTCGTTTCCTTTGTAGTTTAATAATATCGTTGACAGTCCTTCTTCTCACGAAAATCAGAAATTCAAATGAAACATTTTACACCCTATAAGACGAGAAGCCTATAATATTCTCGAAATTCCACTTTATGATTTCCTACTATTACGGACGAAGAAAACCGGCAGACGTTGAATTATTAAAATTTGATCTATCTGTGGAAGTTGGTTTAATTATGTATAATATGTACATATACATGTATTATGTATACGTGTATAATAAACCGGAGCAAGTTTATGGGGGATCCGTGTAACGAGGTGAATCTCGGCCTGGCCGAGATCAGTCGATCTCTCGTAAAGGAATTTTACTATCGGCTTCTACCCAAAGACGTGCGATGGATTATCCTGCGTTTTCTTATCGGTACTCTTGGCCGCTTATCGCGGCAGTAGCCAACGTACGAAGGCTCCATTTTAGTAACGATCCGTTTGTTCGCCCAGGTTTCCCACGGCCCAAAGCGAAGCCTCCTCACGAACCGTTTCCGGAAGTGAGGAACATCCTCTCTCAGGTCACCAGCAAGGGCTCGAAGAAAAGAAGAAAGTAAAATTGTGTCGAGTTCTTCTATATCTTTCATTTCATTTCTAATCTTTCGATTTCAATACGAATAGTTAACGAAATCGATAAATTCACCATCTGCGTGAATAAACTAAAAGTGTAATGTGATATTGTTGTAAAAGTATTTTATATAAAACTTGGTATATAAAATAGGAAATTTAAATTCTTTTTCGGAATCAGTTTGGTCCAAGATTTCGGATAAGTTTAATCAAGCGGTGGAATAGTTAAGGATAAGTGCAACATTATTAGGATATATAAATAAAATAAGTTGCTTTTTGTTTTGCCAAGGTACGGAAATATAGTGGAATAGTAAATACTTTACAGAGGTGCATTATAATCTAAGAATAGATTGAAATAATATAAATTAGAAATGAAACGTTGCATTAACACAACATTGGGTTTCAATAAACACAGGAGAGTACGATATAGATAACCTAAAATGATTTCATTGACCAGAAAGCAGTCTCGTCAAGGAGATGAATTTAAGACAGACTTCAAAAACGTATGTCGATTCTTATATGAGCCGGCACATGAACGTGTTGCTACACTCGCGTCTCTCTAATGATCATTAAGGAGCCTGAGGGTCGTACGGGTCGTACAAGTACCGAAACTTTGCTAAAGTATTTTCTGCTTTCTTCTTGTCTTTTATTTTTTAAGAGGCATCCCATGAAGTTTCTTCGATTCTTCTATTTTCTCGCGCGTGTGTTTCTTTTGAAACTGTCGCGATTTCGCGTCCACATTTTAGAATATGGTAAAGTGTGTATTTGAAAAAATAATTCGACTAACACTACGGTGATGTTATTTGAGTCAGCAACAATATATTGTAGTATGTAAGAACTAACGAAATTGTATTGCTGAAGTATGGCAATTACAACTAAGAGTATTAACTGTATTTGAACAAACGTTCCTTTAAGAGAGTTAAATTAAAGAAGTTAAAAATTGTTCATAACCGAATTTAGTGCATTGCAAGACAAATTACTTAACTTCGCTAAAATACCCTTCTGGCCCAAATAACTCTACTTCAACCTAGCATACTTTGACTTTTTCATAAAGATACTCCCATTTTATCTCTTCGTCAAACCAAGGAGCCTGTTTGCTTCATGTGTCAAAGATGATTCATTCAAGTTTCAAAGCACGGATATCACCGCGCGTGTTGTATCATAGTTTCATCGCTCCTGTATACAGGAACAAATTTTCAATCCAAAAAAATATCTAGCGAAAGAAACAGAGAGAGAGAGAGAGAGAGAGAGAGAGAGAGAGAGAGAGAGAAAGGAAAATCCTTTTCCCGTTTAATCTTGTCTGCGAGAGGAACAAATAGCCGGTAACTTTCGCGCGGTGAATCGCTGGGAGAAAACCGGACATGTTTTAAGTCTCTCGGTTGGATGGTTAAAAAATGTAAATCGCATTTGGAGCGCAATTAAAAGTTCAAAGGTGGTAAACCCCTATATCGTGTCAGGTTTTTTTCGCCAAGAGTAGTAATCAAAGCTACGCGTGTTTACGGGATAAAAGAGAGGATATACTTTGTTTTCGCGTTTAAGTTAGAAAAATGTGGCCTTTTAATATTAATCGTACGAAGTCCCGCGCGATTCACTGAAACTCACCGCAAATAGAATAATCAAAAGTTTTGTTTCTCCGGAAATATTTTATCTCGTGAGTTTTCGAAGCAGTGCTGTGATATAAAAAGATTACGTGAATTTATAAAATTCAAAGCGCCACATTTGCTAAAACTCACATTAATTACCAATGCCTGTTAAACGCGGGCGCTTTTCAATTTTTAACATATTTCCATATAACGCGACGAGAATGGCAGTCACTATGCGATGTTGAAAAAGCGACCTTTGATGTGATAACTCGCTTCGAAAAATCGGAACCCGTCGTGAAAATTACAGGAAAATTTTCTCATTATTTACCCTTTAAACGCATCGAACCTTGCGTGGTATTTCGCGCATCCCACGCGCTCTCTACGTATGTGCACAGAACGTGATGCAGTGATTAGAGACGCAGCGTGACGTCAATGGGCCAAAGTGTCTGTCCTTGTTAGAGCAGCGGTTTCTGGAATGTTGCGTTCACGCGTTCGAATGCACCCGGGCCCGTTCTGGGTTTCGACGCGGTTTGGCAGGGAATTCGCCAGTCTGCGTCCTCTCGTCTTTCATGACGGCAGCAATTTAACGCGTGCACTTTGATCCCCACCGATGGCATGCGCGTTGTAACGGGATTACTCGTTTCGATGCGACAAATTCTCTGAATTTAGCCGAGAAAATAAACTGTCATTCGATGTACGCGATACGATGGAACTTTCAGTTGCAGTAACTATTTTTCTACAGCCGAAAAGCTTTTCGTTTGTTAAAAAGAATTCGATGGATGTTTGCGTAACGTGAATTTGATTTGAAACTCATATGTTTTCTTGATTATACTGTAATACCTACCCTTTGCGCCGTTTAGTCGAGCTCCAGTTTGCCAAGAGAAATTACGTTTAACTGATTTATCTTGCACGGAAAAGTCCTGTATCTGATAAGAATGGCCACTCTATGTAATTTCTCCCGGGACGCGGTATTTCCTATTTATTCTGACCGTCTATGGGGACGCTGACGCGGTTATGGTGCCTCGATAAACGTTATACGGACTGTGCAAGGAAATTGATGGTATATAGCTATACTTAGATAGTAATGCCGCAGCTTTTCGGACGAGGGATCTTTACGCGAATTTTACTAGCTATCTATTATGTACGTAATTCAAGTTTTTGCGAAAGTGGCAAAGATATTATAATTAGGAATGGATACATAGAATTATTGATAATGCATATAAATTCCAATTGTGAGTTTTTTGGGGCTAGGGAAATTTTATGAGAATTTTACTAACTATATTATTTACAAGTATGTTCGTGGCTGTGTTTCTTCTTGAAAGCATAGAAACTACCTTAATGAGGCATGAGTATTTAATACTACAAATAATGTACGTAGACTACAGTGTTGGGATTTTTGGTGCTATGTAATTACGATGCTGATAAACTTTTATAAGAGTTTCATTAGTCAGTGATATATGAAAATAAGGCAAATGTTTTAATTTGAAATGCACCGATGGTGTATAGTAACGAACATATAAATTGCAACATTTTGTTTTCATAACCCACATAAAATATGTATTGCGAGTCCCTGAATTAATATCACTACATTGTGGAATGAGATATTGTTGAAAGAGACATTGAGATGATTGTTCAAAGTGAAAACATTATTTTAAACAAAAGTAAATTTGAAATGTATAAACAACAATAATCACATGAATTAAATAAATGAAATTATCAAAAGAATATGTATCAATTTATACATGTACTCGTCCCTGTAGATATTAATGCTATTGATTTCTAAAATTAAAAGAATTGTATAAAGATTTGATTAGTCTGTGATATATTTATCGTTCTGGGTATTTATAAACGTCAAGCAGATATTAATAATTAGAAATGAGTATCAACTATATATATATATATATATATATATATATGAATGCCAATATTAAAATTTGTTTAACTAATCCAATTTATCGAGGATTTTACTGGTCGATAATATATTTGTATTTCTGATTATTTGTGAAATAAAAGTTCGACAGGGATTGTAATTAGGGAACAAAGTTGCCAAATGGCTGGGATTGAAATTCGGCGCTGAGGAATTCGTAGACCGTGAACATTTTGCCAGCCAATAACCGTTCGAGTTTTTCGCGAAATCGAACCACGTAAATTGTCCAAATTGGACCAGTCGGAATTGGTCATTCAGAATGTCAGTCGTTGAACATAAAGGCTGACTCTTTCGCGATTGAAAGAGATTATTGCCTTCATCAAGAATTATTATCCCTTTGAACCGTCTCTCGTTTCTTATACGATGGATTTTGTAATTATTCTCCTTCATTGTCATCGCACTTTTAACAATCGAATTAATTCTATGGCTTCTCGTTAAATTTCATCTTTCCAATTTAAGCATTCCATATAACTTTGATTCGATTTGAGAAAAAAAAATTAAATTCCTTCTAATTTAAAAAACGCCTGGAGTTATTCCACGTTCAAAGATATTCTGAGAATATGACATTCTTGGCTTCTTAAACTTAGACTGTTATCCCACAATTTGCCAAATTCACAGACAGAGTATTTTCAATGGAAATATTCCCATTGTAAATAGGGCAATGAAGAAACTATCGGCTGTTCAATTAACCAAGCGCTTGACTCTATCTAGAACCACTTTCCCTCTCGTTCGTCTGATTCGATTTCACTTTGTTATCGCCTTTAATTCGATGGAGCATTCGAACAACCTCGCTATCGACGATACTTTCGCCGTGTACACGCGTTGAATTCGTTGTTCGCAGTTGGCTGGTTCTTGGATTCGCCAGGCAAACGTTGTACCATCGGGAAATATCAGGAGCACGTGCGATTGACTCGCTTGTATCGCCGTAGAAACGTACCGCACAGCTCCGTCAACAGTTGCTAGTGACATTTTTACAGGGAAAAGACCGCATTCTCGTTATTCGTTGCCACGTTCGCCATGATTTTTCGTTATCGTAGTGAATTTTTCGCTTCCTCGACGTTTCAACATCCGCCGGGATTACCAGAACGCATGATCCGCGTAAACGAACGTGGAATTTTACGCGTTACAATTTTCCACTGTCGTCAAGCGAATTTTTTCTCATGCAAATTTCAGTGTGCCTGTTTTCACGAATAGCTTATTTCGTGATGCACGATTGATAAAAGGTGAAACGAAAAGTGTTATCTTTCGGTTTTTAGTTAATTTGTTTTTTAGTTAGCTTTTAAGATATAAAGCTGAGAAATTTACATATTGAATAAATTTACATGGAATGACGAGTGTTTATCTGCCGGTTTGAAGCTAAACTAGGTTGCAGATCTTTTAGCATAAACTTCGCGGATTGTAAAATGCAAAAGTGAGCCGAATACAAAAGGTGATATATCCCATAGTTTAAAAGTTTACAGCTGGGAAATGGCGATGAGTACGAAAGTACGTTGCTGCCGTTATGAAATGCACCGGTAGGTTGAATAATCCGGTACTTTTAGTTGGCACTGTACACTGACCGTGTTTTGCAAAACGAGGTGCAGTAAATTTTCATTGTTGCTCCGTTGCATACAGAACGAATGCATTGTGTAATTACAGTACGTTTTGTTAATACAAGACTTGCTATGGAGCCAATTTCGGTATATGTTTCGGTCGAACAATATTTTTGGGACGGCAAAATTCTACCAAATGATCCCGTTTGAAAATGTAATAAATAATAATGCACGACTCTGAAAAACTGTCGATTTCTCGATTCATTGAATTGTCTTCACATATAAAGTTATACAAATTTTAAGTCTTTCTAATTACCAAGATTTATCTTCTTCTCGAATATACATAGTATAGATATAGTATATATATAGTATATTCATGGTGGCAGTAAATGGTATTACGCGAAATAATAGCAAGTAATAAATTAATATGTAATAGCGCGTAAGCTCTTGGGAAGTAATATTGTACATTTCTCAAATTATTAAATTAAGTTTCTGCCAAACTATATCGTCGGAAACAGCGACAAAATTGCCTCATATAATTCCCAGTAATGGTTTAATAAATAGTAATTTATGATGATGATACGAAACGAAATATTACAATACACAAAATTTTCGTTAACTTTTTAATATAATTATACTTGACATTGAAGTCGTATAAACTCCAAATTTACTAAATTACCGAAATTTATCACCGCTTAGTAAGTTAACCCGACGTCATTCTATATAAAATCTTATTAAACAATTTCGAATAACGATTTAATATACAATAACGCGAAATTCTGGGAAATAAAATAATCACGTCATTTCCCCAAATTATCAAATTACCAAATTATGTATGCACATTATTCAACATCAAAATAATGAAGATTCCATATTTCCTCGCAGAATTGGTTTCTTTGTCGCTTCAAACATTTACACAGCGGTCACTTTGTGTATGGACACAAACGTAACCAAGTTCTGACAATCGTGGGATTTCCTCCCTGAGAAAATAGCTGGTGATGTAGTTTCCGGTTCGCCAACAGTGTAGGGAACCGCCAATGTCACTTGCACGCCATCGAATCAATAGAACCGTCCAATCGCTACTTAACGATTTGGACAACCGCAAGTGTGGATCGCTGCCTCCATATTCCAGCGGAATTATCGAATAAGGCCCATTCATGCTAGCAATTCCATACATGCATACTCGTACATACTCACCTACATATTCCACTCGCAATATATTTCGTCCGCATACATGCAAAAGACAATGCACGAAGCTTTTGACTGTCGTTCGTGATCGGTTTGACCCTCGCGAAATTTCAATTATTAGGCTGTACCAATCGGTAACAAGATAAACGGGCGGCGCATCATTCGAATTTAATTTGCAACGCGAGCTGATTTAATCTCCCTCGCGGCGTGATCGTGTTCGATTCGACGCTGCGATTGGCTCTGCTGCTATTAAGCTGTACGAATCGCCATACTCGCCGATAAAACGCGACCAGGGGATCATTTTAATTACGGCGAATCGCGCTCGATATATTGTAAGCCGGTACGTTCTGATTAGCCTGCCAACTTCGGTTTAATTCGACGCCATACGCGTAGGAGCGCGCACGTGGGTTGTAGTAGGACGTGATTTCGTGGCATGTGCGTGTGATTTATGGGAAATTGATACACGGTATACGGGCGTCGGTCGCATACAGAGAATTAGGAACAAAGAAGTTGAGCCGAAGAGTCGATACGGGTATTATCGAGGAATAAAATGATTTCAAAGTGGCGAACATATTATCGATTCTCACGATAAAATTTTGAAACTCGTTTTCGAACAATGGAGCGGGATCCCACGTGACGAAACTTTCCCCATTCTCGACACGCACGCCAAGAATTTTATGAAAAATTCATCCAGAGAAAATGAAGAATGACCGGCAGTCGCGCGAAACTGGATTATCGTATGAATCTCCCCTAAATTTTGCCAGAATAATCTTTTCATTCTTTTATACTCGGCTATGGTTCTATCCTGGAGGAGTCGAAATTAGTTTGAGAATGGCGAGTATAAAGCTTGGAGAGCACCGTTTCATTTTAACCAACACTTTCTCCTTCATTCTCGATGATCTTCGTCCATTTTATAGTTAATGCACCTTAATTTTTTACTGGAGTATTCAGCGCGAGCGCATCGCACGATAAAAAATTGGCTCGTAAAAGAAATATCCACGTCTGTCTTGCTTGCATTCACCACGATTACACCGGGACTAGTGTGTTCGTTCTTCTCGTTGCATGTTTTCATTCGTTTAATGCGTTTCTCTCAAGTATATTTCCCCTTGAATGAAATATTAGATGGTTGATGATTCCTCGCGCACGAAGTACTCGTGTTTACGTATCTGGATAATTTATCGATCGTTTAATCAAACGAAAAGAATTTTTTGGCCACAATTTCTTAAGAATCTTATCGCGTGCAGACGATGTATCGTGTTTTGGAGCCACAAAAGGGATACAAAGAATCTTAGTAAGAGGCGAAAGATTCTGAATCTTGTCGCGTAGATAGGAATCTGTTTGTCTGAGAATTTCTGGCATAAAATTCTTCTTGGCGCAACCACGTCTTCGAGATTTCGATTCTCCTCGTGGATGATTCTCAGGTTGGTTGCTCTTTTCTTCGATATCTCCGACTTTATTTCCGTTTGTGCACGTTTCTCTTCCAAGTCTCGTTATTTTGAAGAAAATATAGATACGACAATATCCTGGGATCAATATCGTGAAAGTCTACCAAAATTTTAAATTCTCTCGCTGCAAGTACATACTAGTATGTAGATCCTGAAAATTCGAGGACGTTACAAAAATTTTCCTTCTTATGCATATCGTCGTAACTTGGTAGCGGCTTCGTACAAAAGCTCTTCTTCTAGTAACCTAACGTTTAGTAAGCGCACGCTGCCTTTTTCTCACCTGGAAATTTTCCAAATTGGTCGACCTGTCGCTGCGACATATTCATATCTGCCGGTTAAACCAACTCAGGCGAAAGGAAAATAACATACGGTGGACTTTGGGGAACGCGTCGAAATTCTCCGACAAATTTAATTGCGCCGATAAAAAGATAAAAGAGCCGAGGAAAAATTCACGCATCAGTCGAAATGACGAAAATATTTTTGACGTCAGGCACCAGGGATGAAACCTTGTACATAGCTGTTCGCGAGAAAAATTCTTCTCGAGTTCTCTCGTCGTATGTCGGCACGAATTACGTCGTTTGCAGGCTGACTTTTTTTACAGGACTTTCTTCTGAATAAATAGTGCGCCGCTACGGCTAGATGATCTTCAGGCACTCTGGGACAGCAGACTTTACAGCGACCGGTCTATGAAGTTTTTGCATGCCACTGTTACAAGTTGGTAGCACCGCTTTTTGCCACGGTTCCTCGTTAAAATTTAAACGCTCGAACCGTCGAAATAAACGTCGCTATTCCTCGAGCGGCTCTAAACGCCGCGCGATAGCACTGCCTCAAGCATCATCGAATTTGGATTGCTTCGTGCCTGAGAAAATAGAATTTTTAACGATGCAATCGAATACTTTGAAAAAGTTGATATGAATAAACTTTGTTGAAACGTTAGCAACATTTAAAAGATGAATTTTAACTGTTCAATCAGTATCAATGCGATAGCCACACAATACATGAATCTACTTGAATAATCTCACGAAAGAGTAACTAGTTTTACACACATACGCAATAAAATTAATTTTAAACGCTCTCTAAGTTGCATCAAGATTACATGATCCGTCCTGAAGATATCTAAAACAGCTGGTCAGGCATCGCACCAACAGTAGGGGCTACTGTTCGCTCGTAAAACCTCTTTTCTCGCGAGGGAGAGAAATAGAAATTAAACGAGGAAATTAAGGAGGGCGAAACGAATAGGGGCGAGTTTAAAGAGCAATGGTATCCCTCGATTTTCTTCGTGCCATAAAGACGACGCATTTTAGGTTAAAAAGCCCCCTATTAGTTGGCGGTAATTTTGATAATAGCTACCTTCACCGTGAACCTTCGAAAATCGTTTCTGACGCGATCTACGTTTCAATTTCTATTGAAATTAAACTCGTTAAAAATTCCATTTTATATGCAACGAATGGTGCCCGGTGAAAATTAAAAGAAGTTCAAGTAATTCGTAGCCAAAGGCACAAGTTCCATCGGAACCAACCGAAATGTTCAGCGTTCCCGTCTCAAAACGAATAATTATCGTGCTCCATGCTTAATGGATGCACTGTGCGAAACAATGCCACGGAGGAGAGTATCGATCGATCCACGCAGCATTTCCTCGTCTGATTGAATATTTTCTATTGGAGGAGAGTAATTAACGCCTGCGGCTGGCCAAATGGAGTATTCAGGCTAACGGGAAAAAACGGTTCTTTTAGGATTATCGAGGAATCCTAGTGAATAATTCGCGCCTTTTCAAGGCCATCTGTCGTGGGTTTGGTTACTGTTAGAGACGTTAAGTATTGTCTAGATCGATCTTTTTCCTTTTTTATTAATGCGCACCTTCGTTCCGTAGGACACTTAAAGAAAAATGAGATACATCTAAAGAATTATTCAGGAAAGTAAAGAATTATTGTTCAAGGCTTTCAATTGTTGGTGTATTTGCATTCAGAAATCCATTTAATATTGTAATGAAACTATTATCAATTTTGTGTAATAGAATTAAACTCATTTACATATGCGCATCTCTATATCGACGGCGACTGTTAATCATTGCTTTAATCAATTTTGATATTCGATTATTATTAGATTTCCCATTACATTTATTATTTGATCGGGAATACTATTTAAAGTATCCTGTTTAATATAGCACTTTTTCTTTGGCATTTAGATCAGGGGTTATAAGAGTCAACACACAATTGTTTATTCATTATTTTTCCTGTCACCTTCTACGTTTACTTTTACATTTATTATAAAATTAATTGTTACATATAGATTTCACAAAATTTTTCCTAAATATTTCAGATTTTAATCTTAGATGAATATAAAATTCTAACTGATTAATCATTTTGCTGATACTCTGTATTAATCATATTTTATAAGGTTCACAGTTATCACATGAATATCAGTAGGTGTTCTAATACTATTCACGAATAAAGATATATATGTAAATGTACAATTTGTCGGAATGTATCGGTATAGATACGTGTAATTTTTATGCAGACAATACACATAATTGTAACCGAAACCCACAGTATACTTTGTTTAGATGAAGACTTCGCATTCTCCAGAAAATTGCCGCAGTGATCGTTTTCGTTGAAAAATCTCGTTTTCAGTCTCTAGTGCTCCTCGTTCGTGCTCGTTTCTCTGAACTAAATTCGAATCACCAGGTCAATGTTCATTGAACGTTTCCGGTAATCCTATCAGTTGGAGCTTGCGCTCGGAACGTATTAGCCAGTTAATTCGATTCGAGCCGCTTGTTTTACTGTAAAATAAGGTTGAAGCTTGGACTAAAAGAATCTTCAAAGATCAAGAGGAAAAAGTACTTGGTTTTCGGTTCGTTTTATTTTGTGAAAGATCCAAGTGATTCGAATCGATCCGTAAAATTTTTAGTTACGTCTGACTAATTGAAGGATGAAGTCAAGGGCGTTAATTGAAGACCAATCATTGTAAAGCAGAAGGACATCGAGTGATTAGGGTCATTAGCAGTTGAAGTAGTTTCATAGATGTTTCACAGCAGTTCCATCCGCGATCCACTTCATTTCTATGTGTAGAGATAACAGAATGGTGTCGAGGGTAATCTAATTATTGGCTAGAGGTTCAGACCGCGGTTCGTTTGGAAGTTGAGGAGATTCTTCTGTCTGATCAGAATCCAGATCTATAGAAATTCTTTCCTCTATTTCCCCACGCGCGGTTTAACAATTATTCGTGAAATTCATTCGCAAATATAATTAATTTATGAACAAACCAGTGCGAAAATTTTTAGTAAAATTGGATTATTTTTTTACCGTTGGATCATTCATATCCGCGACAGTTTAAGACAAATTAGCTTGTATTATTTTACTTTGTATTTTTATATCTCGAGTGCCAAATATTATCGGTGACGTTTGTCGCATAAAATATAGAATACAAACTAAAGTAATAAAATAATACTGCAACGAGGTCAATTGGAGACTAACGGAAAAAAGGAAAGAAAATCTCATACATTCAGGACACGAATTTTCTTAACGTTAATTTTTCATATCTTATAAAATAGTACGATATCCCATAATACATGAAAAGATAAAATTCGGGGGTGAAGAAGAGAATTTCAAATTTATCTCAGCCGCCATAAAACTTTTGTTAAACGTCATTTTTTATTCGCAATTGTCAGATATCCTATTCGGGGCCCGAAAAAGAAAACTTGATAAAATATCGGCAAATTCAGCGGAATATTTATGAGAAGTTGATATAACACAGTAGCTAGTCAGCGAACGAAAACTCTCATTTTATCCGGCCTGCGAAGTTCATCCCTTATCGCGAAAGGCACGGGCGTGTAGTATCGTTGCAACGCGAATATCGAGCAACGTGTAACCTATGAAAAAACTTGAGAACATTCGAGAAACAAATTTCCTCTCACTCGCCTGACGAAACTTCCCTTTGTTTCTCTTGATTGGCTGAACGCCGACCCATTTCTAAATTCCGCCCCGTTATCGACACTCGCGCTTTATCGACGATCTTGCGAAGGGGAACATCCAGCTACTGGTAACTAGCAACGCGATATTCTTGATGGCGACTAAAGAGAACAAAAAGAATACAACAGAATAAGAGAGAGAGAGAGAGAGAGAGAGAGAGAGAGAGAGAGAGAGAGAGAGAGAGAGAGAGAGAGAGAGAGAGAGAGAGAGAGAAAGTAAAAAAAGCGTATGTGAGAGGGAAAAGTTTTGTATTCTCGTCTATATCGGCTATAACGTGTGTTCTGCGAGCTTGACGTAGTTAGAATTCTATATAACGCATCGCTCGCTCAACGATGCCCCTTTCACAATTCGCGTTTTAATCCACTGCACTGCGAGAATGTTTCTCAAAAAAGGACTCGTTTTGTCACCTCATTTGCCATAAATGAATTCTTTCGTTTACCAAAGGATTTTGTAGTTAAAATGCTTATCAATATCTATCTTGATATTCAATTGTCGATGTTCCGATCAATCACTCGGTAATTCCATTAGCTTGTTTATTCGCATTGACTGTTACGAACATTATAATTAACATCCAATTACAATCAGATGAGCCACGGTGTCATTCGGGTATAATCACACTGTGACCTGATAATAAGCATCGCGAAACATTAATCAGTAAGTGCGTACACGCATGGCAATTCCTTTCGTTTGGAAAATCGCCTGGTAATTGCGGTGGAATTCGAATTATGCAGCACCTGACGATTAGTATTAATAGGATGATTCATTGGCGAACATTCTTATTGCCTTGAATGCTATTCCCTACGCTACGATTTTAAAAGCTACTTTCCATTTTCGAAACAAACGAGCTATCTTTTATAAATGTCAACACTTGTTTGAGAATGTGTTTCGCTATTTTTCAATAGAATACTGAAGGAGAGAGGAGAAGAATGAGATACGAAGAAAGTCGAAAGATAAAAGAAGAAGAAAAGGAAACGGGGAGCGAGGAGAGGTAGGACGAGAGATAGAAAAGTAGTAATGAGAATGGGAGATGTATGGAAAGGATAAAAAGATAAGAAAGGAGTGACGCAGGTAAAGAAAGAAAGAAAAATGATACTGGAGAGGTTTAGAAATATAGGAGAAGGGCATGGAACAGGAAGCACGAAAAAGAAAGAAGTGGAAATATAGATATATAAGATAGAATGGAACAGAGGTAAAAGGAAGAGAACGAAGGAAAGCGAAGGAAGAAAAGAAAAAGGGAAATAAGAGAATAGGAGAAGGTAGTCAAGTGAAAAATATGAGGAACGGTTAATTCTTTTTCATTTTTTATTGTTATTATTTTCTAACGACATCAATCATTCGGAACAATAGATATAATTTTTCTACCAATTTTCTACTAAACTAACAGGGAATCAATTCCTGCATGTAATCTTTTTTACATTTTATTGAAGACAATTAAGCTGCGAGGGATAAAATTTTCGATAATGAGAGGATATTCGCTAGTCGATTTTGAATGATCCACTTGACGAGACGAGCTCCAATTGCAAAATGAACTTACGCACGTTAATACAGGCCGCGTTGTTACGGAATCAGAGCCAATTATATGGGAACTCGATTATCGAACTTTCAGGGCCATTGATTGCAGTTAATTGTACGTTTTATTAGCGAGCACTTTGGGCTGTGTGCGTGTTGCTCATAAAAAGTGGCTTTTAGGCCGAGTAATTTGATACTTTCATCTCATAAAAGCCATAGGTACCGTTCATTTCGTCTGCGTTTTGGATCCAATAAATAACAACGTAATGGATCTCATTTGTCTGACTTACTGATATTATCTCTCTAAAGTAAATTTTTGAACATTACAAGTTAATGTTTGCAGTAAGCATTTTGTAATTTATACGCGTTTCCAGATTGCTTTCAAATACCAATCTAATCATCACAATCGTATTCCATTTCAATGTATTAATAAAATTTCAAAATGTTTTTATAAAGCACACATAGTATATACTTGAAATTGTTCTGCGATAAATAAACTGCGAATTTCTATGCAAATTTATATTTTTGAAAATATAGTTAAAAAAGTAGAACCTCGGTAGAAAATTGTTTCACCTATCAAATATTATAACGTAGAAAGCATTATACTTCACATAGTTTATATGAGCTTTGAAAATTTCAATCCCTTCTCGAAAATATCAAATGCAAATGATCATGGGATCTATGTTACATCAATATTCCAACGTTACGCAATTGGAACATTTTTTTCGCCGCTCTAATCACGAATTCCATGCCGTGCGACGAAGGGAATGGAAAAAAGACTATCTGCGAAAGGATAGCTGCACTTCATGGGCGAAACAAAGCCAGCATGTGTGATGATATAAGTTTTACGTTATCTGCAACGCGGCGGAATTTAGTGACCGGGATGTGGGATTTTTGAACGTGATTCGTGCTTAGCGCGAACAGACAAACGAACCGACAAATACAGGACGAGTGTATACACCGTGGCAAACTAGTTGGGTGCGCATGGAACATACGGCTGCACGGGAGGGTGTGTGGAAACGCGTAACGACGCCGCTGCATAATCGTATCTACACGTAGATATTGTTAGCACAACGCACGCAGCGGTACACAATGTGACACCCGTGAGTATAAATCATAGAGGTTGAAGGGTGAGAAAGGGAGCACGATGGTGTGTTTGTTATGATAGAAACTGGCGGCGTTGTGGGCGAATGCGAAAC
This sequence comes from Bombus affinis, assembly GCF_024516045.1. Taxonomy (NCBI): domain Eukaryota; kingdom Metazoa; phylum Arthropoda; class Insecta; order Hymenoptera; family Apidae; genus Bombus; species Bombus affinis. The sequence continues at coordinate 5,601,449 of NC_066355.1, read as the reverse complement.
AGGAGTCTGAACGAGAATTGGATGATTTGTCAGTATAATGTGATTGTGGAAATACGTCGAAAATCGCTATGTCTAATTACGGAGAATACATGTTCTTTCATATTCGTTTTTCTCTTTGCTTACGACGTCTTTTATATCATAAATTATGAGGAAATAGATGCAGTATTTTCGTGGTATTTTTTCTCATACCTTTTTTACATTGAGTTTCGTGTGGTTTTTACCTCACATTTTTATTCTATTTTATTGCAGATGAAAATTTCAGACTCGATTCAACGCGAAATTTTTTTAACATTTTAGTATTCTTATTTCTTGGATACGTATTGATCCAAAAGTCTCCTTTTTTCTGCTAGAGGTGATTCAGTGGAATTCAGTATCTTTTTACATGGTTTCATTATCTTATTTCATTTCGAATTTTATTTTATGAATTACATTTTTTGCGAGTTTCGAGAAACCGAGAGTCTCAGAAAGAAAAATGTGGGAGAATTTCTGGCAATATTGAGTGTTTAAATTTTATCTAGTAGTATATAAAGTTAATAATTATTTTATGAATCCTGCTGGATGGTTTAATTTGTTATAAAATCATTTCTAACTTTTTCACCAACAAATTATATCCATAAAATAACAAGCATCCCAAAAGTTATTTAATATTATTTAATAATGGTCTACACCCTTCTACTGTTAATTAAATATCTACATAGCTTCCACGATATTAGCCTGTAAGTTAATTAAATATCAAACTATTTACAACTTCTTATCGGTAAATTTTAATCTGCCGAATATTAAATACTTTCAACCCAACCGCTATATTTCCAATTTTATATACTTTGAGATACGAACTCATATGAAATTCACAAATTTATAGTTATTTATAAACTAGCTTTCTCTAAATCACAAAGCAGTAATAAATGGCTGTATAATTAGGCAAACCTGCACGCTTTTCGTGACTTAATTCCCTCGTATTGTAGAGCACATTTGGAAGGATAAATCACAGGGGTGGCGAAGGAGCAAGGATATTATTGTGACAGTAGTCGGATGTCAGATAGTGGAAACGTAGGAAACGCGCACGAGCGAACTCGAACTTGCCCGTTAGGGAAAGGGTGTGGGTAACACACGTACACAGGTCATTCTACGTGAGTGTAAACGAAGCCAAGCTCGAGAGAAAGAACCGACAGAAAGGGGTGGGAAGAAGATTTATGCGATTGAATCGGTACACGGCTACAAATCAGTTATCGTCCAAATAACTCTTCCTCCTAGGTGGAAGTCTCTACTCTCCGAAGAAAAAGCACGACTTCTTGCGCTAGTTTTCAATGAAGACTTATAAAAAACAATCCTTGAAAACTGCTGACAGCTATTATTTTGACCTACATACTTAGCAAATAAAATACTGCAAGATTTTTAAGAATATAGCACAAGTCAAAAAACATTCCTATTGACACGTGGACATTTGATTTATTCTGATAAATGCAAAAAATGGCACTGTGCCCTGATACAAAATTCAATTTAATTTATTTTCAATAAAAGAATTTACAGATTTAGCTTATCATTGTATGCTCATTTCTTTACGATTACGTCAATATAAAATCAAGGGAAAAATTAATTTAACAAAATGAGAATTAAATATCTTATTTTCTGCTTGACAGTACAAACATTTTCCTCGTAATTTTAATCCATAATAATATTCTTTCTGTTATTCGAGATCCTTGTCGAACGATATAATTCAGACGTTGTTTAATTAATAATACCCGCGGCAAACAATGGTGCTGGAAACCCAAGTGCTCGTACAACAGTCGTGTGACGAAGCATAATGTCGTTCATTAAATTCGATATCAGAGGAAAGTTGGAATTAATTATGCGTCAAACAATAACGAGGTATACCAGACTCCAACGTGGATTGACGCGACATCGAGTGGATCAATCGTCGTATTTATTTAAAGCGCTTGTAAAAATATAGGAAACGTTGGAAACGTTATGGTGAAACGTTTGATCTTCGTAACCTGATGTTATCATTGCGCCGTGAATAGTCGAGGAAATTTTGATTTGCCGAAAAGTCGATGTTGTAGCGGTTCCTGTTCAACGCAAAAGCTTAATGCTAGTACTTTGCTTTGGTGCTCCTCTGTGGAAGTTTGCTTTAGGAGTTAAGGGTAACGCTGCATATAGATGTATGCACTCGATGAAACTTGACTAGGCCGATTTCTCTGGCGCGAGTCCCCTCTTATTTGTGTTTCGAATTTCTTCGCGGTTTTTCCACCTGCTTCTCCTCTGTGTCTTTACTCTCGAGCCTTACTTTCCTACGAGAGCTTCCGGTTTCCTTCCCTCTTATTTTATTCCACGAATCCCCTTGAAATTTCCTTTCTCTTCCACGTCTCGCTGTTCTTTGTTTCTCGCTGACGATATCTGGGCTTTAAAACAACTCGTGTTTACCACTTTTGCTCTCTTTATATTGTTAGAGTGGGAAAAGTTGTTAAAACACCAAGAGAGCGAGAAAGAGAATTTTGCGCGTAAATTCACGGATGGGAACGTTACCCAGGCGATTAACTCGAAAGAAGAGTGTAATTCGAACGGTTAACGTATTTATTTAATTTATTCCCTGCTAGCATCATCCTAACTTCCATTCGTATGCTATGAGATACCTAGTATTGCTGTAGCCTGATAGCTTTCTCGGTCATTTGCACAGTGAATTAGCTGAAACACAAATTACCATCATAAAGGGGATCATACTGTATGGGTATACATGTTTACATCTCATTTAGCATGATGCGAATCTCTGAATGAAATGACAATGTCGATACACGAACAAAGTTGCCGCATGCTATTAATTCTCTATAGAAATTATTATTCACGTTCGAAGTTGAAAGCTCGAGTAATTAACGAAAATAGAGAATGTCTTAAATTAAATTTCTAATCGTTCATTCTCTTATAAAGTAATTCAATTTTTCTTTCCGTTGCGATAATTTCTACATGAGTGACCGTGGTGATAGCAGACGTGAATTTTATCAAATGGCATGAATGAATAGCAAATTAATGGCTGAAAGTAGTACATACAATTTTTTTATGGATTTAGCCAAGTAATTCAGATTATCCATTAATACTTTGTAATACCTCAGTAGAAATATTTACTAGACACATGTATTATTTAAGTATGACTACTTCTATTAATGTTAGAAGCCTTTTCATCAGCTTACACAGTCCTTCTTAATTTGATTCGTGATTAAAAAGACAAAAGATAAATTTACAAGGATTTCTAATTACAAATGTCAGTCTTACCATTGCATATTAATTTCTAACAACGAATTAAAAATATTCCGCTATACATATTCAGGACAATTATAAATAGCCACATCGTTCAATTTATCGTTTCAGTTAATCGTGCAATTAAATAACATCTTGTCGATCAAAATAAACGTATCCGCGTACTTCCGAGTGACAGTATCTATTTCAAACTGAAATTCTGTGAATCGAATCAGCAAATTACATCTCGAATCTTATATCCAAGTTATAGATATAATTCCTATCTACAAACTCAAATACATTTTTAATACTTGGAAGATATATTTGATTCAGTCTTCTTTGTATCGAAGAGCGCCGGCCGTTTAACCGCTAAATAAAGCAACCAGAACAGAACCAGAATAGCATCGAATCGTTTCACTAGCAGACTTTGATAATACGCATCACAAGAGAGAGAGAGAGAGAGAGGCAGAGAGAAAGAATAGAGATTCAGTCTATATGGTGTGCCCGCGATTCCAATTTAACCTTCGACCGTGACAATTTCGGGGATGGATGAACGCGATCGTAAATGGGGGAGGTGATGGGACCGGCACAGTTTCATCTTTGGCACAAACGAATTCGTTGGGTCGGCGGAAAGAATTGAAAGCGTCGATGCGGCTACAAATACTAAGGAATTAATACCATGCGACAAAATGGAGCAACATTGACATGAGATATGAGTTATTTCCGGCCCGTTGATGAGAAGCTTGCGTGGTCCTTTTTTATTTTATTTTTCCTTTCTCTTTCCAGCGTTGTCACCATTTACCGAGACACAATGGAGGCAACGGTTGCGTGTATTGTGTCCTTTATACATATATATATATTACTTCGTAGATACGTGGAAAATTTGCTGGTAAATTTGCCAACGGTGTAACACGAATTATATTTTATTCTGGCGGTGTGCGCCGGTTGAAATTTAGTGACAAATCGAGAAATGAGATTAATGCCACAGAAGTAGCTATCGAAAACTATTTTCGAGTTGTTGCAAATTAAAATGTTCTTTATCGTACTAAATCCTCCAAAATCTTCGTCAATCATTCAATCTCATTTATTCCTAAAATTCAATGCGGAAGTATTAAATAAGCGACAGGAGGTTGGTTTGATTATTGACAATTTTCTAATGATTGATTCAACTTCAAATTGGATTATCAAATTACCTCCTATCAAAATATTCCGATTAATACGTTCCAGTTTCTAATTATACATTTCGAAAGCATCGATATACGCACATACACATGTATATTAAATCTTTCTTAGAACCGTTTGTTATGTTTCGTCAAAGGAACTTTGCCCATTAGAGCCTATCTTGGAGGAGTGTTTGAGAAGTTTCGGCTAGCACGAACCAGCTCGCAGATTGCACGATCTCTCGCAGACGGAAGTCGTTCAATTTATCGCCTGGCACAGGCACGATGGGCTAACAATGTTCTCGGACGACGTAACACCGGCAACGAGCGGGTATCTCGGAAACAACGTGTCGCGACCTCGTGTTATCTGAAACTCTCTTTGTACTTCAGATCGGAACAATACGGATGGATGGGCACAGAAGTAAGAAAGCAGCGAATAACGATGAATATTCGAGGATGTAAGATGGTGACGCGCCACTAGGGAATTTACGATTCAGGGATATAAACTGAAACGAGCTCCATTGTTCCGATGGTGTGTTTCCTTCGGCGCCAAATGCTATAACCCGATCGATCTGTGATATTTCGTCGTCCCATTGGAGCGAGAATGGTAAATGAATGTATTGTCGGACACGTGAGTTAATCGAAATACCAGAGAGAATTTTATTTCGGCCCGTCCAATGAGTTTTCCTGAAAAAATGGGGCGATTACATGTTTGTCTTTATGTCTGCTATAACACGCGTATATTAAATTTCGCACAATTTTCGATGTCTCGATATTTGAATTTAAATCTGATATTTTATTGTCATATGGAAATTGCGTTCACAGAGATAAATGGAGTTTCTCTGTCGAAATATTTCACGCACTCGTGCTAAATTGCGATACTGTCGATAAAATTAAGGACAAACGAGTTCAGTTTAGGCAGATTAGCATGAATCGTGATGGACAATGGAGGTCTGTGGTAAAGCTGTTTGACAACGATGCTTCGCAGCATTTATACCCGAACCACATCGAACTGCCAGAGACATTCTCCTTAGGAATGTTCAAACGAGAGATTCATTGTGTTCGCCACAATGGGCAACCACTCCTGCACCATTATATCGCATCCCTTCTCCCTGGTAGGATCGGCACGTTTATTAAGGGCGTACAAGAAACGACGAACACTGTGCCTGACTGCTTTCGAAACAGACACAAAAGAATTTAAGAATATCTCTAGCCTCTAGTATGAAGATCATTCTTTTCGACGATTGCATTTATTTATTAATGGGATATTAATGATGTTGCGTTAACGCTACATTTCATAGTATTATATTTTGTAGTCAATTTATATTTATATCGAACTGGATTTTCTAGTACTGTGATTATGAAAGGGGATTCTGAGGAGTTGCTCGATATCTTTTCACCGCTATTTCCTCTTCTGTCTAAATCCTATGATTTTATGAAATTTAAAGAAACTAAGTTGTCTCCGATATACTATAATAAGCTGCATTTTTTAAAATCATAGTAAATTCTTTTACATTTTCAATTTATATGTTATAATATGCAGTTGGCTTCTATCGAATTGATTGTCGCAGTTTAATTCGTTTATTATTAAATTTAAAGAATCGTATCTCTTAACAGAATCAAAAAGTTTGAGAACTGTTGGAAGAGAAGTTTGAAAAAATCTCTTATTTAAGCTAGAAGAAAACCGTATCATCGTGGATGAGAAAATTACTAATAGCGAATAGTAATACGAACTAGAAATACTAATTATAGTAATGGCGAGGAAGCTATGAATAAGTCAACAGCATAACCGTAGAACGATATAGAGATTATGCCGCAAATTGGTTGGTGTTTTATGAGCGTATCTTCGACGGAATTCTACTTGCTAAATAGGAAGGTTTCCTGTATCGAGATCGAAGGAAAATCCAAATGGAACGACGTGGTCGGTTGCCTAATCCGCCGATACATCAGAGTTACGCTGGCACCAATGGTGCCATTGCTTCAAATTCGTATCCAACCATTGTCGCGTAGGTGTGGAGGAACGAGGCTGTGTACATCGGGAACGGCCACATTCAGGGGGTTACGAAGTTCTAAGCAGCTTAAGCTCGGTTGGCTGTACGACAAGCTGAAGGAAAACATCGAGCTGCAAGCGTGAAAACTGATTCACTGCTGTTCCAAAGAAATTACGTGGCGAATTTTTCAGATAAATCTTTCTAATCTTGTTCGTTGCTATTGCAATCTTTGACTCACGACTTTGTATTATAATTATTATGAAATCGTAGAAGTTCTCTAAGTAAGGATTGGTTGTAAGATGGTTCGTGAAATAATTTAGTCTATGAATTATGGGTGCATGTTCTAAATTATAATCCAATTTACATTACATTACCTCACATTATATCAGATATTACGTGATATTTAGTCGTGCTATATTAAATCTAGACAGTTGTGTCAGGAATCGTGACATGATATATAATATTATGCCAATTTATGACATGATCCGGATCATTGTATAAGGTAGAGTATAAAATTGGAATCACTTCGGTTACTCCGTAATGATTTCAGTGAAAAGAGCTTCAGACAAAAGTTGAATGGTTCCAAAGAAGGTATAATCTGATGTCATTACTTTTCTTTATAAGTGAACGTGAAATAATATAACGGTTGTCAAAAATTTTTGTCCGAAGCGAGGATTCCTTACGAACAAAGCGAACATTCTACAATGTTGTCAAAATACAATATTTTAAGGGGATAAAACTCCACAGCATATGTTTTAACTTACAAGACAATTTTACTAATTGTAAGTTGTTCTAGAAAAATACTTATTAACATGATTTAAGTAGAAAGTGTTTTAAAGTGAAATATTGTAAAGTTACTGTATACGAAGGTCAAATTGTTTCTTTAATGGAATCGTATATTTTTTAGTACGTAAATCAACTAATCGAAGCAGTTCCAATTACTTGCATTATCCCATACAAATAATTCTCGTAACTATACCAATGCGTCTGCAGGATTATAATATCGTTTATATCCGAGGAAATTCCAAGTAGCATACTACGAAGGAATTTAATCTCTTCATTCAGATTACAACCGAAGGCCGAAGAATACACGTTCCTCGTCTGCGTGATCCATTATTACTACTACTTATTCACGTGCACGTACATCCGCTGCTCTACGCGAAGTGAATACACCTTTTTACCGGCGTAGGAACAATAAACGCGAACCTTTGAGCGAGAACGTGTCGACTGGTGCCATTGAGAGAGTACCGGGTATCTTCCTTTTTTTTTTTTTTTTAAATGCAACCTCTCCATCTCGTCTAATTAGAATTCATCGGTAAATCGATGCCTCGTTTCAGAGCGGACTGACCTGATTTTCTAGTTCCACGTAATACGAAACACTCACTCTGTGAGTGATCCAACGCGAAGTAAATTCGTTACTCTTATGTTGGGATACTGTTGTGGTCGAGCCACGTGGAAAGCTGGAAGTGTTGGGAAATTTTCTGGAACGAAGTGTTCGGCCCGTAACACGGACTAAACTTTCTTGTCAGAACCAATTATCTGTGCACTTAAGCGTACTGTGGGCTTTCCACCGAGAGCTTTCGCGGCGTAAACTCGTAATACCAGCGATTTAAGCTGCGCCAGAATATCCAGACCGTGTCTCGATTCTACGTACTAATGTTTCAGAATAGAATATGCTGCATACCGCGCGTACGAACGATAGTAATCGCTAGCTTCCGCCGTGGTTCGTACGGTGAATCGTTCTTAATAAATCTCTAGATGGAAACGTTATACTCTGACATGTATCATACGCTGGATTACTGCTATTATTGAAGTGGACAGTTGGATTTTATGGGTGTTCAAAGGTTTGGAATTTTACGAGTTGATTTATGGCTGGATAAAGATTTTGATTTATTAATTTCGATTCCAATTCTTTTTGAAATAGATTTGCCTTCCTGTAATGAATATAATAGTATCATAACACGAATTATAAAACAAACTGAATGTGATTTCTAACAGAAAATATGTTGCAACAATTTTCGATGCGAATTTCGGTTCCAATTCTTTTTGAAATAGATTTGCCTTTCTGTAATGAATATAATAGTATCATGACACGAACTATAAAACAAACTGAAAGTGATTTCTAACGTAAAATATGTTGCAACAATTTTCGGTGCGATGTCAGAGTGATTATAATAATCCAGCAGTCGTTCTAAATGTATCTATAGGAGGTATCGTTTTATTAATTTCGAGAGACATAATTAATATATACATTAATTGCCGTGCTGCTTAATTGCCAGCATTAATCAATTACTTCAATTTTTATAAATCATTAAAATACCGAACAAATTGATTAAATTTTGAATACAGTAAAGTAACCAGATAATAAATAAATCGTAACATCTTTATTGCAATTTTTACACAGTGTATAGATTTTTATTACAAAAATTAAATATTATAATGCAACCGTACGATGTAACAGTAAAATGCTGTCTCGGTTTCAACAGCAGTCTCGATAAAACGATTAAAAGAATTCTCCAGACGAAGGTACGAATAAGAGAGCGTGAATTTCCGATAAAAGATTCGAAGCAGCCACTGTTCTCGAAGGTTATCCACCCCTCAGGATGCATCAAGCCCATTACATCTAGGCGTTGGGCCTCGTAGAAGACCCTTCAGTCAGCCTCGAAGCACGTCACTTCGGGGAAAACGAAACCACTCTCGAGACGCTCGAGGGCAGCCACGAGGGGACCTGCCGAGAGAGCTCGCTCGAAGGAAAAGGAAAAACGGGGAGAGAATACTTGGAACGTGAAACAAAAAAGATAAAACGATACACACAGACATTGTGTAAAGCCCCTACGTGACGACGTCAGCGTCATTGTTTCATTTTAACCGAATAAGAGGAAAAGAAGGGGCGAAGAAAAGTTTCTCTTTCGGTAGCTTGCTTGGGATGACAAACAGTCGAGGAAACAAAGTCGAAGACAAACGAGCATGACGTTTTCGTATTAGCTGTGTGCTGCAGTTGGTGTCGAGGTGTGTGGTTAATTAAGTCAACTGAAAACAGGGAAAAGGTTGGATAGGGAAAAAGAAAGAGAGAAAGAAATAAAAGAACCAGTGGAATGAATATGATTGCGGGGGTGTCGCGAGGTCTCGCGGTTATTGCCTCGGCCTGGAAAACTTGCTCGAGTTTATCCCTGTCTAGGAAGAAAAGTCTCCGAGGTTTTATCGTACCCGCCGCTTTGATTTATCCAGGCTGAATTGGCCGCCGCGCTGCTCCATTGTACGAAGAGATCGTATCTCGCGGAATTACAGCAGTCGCGGTGTTTATTTGAAAAAATAATACCCTCCGTGTTTCCTTGCCCCTTTATATCTCGCGGCGAAGATGGTAGAACATTAACTCGTCGTTTGAAAACAAGTATCTCCTTTTTCTCCATATAACTTTCCAGGTAGATGAAATGAATTAATTCAGCTGTATACGAGCGTCGTTCAGTAAGTACTACCCGTTGAGATATACAAAAGTTGAAGAATCGTTGGAATGTACTTATAGAAAGTTACCTAGTTTCATTCGTGTATTGACATGAGTTATGCAAAATTTTAAATATTTAATATTGTCGTTGTATCACACGTTTAAAATGACGATGCGATTTGAAAATCAATGATATTTCTGAAAATACTTTAATATCTTTCTTCCCTCTTATGACAATATCATAAATGGACGATTCGATAGATTATAGAAATTTATAGTTGAACATCAAATAGGTAATTAGATAATTTTGGGAGTCAATAATAAGTCAAAGGGGAGGATAATTGTGTCGCAACGATACAAAAAATTCACATACTTCATATAAATCTAAGCACTCGCAATTTTTTTGAACGAGATAGCACACTAGAAAACGTGTACACGCGTTTGAAAAACTGGATCCATTGAAAGGTATCTATGTTTTATCGAGTGTAACAAATGGAAACGAGTTTTCATCAGGATGGTGAACTCATTGGGCTATTGAGGCTAAGCCACTTGACGCGGAATGAACACGTGAAAACAGTGTTAATGCACATCCATTTCGCGTTATTGTCAGTGAGCGAAGTTCGCCAGCGAGACTCAGAGTCAGCGGACTCATAATGCAGTTTAATTGCATCGGGCATTTCGCGTGTACAGCGCGTTATCTAATGTTCCGTTCCCTGACCTACGAAGAGTATAAATGTCGCTGAGAAGCAGTTTCAGCCACACATAAATAATACAGAGCCATTACGTGGCCCAACACGAAATGGTAATTGGGTCTCGTGCTGATGCGTTCGATGCGATATAATCGATCGATTTATTCAAAATCATTTAAATTCAAAGCACACGAATAAATTATACATAATTCAAAGAAAGTCTACTCTATCGCATGATAAATCGTTACAATTACGACAATGAAATTGATGTATTAGTTAATTACCGTATTCGTAATAAAACCTTCAGAATTTGTAGCTTTTATTAATTAATTGCCTAATAAAACCTTCAAAATTTAAGCTCGGACTTAAATACCCAGAGCTCTAGGTTTATTAATCCAAGTGTCTGAACGTTCACATGCGTCTCTGTTGTCGAAAAGACTCTAGTAAGATATTCCTATATGTTATAACAAATTACTAGTTAATACTATCCGTATCTGCTGCGTGTTAATTTCTATTAGTTATTTAACAGCGTATTTATATCCTAAATTGTTTTACACGTCTATGAAATTGACCATTTTATGCGTACTCTAACAGTTTCCTCTGTGTTAAGTAGAAAATACTCTACCACGATAAACGAAGTTTTATGTCCTAGACAAGAGCCTGAAACCTCTAAAAGCGCAAGAACGACAGTCAGCGAAACTTAATCTTGTTAATATTCATAAGTACTGATTTATATTGAAATCTTCGAAGTGTCGTGTTTTAATCGGACTCTAGGGAAAGCTTTTAAATAAGCTTTTAAATAAGCTCTTTATGAAATTATTTATTGCCTTACTTTGCCTCATTTTCGAGTTAGGAATCTCTCTTCGCTTGAACTGTGAATCACGATAGGAGAAAATTGATCGACGACGTTTCAGAAACACAGTTAACACGTTTGCCATGTTAATCACAATAACAGTGTAGCAGAATGGAGCAATCTGTTCTATAAATTATGACCGAGGTCTTACGCGAAGGATATACGAAGTTTACAGCATCCCTTCATCGTAAGGACGCCACTAAAGGGTAGCAACTAAGCATGATGTCCTGACATAAGGGATCTGTTACATAATACAATACACAGTGTTCATAAAATTCAGATCCACCGGTTTCAATGTTTCCATCCTTTTCTGTCGTAGTTTAATCACCGATAAAGATACAATAATTTGCCAAACGATCTATGATTTTCATTTCTATGTTTCGTTCGAGTGAGTCGAAGTTTAATTAGGCTGAAAGTTTCAAAGGGATTGGAAGTAGTATTCATTTTTAAACCTACCGTTGATTGATGTTAATTAAATCGAAGCAAACCCGTTAAAACATTCATCCACGTAATGAATATACGCCGGTTGACGAAGGGTTCGTTTAATTAATCACGTTCCACGTGATTAGTCATTTATTGTATACGATCGAAATTCGAGAGACTAAACGTATTTCGATACTAGGTTGTGTTATAGGGGAACTGATATTTATGAAACAGAGTACTAATAGTCAGAAAACGTAGCCATCCAGCTCAGAAAACAGGAAATTCCCGCTGTCTGTGATAAATTATTCGGCAACGTGCGCCAGGCTATAATACTTGCCAGTTCCTTTATGGAATCACCAACTGAAAGAAGATTAAAGACGGCGTGAAACGTCGTTATCGTAGACTTCCTTAAGTTAGTTCTTCATAAATAGATTTCCGACGCGGCGTTCTGAAATCTTCCTCAGTTTATCGAAGTCTGCTCAGAATCGTTTACCCTCTTAACATATTACAGCTATTTTACTACTATATTCAGTCACGCAGTTATTTTATTGCATTAAGTATTACCAAGTTACTTATGGTCTGTTAATATTTAAAGATCATTGTCATATTAGGTACTTGTTTTTAGAGAAATACTTATAATTCTCTTTTATTCGTAATCTTAAAAGATTGCCATACTTGTTCTTATTAAGCAACTGTGATAATGAAGCATCAAGTTGTAACTTTTAAAAAATTAAAAACCCACATGAAAGATAAAATATTATATATATATATATCATTTTAAAGCTGAATATCTTCTCTTTCATGTAGGGTTTGAATTTTTTGTTGTAAGAATTTTCTAAGTATTTTTATTTTTGTAAATGTAGTACTTTAATTTATATTAGTAAATGCAGTAATATATATATATATATATATATATATATATATATATATATACATATTACTACAACGAAATTGTATATTTCATATATTGTAACCTGACATTTGTGCGATTGCAAACCATTAACCGATTCTAATCAGAATGTGTGCCATTAATCTGGACATATAATTTTCCCCTTAAGAGTGCTAATCTTCTATGTAAACTTTAATATGGGACCTTTTTATCAACCGCTGTTTCGTTTCCGTGAAATTTCATTTGCATTCGGATATCCGAAGGTCGTTCCGCAAACTTACGCAAGCCACGAAAATGACCGGGTCGTCCGGCACACCGAAATAGCGAATGGTGGTCACAGCAAAAGAGTCGGATGTGCGAGGGTAGGATTGAAAGAGAAAGCAACAGAGCAGAGAAAAATGTTAAGGGCGCAACGCCTGGAAAAGGTTATGAGATCGTTCCACTGTACTGTCTGCTTTATATTCTCGTCTGCATTCCTGGTTATGAAGTCGTTTTTTCCCCCGTGGAAAACGTCTTCCAGATGTGTACGTAGCTGAGGAGCATGCAGATAGACGCGCAACGGTAGCTTCGTAAGCGGTAGCGGGAAAAGACACGCAGGAGACTGAAAACCAGAAGAACAAATCGAGTACTCGAAGAGAAACGGAAAGATAGAAGTCGAAAATATATATACAAATATAACACAGTGTACGGGGATGAGCAAAGATAGAGAGAAGAATAGCTGGAGATATAGTGGTTGATAAAAATAGAAAAACGCGGTAAAGGAAAGAATTGCATTGGAAAGGCAATTCGCGTACAACCGCGAGTTCCTCCTTACCGCATACGTCTCTTGTAATCAGATCTTTCAACTGGGGAAATGAAGAATGAAAAATGAGAGAAATGGTTATGAATAAGGAAGGTTCATTCGACCCGAACAAAAGGTTCCCTTTGAATCTGATTTCACATGATTTTCAAGTAAATGAGAAGATGATATAATACTTCCCATGGAAGTTATTCGATTATCTTGAAAGTTGATTATTCGGCGAAATAGAGCCGCGATTGATCTGATAACGGAGAATTACGTGCATGGAATTATAGAGGGACAGAAACGAATGCATGATACGACCATGAGTCTGGATATTGCGTGTTCGTTGTACCCTGGGAGTGATAACGGAGATAGTGTCACTCGTCTAGCTAATTACTAGTCACCAACTATATGACTCCTGGGAGTTGGCTCGCGAGTGTAGGATGTAGGTGTATGTAGGGAACTGGGCTGGACGGTGCACTAAAGCTGGGATCTTGATCCTTACATAATACACGAATAAAGGTTCATATGTGCGGATCGCTTGTCTTCGTCACGATGTTCCTATGCTTCCGTGGATCACCTTGACACTTGTTTCGAGAAACCCTTTAGAAATTGAGTATATTATCATTATGATATGCTGTGATGTTCCATTTATTGTAGTAATATATATTTATATTGTTATAATTGTAACGTAATTTTCATTTAACACTGTTATTTTGAGAAAAGTAAGGTCGGTCGGAGTAGAAAAAATAGAGTGCATAGCGTTCGAAGTTCACATAGAAACTACAGATAACCCGAAAACCGCAGACCAATAACTTCAATATAGTAGGCACATGAAAGTATCATCGCTTGCGTGATATCGGAAATAACGGCAACCTCGTTCGCGCCCGGAGAAGCGTTTTTCAGCGTTATTTCACTCGACTCTCTTTCACCATCCCCTTCGCTATTCCTCTTCTATGGATGGAAATTTCACGTGGACTTATCAAATGGACCGGGGAACGAGTCTCTCCAATCACCATAATTAGAATACATATGGGAAAAGAAAACGAACGTTTGGACCTTCAAACATCTACACTAAAAACACTTTTAATTAAATTTATTTCCAAAGGAATTCGATACATTTCGAAGCATCAATTTCATTAACAATACGAATTATCAAATCCTTTATTTAATCAGGAAATACAGATACAGAAAATCAGATTTATACTTAAATTTAAATTACAACAACAATCAACAATGGAATCCAGAAACGTCGAACGATATTAATTAGCAGCGATTGATTTCAAGGAATTTCTGTGCGAAGCCGCAATACTTTTCGGTTCGATTGGGGTGAAAGGTTCTCTCGTTTTCCACCTCTCCGCGTGATATTGGCGATCGGTGAAGTGGTGTGGTTACACGCTAGCCGAACACGGACACACAACTTTTCCATGTGCTCCTGCACAGTTTTCACGCTTCGCTGACCGCAATTTTTCTTCTCTTGGTTTGCTGGGTGACACTATTTCAACGATTGGTTACACCAGCACGCGGGTTGGACAGTTCACAGCAAGGAAACTCTACTAGTAGCTGCGAAACTTTCGCCGAAGAGAAGATGACGATTGATTTCTGGCTGAAAACGGCTTCCAGACACCAATTATCAGATCCCTGATGCCGCTGGTATGACCATGACTGGCCAACCGGTGACCACTCGAGCGATAACCGAAACTCCTATCAGGATTTTCTCGATGTTCTCTCGCGAGTTTCCATCGCGAATTTCCATTGTGAATTAGCGGGTATGCAGATAGCTGCGCCATTATCTGGCGAGAACAGCACCTGGAGCCCGTCTTTTCGAGCTGCTCGACGAGCAAAGAGCTAAGTAACGGAGAACCTACGATAACGAAACGAAATTGTTCCATTAATTATTCTCCCGAGGATTTTCGACTAAATTCATTTCGTTGTCAGCTTTCGAGCCTCGAGCAAGACTATTGTATATCCCCTTCGTTTGTTGTAACGTTGAGGATTTCGAATTTTGCTAAATGCTTTTGCTAATGATTAAAGTTTTTAGAAGGACGAAGGGGATTCAGGTGAATAGTAAAGAGGATAAAGAAACGGACAAAAGCACAGTCGAACGAAGTGATGGAGCGGAAATTAAGAAAGGGCTGAGCATTCCCTATCCTGTAACCAGTCGACTAACGGGAACCGGGAAACGAACGTTAAGAGATAAAAGTAACGGAATTTACGAGCAATCTCGTTTTCGGAACAGTATTTATGGATACTTACTCTACGCGTTCTTCCTCGTTTCGATGGAATATTAGTCAGGTTAATACCTTTCGTAGGAGATTTTCAAAGATTTTTGGAATATCATGTTGTTAGATTATAGTTTTCGTTGTTCAAATTTTCTAAACTTTTTTTTATCATAAATACTTTTATTTTCGTAAATGTACCATTTTATGTCATTTCCAAGCTGGCGGTTTCCTCTTTCATAACCGAGTTTCTTTTTTAACATTTACATATAAATAACGCTGTTCAAAATCCATTTATGAATGTTTAAAAGTTCGATATTTCGCATATTACAATGTAATATATCGAACATGAAAAAATTTCTCAAAAGTGGGATGCTAAAAACCAATAATAAAAGGTTACAATTTGGAATACGAAATTTAATATTTGCAACAATTTATCGAGTCAAACGACAAAGAGGAATATTAAATTTTAAAGAACACAGAAAATCGAACGAGAGGAGGGGGGAACTATCGAAATAAATATCATATCTCGGTGGCAATTCCGTTTCCCGGTAAACATTTCGAATCGTTTGATTGATTAAAACGGTTGCGTATTAAACGAATTAAAACGATAAAACATGCTTTAACGGAACACGGCGGAAAGATAAAAGTTATGGGACACGGGAATTTTACGATTTCAGTTTGTAGCCGACATTTTACATAAGCCGCGCACACTCGTATCTCCTATTTGCTCTTGCGTGGTTTGCGGTGCATACATCTCGCCACATGCGCCCGCGCCAATAGGTACACATGCACACAGCCACCAGCCTCATATTATGCAGCCCCGGGATAGCATTATGCATTTGTCGCATGTGTGCTTTGTTCTAAATTCATGATAGAATCTTTAATTGACCAAGAGGAAAGATTAAACAATGTTAAAAAATTTAGAAATTAATACAGTGACTTACGGAAGTATTTGAATTCTCATCATAGAAATATTTTATAATGTTAGCATCTTTGATCGAATTAAGAAGGGTGCTAAACACGATGGATAGCGTTAAAAATTTATAAATTTATACAGTGACTCAAGATAGTGTTCGAGCACTTACCAGAGAAAATTTTATTAACGCTGTAATGAGACATGCATAACTATGGACGTGGTTATATTGGTAAGTTATGAGATATTTGCTGCAGGCTAAAAAGTAAGCCAAGAGAAGATATTTGAAACTTAACAGTAGAATAAGCATGGGAAATGGTTGTCTGGGAATAGGATGGATATAGATATTCGAGGTTTGGGAATGAAGCAATCTAGGAACCGAATAAAACCTGTATTCTTGGGATCAAGGGATCGAAAAGTATTCGCCTGAGATTTGGTATCAGTGAATATAAAAACTCTCGTCTTGCTTTAAAACAATTACTTTATCTTTATTTTTTGAAATTGCATATCGGTTCGACATCGCAGCTATTGATCGTCATACTTTGTTAAAAACAATATTACATTATAGTAGCATTATAATTGGAGTCACGTTGCACAACCGTAATGGATAATAGGGAAGCAATGGCCGGAGATATGGAATAAATCCCTTAAACATATTGTTCTGCTATGTTTCAGATTCGTAGAACGTTAGGTATCAGAACGATGTGAGAGGAATATATGGGTGAACACCAAACGGGCAAGGAAGATTCGACGAAATCACGAACACGTGGCGGGACGTGAAGCGGGGTGAGCTTTCTTATAAATTTTATATAAATAATTTGTTGAAAATGTAGTTCATTGACTTTTATTTTAATAAAAAATTACTCTGTTTCATTATAATTCTCCTTCGTTCCCCACATAATTTACTCACATAATGATTGATTACATAATTAGACGAATAGACGTCTGATAGAAAAATTGTATCGCTCCTCGAGGAAGAAAAATGAAAATCAAACATGGTAATTGTCTTCTTGGTTAATCTTTGAGAGCTTAAAAGATATAAAATGTAACGTTCACATTCTGCCAACGTACATCTTAGACAGTACATTGGGCAGCTTCGTGGCATGTCCGCGAAAAAAAATTGGATTCTGAAACGAAAGTTGGCCGGCGGCTCAGTTGTGGAAGCTCGAGAGACTGGAGATAAACGATCTGGTATTCGGATAAATAAAATTCCCCCTGCTATTTCGCCGAGGCTGGAATTTTCTCGTTCGAGCTGACCGCGTGCGTGTATCGTTGAATTTCGGCTCACGTATCTTAACAAAGTAACCCTGTGGATTCTGGATGAAGAATAGAAACCATAGCAACCGAAAAAAAATGTTTGACGAATAATTGTTCCCGAAAGATCAAACTGTTGCAAGAACCAAAAGAAATAGGACCAATATTCGACCGTCTGTATATAAAAGGACGAAAAAAAACAAAGGAAAACAAGATAGAGTTGCCCCGATTATTCGTGAAATTCGTTACGTTTGGAACGACGGAAACGGTCGCGTGGTATGTGGAATCTGTTTGTTGTGCAGAATGTGAATAATTTGTACAGTGAGTTGTATCCTGGGATTCCTGGCTAACCGATGCGTCCTGCCTCACATTCGAATCTACCAGGCAATAAATTTTCAAAATAATTCGATACCTCTTTCTTTTTCTTCGACCAAATTCCCTGGAATTGAAGGGCGGATAGGAAATCTGAAACAAATATTAAGCAATGGTAAAACAAATCTTCTTTGTCAGAGAAACGAGAGATACGACTAAACAGAGAGGAAAACGAAGATCGACAGAGCCGAGGAAAGGGGAAGAAAGTTCGAAAATGATCGGTGGAAGGAAAGCATTTTTCTCCCCCTTGTGATTCAATTTTGTCGGGTTCCAGACACAGGAAAGGGGGAAACCGTGCGGCGCGACAATGCACGCGAGCTGAAATACAATTCGGAATTCTTTCGTGAGTCAGCCGGTGAAAGGCGCAATTTTATCTGGAATTGTGGCTCGTGAATTTGCTTTCAAAGTATCCGCAAACTCGTCGACAGAGAGGCGACAGAGCGAACGATCGTGCAAGATTAGAGCTGCCGTGGCTCGGAAAAAGCGGTCTCTTCGATCTGGCCGGCACAAAAGGATCCAGAGACGAAGAGAAAGAGAAAGGGAGAGGCGGTGGAAGGAATCGAGAAGGAAGGAGGAAGAAGATGGTAAGGACTATTGGAAAATAGGAAGAGACAAAGAGGATGATTCGGTAGCTGCCGCCACCGCCACCGATTTTCAATGCTTGAAGCTCCTTGCCTTTCGACAATCGTCAAAGGATGAAAATTGAACCGCAGGAAACTGTACTATACGCCGAGATTGTGAAAAGTTCCGGCCGCACCGTTCGTAGAGTTTTTTCGCCATGAAAGGGAAGAATTTTCGTGAGAGAAAATCGGAGGAATGAAAGAGCCGATATTGATTTTCGAAAAAATTGTCAACGTTGAAATGACATTCTAAACCGTGGAAAATAAGTGGAGTTCAGTGGAACAGGTATTGAATTAAATTTAAACCTTAGAATCTGACTTTTTCTAATTTATCATTGAATGTTTATAAAACAACGTAATGTGAATATCTTGTTTCGGTTTAATGAACTGAACGATACTAGGATATACTTTTGAAAGATTCTGTTCATGGTATAATGCCAATACAAATGATCTAAAGTACGATGAGGAAGGTTTTCGTTCTCTGATAGGTGATTGACGTAATAAAAACTACTTTAGGGTATCCTGAGTAACTTTCTTCTTCAGGGAGAATAATCAATTTCATAAATTCTAATTCGACCAACCAGAACATTCACAAGCGCGGCTATACAATTTTCATCTAGAACTACGAGAGATTTTCAGCGATTGAACGAAAGATGCGAAAAGGAACGAATCCTGACACGGCTAGTAGGCACCTGATGTTTTAGACGCAACCTCAAAATTAATCATGCAAAGCGTTCCTTGAACGTCCGTGTCACGAACCGACGCAACGGCACTGTTAATACTTTCTTCCTGGCTTGCGACCAAGCACAAAGGCTAAACATTATTATCCGGCTCGTATAACCCTTCCAATACCAGTGTTTGCATCCTATTTGTACATACGATCGTAAGCATAGCGCAGTGTCAAGGTGTGTGCCATGAGACACATGTGTTATTACATAGAACGGAGCATTCCTCGCGGCGCTGTGGTTATGAAAATTTAATTAAAACGTGTCTCGACCATACACGCGAGTCTTGCACGAATAACGTGTGTTGCCGACGAGATCTCGCGGTGATGAGTGTTCTTCTTTTGCCTTAGCCCAATGGTAAATTGCGGGGAAAAGAATTATGCGAATGTCGGAGAACATTTTGTGAATGAGAAGACAGTTTTGGCTGGACTGTACCCATGTCTCTTTTATTTTCACTGTAGCGGGAACATTTTTTAGAGAAAATGACGCATAATTATTTAGAGTATACGTCTGCTGGGAAAGTTTTACACGAAGATGCTTCAGTAGAAATTTTATTTTAAATGTTTTATATCGTGCGCAGAATACGAAGGAATTGAACGTTAAGTAAAATAGTACGTATTAGGTCAGTCACCCTATTCTTCGTATGATTATTCCCGTAGAGAGGAAACGGATATTATCAAAAGCCGTTTATTCAGAGAAAGTGAATACTAGGATATTTTTTCTTGAGAATGCCTAAAACAATATGAATTTCATTTTGAATGTTTAATATTAATATACAAAGTAAGAAATAATTCGATATTGAATAGAATAGGATGATGGGTCAGACAGCGTGTTGTACTAATTAGTTTGGCAAGGGGGAACTACTTAACAAAAGCTATTTATTGAAAATGTTTGTTGGAATATTTTTACACAAGAATACTTCAAACACTTCGCATTTCATTTCAGATGTTTGATATTCTGCGCAGAATACGAAGCTATTGAACGTTAAGTAGAATATGACGATATTGGATCAGACATCGCGTTCTACTTATTGTTAGTCTAGTAAAGAGGAGCTGGATGTTATCAGGAATTGTTAATCTCCTGAAATGTCAATAGTTTCTGTATGTTGGAGTTTCTCAAGGCGTTTCTATAATAGTACCTATAATAGGAGAATTTATTCATCGCCCATAAATCATACTCGAGCTTATGTAATTAAATATTTAAATAATATAAGTGTTATATTATTATATTATATAAATATTATAAATATAAAATACGTAAATATTAAAACATCTAAATTAATAAAATAATTAATTACTTTGTATTCCTGATGGGTTATTTTGAAAAATGAATTACCATCGACGTAAATATTTTATATTTAGAAATATACTCGTAATTCACTGGCATTTAAGATAAGGTGACGAGGTGCAGCCAGGAAAAGACGTAATTTATTAACTCGAGTCAAATTCAGTTGTCATAATTTCGCTGAGAATCGCGTCATTAATTGTGAAAATATCGATAGAACAAAGACGTTGAACTTGATTAAACGTTAATTTCTACATAATTAACGGATCTGTTCTCCGTGTAAAAATAAATACAATTTATTCTTTAATAATCAAATGTAAAATGAGTCTAGAATACATGCACAAAAAACTCATCGAATATTTATATTAATGTAATCTTTATTTCGAATGTCTGTTATTTCTGGCAATGTTTTCATTCTGTTTCAGCGTTGAGCCTGCTATGTGTAAAGAAATTCTCCGGCAGCGGCACGATGCTGGAAGCACCGCCCGGAAGTCGGGAGGACCTCGTGGAGGCAGCACGAACACCATGCACACCCACAGGTTAGTCATCCCACGATTTACTGCGAACTTTAAATGAAAATTTACAACATTCTCAAACGTAACAATTCCCACGGGAACATCTCATAAATCAACTAAATAAATAACTATAACGAGGTAGTACCGCGTATGTGCCAGAATAGTAACGCGAGGTAAAATTTTCAGAAAGATAAAGGAGACGAATTATCATATCTAAACGTTCAGTTTCAATGCACAAACGGACTGGTTGAACGTTCCAGGATGAAATATCAAGCTTGTGTTTATCATAAAGTTTAAATGGACACTCGCGCGGGCATCTAGAAGTTTTGACTCAGCCCGTAAATTCCACGGATAGATAATGGAAATGGTGAAAATAGTACGACACCGTTGGCATAGTTCCCCGGAGTTATTGCCCGGAGTACATTTCCATTCGTATCAATTCCGTGGATTACGGAGTTCGTAGTTTTCACATTGAGTCGGTAAATTTCAATCTTTACTAGGAGGGTGCATAGTAATTTCAACTTCGACTCGTTTCGCCGATCGTTAAAACGTACAGCTGTCGTTGGAAATGTTGGTTAGGACTGGGGAAAAATGTTCGGTGCGTGGTTAACCGCACCTAAAACGTACCGAATTGCGAGTGATTAACCCAGTTCCCGTACCGTAATTAAAGTTTAGGCCGCTTGTAAATCTGAATGCAAAAACAATGTGCAGCTCCTGATACCCTGGCGGAAATACTCCCTCATTCCCGAAATATTTTTGCAGCGTTGTTTACTACCACCTACATTTCATCGCACGCATTTTCTCCTTCTCCTCGTGGCTTTTCGGGGTCATGCGTTTACGTGAAAACGCGTTTCTTTCTTGGAACAATAAAAACTGGCGAGTACTCGTAAAGATGACACGCGATTTCATTTTTAAAAAATTTCCAGGAAATTAAATTCCATCAAACTGCTGGAGCAGGAGGAGGGGATCAGCTTACCGTGAAACAATTAATTATTCATGATACATTTCCTTTTCAATTCCTAACGAGCAATCTCGAAATGAGAAACAAACTGACCATTTGCTAAATGAAAACAGGGACGAAAGTAGGAAAACGAGACCTGGAATCTTCCGGTGACTAAGATTGACGAATCAATCGAGTTCAAACCGCGATTGTTCGACGTCCGAAAAGGAGACAGGATCTTCGTGAATAGCGTTCGGTTATTTCATGGGACAACAGGTGCCGATATTGCACGCGGACATTTTTAGAATTGCATTGTTACCTGTCCTTTTCATCATTCCCTGCGCTTTCATCTGTATTCTCTGTCTATTCACGACTGCCAGAAGCCGAATTACCCATAGAAATTGCGTCGATCATCGTGATCCAATCACTGGAAATCGTTCTATTATAGTTTCACGCTCCTCTTCGGCTTTACCCGTGCCCCATTTCCTTTGCTTGATAAAAGTCTGACAATAAAGCTGAATGAAGGAAGAACAGGGGTTTGGATCGATGATTCCCATACTTCCTGCTAGCATCATTATCGCCGCGGGCCTGCAACGTAACAGAGGGCCAATGGGTGGTTCTTTTTATCTGGATAGACCGTCGGGGTATCGTGATGATTGACGGTCTGACTTCGTGCTGTGTCAGCTGTGAGACAGATGCTTTTTATCGACTCATCGAACGGTCAGTTTTTGGTTCCCTGCGATCGCTGGTTAACTTTCTCGTTTAAATTTACTTGATTCATCGATAGAATGAAACAGGCAGAATGAGACAATACGGCGATATAAATAAAGAAGAATGGAATAAAAGGGAACAGTCTGGATGGACTAGAAAAGCACCTACAGTTTTAAGAACATATTATTAGATTCAAGGACACTCGCGAAGGATCTAAAAATAAAGCAACCTTTCTCCAGTAATTTTAGAAGTTACAGGGGACTCGATGGAAGCGACGCGTTCGACACGTAACCAACTTTGGTCTCACAGTAGAAAGGGACGGCGCGAGTCAGACAGGCCGAAGCCGTTCTTGCGCGAGGTTGTACCGTTATTTATAGCAAGAAACATCAATTTCGCGACACGTCGCTGAAAGTTTGATAAACCCTTGACGATTTATCAACGCGTTGAAAATGATTATTTTCGTCGTGGTACGGAAGAGAGTGTGGAAGCTACCATCCACGACGTTCGCTCTCTTGACACTTTTTCTCTGTCTCGCGTCGACGACCATTAATTATACGAACGTTGCGGTCCTCTCGTCACGTGGTAACCTGGTTCATAAATTGAAAGACGTATGCGAGAAGCCAAAAAACCGAACACGTCATGAAATCTTTTGATCGACTTTGGTCGAAGCTGTTTGAAAGCTAGCTATCTTAGACTTAGGGTATCGAGACGGTAATTGACACCACTTTCACGGCTAAACCGCTTTCCAATTTTCTCCTTATTTTCACGACGTAATAACTTAGCAAGCTTGACGGCGTTTAGTCGCCGCGGCGTGGCGCGCTGTGAAAGCTTGTTGTGGAGGGGTGCTTGCTTCCAGAGAGCTGCTGGTAATGGCTACGTATATATAGACACTTCTTTACAAGGCGGTGCGATAAGCTCTCATTGGCGACCGAAGCGTAATCACTACGGCTTCCTGAAATAGCCTGAACCATCGTCCCCTCACACCTTCCGATCTTGTCGTTTCCCTTTCCTGAAATCCTTGGCGGAAGAACTTCGATCAGCGTGTAACAGCGTCGCGTACGCATGGAACATTGTCATTGATGACTCAACTTTCGATCTTTCTTCGTACGATGCTAATTTTGATCATCGAATTCAGAAATATTTGGAATTAGACACTCTGTCATTTGTAAATCTAGCGTGTTTTTTTACAAAAGAATACAAAACGTTAAAATCAAGTTAAGACGAAGGATTTGAAGTCAGAAATTTTTGAAAGTTAGAAAAATTATGTTTCCTTTCGATATCTCGAAGCTAACATGTAAGTTTAACTCTTATGGCTGCATCACATTTGTCACTGGCATCGAATATTTGTTTTATAAAATGTATAAAAGCAATAAGATTTACTTAAAAATCAATATTCTTTACATATTTATATAGTTCGATAAAATAATAATACGTATACATAAAATATCGGTATAAATAAAAGTTGACTGCTGTTGTCCGAGAGTTAAATTATACCCATTTATATCATTTTATTGTGCAACGTCAAAGCTTTGGTGGTAACAATATCGCGCCATATATCGTCGGAATATTCCTCGAATAGCTTAATACCAAACTGCGCAGTGGTTATCGAGAGCAATTATCATTTGTCCTGGCTACCTTAACGCGATGGTTCCCACATGACAAAGCGTGCCCATTTCCTCCGCTTGCAAACATTTGTCCGGGGGCGAGGATTGATTCTTTCCTCCCTCTCTGTAGGTATACACAAGTTAGCATAATTGAAACGAGTGGTTCATTACACCTCTGTAATCAATACACAGGTTATTCCTGTAAAGGAGCAGCAGGAACGTTACCAAGATAATCCGATTCCTCCATTATCACCGATAAACCATAGCTGATACGTATTAACAGTGATGAGCTGACGTCGATGAATGAATATTTTTAAAAGGATAATTTCTATACCTCGATGCTTTCATATATATCACAATCGATTACACACCTTAACTCGACATGGGCAATCGATTTTCTCTACCAGCTTGGAGCTTTCGTATCGAAAATACCGTATGCAAATTCAAGTATCCGTAAATTTTATTTATCCTGTCATATATCCTTTCCATTGATAGAAGAAAACTCTGGATCGCGCTCGCCAGGGATTTTACCCGGATACAGAGAAAAAAGTTCGCACGATAATCGATAATCGATAGTCAGCCAGTGGAAGCTATTTCGTTTAAAAGATCCTACCATGTGACTGTTGTATTATTAATTTCGACTATCAGAAGCTACATATTCCACGGGTTTTCTATTGGCTGTTTCATGAGCTTCGGAGATTTTGCCCCGTCGGTTTACATATCAACGCGTTGCAGCTTATACATGTACTGGTGGTTCACTTTCATACTCTCGTTACCATCGATGTATTGGCGGGATCAGTCGTAAAACGATCTCTAACGTTGATTTGTGCCTGCTATCGGAAAATTTATCTCCATCTTCCTTCCGATATAATATCGATCATCAGACTGTTCGGTTTGAAAGAACGACCGCGTAAATTATTCCACTATGGATGCATGTTGCTGTACCAACGAAGCGGAAATTGAAGTATCCTTCAAATAAAAGCGACAACTTTCGGCTAACTGACACCGTAATTTTCTTTAGAGACTGCCGCTGTCCCCACTCAAGATATTAGAAAAGTTCGTCGACATAATATAAGTTACGAAAGTGGTCGTGGCGAGAAATAAAGGGGCTATTTTGTTTCAAAATACGATTACGTAAAATGAGAAATGTTGCGAGTCGTTACTATCCATCAATGCTTACTTCTTTTATTAAGCAATGTCAACCGAGTAATTACTCCTTAACTAACAATTACGGTGGCTCATTACCGAGCAACAAACAAAGAACGTCTCGTCGTCTGTCCGAGTTTCAAGAAAATAATGTCAAACCAGACTGTCCTTGTAAATTTTAAGGAGTTTAATTCCACGTAATTGCCTAAGTTTTCGCCATAGCCTGCGGGCATGGATTCGGAGACGATGTTAAGTAAGAATGGGAACAGCGAGAAAGGAACGAAAGCTGCTGGAAAGTTTTTAAGATCGAAGGTTTTTTATTTGCAAAGTCAGCCATGAACGCGCCAGCCTTTTACCGAACGATCGTTATTTACTTTTCCACGAACGAGGAAGACGATCTAACAGAGGTTCGGTTGGCATAGAGGGATCGAGAATGGTTGGAAAAAGTAGGCTACTGTTCGCTCGAATCGAAGACATTTTGATTTATGGCTGGAAAATGGAAATCTCGCGTTGGAACCCAGGTCGGGCCCCATGGGGGTAACCTGGTTTTTGGGCGCGGTTCAAACGGCATCGAATGGATATCCGATCTTTTTCCTCTGTCAGGATGTATGACAACCCCGAAGAATGTTAAAAAAGATATGGTGACAGGTTTGATCGATACAAAATTTTACTTGCTTCTTCTCCTGAGAAGGAGAAACATATTTTTATTATATGAAATATTTAATGAAAAGTATTACACATAATCCTTTTATTGCTCATAATATTTCATGGAAAATAATCAATTCTACAATATATCCTATAAAAATTGATTTATTGTTCCCGTGTAGATAGTAGTACGCGGTTATATAAAGGTAAACTAATAAGGATGAAATTTACTAAATGAGATCGAGTCAATCTTCTATCAACGTGTTCAATAAAGTTGGCTTTAATTAAGGAGTAAAATAATTTAGGCATTACATATTTTGACGAAAATTAAAAAATAATTGAGATTTCTATAAAGCCTGTATTAAAAGTAAAGCTGATCTAACTTATAATTAATTAAATAACCCTATTGGTGATGTGTGTCATCACTTGAAACGTGTCTAAACTCACACACCCTTCAGCTCGAGAGCCGCAGGGTAAGTTTCCCAATTTTGGACTATGTCGGCGGTCATCGATCCATAAATTTAGTTAAGGGCCGGAACGATGTTCTGCACGAAAAGATTCGAATGTGAAGCTGGTTGGACAACTTGATTAGCCTAACTTTGCTTACGGATAGTTCCAGTATTCTCGATGTAATAATTCAAAGAAAACTATGACTGTTCTTACGTTAAGGCCTACCAAATATTAGCATCAAAATTAAGAAGATATATAAACGAAAGGATCTTTGTAAATCTGATAAAATCCTCTTCAATTAGTACCAGATAAGGAGGCATTTATCAAAACGTGATTTATCACATGTTATTGATTTTCATGTTGATGCGAAAAGACCACATTTCCCAGGGAGAAAAGGAACGCGATAACAGAATCCAATTAGGCGACACTTGGATGACTCATGAAGCTTGCAACAAGAAAGCGAGGCCGCTTTGTTAAGAGCACGCCGGCAACTTTTTAAGGACTACTTCTTGAACTTTCGCCTTGTTTCGCGGTTTGAAACCAACAACGTCGTGTCCATCATGAAGAAAGGAATAACGAAGAGACACAATTTCTCGTTTCTTACATTTTTCGCTTTTTCCTAATTTTTGTCATTATCTGGCCATTATTGCTTGACAGACGTCAGCGAAAGATGAAAACCACTAGAAGAGTCCAATGAAAAGGGGGAAGTTATGAGAACACGCGGTTGCGCAGCGTTCGGGGAGAAAGGACTGGAATGTTGACCTCATTAATGAAAGATCGACCACGGGGAAGTACAATTGCGCCGTTTAAGAGCTTATTACGTCAACTGCCAGCCTTATTGCGGGCGGAGATTTATGGCACGCATTCTAATAACTGGAGTAGTGTTCGAGTTGATCCAGAGAGAGCGTTCACTCGGCGCGCTACCCAGCGAATAATGCGCTTCTTGTAGCCTCTGACAGATACACGGGGGTGTGTACAACTTTGGTAGCTTGTACTCTTAGGGAAAAAGCCTGGGGATCGTTCGTTTCTCCCTCGGAAATTTTCGTAAACTTGCCACGTGGTACATATTTTATCCGGTTTGATAAATGCGTACCAAGGCAAAGATATAAATCTTGCCATGTTAAGAACCATGATACCGCAGGAATACGGAATAAGTACTGAAATATAGGTGTACTCGGAGTTTGAAGAAAGAAGTGCTTGATATTTATCTTCTTTTATGCGAAACCGATTCGCCTTATCCAGGAAGAACGTTCAAGTGAGACCAGAAACCATTCTGGTTGTATGTTTCTGAAGATCCACAGAAGGAGAGTAGGACGACATCGAGTAAACTATGAATGATTCATCAGGATATGCTAACCACGTCTGCGTCCCGCGGTACTTCGCTAGCAGAGAAATCCTAGAGGCTTCTGCTTGTGATTGGTAAATGTCATACGTCGAACTAATTGCATCGAGGAAGTTGCGAGAGTAAGCGCGAGAAGGAAATCGGGAAGGGAAAGCTCAAAACTCAATCAATAGTCGCTGATGAACGGTCCAATGGCTATTGCCACCGTGCTGGCATATATAGACGATTCGAGCAGTGTTCTATGAATTATTTAGCGTTAGTCAAGTGGCCCTCCGTGTATTTGCCCTCAAACCGAAACGAGCTTCGTGCCATTCGAGAAGCTCGCTTGATTTCACCGACCCTAATCCATTGCTTCTATCAGTGTGAAATGGCGTAACTGGCTTCATTCATTCAACCAAGTTCGGAACGATCGGGAGCTGCAACGCTAGTTCGAGTTATTACTCGATCCTTGAACGCCTATTATTCGACTAGTTTGATCGTTTTAACGTTAGGAATAATTTATCTCAATGTGCTGTCAGAGTGATGGATGAGGGACAGGGTCGATCTAAATTGAAGAGAAAATTAGGCAGAACATTCTTTGATGGACAGCATGGAGAATAGATGAGGAAGATTTAATTTTTAACCTTGATCGGTAGTTGAATAGAAGGAAATCTAAGTGTCATTCTAAAAATCGTACAAGAAGAATCTTTTCTTTCAAAGATTAAGGACGAATGTGGCAGAAAGATGTAACTTTTTAGAACGACTCCCAAGTTTTTATCATTTTTCTGTTATCGTTATTGGAACCTAGAATGCTATTATAAATTGAACTATATATCTCATTAAGAAATTATGCCTGACCTATCTTTTTCCAATTTCAAGTACATTGTAATTTGTATTGTTATATGTATATTGCATTCATTATTAAAAATCGCGATCTCCAAAGCGTTAATGCTCATCCGGATCATGGTTTGCATGAGTTATGAAGGAGAAACTGGAAACTATTCTGTATCTTTTAATATCGGGAATATCAGGTATAATGTGTATCTACGTTTCAAACTATCGAAAAATCTCGGGTGACGTCGCCCCTTGACCTATCCTTTCCCTCGATATCAAACGCCACAACTTGCCACGCTCTGTTGCCCCCGACAAAATCAATCTCAGACTCTGAAGCTCACTTTTGAGTTACGATCGTATAATGGACCATGAAGACGAGTCTTTGTACTCCTCATATACTTTTCATTTTTCTTGTTCGTCTGTCAAAATCTTTGATAATAAATATTCGAATGGAGATTAATATATTCGACAAGGATGAAAGTGTAATTTCTCTAGTTACAAATTACTTAGTATTTATATTGCTACTTGTAACTATATTGATACTTTAATCAGTTTGTATTAACGATACTTGAATATTAATAAAATGTAAAAATTAATGGCTATGTTTGCGTTACGCGTGTGCTATATATGCACTATGCTAAATGTTGTGAAACCAACAATATGTCATATAAAATTCGTTCAAATGTTGGCTTCCTATTAATTTGGCAGTCAAATGAGCTGAAGATAACGAACTTCCTAAATAGCGAAATTGGTTATAATATGTGACACTTACAGATTTTAATTTTTTTGTTGTATACTAATTTCCAAAAATGAATTGCATTATGTCATAATATTCTACGAACATAATTCTACAAGCATAAATAAGTGTCCATATATTTACCTAGTTTTTCGCGGTGGTATATGTAAAGAAATTTGGTAAACTGTAGCTAGAACACTATGCTTCATTCACCTTTTTGTAATCAGTACTCCAACTATGAAATTGTGTTTATCGCATGAACACGAAGCGTATATGATTTACTCGAGCGAATAACTACGCGGTTACCAGCGGCTTTGATATTTCCCTTGCGGCGAATAAATTGAAATAGAACTATCTTCGGTTGAATCAGGATGGAACTCCAGGATTATAGCTAGAAATGGATAATTATTTAGATAGAACGAAAGTTCTACGCGTTCTTAACTCGGCAAACTAGCAGGTGTCTGTAAACAGGAAATCGGGCAAACTCGTGGAAAGTTATGTCTGCTTAGGAAAATTACGTTTGTGCCTATTTGGATACTTCCTATTAATTCGACAAAACATTTTCTATCATCTAATAGCAGAAATAATATAATCCACTTGACGTAAGTTATTCTTAATATTCCTCGCATAAAACACGAAGATGTTCAAGTCCTTCAATATTTTCAGTTTTAGGAAACTAATCTTCGTCGTTTCGAATACCAAATGGTCGTACGTTAATATCAACTAATCTAAAAGTAACAAATGCGATCGATTAAAAATTGTATATATCAATTTTACGATAGAATTTTAATAATGTGAACAACGAAGATATTAATAACATATTATCTAAACATAAAATATAGATGCAAAAGTATAAATATAAAATGATCCTTATATGTACATGAGGATTTGGTGATTAAATATTCCCAATATCGAGCGCATTAACAGCCGTTAAGCTGTAACAAGTTTCGCGAAACTCTGAAGAAGCTTTTCAGAATCACTTATTCATCTAAACGTCGATTAATATCCATCATCGTGCCACAGATTAATCTTCCAATTTACCGAAAATCAATATCTTGTGCTCTTAAATGAATATCAAGTTTCGCGGCAAGAGATTACGTCTTTTAAATCCAGGATGAGGAGAGCAGCTCGTTGTCCAAGTTGCTCGGATGAAATATTCGTGGCGAACAGTAGGGGCAAAATCATAAAAAATTTTAGGCTAGCCTGTCTGGCGACATTATGCTCGAGCTGCGTTTATCAAGAGCTGAGACCTGTGACCTGTGTTTCAGCATAATTTATTCAATGGGTGACCATGCTCGGATCGTGGTAGGATCCGACCTTCCTAATGCAATATTGATTCGATTTCACTGCCACGACGTGCTAGGTCGTAGCGTGCAATTTGCATATGGAACTACACGGCTCGCGGAAACGAGCCGCCAACGTACGAACCACGGTGACGTCGTGGCGTTGCACTGTTTGCCATTTGATTGCATGGAAATTGCGTCGACTAGGCGACGTACGCATCAATGACAAGCCTGATTTCCTCGACCCACGCTTCGTTAGAATGCGAGTCACGCTAACTGCGGACCATCCGATGTTTACGTGTATTGTACCCCGTGTATTCGACGTATCTTGCATCTCTTATGAGAAAATGTATGGGCGTTAACGCTTTATAGAGAGATAATGAGAAAGGGGAGGGTGTTGACGTGATATTTTGCATTCTGTGCTTGACAATTGAGAACACTTGGAACTTAAATTGTAAATATCTTGATATACGGTTTTTCATTGTGTTTGCGTAGTTATTGATCTCGTGTAATGTATTCTGTAAATTTGGTACAGATTTAGATGTGACGTATGTTTTTAAAGGTCGAATCTTTTCATTTATTCGTCTAATTTAGCATGGCCAATTATCAAATATTTAAAGAATGTACATCTTCGGAATTAACAGATTATTTTCGTTTTTAATTATGTCACATTAAAATCCTCCTGTTTAATTGTAAAATGACATTAAAATCCAAAAATCGATAAAAATAAATGTACCATGTTTTCTCTTGTGATCTTCATACCATCAGTTAATATACGACGATTAACGATATTACAGGAATATTAGCGGACGATTTATTTGAAGTACCAAGTGATGATGGAGATATGAAGATAATATATAAAAAAAGGAACAGAGTTTCGAATAAAATTGACGATGTTGATGGTGATAACTGTGACAGCGATGCAATTATCATTGTAAGCGACGAAACGGAAAGTATTAATTTCAAGTGAGTTTGAACCAAAGAAAATTGGTCATTCCATGAATAGTTTGCCTGATCATTTGACATTTTGTTCTGAAGATATTCAATCAAACCTGGAAAATTTTAAAGATGAAAGGTAAATAAGTTAAAAATGTACATACGTGTGTATACGTACACGTGTACTTCATAATTAAAACTGAAAACTTGTATTTTACAACGAAGTTGTAACTCATATTTTCTATTTATACTCTTCGTTTATTTACATTCACAGCTTGTTTGTTTCTGTCCTTTGTTTGTCTACGTTCCTACTCTGTGGAAATGCGGTAATCTACGTGAAACGCAGTGACTAGAAAGGGAAGATAGGCGACAGCCAATTTCCAGATTGATTAATTTCGTTGATAGCGTTCGGGTTATCGTTAGTTAACGTTAATTAACCAACCGCGTTAACGTTCTAATAAAGCAGGCAGGAGATGGACGTAAAAGATTTTATCAAGGTACAAATGATGAAACCTACTGTAATAAGAACTTCCTGCTCGCATAAACTCCCACTAAAGGAGGAAACAAATTTCTTTTAACGTGAACAACAGTTTACGAGGTTTTTGCCGCGAGTCTCCTCTACGAGTAAGAAAAAGACCGCAGTAAGCGGAAACGTCAGGAAGTTCTAAACTCGACGCGCGTACACGGAAAAAAGTGAAGAAAAGCCAATTATCTCTGACGCTTCCTAAAATCTTTCGTCCATGAATCGCATTAAGAAGTTTGTTTGTCCTGTTCGAGTGACGGCGGTTAGTTCGAAAAAAGAAAGAAAGAATGCCAGTGGCCAGGAATAAGAAAAAAGTTTCAACGTTCCCGAATGCCGCCGCCAAGTTCTTTGCAGCCGGATGAAGCAAAACCAATTAACATGCAGACGCGAAACTTAAGGAACTCTGACAAATGCATAAAATTTGCATCTACACGGGGAATTACAAGCGGGTTCCGAAACTACCGGCTCGCAAAATAAACGCATGTATTGTTTGCACGAATGACGTAAGCAGCCTCTGCAGTTCGATGAATTCTCTATACGCCGTTTACGCGATTCTAACGATCTACCAACGCCATTTCAAAGCATCGAAACAAACTTTCTCATGGACTAAAAATGAAATGGAACAAGTAAACGTTTCAATCTATCGATGAATGAAATGTGGTCCGTTTCCAGGTTCGTTGAGACCGCTGTCGAACGAAGTTTTCGCACGAACACAGGGAAAATCGAACGGGGTTTTAGTGGTCGTCAGTACGTACCAACGGTGATAAATTATCCACGAACGAGCAGTGTGATTGCTATTAGCAAGGTGCGACGACAAGGCTTGCAATTATGGCCAGCGGTTCGTTACTGTTAGAACCGCGAATAATTGGACGAATTTGCGGATCAGTGGAGCGGATGCTTGCGAGGCATTAAATGGGTTCCACGACGTTCCATCATCGTGGCCGAATACTTCACATCGGGGACGTTGTTATAATATTAATTCGTCTCCTCTTGGATCGCGTCTTCGAACAATTTACGAGGCTTGATACATCGTAATTGGCTTGCAATCAAGACGTAACCACGTGCCCAATTACCATGGCTTCGAAAATCCATTTACTGATGATTATGTTTGCTAATTTCAGTACCTATACATTGTTCTACCTTCGTGTATCAGAAGTCTCTCTTTCATCAGAAGTGCATAAAGTGGGAACGGAATTGTTCATGTCAGTAACAATACTAATAAGACTTTTGAAGAAGCTCGAAAACTGAAGTTGAAGGAGGAGATGAAGAATCGCGATATACCGACGTATCCTTAGAGGATAATTTATGCAATAAATTAAATGAGCTTTACTGTAAGTATAAAAATAACTAACCAACTTTATTTTATTTCAGTAATGAAATTTGAATATTCATACTGGTATTGAATATTTATACCTCTATCTTTTCACCCTTGTAATAATGCTATAAATAAAAATTGCTATAGTATCAAGGAAAATGAATAAGAATTTGATTATGAAACTAAATGACATAATTTTGAATTTGATCATGTGTATTGATCGTAAACCGATAGAACAGATTTATTGTGGTAACTCATTTCGCACGCTTCATTGTATTGTTCATACCTTTTATCACGCTCTTACAAAAGCATAAATGTCCCAGCGTGTAACGATTCCAGACAATAAATCTCATTTTCGCGTCATATCGCGATTGTTCGAACGCCCGCATACATTTTCGCCGCGACGGTCGTCAGAGAGGGGGAAAAATAATGGCCATAAATCCACAGGAACGGAAGATGGAGAATGAGGCGAATAGGTCAGCATAGAAAAGTAATTAGCAATAAATCCTCGTAGAGTGAGTACACGTTTTCTTTATGCGCCGCTGGATAACGCATAGTACGGCTTCCGTTGGAACGTGAAACACACCGACGAAGATGAATGTTCACGAAGAAGGTGAGACAAATAAAAAGGAAAACTAAGAAATAATACGTGGAGTACGTGAGAAGAAAAATCGTGATACATCGGTATGCGCTGAAATTTTTTATGACTATCTCAACGCGACATGTTTGTATCTTTACGAGACGAAAGATATTAGCGTGTTTTCTGCTTAAAATATTATTAAAAAACTATAATAACGAAAATACAATGCTGAATAAATACGTAGAATAACGTCTGACTAATGGTATTCTTTTCTACTGAAGATTTGCTTCTGAAATCCTGAATGTTTCTCTGGATTTCATTCAAAGATTTAATGTGTATCCTTAATTTATATTTAACGTAAGCTTTCGCATTCATGGTAGCATAGGTTTATTACCCGAAATAAATTTCAATTATTATTAAGAAATATCGGTGCAATGAAAATATAACAATAAATAAACAAGTAGCCAAGTCCAACCTACAGCGTCGATTTATATTGACGATTATCTCTTACATTTTTATATAGACAGATTATCTTTTCTAATCACATTCTTTTTACTTTAATCAAAAGATTCAATAATATTTCGTAAATTAATGACTAAAGGTAGCTTTTTTATCAATAGTAGTAGAACATCTTATATTTTTTATCTCCATAAAATTCCGAATCAAAATGGAAGATATAACATGAAATAAAGCCTCGGTTATCGAACGGAAAATATAAAAGAGGATTTGTATTGGCTGTATTATATCGTTTAAAGCCGATTTCTTAGCAGGGAATATATGTTTGTGCTAGATAAAATAACGTCTAACACGTACAGCTGAATAGAGGGAAGACTTTGCCCGAAAATATTCGTCCTCTACTACGGAAAGATATATCAAGTTTGGCTCAGCATCGCTACAAGTTCCTGCGATGCATTCGCATACCGTGCTGGCTCGTTCGGTGACTGAACTCGAATGTTACATCTATCATCGTTGGTTTTCTGGGTCCGCAAATCCTTTTGGTCGAACGGTACGCTTTCTGTCAAACGAAACTACTCAGTGTATCATCACGCATCATTGAAAAATATTTTCTGTCGCTATCTTCTTCATTAAGTCAGATCAGTGAAAGAAACATTCTTTATGTGACGATCACACATGATTTACACTGGATTCCTTCACATTTATATTAAATTACTCTTCGAATTTTCTATCTCTTGCAGTTCAATGATCATTTTCACCCGTTTCAAACTTCACCAGCTTTGCACATTTTCGCTATTATGTTCGCTTTAATTTCCTCAAGACCAATGACTATGTTATTCATTGCCAATGATTATTATTCTGTCTGCAAAATGGACGCTCAGTCTTATTCCGAGTTCCTTATTGACCACATATTCAAATTTTGTTTAGAGTTTGCAAAATTCAAAGTAACTTCTAAATTTCTTTTTCATTGTCAATGACTATCATCAAATTTACAAAATAAAGTGTCAGTTTTCTTCAATCTTCTTTATAAACCACACATGAATCAAAGACCATAATTTTGTTTAAAATCTTATTTGAAATCTTCATTACAAAGTTCAAAGAAACCAAACTCTCTCACAGTCAATGATAATCATACAATCTTCAAAATCAATTCCACTTTTCTTCAAAATTTCTTATCGGTTACGCGTTCGCTCCTCTGATCTCTATCTCGACTTTGTCGAAAATTTCGTTCACAGAAATCCCACACTCGACTACTTCGTTTGGTGATGTATCATATCGAGTTTGGATAGTGGTTGCAGCGTTTCGAGAACGAAATTAAAACGAAAACCGCCAGGATCCGAACGATAATTAACGTTCGTCATGCAGATGAAACGGATGCTACACACGCAAACCATAAACGGAGAAAGAGAAAAAGAGAGGAGATGAGTAATAACGTTACGTAGTGTGTACGCGTGCATTCGGCGGCGGCCATTGGCGCAGAACAGTCGCCAGAATAAATTCATTCGTTATTTCCGACTCGATTGTCCCAGATTTGGTCAAAAGCTACAGCCGGAATTAGCTAACCGGAAACTGGTCCTCCGTAACGTGAACCGCCCCACCGAAAAATTTCAATTGTACCGCAGGAATTGCTCGTTTAATCGTGGAAAACAACAATAATTACCCGGCCTCTGTGTTTTCCTTTTCTCGAAACGCGACTCGCTGTGCCATGCGCTATTTGAGCCATTTGATTAATGGAAATTTAGAAACATCGTGATTCACCGATGCGTGAAAATTTCTGATGGTGAATTGTTGATTAATCGCATCTTACTGACGTCATACTGTGAACGAGGACAAATGGGAGAGAGTGTGACGATGCAAGAATTAGATCGTCAATGTTTATTATTGACGTCATATTAATTCTTCCGCTAATTAGACGTAATTATAAACAATTGATGGAACTTATGCTTGTTAGCGAATGAAGATAATGAGAAATTGTAAATGTTTATTATTACATATATACGTATATCAATTTTTGTTTCAATTGATAGTAGTTCAGGTTTATAATGTAATTTAGCGAATGCAGTATATGATCGTAAATATTTGTTAATGTTTTCATATTATATCTTAATTGATAATATTCGCGGGAAATCGGTGAAATTTAAGTTAATAATGATTCATGAATTAACTGCCCTTGAATATTGTAGTTTCATTATGGTATATATAACATATGATAGCGGAAGTGAAATAGGATTGCGACTGTTCAAACAGAACAGAATCGTGTTATTTATCAAAATAGTTTGTACATTATAATTCGCTGCGTAGGTAGAACAACGCAATACCTGATCCGACAACTGGAATACCATTTAAATAACGTTATTAGGACTACGATTTAGAAATATTATTAAACTAATATATGAAACCATACTTAACAAGTATTGCATCGTGTCCCTCTTGCCAAATATCAACGAATTTTGTAACTATTTTTATTAAACGTGATAGATTTTGAATCGAATTCATATCCATCGAATATCCATAAAAGCTATCAACCGTGACGTTGTAAAATACGACCTTCTCGTTCAGAAAAGTCCCGATGCTCGTGGCAAATGACCGGCGTGCCACAATGAAAACCGCGTGTCTCTTCTAAGCGTGAACAATGAACGAAATATCGGCCGATATACCAGCGATGGCCGTGTGGCCTTCGAATCCGATTGATTCCTCCAACGAATATCTATCCTGACGTGTGCGTGACGAGTATAACGCGATCGGAACGAGTGGGACGAAAGATCTTTCGCATGGAAATGAATCGGGATCGAGGCCGAAGTGGCTCTCGTTCATCGACAGACAGCCGCATAGCCTGGGTAATAATTCTGAAAAATTGTTCCGTTCTCTGAGCTCAGTCTGAGATTTTAACGCATAAATCGCCCTCGTTTCTGGATTCCATGTGATATATCGGTGTTTGCAAGTATTCCCTAAGAGGCATTAGGATCGTATATTCTCCAAGTATTGATACAGAATAGCTTTCGCGTTCTAGACTGCTTGATGTACTTTACAATATATATGTACTTTCCTTTTTAATGTCTATCGTACCATTGATTTTACGTTTCGCGTCTTAAACGAATTTCTTAAGCCTTGTTTAAGTCGTGTCTAGCGAATTAAAGTAACAGGATTTCATGTTTGTGTTCATTCAAGTTTAATTGATACTGAATAATTTTTCTCTTTTCTGTTGCCTATGATTTAAGATATATATTTATTCTTTCATTTTTTTAGAGTCTATGGTGTCTTTGATTCTATACTTCATATCTTAATCGAATTCTCGAAGTTAATAAATTAAACTTCAGATGCAATGAAGAACAAATGGATTCTAATGGAAAACTCCATGTCATATCCAATATGGTATATGCTAAATATTAATACGAATTAGACAATCAATACCGATATTCACAGAAATA
This sequence comes from Bombus affinis, assembly GCF_024516045.1. Taxonomy (NCBI): domain Eukaryota; kingdom Metazoa; phylum Arthropoda; class Insecta; order Hymenoptera; family Apidae; genus Bombus; species Bombus affinis. The sequence goes on along the minus strand of NC_066355.1, from coordinate 5,563,180 downwards.
GCAATAAATCCACATTATTCGGTAATTATTATTTTATTCAAGTTATAGTTGCAAGAATCGCAGTTCTACTCGAAGTTTAATAGTAGAGAATATTTCAAGTTAAATAAAATTGTATAAAGTGATTTCAAATAACTCGAATATAGATAAATTAGCTATTCTAAATATTTGTTCTTAGATATTACATATTAAATTAAATATAAATGTTCTTAAATATTTTTTCAGCTTTTATCGGCAGACTCATAGTCTAATTTCTTAAAATGGCATTTCAAGCTCGATCGATCTCGCCGAAGTTTTATCAAAACCCGCGGTCCACACCTAATCATTTTCCAATCAATAAACGTTCCTGCTGCCTAAGCGACTACCGCAAGAAAGTTCGTTAAAGTCTTTAAAAAAGTCGCATTAATGTTGGAGTTAAAACCCTGCATAACTAACCGCCGCGCCAAACGTGAAATTAGTTTCATCTTCGTTATGCAATGACCAAACTTAACAGCCTGCCAACTTACCTGCGTTTTAAATCAATCGAACATTTTTTCTACCTTCTGCTGCACCATTGAAAGAAATATCATTAATATATATATATATATGGGATGTTAAAAAAGTGGGTGATATATACATAATGTGAATTCAGAAGTTAAGTTTACAGTTCATTGATCTACATATCTATTAATGTATTCTAGAATAAAATTAGATTCTTCATAACTTGGAAAGATGAGGTTCAAACGACTTTCCAAATATCTCGTTCTAATACCTTGACTCGCATCTTATAAATATCGTCCACTTCTTTTTAACATCCTGTATAATATTTTCATTGATTCTATGGATCGATACCGTATTGCAATCACCATTCGATACATCGCTATGGCGTTCAAATAGGAAAATCATGGAACAATACCTACGTGCCAGGCAATTTTATGATCGCACCATTCAATTTCCTCGGTTGTATCGAATCGAATAGGAATGGGATACGACGCGTTTGATAAGAAGCTTCTAGGTAGCTCTCGGGCATAATTGGAACATTGGGCGTAGCACAGCTGGCTAACTATGCATAACGTTAGTATTCCGCAAGTCGCAGTCGTCAATGGTTGGATCCAATTTAATGTTCTGCTCGCTCCTTGGATTTCAGATCTGGACACGATGTTATATGGATACACGAACAACATATATGTGCTGGACCACACTCCTGAATCGCTGCCGGTGAGTACGATTCCGAACAAGCCAGTTAGTCACGGCTGTTACTGCCCGCCCTGCTCCACCCTTCTGTTCGCTCGTTTAAGTCGATTGCACGGATCATAATTGCATGCCACGGTCACCAAAATTAATATGATTGTTAAACTTATACAATGACCACCATTTTAAATTGAAACTAGAACTAGTTAGAGGAAGCATAACCAATTGATGGATTAAGTAAAAATGACTTTGAATATGAATATCATAAGGGAGATGCGTGTTAAGTCGCATTTTTTATTTTTCATATGAGGACTATACGGTAAATAAATTTACTTCTGTTGATGTTTTAATTTTTATCTTATTTACTTTTTTACTATACTTTTAGAATTTTTTTATATTTCAAGTCAATTACATAACAAATTCACATCGAGAATAATTTCATGTTCCTCGAATCAAAGTCAGTGAAAGTATGAGAAGTGCAAATTTATAAAATTATTAGATCGAAGTACGAATATTTTATTCGACTTAAACGAGTTATCGAAGATTATAGAAGTTGTTCCTTGAGTTTAATGATACAAACGGCGATAGTTCCTACGACACAATAGCAAGAACAATATAGCTTGTCTTCGATTCGCGTTCGTCACGATCAGAAAATAATCAGACCCCGACCGATTCGATGCGAATTTAATTAAATTCAACGATGGTGTATCGTTCGACTTTGTTTCCAATTAAAACTCGCAGTTGCGTATTTTGATTAACAGTAAAATTTAATAATGAACACGTGTACACGAAAGAGGTAACCGGGAATTTCTCGGGACAATTCCCCGGGACGCGTAAATTTCGTGGATAAATTGAATCGATACGTGTTGTCGCAATAACAAGGTGCGAACTCCACTGGAACTGAAACAAGCATATACCACGTGCACCACATGCATTCCAATTTTTCAATGAATTGCTGTCATCTTCCTGGCACTAACTAACGAATCAAGAGGGAAGAAAAACGAATTTTCATTAGTTTGGAGACATGTGAGATATCGTTTTCTCAAATAAAATTTTGGCAGCATACATGTACACTCTTATTTACATGTATTAGAAAGATACTCAAAAAGAATTTAAGAAAACTTAAAGAACCAATATAAAATTATCAAAATGTTTAAAAATGATCTCATTTCAAAAGTTAGACTATACATATTTAATATCATAATAATAATCTCGTTAATCTGTCACGTCTCTGGACCATTATTTTGGCCAATTTTTACATCCACGTTATATATTATTACATTTATTAAAAAATCGAAAAACACAAAGATTTTTTATTAATAATCATATTAGCATCATAAGTTCCTTTTTAATGTGATTAATATCAATCGATAATAAAATCAAATTTGATTGATAATATTTAGCTATAAATATAAACTTCGCAAAATATTTCACATCCGTAGTCAAAAAATGGCGAAACGTTGCGGAAGCTTATAGAAAGCGCAGACTCGTAAAAAGTGTACTGGCAATAAAAATGGGCACGTGTCAGTTTCATGCGCAGCTCGGTTCACGTAACGCGATCTATTTTACCTTTCGAATTAATCATTGGTTAAACCATGTATGGTATGTGCATATCATTGTCCTTCGAACGAACCACTCCACTCAATTATCCACAACGTAACGGGCTACGAAGAATAGGGAAATCGTAGAAACGAAATGCGTCCGTGTATATGAATTAAGTTAATTAGTTGTCGAACAAATGAAGCCTGTTCATTAACAGTAAGTCAGTTTTGGTTTCTGACGCAAAGGTAGGGTTACAAGTTGAATTAATGGATCGAGTAGTGCATACATCCCCAGTCAAAAGCCAGTTGCTGCGTTTACTTTAAAACTGGAGACAGTTAAAAAGCAAAGTACGTCAATTAATATTTTACATGTCAAAAAAAATAGTTAACGTATCAAATACTATTGTATTAAAATTTTTGTCATAAAATTCATATAATATTTAAAGTTCATAATTGAATACTAAATTTTTTTAATTAATTTACTCTAAATATTAAAAGATGCTAGTGTATTAAAATTTATACTATAAAATCCATGACTCTTTTTCTAATTTCTAATTTACGTTAAATATTAAAATTTTATCAAGAGCGAAACGTGTCCTAAGACATTCATTCTCCGAAAATTCATCAGAAATCGCAGTAGAATAATTTGTCTGGTGGTGATTTTTATGAGAAAAATTTAAATTTTTTGTCGGAATTTAGGTAACCCATCAAAGGGTACTGTTACCAGGGACGCAATTAGGGGTAGAAAATTGATAGAAGATCTTTATTAGAAGCCACGTGCGACCGAAATTAGCTAGAAGGGTCGGTAGTCTGTAATCGTGGCATTGTCTCTTTTTGCTGGATCTATCGTCGCTGAAGACGGAACAAAAGCGATCAGAAAGCTTTATTCTTGCCTTATCGTTGTCTTCATTAACCGTCTGTGGTTTGTCGCTCATTTCGCCACGATATTTGTCGGCATCTTTATGCAAAGGTAGTTTATAACATACTTCAATCTAGCCGGCGACATACCGTGTGTATCATATGAAGGAATTCGTGTTATCTCTATCAGTCAGTATCGAAAAACGAGTCGAAGAAATCGATAACCATAAAATTGAGGATTAATATTACAACAGTAACATTATGCATAATTTTTATGTAATATATTTCAACTGCCCGTCATTAGGTTCCTATCTTCCTACACTAATGAAAGCTTTTTTTCTCTGTTTACAATAAATAATAATGATAATAATTACTTCTATACGAACAAGAAAAATGAATACTCCACAATCAGGACCATTGGCATCTTGAAATTTCAATTCCTGAGAAATTATTTTTGATTTAGAATTCGATCTTGTATGAACCGATGCCTTCTTACGTGTTTTAATGGAAACTACGTACTTCCAAAGCTCGTCACAATTTCATGAAATAATTGATATAAATTATATTTTCATTCACATATATTCATCGATGAGTAAAGATATACGCGTAAGTAGGTACATATACCGTCAGAAATTGGGAGAGCTGGTGTGCTCGTCTATTTGCGTGTATATTGGCTATCCGTGTACACGATGTTTCGTGTACCGTGTACACAAGACTGAATGTAATTTGCAGGAATCTCGCAGGGGGTGGGATCTGGATCCCGCGCGGTGACATAGGACATTGAATTTCCGGCATCTCGCCGTGGTGTATTGAATCGATCAATCAGTCACATTCACGTTAATTAGCTTGTAGCATAAAGTGTTTATCGTGTCGTTTAATCCAGGTAGGGCGTTTATATTTCGCGCGGCGACGCCTTGCGTCGTATAAATTCATTTCTAGGTAATTACGCTGGCTGGTTTGACGTCCGAAAAATATTTTACCTGCAGTCGAGAAATTAACGCCAAAAGCCTGTAAAGGTTATTTATTCCATTGTTCCGTGTCTTGGTATATTACGATATTTAAAAGAGATTGCTGGTTGCTTGCCAATTTCCTCGTGTCAACACTTTGTTCAAGTACTTGCACAATAACATACACATCTGTTTTAGTGGTTTTATAATGACAAATGAATATTCTTGTAGCAAACGTTTTCACGTGCTATTGTATAGAAACAAACTTTATAGTATTATCTATTTATGGCTTCCCTTAATTATAATTTTTTTGAAAATGTTAAAATAAGTACAATTTGAAAATGTTAAGATATAATAAAATAGTATTTGATCTATGCCTGAGCGACGTCCTAATTGTTATAAAATAGAGATCACTTTCAATAAATTAGGACAAAAATTATTAGGAAGAAATTCATCGATGAAAATTATTTTTATGAAAGATGGAATGGAGAATAATAAAATTAGAAAAATGATTGAAGAATTATTCTTGTAGAGATAACAGAGAATCTCTTGAAATAAAAATTACTTTAAACTATTTAATCTATATCTTTTGTGCCAGTTATTATTTCTGAACATGAGTGTTCTCCATTCCTAGTTTCCGTTTGCCAGGTGGTTTAAGACATTCGTACAGTACAGTTTTAATTCTGTTAAAAAGATCGAAGGAAAAATATTTTTATATCCAGTTAAAAAATTAACGGAAGAGAATGAAACGGCTTAATGTTTATCGTGTTATCAATAGCGGGGATCGTTGGGAATATTTACAGAAAGACTTTTACAAACACGAAACCCTATTGACAGTGTTCACTGGCGTATAGAGAAACTTTTGCCATCGGAAAGCTGCAGCTGGAAACTTGGCGGAAGTAAGTTCATTCCGGAATACGCGTCTTGATAAACATCTTGGCGCAGTTAGGTAACGTTATAGAAACGAGTCAACGTCGGACTTTACGATCGTGCCTTGAGTAAAAGAGGCCGTTAAATCGTCTTATTTCTCTGAAAGAAAAAGGAAGACACGAAGAAACGTTCGACATCGTCAACCTGGAAGAAACGTGCACCCCCTTTTCGACGTTTCAAGGCGGGAAACCATACGGAAATCTCGATCCACGATGGCGTTTAAACGTCACGTAATCTGATCTTTCTGTCGATCTGATCGAAACGAAACGTTATAGCGTTTTACTGGTGGAATATCTGATTTTACGCGTGAACACGAAACTTCCATCAAACGTTCTAGTGAATTTCAAGGTGTTCGATCGCAATTCCGGCCGCGTAGATCACGCTACAGGAATTCCGTGGAAAAAGGAGCCGGGTGGCGTTAACTTGTCCTTTCCAGCGAGCTATTTATCAGCGTCGAAGGACTGGAGGAAAGTTCGCGTGCACGTTTCGAGGAAATACGAGACGAGGAGCCTGGATATGTCTCCCCGGGGAATATCGTTGGAGTCTCTGTCTGGCCAGGCACATGGTGTAGGTACATCGAATCAGCTTTCTACTTGTTATCTCCCGGCATTTGATCTCTTTGCCATTTCCTGTTCACTCTTTTGTCCCTGGATTCTGGAGACGACGTTTCCTTCGGGGCTTCCTTAGTCGCGGTAGAAATAAAGATTCGGTCAATTGGTCGAAGAGGAGAAAGGTCCCTTTCATCGGATGATACAATCCCCTGACATGGCCATTTTACGCTGTTTCTCTCATTCAACGACTGTTGCCTCCTTAATTTTTCTGTCTGATTAAATTTTCTGGATTTCTATGTTAGTTACTTAAGATGAATTGCTTCGTTATTGAGTGAAATCAATGGTCTTGAACAAGTCTTCAACAAATCCTCAGAAACTAGACTGAGCAACTTCGTAAATTGGAAAATAGAAGAAAGCAATATCACGATTTTTTAACATTTTTAAAAATTTATCATTTTTGTACCATATTTTGGCAATAATTAAATCTTATGAGAGTTGTTATCGTATATAGGGAAATTAAACACTAATCATGTAGCCATATAGTAAAATCAAGAAATTTAGGAAAAATGGAGTTGATTAGTTTAGTTCAGTTCGAAGAAGCTCAAGTGTTACGCTGCTTCGTTAAATTTTTTTTATTTTTCCATATTATTAAGTGACTTGAGAGGAATTTTATTATTAAACGAAGGAAATACGTCTTCGTCAAGGAATGTGTCTTCGTTAAATGAATTTTTAATTAAAAGCTTGACATGGACAGTCTTTGCTGATAGTCGAACGATTTAATCTCACGAATATTCTAAGATCTTTTTCAAGAATATAGAAGGACAGCTCGGTGTCAGAATTTTTTTCAAGTTCGTAAAGTTTCGTTATCCCTGGCACCATACAAACTGCCACTTTTCGTACACGTCTTTCCCTCGCGATGTATTTTCAAGAGCTTCAACTCTAATCGAGTCTGCTCCCCAACGTCGTGGAATCGCGCTTATAAAACTTAAATGTACGGCGAGTTCGCCCCAGGACGACTTAAACTTTGACCAGCCAGCCAAATATTAACTCTTTGCACCGCAGGCTAAAGAAGAATTCCGCTCCTCCATCTTGATGAAGAGAAACTTTCCGCCGGAGTCATTGTTAGGATTCCAAATACCATAAGCAATCTTATACATCTAAGTTGAAGTTTACGGAAATTTTCAGTGCAAAAATCTTTTAATCAAGGATTATCGCTATGAAATAATAAAATCAGTTATTTTACGTGAACTTAGAGATACAGAATAGATCGTGGAACTTAAATTTACATTCTGTGTCCTTTGATGTAGAAAGCAAGTGAAAGTAATAAGTCGATTAGTACTTCAATGCCTCTTCGTAATGAGTTAAGCTTCCTTTAGATCAGTCAAGTCGTTCCAAATCACCTGAACTCAAGCAACTTCCAGGTCATTTGAGCTCAAACGACTTCATGGTAAATAACTTGTCTAATGAGAGCAAACCTGAAAGCTTGAAACAATATTTCAAATCGAATAAATGACTAATAGAATCCAAGTTGCTCAAATTCCAATATCTATACCTATATACCTCCTTCTCTATTCGAAAATTTCATAAACCTTTTCTTTTTTAGTTTACGTAGGTAAATGCTTCGGGAAATAATCAATTAAATATGAATCTAGGTATAAGCGTAAATAATGTTTGATAGTACTATATGTATCAGACTATATCAGAGTGTTGCGTATCTCAGAAAAAATTTACGTCTTCTCTAAGATCCCTCTCATCATTGCTATACATTACAGCCTTCATTCGATTTCAATTAAAGACGAAAATTTATACTGTTCGAGCTTAGTTTTTGCTCTAAAAAGGATACGTACGGGCAGGCTTAGAAAAGTAAATATCCGACGCAATTGGGTTAATTCCTTCGCAAAATATCTGCTAAAATTCTACGAGAAATCGACACGAGATCACCGAAAACTTCTTAACCGTTGAATTGCTTTTACGATTCCTCGATTCTTTCACAAGCAAACAGCGGCGAATGCATTAAAACCCTTTCGTGGAGAAGCAGCGGAATCGTTTCCAACGAAGATTCTACGCTGGTGAACCAAGCTCTAAAAGCGCATCCTCCTTTTCACGAACGTTTATGGTTGGTAATAGTTGGAAAGTCTCGTACCCCCGGGGCGAAAAGCCTTTTAACCGACGTGTATTTTCCATGCCCTCTTCGATTGCACGATTCCGTTGAGATTTCGCGATTCCGCGAGAGATGATCGCATCTCAAACCTCATATCAACATGATGGCGTAATTGCATATGATGGATTCGTATAGAAATTGTTATGTGTAATTAGCTGTTTAATGATGTAACATTCAGATGGATTTGCATTCGATTAATTAGCAGTCGGTTATTGATTGCTTTTCTTTTTTGCATTAATGAAGATCTCTCGTTAGCAGAGCGAATTATCTGATTTTGAATACTATTCACATTACGATGTTATCAAAATATTATATTATTCGTGAAAATATACGTTCATATATAAAGGTTGTATACAAATTTTTCAAGTATGTTAGAACTCCATTTATCTGAACTCCATTTATTCGAACGGAATTTTATTTAATCCTCTATCAACTGAGCTTTCGCTGCATGAATCCACTTATCTGAATGTGAGCTCTTACTATGTGAACGAGAAATAATAGGTAGTGAAGAAAATTGGCGAAGTCCTCTTATATGAACTTCCATTATACATATAACTATTCAGATAAATGGAGTTTTGCTGTTAACTGAATATACCTGAATTTTTGTACATTTAATTAAAGCGACTTTCATCTAATTTAACGCAAGATTATCTAATTTCGTTATTTTGTGTATTGTTCGCCGAAATAAAATTTTATATGCTGTTGCGAATTCTCAACTAAATAGCGATCGGTCAGGGTCAACCGATCGGTTGATATCGCGAACTTTCAATGAGCTAACACACAAGGTAGAGGTGAATTTACACTCCTAGTATATCGAATATATCGAGTGTTAGTATCGTTTGATACATTATTTGCATTTTCAGTATACACGAAGAGTTTGACGTTCTGATCACGACGGTTGTACGATCTTGTTGAAACTGAATATGATGGAATCTCAAACGAATGATACGACACTCTGATGAAGACTGTCCTAGGATGTAGCTGTTCCCTCCACCAGCAGCTCCGTCTCGTCCGTACATCCTGACTTTCCGTCCGTGGGTTTTCTTTGGTTTACCTGTATCGGAGGTGCATATCCTTTGATATTGTCATTTATTTACCTATGCCCCAACCCATCGGCACTTAAGGTATTTTTTAGTCTATTGACGATGATCGCATCATAAGGTTTACAGCTCAGGGAGGCAGACACTTCGGACTTTTCCAAAAAAGGGAGATGTGCTGTCCGAGTCAAACTGACGGCCACTCCAAATCTCGAACATATGCATCACCCTAGTCACATTATTTTATCATTCTTAATAAATTTTTCCTATTTATTGGAATGTAAAATTTCATCAATTTTATATTATTATCTTTTATTTCGAAATTTTCTGGAAATCGTAGGAAATTTCCATGAAACGAAAAAGGAGCAGTACTTTTAGCTTAGGTGAGTAATATTTTCACGAGTCACTGAATTTTCCTAACGGGTCATTCAAATTACCGCGACGCATAGAAGTACCACCGCGTCTTCCTCGACGAATTCCTTCGCACATGAGGTCAGGATCATTCCAATTATTTTCTTCCAGCGAAACGGCTCCTGCATTCGCGTTGTAGTACCGTGACTCACGATCGTTTGTACAGTGCCGCGTTGCAGCAACCAGGAGGTGGATTTTTAATGATCTGCCGTCGATAATTAAGCACGCTTGCCTCTCGTCGCAAAATTCCAATCAACCAGCCTGCACGTTTATCGAGAACAAAGACTTGAACTCTGCAAGGTGTTACCACGGTTTTCACCGTGTTATAAACCGCGAGTCGAATTTTTTGATGCCGTTCTTTGCGCAGAAAATTGCACAGATTCCTTTCATTTGGTGTCAAAACGGTTTAAAGTGGCTGTAATTTCTAATTTCAATGGAAGCTCGTGGTGGAAATTAGTGGAAGAATTACGCGAGCACCTTTGGACCGACGCTAATTAACGAATTGAACAAAAGCCGGGGCTCACGTTACCCTTTCTTGAGCTGACTTACCGTAGCTGCTTTATATTTCACAGCTGATTTTCCTTAAGTAACAACCATCGAATCCATTACGTGTAAAAATTTTCACGATAGAAGAAAAAGTATAACATCACACATGAATATTTAAGAAAAAAAATAAGAATTCTGTCATCTTAAAAACTGTGAAAAAAATTCTTATGAACATTTAAAGTATTAATATCACGTTCATAACAAAATTAGGAGAAAATTCAATTATTAACGATTCATATATCCAGAACAAATCTTTCCTCATACGTCTCTCTCTTACAACTCTGTACTATTTCCTTCTGGACATTCACCTTCTTTTATTAACTCTATTGCTGATCTAAATGTGTTCGACCGTTCGCGGAGAAATGCGATCGCGAAGGAGCACGCCAACGAGAGTCGTAAATTCCCGTTACGATTTGATAATCGACGCCACGAATTAGTCGATCCCCTATTTCGATTATGATAATACAGGTGGTTGAACTGATGATAACACTTGGTTAACAAATTAAAACATGCACTTTATTCCAACAACTTTGTAGATATAAATAGTTACGCGTGGTGCGTGTAGATGTATTCTTAGCGAAGTGTAAATAGTACGGAAAACCATTCAAGAGATGGTGACTGATCTAAGCACGAAAAACCAATCAAGACATTGATTGGTCAACGAATGAAAAACCAAAGAAGTTCGGTGACGATGTTGTCGCGGAGGAAAGCTATTGATGGGTGTGTCTAACGCACGGGACCATCGGATTCGTTGATGGCAATTTTGGCCAGGAAAGTGAGGGTAACGGTCATTGCTTCTAATTGGGCAAGAAAAAAGCTGTTGGGTAAGGGTGAGTGTTGGTCGCTCCCAATCAAAGCTTGCCCGTGGGTTGCATTGTACCTAGGAAAACCGTTTTCCCATGTTTTCTCGGAATGGACAATAGATCTAAAGAATACTTCAACTAAAAACATATTTTTTTGGTCTTAAGGACCTTAACTATGAAAATGCGAAGATTTATGATAGGATTTTAAGATTATTGAGGGTCCGCAATAAAAGTGTTTAGATATCTGAAAGCCATCGTGGACGCGGTATGGGTCCTGGTTTGTATAGAGTCACCGGACGTAACAAAATGATTCGTCATTATCCTTTTCCGATCACACGACTCAGGAAATATGCTCAGCAAGGAAAGCCTTAGGCTTCCTGGTAAGATTTTCTACGGGCCAAACACCATGACACAACGTAAAACAGTGCAACGATGCAAACGGGCAAACGGCCTACAAATTTGGTCAAATAATTTCTACCACCTACTACAACATGTCCAGCTGGACAAATTGTAAAGTACAAATTAAATAATAATAATAAAAAAAACCTACTATAACTATTTTAATACCGTACGAATACTGCAATAAATATGAAGCTTGGATCATAGGAGGACTACCACTGATTTTATTTACTTTCACAGGATACTTGATAGATATGTTTACTGTCTAACGATTCTTGCTAATACTAATGTATTAATACATATGTTAACATCCATAATATCAAACATATACCTTCCTGTTTGGACAACTGGTGTCACTAGATTATCTAATGTAGCTAACAAGTTCATCGACACCTTAAATCTTTTTAGCGATTCAGTGTCTCGTTTTAAGTCTAACGTTTATTTAACGGATTTACTTGACGGACCTAACCTATACCTCAGAGGAGTCAAATAGTTTACAACAAATAGATGAATATTGCAAATTTTTCGATATACAACGCAAATCCAAAATTTAAAATATCTCCCACATTTTTCTAATTTCTTAAAGAAATATCTTTCGAGAAGGGAGTATCTTTGGTACATTTTCTCGTAAAACTAATCGCCTCGAACCGTCCGATCCGTCAAAGAATTTAAAAGGACAAGAATACTCACGGAGAGCTTGTCACATTCCTCTTTGATAATCCACCGGAGAGGCAGAGAATTTCTTTCGGGCGCTTCTTTCTCCCAGTGTCGGGTAGAAAAAAGGGGAAAAGGGACACGGAACTTTCGGCGTGACGACGCTCGTCGTGGCATCGTTAGAAAAATCCCTTTCGCCCGTGGGGCGTGTTCGCGGGTGGAAAAGTCTCAAAGAGTTTCTTGCCAATATGAAACGAACGAGACAGCAGAAAAGAGGAGGAGGTACTTGCGGGTACGTCTTACCTCGTTAAGAGAATAATGCCCTTCCGGGGCAACCGAACAACTTCCATCGTGGTAGACTAACGAGAGTCAACGATGCAGACGAGCAAAAAGGAGCACGACCACCCTTAACAAAAGCCAATCAACCCCTTCGAGTTTATTGATGCGACCCTTTGAAGTTAAGAATGCTCAACAATGATTAAGGATTTTGTCAAGGCTTTAGTGAACGACCAATTTACTTGTTTAACTGCTTACTTAAACGGTTCAGATTAAACGGTTGTAAGAAATCAGGTAAAATAGATCAACAAATAGTTGTAAAAAGATATTTATTTTATACTTGGTTCAATATAAATAAATGTACAGGGAAAAATATTACGAGTAAGATTTTGGAAATAAAATAGTGTAACAATACTTAAAAAATTTTGGATCAAAGGAGTTTGACGAAAATCATATTTCGGTTTCGTTAAGATACAATATTAATATTCTCAAAATTACCTACATGTTCTTAACGACTCCAAAAGAAAGAAGACTGAGATACAGTATTTTTGTGAAAAAAATGGTGATGTAAGGCACGAAACTTTCATACAAACGATATTTATTTTATACGCGCTTCGGTGCAGAAATATATAGAAAGAAGGATAATGTGAATAAAATTTTGAAGAGATAAAATAGTAGTATATTCGAAATTTATGTTGGCAACATGAAACGTATATGTAGATGCATATAGAAATTCCGATATATCTTGGTATCGAAAAGTACTTTTCTGTGTCCCTACTCGTAACTACGACAATAAACGCGCCGGAGTACATGGGCAACTTTATATGAGAAAATAATGCTTCAGGAGAAAAATTGCCCTGCAGAAAATTTTTATTCTTCACGAATTTATTCACGATCTCATATATACACATTTCCTATGCTGATGTGGTTACTGTGGTTATAAAACTTCTAAAAAGATTCTTTGAAAATTCATGACTCTTCTATCATTTTAAAATCAACTTTCATATCTTTAATGATTAGAATATTTCATTTATAGGACTAACTGATAATATTTGGCTGCAGGACATGGACATGCTGCAACTGTTCGCCTCGCCGGCGGGACGGGCGTTGCTCACCAGTGACAATCGGCGGAGAGGATCGACGTCGACCTCCTCCTTGTCTCGAGAGTCCTCTTCGAGGCTGAAGAGAGGCAGAAGACCATCGGGTACAGTCAGTGCGCCGACCACGCCACCAAGGCAACGGAAATCGAGCGCGGAACTGTACAAAGAAGCTGTTGAGATTCTTGGTCTTACCTGTTCGTTGACCGATAGCTGCCCATGCATCGATTGTCAGGTAAATAAACATATGTCCTACATGTTTTTACTATAATAAAATGTGTATCCGTAACGTGACAAAGTTATGAAATTTACAAATCAAACAATAACAATTATCTCGTATGTGGAGATCAGAAAATTTTATAGAACTTTTTTTTTAAGGAATCCAACTTTACTTAATTTTTAATTTCCATAGATGTGATTATAACGAGGTATCATTTTAGTTATAATGATAAAAATTATACTGTTTGATTAAAGCATTTATGTCAAGATTACATATATCTCCTAAAGTACATTTAGACAGTAATAAAATATTTTAACGCTGAACTAATGTTCGTACGTGCTCCATTACAGCGGTCAGTTTTAGGATTACTATAACACTCTTTCGTAATAAAAGTGATACTCCAAATTGCTATATAAATTCGACGATATTTTTCCATTGTACATGAATTTATATTTCTTTAACCTTTTCAGGATTAACTTCTTTCATAGTCACAAAAAAATGTCTTTTGTATTAATAGTTAATAATAGGAAAATATCCTCTTGTAGGGTTTTGTAAAAAAGATACAATGCACTAAAATTTGAGACCGGTTTCGCTGGAAATAGATACATTTATTGTTTAGTTAGGTAACATCTTATCAAAGTACGATATATCACGTAATGTAGAAAGTGAAAGGAAAAAATGAAAACGCAGAAATTTCCTTTAATTTGTTATAAGTTATTATTCGTTTTATTCGTTAATATAAAAATTTTTATAATGTGATGGTATCTCTTCAAGTACAAAAATTCCAAATAAAAGTTCGGTTTCCTCTAGTTCTTTTTACGAAGTGGTGGAAATTACAACGCGTAATTGCATCCATTCACGAACTCACTCACGCGACGCGTGCAATTAGCGCGAGTCAGAGAATATAATCTTGGAAATTAAGAGGATATTGTCTCGATTTTCGAACTAATTGTCTAAAGCTCCCGGTGTACCAATAATAGCCGAGGCGAGGCGGTTCCCATTGATTAGCCATTTTCTCGATCAAACGCGTAAATATTTCTTTGCCCCAGTTTTCCGCTTGCGCGACCGCGATCAGCTGGTGTTCTCGTTTCGGAAAACCAATGAAAGAAAATGCAACGTGGAAATTTGGCGTCTGAATTTAATTAAAAATTTTATTGCGTATCGGTTAACCTACTAAAATTTTCATTCCACCGGAAATTTCGCAAGGTGTGCGAGCTTGTTTATGGAATCTCGGAATAACTAACGAGAGAAATTTCATCCTCTATTTTTACTCGCGATAGAATATACATATGCGGAGACGTTAATGAGACTGTTAGCTTCTTTTTTAGTTCGCGTATTTCTCAGCTCGTGACAAAGCGAACTGTGTATTTTCGAGCATTTACGGTCAGAGAATTTTCACATTGAGTTTGCTTTCCAAGGCCGACGCTGGTTGGCATTGAACTTGCAAGGTTAAATATTTTCTTTTGCGTGCACCTCCGAGGCTAGACCCTTCGACCTTTTAATGGTTAGCTTAACTACACAGCTAAAGCCCTTTCGGTTAGAGAGCTTAATGTCGGAAAGCTCGCCACCTAGAATTACTCGATAACGAAAAGCTTTGAACTTATAGGCTAAAAGTTGAAAAAACTTTGACCTGGGAAATTGAATGTCGCAAAGATCGAACCTCGGAAATTTAACGTCGAAGAGCTTTAGCCTCGGAAATTTAATGACAAGAAGCTTTGACCTCGGAAGTTCAATACAGTAAAAGATTTATTATCCAAGCATATCCTATCTAAGCGATAATATTCAATGTTTCAGATAATGTTTAACAATCCAATAAATTATCATTTCTTATGCGAACGATTTGTGGTTATCTATATTTTAGGTTTATTAAGTAACGTTGTCCAAGAAATTCGATTATTCTGTTTGTAACTAATTAATGTGAATAATAAGGATTACGTTGTACTAAAAATTTCTCACCGCCAGAGTTCACGCTCTTCGATTCTTTATTTCTTTTACAAATTACTCTGTCACTTGTAAACACACATTTTCCAACTAAATTCAAAGAACATAATCCACTAAAAAATATCAACTTTTATATCACGATGAAACATTATTCGTCTCTTTTTCAGAGTAATTATTTCGACTGCGAGGAAGATTTCGGCGATGCGAGAACGGAATTGGCTGCAGGCACGCCCATCCTGCTGGACCACGCTTTGTCACATCCATTGACGTGTTCCATACAGTAGCAGCTGAATATCGCGTTTCGAGTACGACTTTACATCCGCCTGTTCTGCCATCTGACGAAACGGAAATCATCGAGGTGTCGAGGATCCATCGGGAACGCTGAATTCAGAGCAAAGTGGGAACGCGTGTACTTGAACGTGTACAGCGTGTACGTTTAACGCCTGTACTTTGATTTCTGAAAACTCTCAAACCGAGAAGATCGCGTGAATTAGAAAATAGAAACGAGTATATAAAGAGCTGAATCTTAAATGCTGGTTTTTCGATAATTTCGTTAAATAATTTCGTAAAAGGAAAACGAAAAACTTTCAACGCGCCGAAAATCTGCACCAAGGTCTTGATTCTCATCGACATGCTTCTGAAAATGTTCACGCGTCTACTTCCAACGTCTGATATTGCGTTCATTAAGTTCTTCGGCGATATAATAGATTGTAATCGATTGTATGTATGTACGTGTACAGGAAACGCTAACGTTATATTATATTATATGGTGAAACAACGTGTTAATAACCCTAAGATTTTGTATGTTTCAATTGCGTTCAATCGTAAAATCGTTAAGAATTTACTTGCTAGTAACAGACACGAAGTTTCGATCGTACTTAACACAAGCGAAGAGCAGGGGTTTCCGACTTGAAAAACGCGATCTCATGTGATTCATTCGATCATCGTTCTCCTCTCGATGGAACACGATATTAATTATAACGATAATTAAAAAAAAAGAAAAAAAAAAAGAAAACGAGACACAACCATCGCGAACGATAAATATATAATTTGTGGACAATACATCGTAACGGAATAAGTCACTGCTCCGATTGTTTCTCCTCTTTTTATATGAAACGAAGAAGAAGATAATAACGCAGGCTTACGTTATTACGTATCTAGGAGTATCTATGTACAAAATATGCCCCCTGAATGTACAACAGTTTGCCGGTAATCGCGCCTGGCTGCTAAAAATTGATGGAAACAAATATCGAGATAACAAACAAACATACATACAAAAAAAAAGAGAGATAAATCTAGAAAATCGAAATTCATCGTTTCACGTTTTTATTATTAAATATTTCTATGTATATTGTCATCGATACCGAATAAAAATATCTAACGCGACCTTAAATTTCGAGCAAAAATTTCTGTGCGCGCGTACAGAGGAAAGAGAAATAAAATATATAATGAATGGTATATATCGAAAAAATACAATATGCTCGTCTGGCTCAAATTCGACGAATTTATTTATCGTCGCGAAACGATACACATGCCAAATGATATAAAAAAAAAAAATGCGCCAAATTTCTATATTAATTAGCGATAACGATACTAAAAATAAATAATAATAATTAATATTTAATGAACGATAACCCTAATAATAAAATACTAATATTAATAATAAATTTCGATCTAGTCGGAAGGTGTAACGTGATTGAGAAGTTTATTAGGTAATATTTAAATCGTTTGTCGACGTACACGATATATGAGGATTATATATATATATATGTAATATATAATATATAATATATAAATATATATATATTATACATATATACGAGTATACATACACATTATATTTACTACACATTTTATTATTATACTTATTCGATTAAGTCTAGTAGGGTATATAGGGTTGTTGAACGTTTATGAGCTCGCAAACAAGCCAAACTGAGGAAAAGCTAAACGATGGCTAAAGAAAAAAATGAAAACCAGAAATAGAAGGAAAAATAATACTAAAGGAAGAAGCGTAACGCGTTGATACTTAGAATTTATATACGTGTAAAGATCGATACGTATGCGTCGAACATATATATATCTGTGTGAATAAGTTTTCTGAAACCGATGCTTTTCGTTAAGTGTTCCGCGTTTAAGTTATTTAAACACGTCGACTGCCGTTTGCGATTCTCGCCGATGAGAGAGCATCGTTAATTTTAATGACGTTCAGAAGTTTCTTCTTCAAACTTCGCCGTTCAACTAACAAAATTACGGTTTATTCTGTCTGCCTGTAGTATCGTAAACGTTATTAAAAAAACTCACGTCTATTTCGTACAACGTGAGGTGAAACTTTCGGGCGTGTGTAATTAAGAATAAAATAACGTAAAGAGTGCTTACAATTTCCTGCCAAGGTTTCGTTCGAAATTTCAATTGTAAAGTAAGAAGAAAAGAGGCAAAGTTTTATTTGCGACAGTCGACGTAACACACGAGAATCATGACTATGTATAAGCGACGTAACGATAAACGAAGCTAGGCCTGAGTTACGTAAAATCGTAGATGGACTGAAAGAAATCAAAAAGAACGAATATATGAAAGGATAGATATTGTAAAAAGGGCTGGTCACTTTCTTGAGTGCTTCTTTATAAGTGAAAGAAGAAAGGAAACAAGAACATGTATTTACTTACATATATCTAAATCCGCGTCGAAGATGAGTGAAACTAAATGAGAGAGAAAATCACATTTAAGAATGCAAGTGCCAAATTAAAATTTAATCGTGCGACGCTCGTAAGCTTAGTGGTTCGCTATCGAAATCTCTTCTTAAATTATCCGATAGATTACGAGTTAAGGGAAGAAACGACATGACAGGGCTGAATATTCGCAAATTTTACCAAACTTTACAAATCTTTAAACGTGTTAAACGCATCGTGCTTCCTCTTTTAGAGGGAAAGGAAGAGGCATGTCGAATCTTCGATAAAACAAAAATAGATTCAATAAAAAGAAGATGATATATTCGACCATTTTATAAGTAATGTGGTCTTCCTAAGAGTCGAGTTTAATACAATAGAACTCGCTATGAAAGTTATATAAAAGGGGAATAGAAAACTTAAAGGAAAGATCGCAAGTAACGCAGGATATATCAAAATCATATTAACATTGCATTGGAGAAGCATTTGAAATTTACTTCATTTTCTTTCACATATAATTATATTATTATATAAACAATATTCTGTGTATGATAATTATCTTTGAGTTAAACGTTATACATTCATATGTTATCCTAACTTTGACGCTGCTCATGCACGAAAATGTAAAAAAGAACGTATTGCTTATAAAATGACCTGATATACATTAATCGTAAGAATATCTCAGTGAACTTGAAACAATTTGATCAAGTTTTATACAGCTCCAGCGACGAGTCCTAAGCTTCTACGTGTTTTATTACGTTACCGTAAACGAGGATCAGCTGAAATGAAAAAGTTTCAGCCACGATTGCTTTCTTTTTACAACGAGACAAGCTGTCGTAGAGATGAAAGCCTGTCAAATTTTACTGATCCATGATCCCGCTACGTTTGTGGAGAGCTTTCAACTTTTTCATCGCTGCCATTTTTTCGTCGAATTATTTCGTGTATTGTTCACGAACAGAAGAAGACTTTTAAGATAATTTTTCGTTCGTACTACGAGTTCGTTTTGTCTACTCGAAGAAGATAGTTGTAGAGTCACGTTTGTATAATCAGAAATATTATCACGACGTTGTTACGTGTAGATAGAAGGGAATTAAACGATTTTTGATCGACTAGTTACGAACGGAAGAGCGTCGAAGAAATGACAGATTTGTTGTAAGTTTAATTCACAAGTATCGTTACTTGTTAAAGCAGTTAGTAATTCAAAGTTGTTGAGATCTGTTCCACTTTTTTCAAAGTCGTTCTTGTTACTTGAGAAACCTCGCATTTCCGCCTCTCTTCCAGTTGAATTCAAACAGCCAATCGACATTCTGGGTCGTTCGTTTTGCGCGATCGTCGAATTGGTTTTCTCTCATCGACGAAAGTAAAAGAGCAATTAAGCTTTAATCTTTTTCCCAAGGATATTCGAGAGAAATGCGTGAAACCCTTGCAAATGATGTAACGATCTTAAAAATAAAAAGATGGGGGAAAATAATACGTGGCTTCTAATCGTTTTATAGTAATGTAAGCCGTGATTAAGACGAGAATGATTCTTGCAACACGCAGCGGCGTACTCTTGGATATGACTACTATTAAAATACGATAAAATATAAATCATGCTCATTTTATTTGCCACATTCCTTTATTAAATATATAATATAACTTCTTAAGTCTAATACATAGTATAAAATTTGCTTATAACATATTTATAATTCTGTTATAACACACTGGATAGATCTATGAATCTCACTAGTTGCAATTTTACTTTTAACAAGTATCTTTAAAAGATGAACAATTTTTTGACACCATTAGCTGTTTTACCATCGGTTGTTATAGATGCAATTTCCTATGCCAGCAGATAACAACATATTTTATACTTACAAATGATGATACTATCGACCGATGAGATAAACGCAGGAAGTACAAAAATAGAATAACGCTTGGCGTCGCTTAAAATTTATGTCGTGTGCTGGAACGTCTATGCAAAGATTCCCAAGGACGACTAAATTTGGGCATACGTTAATCGGTTATACTTTCCGCGGAATTGGACGGAAGAAGCAACATCACATTAATTTCTGAGGCAACGGATGTCTCTAGAGATTCTACCTTCTTTATAATAAGCATGATAATACTTATTTTCAAAAACTTATATTCAATAATAAAGGATATAAACGACAGTTGTAAACCAATTTTTAACATTATCATCGTATTATATTAGTATATCTCGTAGCATATAAGATTTCTAAGAATTGATAACGCAATGGAAATAGTAACGCACGAGAGATTTCGCAATGAAAAAATGAGGGCGCAAGATCCATTGATACAGGCTCTTTCATATCCTATTTATTATCTTAAATGAGAGGCTGGCTTACATAGAGATGCAATTTTCTCTTTAATGGCTACTGATATCAGAGGTGACAACAGGATTCGCGTTCACATACCTGACTCTTGGGTATCAAATACGGAGAAACGGTAGATATAAAAGTTCTTAGTAATAATGTCGGTAAAACAGCAAGACGTCGGTATGTCATAAATGTCACGTCCATTCTATAGCATATCGGTGATATAATCACCAATGAATTATCTGCGATAATTTCTATATTCGTCATAGGAAATCGCAGAAGGCATAAGAAAAATTCTGATTTTCTGACAGGATGATATTTCAGAACCTGGAATACAAAGTTCGGTCTTTTATTCGCGTGTATCCTATCCTTAGTCAATGATGAATAGTTTTTAGTAGAACTTTACAGATTAGAAAATGTTACCCTTCCTTATTAAAGTAGGAATCTGTAATTCAAATAGTTTCCTATTGAGCCGACGGTCAAGAAGGAATCTTCCTTTCTCAATGACGAGGCAGAGTGTTCTTATATCAATGTACAATTTGTAAGAATCGCACTACACTTAGTCCTTAAACTTAAAGTATATCATGGTCTCTTCTCTCATACTACTTAATAATAGCACAAAATTAACTTGTATATACAATGCCAATTTTTACTCTGAAATTCATCATGAATATCCTACATTCTATTATATGTCTATCATTCTACAAGAATGTAATTACCTACATACATATCTAATAATCATCTTACAATTCTTATCGAAAAAAATGTTTTAGCCTATAACTACAACAATTTATTTCCTTCCACATATCCATCATATTCTATTTATCTCAAAGCGTATCGGTAAGCATTTTATGCTCAACTCGAAGACCACTCAATCCAATGGAGAGACACCGATAGTAAACGACACTAAAGGCAGGCGGTAAATAGAAGCCAGGATGCAAATTGAATTCGTCGATCGAGCGAGAGGATACTCTTATTTCTTGGAAGTACCGAGTGCGAGTGGTTGAGGAAACGGTGTAGGTGGGTGGATCGGTGTCCTCTTCGTCGTTGTAGAAGGGTGCCTTAGGGAGCACCGCTTATATCGAGTTAGATCCGTTTGAATACCGAGTCGCTCTCGTTGGAAAGGGGGTGGTTGTACAAGATACTGTAGGATCAAAAGTTGATACCCAGTCACCTTCAACGGCTCTAGTCATCCTTATATGATTATCCGTAGACCTGCTGCTCGCAGTTTCTTCCGGTGGGTCGTGAAACAGGGGTTGGACTTTTCTTCCTTTCTTCTCTCACCTCATCTCGATCTTTGTCTATCGCGAAACAGGTTCGATAGTATGCGTAGCACCTCGATGCAGTCGTTCTGCACGATACGTAGAATACCTAAGATCCTTGTCCTCGTATCTCGTGCCATCGAACAGCCATGGATCGAGCAGCCGGCTGGAATGACGTGTAGCACGCATAAAGTATTCCTCGGAGGCAATCCATTTCGAAACTGAGTTACGGCTGCTACGTGGTCCAGGTAGGCGTCGATACGTCCGCGAGGACGTCCGCGAAATTATGCACGGGGACAGAGAGGGCTGGCTGATTCCATTTGAATTTTCCCTGCCGCGGAACATGGTGCTCAGGAACATGGCTCTGATGCAGCGAAAGGATATCTTAGGTATATGGTTTCTTACTTTTGCTGAACTGCTATGTTACATTAAGCTTAAGGGTTGGAATCACGAAAAAACGAACAAGTTAAAATTGCAACATTATTGTCTTAGCGAAAATTTGTCGTCTATTGGAACTGATTTATCTTGATGTTAAAAACTGGAGATAATATTTATTTTTAGCGATTTCGGGATTGGAAATATTTGACTGTAGTAATGTTAAGATTAGAAATATCCATTTTTATTGATTTTACAATGCAATAGCTTATTGCTATTTAAACAGAAAATCTCTTTGCTTATTCTTACTGTAAGACTCACTTAATCAGAGTATAATTTTCATATTACAAAATATAATGTTAAATTCGTTGAACCTTCTTTCCTTATTAATAAGTTTCAAAATATTACGTAAGTATTTTTTCAATAAAGATATTTCGTGGCGTTCTATATTTTTCCTTCGCCTTCCGCTTAATCGTTTCAGTTTATTAATCAAAGTTGGCCATAAAATTAATAACATTCAAAAAATGGTACAAGTTCATTTTTATTTTAAAAAAATTAAGAATATTATTATGAATTTTCAGCTCATTACGAGTATACATAGCGATGTGTCTTAATGTTTGGAGACATACAGATTTTTATGTTTGAAATGTAACCACAGTTTTCTCAAATTAAAAATTATTTTCCCACTGGGCCCCTGAATTGTTCTCACAGCAATTCTTCATGAATCCCCAAAAATGTATGATTAGTTCTAAGTTAGCTCAGTTAGAATCGCGTGTACAGATAGATTAATCACACAAGGACGAAGTTAAATAGTATCGACGTGAAAATATAGAAAAGAGTCCTGAAGACTCTCAAATGGACCGGTTCGATCATCAATGATGCAGTTAAAGGAGATACATGGCGACACAGGCAGTCACGATGCTCGTCCTCAGGGGTCGATTTCGTCCTGGTGAACAGGACATCGTCGAACGAATAATCACTTTTCCAAAAGTATCCTCCTGTACGTTGCCAATCGTCCATACTGCCGCGTGATCATTTATTCAAGATCGGTAATGAATCGTGTTCCCTCGGGAACGTCGTCATCGCCTACGTATTCCGGCATCTATAGGTAAACCTATTCCTCGGTTGTTTTACTGGTTCCACGCCATTCCTCGGGGACCTCCGAACGTGACAACGATTTTTGAAACAATTTTTCTTCTAAAAATGCTATTTCTGAAGCATTTTATGCGATCTTTTCACGCCTGTATCTGTGTAGGTGATACGAGTTCATGTTATTAGAAGTTGAAGCGTCTCTGAAGGGGTTTTATTAACATAATAACTGTTAACAATGGCTATTTAAAAAATATTGTATTTTTTAGAACTAAAGTATTTTCATGTAGGCCAATTATTAATGATTCTAGGGGGAAAAGAGAATTTCTTGAATTTATTTAAATTAGAAGTAATATATGTTATACACATAAAGAATATAGCATATATCTAAAAGCAAATACGTAAAAATGTCTACATTTGATTTAATTTAGAGACTTCCTTGAGATTTTCTATTTTAAAATTGAGGTAAAATTACACATTGTAGACCAGTTACACTTGTACGGCTCGTACAAGTGAGAAAATCTTTAATTTGAGAAAACTGCGAGTAAGGTTACGGAAATTTGTATGCTTTCGAAAATGTCAAAATACTTTAAACGAATTCATTATAAAATTCATCAGTGGATTTATAATAAATACCCTTGTGCCATCATGTATCATTTCACACATTCATCACCACTTTACATAAAACGCGTTTTACCATTGAATCATTCAATTGGCCAATAAACATATAAACTGCAAGATTTATAAGCAGGATTTCATGACCATTCCATCGACATCATCAGAATCAAGATAAGAATTTAAAAATACTTTTTGTTTGATCCTCCCAGTTTCATGAAGAATAGCACTAACGAATAAAACGGAGCTTCGATATGGGGTAGAATTATTTATTGGCGCGTCTTAATCGAGAGTCAAGAAACGTGGATGGTGGTTGAAAAGAGGCAAGAGTGTTCGATGTTTAAATTCAAGCCGAGCCAGGTAAGAATTCGATCGATCTTGGAGTCTATTGAGTCAGTCGAAGCGAAGACGCCTGATGGATCGCGTCGAGACGTGCGACATGCCCCTTTCTCCTTTGCGAAAGCGAACTACCATTTATTTTATTCTTCGTGCCCTGTTGCAGGGCTATTTGTTTAAAGTCTGTCGAACCAACAGAGAGGTTCTGGTCGTTATTAGAAAAGTATACTGACAAATGGAACGGACTACTGACAGGCTGTCGCAGCGACTTCGTCAAAACGGAACTCTTTTATTCCTTGTAGGTAAATTGCGGATTTTTATGCATTTATACAGGATTAAATGGTGTAGAATATATAAAATGCAAATACTATATAAAAATATACAGATTTACGACAGTGTATGGACATTTTTAGAAATCATAAGAATAAATTTCGATTTTTTATATAAATTCGTATTTTTACGAATATAAGTACAGAAGTTGCATCTAAGAATAAATCTGTTTTAAACATTATAACGAGTAGTTGTATAATAAAAATTCACAAGTTGATAATAATATCTAGCGAATAAAATAAATCTATACATAGATCTAACTTTTAAGTCGTATTCATAAATATATAAATGTACACAAAAATACTTGCATTTGTAATAATATAATATAGAAAAATAGAAGTCAAAATGTATAGGTAGAAGAAAGTTACACGATGTCAGAGTGTACAGGAAAAAGCAGGCGTGGAATTAGCGCGTGCCATGCAATAGGACAAATTGGATAAAACGCGAGGTGTAATCTCCTCCTCAAAAATTCCATTAACTGTACGCTCGAACAACATAACACACGTAATAATTACGAATTGACGTTTTTTAATTGGCAACGAAGTACAACCGCCTGACTGACGAGAAAATCCTCGAACGTAAGCAGGATTATGTCCATTTCGTGAAAAATGGGATTTCGTTGAAGCAACTACTGTTTTCACTATTCTATTTACATATGAAATATTCCTACGTGTACAAAACTAGTCCGATGCTGTTCGAAACCAATTTAAATAAAATGTGAAAGAGATTAACTCCGCGTTTCTATTTCTAACCCTTTCCTGGAGATAAATATGTACATAAGAGAAAAGATTTACAGAACATAAAGAATCCGAATGACCACGAATAATACGGAAAGATAAGTAAGAAGATCAAAGCAAGTAAGTAAAGGAAAATAAGAAGATCAAACCAGGTAAGGAAATGTAAGAAAGGTAAGTAAATTCACGTAGCATTCTTCTACAGATCATATACTCCTAAAATCACATTCTACATTTCGAAAAAATATAACACCAAATCAAAGGCCAGACAAAGCACTCTTGCAATCATCCTTCACAATATGTTCAAGTGATACAAGGCTCGACTTTGAAACATCTTCACCGAGATTTTTAGAATACGTATCGTATAAGAAGAACCATTTTTCGGCGGGATTCCGGATGAAACCTGTTCTTACGTATCATAATTTCCTGCTATAAGGCCCAAACAGAAAGAACGAAAAAGCCGATACGGGGAGGAAAATGTACTGAACAAGATTCTTCCTATGCTAATCGTATGGGAAGTACCATTTTTCGGAGGGTCCCGCGTGAAACCTCTTCCAACATATCATAATTTCCTGCCACAAGGCTAGTGCATAAAGACCGAAAATTCTGATTCTGCCCGGGAAATGTAAAGAAAAATATTCCTAATATGCGCGTCCAATAGGAAGTACCATTTTTCGGAGGATTTCAACGTGGAACCTCTTCCAACATATTATTATTTCCTGCTATAAGGCTCGTGCAGGAAGGACGAAAAAGCCGATACCGGGTTGAAAATGTACTGAACAATATTCTTGGTATGCGCCTCGTAAGGGAAGTACCATTTTTCGAAGGATTTCAACGTGGAATCTCTTCCAACAAATCATAATTTCCTGCTATGAGGCCCGTACAGAAAGGACGAAAAAAACCGATACAGTGCGGAAAATGTACAGAACAATATTTTTCGTATGCGACTCCTATGGGTAGTACCATTTTTCGGTAGGATTTTTGCACGAAATCTGTTCTAGCCTATCATTATCATCGGCTGTACGGGGCGTTTGAACGAACGAAATGGCCCACAATGCCCGGAAAATATACAAAAAGACATTCCTAGTATGCCCTTCCACTGGGAAGTACCATTTTTAGGGGCGTCCCGCATGAAACCACTTCTAACATATCATAATTTCCTGCCACAAGACTTGTGCAGAAGGAACGAAAATTCCGAAACTGCCCGGAAAATGTACAGAAAAATATTCCTTGTATGCTAGGCCAATGGGAAGTGCCATGTTTCGGAGGATTTCAACGTGGAACCTCTTCCAACATATTATAATTTCCTGCAATAAGGCTCGTGCAGGAAGGACGGAAAAGCCGATACCGGGTTGAAAATGTACTGAACAATATTCTTCCTACGCGCCACCGATGGGAAGTGCCATTTTTCGGAGGGTTTCCGCGTGAAACCTCTTCCAACATATCATAATTTCCTGTTGTAACGCTCCTATACAAAGAACAAAAATTCCGATGCTGCCCCGAAAATGTACAGAACAAGATTCTTCGTATGCGCGTCAAATGGGAAGCAGCATTTTTCGGAAGGTTTCCGCCTACAACCTGTTTTGGGACCTATCATAATCTTCGGGTGAATGGGGCGTTTAGAACGAACGAAATGGCCGAAACTGGCCGGAAAATGAGCAAACAAGTTTCTTCCTATGGACATTATATGGGAAAATCCTTTTTTCCGCGGATCACCGTGTGAAATCTGATCTTACATGTCAAAATTTCCTGCAAAATAGAGATTTCAAAAAGATTGAAAAATCCGACACTAGCAGGAAAATGTGCAAACAATATTCTTACTGTGGGTATCGTAAGGGAAATACCAATTTTCGCAACGTCTCCGCGTGAAACCTGTTCTAACCTACCATAATTTTCTGTTATAAGACTTGAACAAAAATAATGAAAAATCCGAAACTCTCCCGAAAATGTGCAAACGATGTGATTCCAATGCGACTCGTAAGAGAAGTACCATTTCTGGGAGGGCTTCCGCGTGAAACCTCTTCCAACATGTCATAATTTCCTGCTATAAGGCCCATACAGGAGGAACGAAAAAGCCGATATGGGGCGGAAAATGTACTGAACAAGATTCTTCGTATGCGCGACCAATGGGAAGTACCAATCTTCGGTCTGTATTTTGCACGAAACCTGTTCTAGCCTATCATAATCATCGTCGGTATGGGGCGTTTGAACAAACGAAATGGCTCACACTGGCCAGAAAATGTACAGAAAGAAATTCCTAGTATGCCCTTCCACTGGGAAGTACCATTTTTAGGGGCGTCCCGCATGAAACCACTTCTAACATATCATAATTTCCTGCCACAAGACTTGTGCAGAAGGAACGAAAATTCCGAAACTGCCCGGAAAATGTACAGAAAAATATTTCTTGTATGCTCGTCCAATGGGAAGTGCCATTTTTCGGAGGATTTCCGCCCACAACCTCTTCCAACATATCATAATTTCCTGTTGCAATGCTCCTACGCAAAGAACAAAAATTCTGATACTGCCCGGAAAATATACAGAACACGATTCTTCGTATGCGCATCCAGTGGGAAGTACCATTTTTCGGAGGGTTTCCGCGTGAAACCTGTTCTTACATATGATAGTTTCCTGATGTATCGAGCGTACAGAAAGAACGAAAAATTCCGAAACTGCCCGGAAAATGTACAGAAAAATATTCCTAGTATGCCCTTCCACTGGAAAGTATCACATTTCGGTGGGCCCGGCATGAAACCACTTCCAACATATCATAATTTCCTGCCACAAGGCTGGTGCAGGAAGACCGAAAATTCCGATACTGCACGGAAAATGTACAGAAAAATTTTCCTAGTATGCGCGTCCAATAGGAAGTACCATTTTTCGGAGGATTTCAACGTAGAATCTATTCCAACGTATCATAAATTCCTGCTATGACGCCCGTACAGAAGGGACGAAAAAAACCGATACAGTGCTAAAAATGTACAGAACAATATTTTTCGTATGCGCCTCCTGTGGGTAGTACCATTTTTCGGAGGATTTCAACGCGGAATCTCTTCCAACATATCATAATTTCCTGCTATGAGGCCCGTACAGAAGGGACGAAAAAAACCGATACAGTGCGGAAAATGTACTGAACAATATTTTTCGTACGCGCCTACAATGGAAAGTGCCATTTTTTGGAGGATCTCCGCCCAAAACCTCTTCCAACATATCATAATTTTCTGCCACCAGGCTGGTGCAGAAAGACCGAGAATTCCGATACTTCCCGTAAAATGTACAGAAAAATATTTCTAGTAAACTCGTCCAATGGGAAGTGCCATTTTTCGAAGGATATCAACGTGGAACCTCTTCAAACATATCATAATTTCCTGCTATACGGCCCTTACAGAAGAAACGAAAAAGCCGATATGGGGCGGAAAATGTACTGAACAAGATTCTTCGTATGCGCGACCAATGGGAAGTACCATTCTTCGGTCTGTTTTTTGCACGATACCTGTTTTAGCCTATCATTATCATCGGCTGTATGGGGCGTTTGAACGAACGAAATGGCTCACAATGCCCGGAAAATGTACAGAAAGACATTCCTAGCATATACTTCCACTGGAAAGTAACATATTTCGGGGGGCCTCGCTCCAAACCTCTTCCAACATATCATAATTTCCTGTTGCAACGCTCCTACACAAAGAACAAAAATTCTGATACTGCCCGGAAAATATACAGAACACGATTCTTCGTATGCCCTTCCGCTGGGAAGTACCATTTTTAGGGGCGTCCTGCATGAAACCACTTCCAACATATCATAATTTCTTGGTACAAGGCTAGTGCAGAAGGAACGAAAATTTCGAAACTGCCCGGAAAATGTACAGAAAAGTATTCCTAGTATACTGGTCCAATGGGAAGTGCCATTTTTCGGAGGGTCCCGCGTGAAACCCCTTCCAACATATCATAATTTTCTGCCACAAGGCTGGTGCAGAAGGAACGAAAATTCCAAAACTGCCCGGAAAATGTACAGAAAAATATTCCTTGTATGCTCGTCCAATGGGAAGTGCCATTTTTCGGACGATTTCCGCCCAAAACCACTTCCAACATATCATAATTTCCTGTTGCAACGCTCCTACGCAAAGAACAAAAATTCTGATACTGCCCGGAAAATATACAGAACACGATTCTTGGTATGCGCATCCAGTGGGCAGTACCATTTTTCGGTAGGTTTTTTGCACGAATCCTGTTCTAGCCTATCATAATCATCGTCGGTATGGGGCGTTTGAACAAACGAAATGGCTCACACTGCCCAGAAAATGTACAGAAAGACATTCCTAGTATGCCCTTCCATTGGGAAGTACCATTTTTAGGGGCGTCCCGCATGAAACCACTTCCAACATATAATTTCTTGGTACAAGGCTAGTGCAGAAGGAACGAAAATTCCGAAACTGCCCGGAAAGTGTACAGAAAAATATTCCCAGTATGCTCGTCCAATGAGAAGTGCCATTTTTCGGAGGGGCCCGCGTGAAACCTCTTCCAACATATAATAATTTCCTGCCACAAGGCTGGTGCAGAAGGAACGAAAATTCCGAAACTGCTCGGAAAATGTACAGAAAAATATTCCTTGTATGCTCGTCCAATGGGAAGTGCCATTTTTTGGAGGATTTCCGCCCAAAACCTCTTCCAACATATAATTTCCTGTTGCAACGCTCCTACGCAGAGAACAAAAATTCCGATGCTGCCCGGAAAATATACAGAACAAGATTCTTCGTATGAGCCTCAAATGGGAAATACCATTTTTCGGAGGGTTTCCGCGTGAAACCTGTTCTTACATATGATAGTTTCCTGATGTATCGAGCGTACAGAAAGAACGAAAAATTCCGAAACTGCCCGGAAAATGTACAGAAAAATATTCCTAGTATACTCGTCCAATGGGAAGTGCCATTTTTCGGATGGTCCCGCGTGAAACCACTTCCAACATATCATAATTTCCTGCTACAAGGCTAGTGCAGAAGGAACGAAAATTCCGAAACTGCCCGGAAAATGTACAGAAAAATATTCCTAGTATACTCCTCCAATAGGAAGTGCCATTTTTCGGTGGGTCCCGCGTGAAACCACTTCCAACATATCATAATTTCCTGCCACAAGGCTGGTGCAGAAGGACCGAAAATTCCGATACTGCCCGGAAAATGTATAGAAAAGTATTCCTAGTATGCGCATCCAATGGGTTGTACCATTTTTCGGAGGACTTCAACGTAGAATCTATTCCAACATATAATTTCCTGCTATGAGGTCCGTACAGGAGGGACGAAAAAAACCGATAGAGTGCGGAAAATGTACAGAACAACATTTTTCGTATGCGTCTTCAATGGGAAGTGCCATTTTTTGGAGGATTTCCGCCCAAAACCTCTTCCAACATATAATTTCCTGTTGCAACGCTCCTACACAAAGAACAAAAATTCCGATGCTGCCCGGAAAATATACAGAGAAATATTCCTAGTATGCCCTTCCACTGGAAAGTATCACATTTCGGTGGGCCCGGCATGAAACCACTTCCAACATATCATAATTTCCTGCCACAAGACTTGTGCAGAAGGAACGAAAATTTCGAAACTGCCCCGAAAATGTACAGAAAAATATTCCTAGTATGCTCGTCCAATGGGAAGTGCCATTTTTCGGAGGATTTCAACGTGGAATCTCTTCCAACATATCATAATTTCCTGCTATGAGGCCCATACAGAAGGGACGAAAAAAACCGACACAGTGCGGAAAATGTACTGAACAATATTTTTCGTATGCGCCTACAATGGGAAGTGCCATTTTTTGGAGGATTTCCACCCAAAACCTCTTCCAACATATCATAATTTTCTGCCACGAGGCTGGTGCAGAAAGACGAAGAATTCCGATTCTTCCCGGAAAATGTACAGAAAAATATTCCTAGTAAACTCGTAAAATGGGAAGTGCCATTTTTCGAAGGATATCAACGTGGAACCTTTTCCAACATATCATAATTTCCTGCTATAAGGCCCATACAGGAGGAACGAAAAAGCCGATATGGGGCGGAAAATGTACTGAACAAGATTCTTCGTATGCGCGACCAATGGGAAGTACCATTCTTCGGTCTGTTTTTTGCACGATACCTGTTTTAGCCTATCATTGTCATCGGCTGTATGGGGCGTTTGAACGAACGAAATGGCTCACAATGCCCGGAAAATGTACAGAAAGACATTCCTAGCGTATACTTCCACTGGAAAGTAACATATTTCGGGGGGCCTCGCTCCAAACCTCTTCCAACATATCATAATTTCCTGTTGCAACGCTCCTACACAATGAACAAAAATTCTGATACTGCCCGGAAAATATACAGAACACGATTCTTCGTATGCCCTTCCACTGGGAAGTACCATTTTTTGGGGCGTCCTGCATGAAACCACTTCCAACATATCATAATTTCCTGCTACAAGGCTAGTGCAGAAGGATCGAAAATTCCGAAACTGCCCGGAAAATGTACAGAAAAGTATTCCTAGTATACTCGTCCAATGGGAAGTGCCATTTTTCGGAGGGTCCCGCGTGAAACCCCTTCCAACATATAATTTCCTGTTGCAACGCTCCTACGCAGCGAACAAAAATTCCGATGCTGCCCGGAAAATATACAGAACAAGATTCTTCGTATGAGCCTCAAATGGGAAGTACCATTTTTCGGAGGGTTTCCGCGTGAAACCTGTTCTTACATATGATAGTTTCCTGATGTATCGATCGTACAGAAAGAACGAAAAATTCCGAAACTGCTCCGAAAATGTACAGAAAAATATTCCTAGTATACTCGTCCAATGGGAAGTGCCATTTTTCGGAGGGTCCCGCGTGAAACCACTTCCAACATATCATAATTTCCTGCTACAAGGCTAGTGCAGAAGGAACGAAAATTCCGAAACTGCCCGGAAAATGTACAGAAAAATATTCCTATTTAAATATTCCTATTCCACTGGAAAGTATCACATTTCGGTGGGCCCGGCATGAAACCGCTTCCAACATATCATAATTTCCTGCCACAAGGCTTGTGCAGAAGGAACGAAAATTCCGAAACTGCCCGGAAAATGTACAGAAAAATATTCCTAGTATGCTCGTCCAATGGGAAGTGCCATTTTTCGGAGGATTTCAACGTGGAATCTCTTCCAACATATCATAATTTCCTGCTATGAGGCCCGTACAGAAGGGACGAAAAAGCCGAAACTGAACGGAAAATGTACAGTGCAAGATTCTTCGCTTACACGTCCTGTGATACGAAACGTTTTTTGGTGGGGTTCCCGCGCGCTACTTGCTCTTACACATCATGTTCTCCTTATGGGAAGTTCGATTTTCGAATTACGAATTTGCGCTAGCACTTTTCATGATAAAATACCATCATTATGTGGCTGTGTGTTTTTACGCAAATTCAAATTTTTGATACTCATATTGTTACGCCGCGCAAGATATCTGCACTCCATCCCGCACGGCTTGACAGCCAACGGTCTACGTGCCGTCCTACGAACCCTTAATAGGCCCAGGGACCCACAATAAATTTGAACTCCTAACTGCATTGCTCGCATATGTTTTAAGTCAATCTGTTTGCCCGAAAAGACTTTCTAATCCTAGAAGCGTTTTCGGCTAGTTTTTAGAAAGTTCCTTGGGTTTATTACGTGCTGTTAAGAATTACGGTGAAAGCGGGTAGTGGCCTAACGCAAAAAGCGGAGATTTACCTAACGGAAAATCCGGGTTTTTTTTTCATAAACAATGTCGCCCATGAACCACGTTGGTAGGAGGCTTCTTACTCCAATCTTCCTTCCCAGCATTGGTCATAACCAATCGGCATCGCAGATCATTGCCCTCATTTTCCTAACTAAAAATGTAAGCAACGAATCCGCGTTCTTCGTTCAAAGAGCACACTCATACCGAGCTTTCCTCCGTAATCATATCAGAACGAACTTTAGAGTCCCTATACCTTTCACAGTGCCTACAGGTCCGAGAGTTCCGACGGCTTTCAAAGTGTCTCGCTAGTCAACCAAAGTCAACATATACACGAATTCTCTCATCTACGAATAATCCTTTTCTTCGTTACCTGTATCTATAACAACGGCGTTACTAACTTGTGTGATTGTACAAAGCGTTGGAAATATACATTTTTATAACCCTGTGAATCACAGTGTTATACTACAACAACCAACCCTATTATCCTAAACGAAATAAGGGGATCGAACTATTCGTGGTGTATCGACTCCCGTTGACGCGTATTCTCGCGACCGCGTCTCCCCGCGATAGCTCGAATTTACACATATGCACAATTAATTGAGATTTGCCTCAACTATTAAAAAATTATAAATACTTTATATAGTTTTGTATGTTTTATGTATTCTATGCAATTTTGTATCTTCAATTTTCACATAAAAATTCGCAGTCCAATAATCCCACTAAATGTCAACATTCATTGCACTGCCCATTCACTCATTCTCATTCCAATATCATAAGATTTTCTTCAAGATATTGGAAATTACTGGTACGTGCGGTCACCGCTATTGATTACTTTACTGTTCGACATATTCTTCGCGATGTCGTTTCCGCGCTTTGGTATATCACTCAGAGATGTCAAGATCCGGACAGGTTACGACGTTCTCCAGTTTCCACCAATTTGGTGACACTGTCGCTGTAGTCTTGCTATGCTCTGCTCGAGTTATTGCGGGGTAACGCGTGAAACGAGGCCGTAAATAATATGGAAAACCAGGCTGGGATGTGCCGCGACATCCGGGTGAACGCGCTTGAATACGTTTCCGGAGGACCGAGATACGCGAAATAAAAGTATCAGGTGCGGAGATGGTGATAAACCTGTGGCTATGGGTTGGGTCGTGTACGAGTGTAAGCAAAAGAGGGAAGAGTAGGTGATTCCTGGGTATGCAGAGGATGACCCGAGATGTTATATTTCAAAGTGGGGCGTCCTCCGAGGAGCCGTGAATACCTTAATAGTTATAAGATGTATTCGTATGCGGCTGCTATACACCAGTTGTCCCCTCTAAACGTATTCGAACGTTCCAGTCATCTCCAGCGCGAAACGATGCGGCCCTGGACAGCCGTTTTCCAGTTGGGGATATGACGAGGACCGAGGTACAACTTTCGTAGAAGACGATGCACTGGCTGTATCCTGGTTATGCCGAGGAAAATTGCAGGAATACTCGAAATTGGCGCAGCGAGAGTATCCACGTCGTGCAATAGAATTACGCTCGTCCTGCTACTTGCTTGAAATGTCTGGTTTCCAGGGCAATCTTCTTGATGTTCGATGCAGATCCTTGGGTCTCTGTATCTGTTGCACCAAGAAGGAAGTGAAACCAAGGAAAGAGTTAAAATTCTTGCGTTAAACTTTTCTAACTAAATTGTGTTTCTGTTTAAATAAAGGATTGGGACTGCTTTTGTTAAGTCGATTTTTTAATTGAAGGAAACAGCGTGTTCTTTATTAGAGATGAATTTATTAAGTTCAGGTAATGATCATTGTCTTTTATTTTTTAGTTACGTTTGTTTAAAATATATTTATGAATATAAAATAGATAGTGAAGAGTACTTTGCACAATAGTTTAGCAACTAAATAACGTTTAAACATTTTTGTACAATATTATAGATTAACATCGTAAATGAGATAATCAGATGGCTTTAGCGTGTAGAATTTTGCTTTCTTTATTACTAATTTTCTAACCGTTATGCGCGAGAGTTTATTAGTAGTGTTAATTTGTTGTAATAACAGTGTTTGTTATACACTTAAACGAAACTTGATCATCTAGTAAAAAAGTCAGTAAAAGCAAGATACCCCTATTATATATTCTAAATCAAGAGAATATATGAAAAGATGTCGAATCTTAAAAAATTTAAATACATCTAAACTTTTTCCAAATTCATAGAATAAACCACAAAAAAGAAACGACTAACCGCGCAGACACAATAAAAAATCCAGCGTTAGCACATGAATCGAGAGAGACCGTACCTGGGACATTGGAGGAAGATTCCCGGCGTACCTGTCCGGAGGAAATGAACAGGCTTCATAAATCTGGCCAACGATACGGTGCTCCCGGTAATCACGTCATTACGTGAACAACCGAACGAATGCGCTCACGGACAGCATCTCGCGCTATTTAATAATGAGAGGCTCTCTATTACTCAATGCCTATTAGAGAGGGGATGAAACCAGCGAATGGAAGGTACAGGTAATAAGGGGGAAAGAGAGAGAAGACGAGGGTTGGCTTTCGGTTCCACTCGGTTCACGGTGCAATCGGTTAATCACCGTTCTCTCATCCCCATTTCTGAGACACGATTTAAGCGGGCGGCATGTTCCAGCTACCCCCGCGAGTCCCCATATCAATTAATCTTACCCAGAATGCAATAACTGTCCAATCTGCCCCCGTGGCTGCGTCATGGTGTCGCGCAGTCAGTGCTGTAACGTTGCTCCTTTCTCCTTTCGCTCTGTTCAACCCCGTCTGTATTTCCACTCGCTCGTTTTTCCTTCTCCATTCTCGACAGACGATGTCCTTTCTACTCTTGCGTGTTGCCTCGCGAAACTCGTGAAAAGGCCCTAGACGACGAGAAACGAGAGAGAAAGAGAGAGAGAGAAAGAGACAGTTTCTGGGAAAATCTCACGTCCGAACGGTGCTTCCCTCGCGTAGGTATATACATTTTCTGGGATGTGAAATAATGAGAGGTGTACGGAGACAGAGAAAGAGAGATAGGTTTGTTGGAAGAATAGAAAGGAAGAGAAAAAGGTAGGGTCGAGGAAACTCGACGAACGAAACTCGACGGAAAACATATTGGGCCGTTAAGGGGTTCGCCGTTAAGGGTAGTCTGCTTAATTGGCACGGCCGTTTAACCCTGAATTACACTCGACGAATCGCGCGGCCTGAAATGAGTCTGATCCGAAGCAGCCAGATTCTCTTGGTCAATGATTAATTCGACGTTTGAGCGTTCTCCCTCGTTACTTCGTTAAAGGTTAATGCATTCACTAACCACCCATAAATTTGTATTGTTTTTGTTAGTAGAGATGAATTTATTTTGAGTAATAATGTGCTGTCCACTGCCTTCTTTATCTACAAGCTTTTATCGAAACGTACAAGAATTAAAATGCAAACAATTGTGTCAGTAGTACTTTTTAAGTAATTGAAATGGCGCAACATATGCGCCGATAACGGCGAGTGTACTGAACTGTTTAACGCTGACAATTTATCGCGCGTAATGATTGGAAATAATAAATTTTCACGAATTACTTTAAAAAGTTGTTTTTTGGAATAATTGGAAGTCGATCGTCGATAAAATAAAACTGATAGAGAATAGAAAATGAAATTAAGATATTTATCACGTGCCGATTTATCACGTATGATAATCGAGAGGAATATGCTTTGGAAAATTATTAAAGATACAAAAAATTCTTTTATAGTCTAAATTCAGTATACTGGGGATAGTGAATACAAAATAAAAAGAAAGCTCGATCAATTTGAAATAAATCTTCTTTTTATTCGAATAACGGTGATATAAACTTTGCGTCAGAGTTGATTCAACGAATTGACTACGGGAAATAGAGCCAGCAAAGAAAGAAAGGGATTGATACGTGTCACTGAGAAAGAATTACAAATGGTAACAGCATTTATTGTTAATAATAATAATATTAATAATAATAATGGCAATAATATTAATAGCGAATTCTCTAATTACAATAATTACATAATGATAGGAATGGTACAACAATAAAAACTTCAATAGCGTGAAGAGAGAAAGAATACAATTATTCTTCTTGGCGAGACTGAAAGAGGGATGATTCATCACCCTTCTTTTCCTTTCGATTACGATAAATCGTTTTCAAACGACGCTTCTTCTTTAAATCACGTTTCTATTTATAATATTTATAGCCTCGATTCGTTTTGTGCTTTTTTCGTTTATTTATACTCGTATTTATATATGTATATATTTATACGCTTAGGCTAGGCGAGATACAATCTATGTGCTATTTACAAGTTCTTTTTTTGGTCACTGTTGTAACTTTGGAGTGGGT
This sequence comes from Bombus affinis, assembly GCF_024516045.1. Lineage (NCBI taxonomy): Eukaryota > Metazoa > Arthropoda > Insecta > Hymenoptera > Apidae > Bombus > Bombus affinis. The sequence continues at coordinate 5,525,888 of NC_066355.1, read as the reverse complement.
GATGCCCTTTCTCGAACGATAGGTGCTGAAGATATGCAAAATACAGTACGCTGCTCGTACTTTCTTACACGTTGTTCATTGTCGACGATCAAACGAGTTTTAATAAATTTACACAGTCGAATAAAATAAATTTCTCGTTACACTCTTTACAATACAGTACTATCATTCTTATATACTACATTTAAAAATGTTTGCAAGTATTGTAGAATTGGATAAATTGTATTATTGGAAATAAACTCGTTTAATCGTCGGAATAAACGTTGCGTAAATGTCTACGTAATAAGAGAAGTAGAGAGAACGATTATCGATACTTAACGAACGATTCAACACGGAGTGTAGCAACGCTGAAAACAAAAAGAATTCTCGATGGATTTCACCTTTCGTCTTAAATAGAATCCACTAAAAATACCTAACGATCCTACGTAGAAACAGCGGAAACGATTTCACAAAACAACGTAGACGAATCCAGTAAAGTGTATGTTTCGCTTAAGAAAAAGGATCGTCGAGGATCTAATCCTTTCCTATAATAGTACTTTCTTGCTCGAGCCGCGAGTATTGTGGAATGTACAGCTTTGGTAACAATTATGCGCGTATATCACTTTGCACACTTCGTTTCCAACCTGGAATAACGTATCGGAATGTACGGTTGCATTCCAGTCGGTGAGTCCTAACGCAGCTCTCCTTGAAGCCTCACACTCAATTGCACTCAATAAAAAAAAAGAAAAAAAATAAAAAATAAAATAAAACATATCGTTCATCGAATTATTAAATAATAAATACATGAGTTCGTTAAATGTACAGTTAATGCACACCCTTCTAGTGTATAAAGTTCTCTTGTAACTTCGACGACGAAGAAAAATGAGATCCGTCGCGTCGAAGACGTTTCGTCGATTGCACCATTTGGAAAGAATTCAATTAACGTACATCAACCAGCTTCCTCTCAGAGGATAAAAGGTTTATAGTTTCTTTCTTTTGATTATCGTTTGAGAGTTATTCACTGCATCATTGGTGGATTGCCGTTTGGTAAAGAGTTTTGCCCAGGGATCGATGCGATCGACGGTCGTTGAGACGTGTTCAAATCGGCGTGCTGGGTCTCTCGATGCCTTCTCAGATCGACTTTTCGTTGGAAAGCTCGGCCACAGAGCTCGCAGGCGAACGGTTTGAAGCCCGTGTGCTTCCTCGAATGCGTAATCAGATTACTGCTTTGAGAAAACGCCTTGCCGCATACCTGGCACTTGTGCGGTTTCTCGCCTGTGACAGAAATATGAAAATGTTAAAGAAAAATAGTTTATACAAATGGTAAATTAGTATAATATTTCCACGTTAATTAGCAGAGATTTTTCTTTGTTAACTAACCGTCGGTAGTTTCACTGATAACTTACTAATTTATAATTGGAGTAAATTGATAAGCGACAAGTTGTAAATTATATACTTCTATCACGCAATTTTGACAAATTTCTAGTTTTATATCGTGTGGAATAATCACTTTACGCATAATTTACAAATTTTTTTTATAGAACTTTATCTGTTTTACTATTAAATTTGTTGCCTCGCAAATTTACTAATCTTAATAATTTCTAATATTCTAATTATACAAGAAAATCCAATTTCTGGAAATAATTTCATGGAGTGAACTTTTGGCGCGATTCATGAAAGTATTGGAATATTTACCATAAAACCTTTGGTGTGTATGTAACTTATGATTATCAACTATATTTGTTCTCTATTCTGTTATAATTTCTTCATTTTTCCTTCTTTAAACTTAATAATGTTCCAATAAAACCGCCGAAAGAAGACATCTTTCACCCTATATCTTATTTCTGCAGTCCGAACAACCAGAAAAGTACTCCACTATAGTCATAAACAAGCCACTGTAAAACCCCTGAATCTCTAGATAAACCTAACCCCACCAAAACTTTATACAAGTAGTGCAAGTCGATCGAAATCTCTCCAACGACAGGCTACGCTATTCACGTTTGCCTGGGCATTCTGGCGGTCAAGAGCGTTAATTCGGAAAGCAGAGGCTAACCCTTTAGTCGAGAGCACCTTGGCGATAGCGCGCGTACCATCGCCTACAAGTAGTACAAGCGAGGGAACGGAAGCTCGGCAGATACTCCTGGAGAAATTGTGGAGGTGTTCCACTGGGTGAGGAGGGTGGTATCAGGGATGCAGGGCACGCCCGGTCAAGATTTTCTCCCAAGCGAGAATCTCAGCCTCCCCGGCGGCGAGGCAAAGGGAAGAGATCGCAGTAGACATGGTGGGAGGGGGGACGTATAGGGGTGCAGCCGGGTCTGAAGTTATAGTGGTGGGAGAAGGTACACAGTCGGTGGATGAAACGGGGTAGGGTAGCCGTTCGTTTCTCTCCTGGTAGCCGCGAGATCTGATTGGCGGCCGGGGGCGGCTCCAACCCCCGTGTTACCATGACTACCGGGGATAACCCCGGCGGCGGATCGCGAAAGAACGAGAAAGAGAGATCAAACGGCGGGGGTTGAGAACCGAGAAAGAGCTCGTCCAATGGAAAAAGGCTGGCAAAGAATGACAGAAAGAGAAAGAGGAATGATTTCGTGGAAGGAACGAGACATTCAATCGGATGGTTGAAAAAAAAGGCAAGGTAGAAGAAAGAAGGGAAGGTCTGTCGGAGGAAGAATTTCGTGAACGGAGACAGAGGATAATACAATTGGAGGGGAAGGTGAGGGTGCAGGATCCGAGCAATGCGAACTATTCTGACGGAGGGCAGCACAGGCTCGTTAATGGACTCCCCTATTCCGGTTGCTACGTCCACTCCTCCGAGTTTGTCCGACAGATACAGGATGCACACACGCAAACGTGCGCACACAGCCTGGGGAGATCACTGTGAGGCGGTGGGTGGATCCATAAACAACTCGTTAGCCGAGCCTTCAATCTCGCCCCGCCGATACGACCGGCCCGTCGATCACCTTTGCGATTATACCTGATCGTTATCTTGATTTCTTTTCGGATAAACTGCGAGGCGTTTTGATTTTTGCCAGCATTCTCACCATACGATATGTTTCAGGTGGGAAATCCACAAGATGGAGAAACAGCTAGGAATTCTTTAGGATTTATCTAGATGTTTTACATAGGGGCGGGAGATTAGGATCGAAGGATATGACGAAAATTAAGCATTCGGGACGATGGGGATTCGTTAAGCGATTAACGTCCAAATCTACAAGAAGAACAAATTCTTGAGAATTCTCTTAGACACGTAATTTTGCAAAATAAGGGAAGATTAAAGAAAAGAGGTAAAAGCAGACAGGGCGGTAGAGATTTGATGAAGTAATTAATTAATGACTAAATCTACAAGATGGAGAAATAGGCCATGATTCTCTAAGGTTTGTTCCAATAAAATAAGATAACATTATAAAATTAGGAATAAAAATTACACGCAATTATAATTACATATAAATTTGAAAAAGAAAAATAGTCAAAACTAGAGAATTTGCATAACGAAAGAAAACGTCATCAAATAATAGGACTTTGAAATGGAGAAGAACCGCAATGATTCGGATACACTTAAAATCGAGATTCAAGGGAAGGTTCAGGGTTAAGGGTGAGTCGTCAAGGGCGTTTTGGTGGAATTCACCGGAGCCGGCGCTCGATGAAATTCCACGAAGTTCTCCGTGCCCGGATGAAACGGCAGAATGAATAGAATTTTCACGGCGTTAAGTGAGAAGCTGGAAAACCGGAGAGAAATGAAAGTGGAGAACGAAGTCTGAAAGTACCGTTTGGAATTTACGCGGCTGTAAAATCAAAAACTTTTCGTACCGAGGTTGCCTACTTGATATAAATCGATTCCTCTCAAAAAATCTCACCAATCATTTATATTTATACTTGAAATATAACAGGAGAAAAACGAAACCTAACTTCGCTGCCGGCTAAATACATAGATAAATATATAACATACAAAAACTACAAAATAATTTAAACTACAAAAATTCTATTCTTTAAGAAATTCTCACGAAAATTCAATCTTCCAAATATTCGTTCAAGTGAATTTAGTTCTCCACGGAAAGCATCGAATGGAAGAATTCCCGGTAGTACGAAAGAGAAAGAGGAACGGGTCAAAAGAGAAAGAAAACGAAAGCCTGGAAGCAGGGACGTCTCCGGGAATTTACGTGCTCGTAAAAATCAAGAACCGTCGGAGCTTTTGCACCGAGGTTGCCCTTTTCGTCTTCATCTCCCGGAGAAACCCACCCACCACCATGGCTCCGAAGCTTCGTCTACGACGTGAATGCACACCAACGCATTCTATGTTTCCCTTGGCCATTGCCTTTGGTGCACACCAACGACTACGAATCCGTATGTGGTTTGTCGTAACATCTAGCTTACGAGTGTTGAATACACCGATAGGAAACCATGTTACCGCTAAACAATACAACATGCAAACATTTCTTCATGCAACTACGTGGTTACAGAGACAAAGAGAGAGAGAGAGAGAGAGAGAGAGAGAGAGAGAGAGAGAGAGAGAGAGAGACAGCAGTAGAGATTCCGTGTTCTAGATTTTTTAAAAGACACGTCTCGAAACGAGAAAAGAGGAGAAGGGTATGGAAGAAAGTCGAAACTGAGAGCCCCTGAGGTTTAAGACGCCATTACACCCCTGGGCTGTCGGCCGACGCCCCTAAAACTATATTAAACTCCCGGAAATCTTGCGAGGGTCCTCTCTCCTTCGCTAATTCCCTCCCTACTTCTGCGTTCCTTCTGCCTGCCCCTACAGCAGTGCCCACTAGAAACATCATCCCTCGTGATCTTTCAACCCTCTGTTTCGCCCGGAGGAACTCTCGAGAGCGGAAAACCAAGACGGTAGTTTGATCGTTTCCGCCATCGGGACGACCAACTTTTCGATCGTCTCGTTGTTGAATGGACTTGTTTTGACGACGCGTCCATGAAACAGGGATATTTCTTCTTCTTTCTTGAGGTACTCGTCGATAGGATGAATGTGAAGGAGGGAAGTTTTGGGCGATTCGACTAAGACATTTTAGAGATTTTGTTTTTTTGTGACCAAATATAATAGGAGATGCAAAGGATATTAAAGTGCATAATGGTGTAATAGAGATTTCGTTTCTTGCAATTTTCAGATAGCAAATTAGTTTGATTGTTGGTAAAGGGAGCGTAAATTTTTATAAAATCCGAGTGAAGAAGTGGAAGCTAGATCGAGACTTGTTTCATTCTTTAAATATTGTAAAGAGCACTTCGTTTAGGATATTTTGTATAATTTTGCACATTATGCACATCCAGCATAGTTTACATTTAAATATCTAATGATTTAATAAAATAAGATATGAAATAAACGATTATGTGTAATACATCATTTCAGAAACTACAGAATATATTCTTGCAGTAACGTCGATCAATACTTCACGCAAGAAATCTATTCCTTTTTCGCAACAATACACTAATAATATATGACTATTATAAAGAACGATAAAAGAATTCAAAACCTTTGTTATGTTAGAAAAATATTCAAACTTTAGTCGACGTTTAAATTATACAGAAGAATTATTTTAAGATGATCCTTAAATTACAGGAGGGAAAATACAATACTAGTCTTTACGTCACAAGGTTTGAACAATTTTTCATGTTCATAAAATATTTTAAATGTTTAAGAGGAATTATTTCTCACCGCAGAATTATTTTCATGATTTTGCTTAAATTTGAAGAGAAGAAACGAGGCGAGTGGCACGGAGGAGTGGCCAGAAAAGAGAGACGAAGGTGAACCGGACTCTGGCTGAGGCATTGATTTCCTCTCGTCTTCATCGACCACGTTCCGACCCTCTGGGGGCGTCCCTACCCTCTAACTGAAATCCTCGCGAGAGACGAGAGAAAGAAAATCGAAGGAAAGTACCATATCTCATATTTCATATCGGGGGGCAGCATGGATTTTCTTGCGCGTCTGCAAAGCTTCGCGTAAGCGTTACCCAGCGATGTCAAGCGAATCTTTTCCCAGCTAGAGCTCCGTTTCTGTCACAAGGAACAAGGGAAAAGAATCCAGGTGCTTTCAATCGGAATCCCCGTCCATGTTTTATTTCGATCTAATAATGGGATTTCTCGCGAGAATCTTCGAGATCCCCAAAGGATTCATCGTGGAAAATTATTGTGATAAATCTTGATATTTTATCGAATTATTGAAGAAACTGTGATGATATAGAATGTCAATTATAAAGATCGGATTTGAGAAAAGTTTATTCTAGAAATAGATAACGATGTCATATAATGAATCATTAAACTTTCATGGAATTTACTTGTATCTTGGTACAGCTGATCTTAGTTGATCACTGACTGACTGAAACTAACTGGCTGATCTTCAATTATTCCTGGAACTATCTAGAAACTATCAAAATATCTGAATAACTAAACGACTACTTGAAGGGTTTCTCTCGAGTGCTAGAAGATTTCAAATCTTGGGTAACAAAAACAGATTCTAAGGCTATTGACTCGTAATATTAATATTAATCCTGCTACAATGTTTGAATTTTTCTCATTCCAACAAATACAAAAATTTTATTGTTTGGAGTAAAATTTTAATAGAAAATTAAATCGAGCAATTATTTCAACGATGATTTTTTCATATTTGTATGAAACAGAAACAATTCTTCTAAGGACAGAAAAATTTCATTAGGTAAAAAATGATTCGAGGGCGCAGCAGGATTAATTATTGAAGATATGAACTGATAATCTCATACATTATAATCAAAACTAAGATATTTACTCATTATCACTTTGTAGCAAATAATAAATACACAAAGATTATATTAAAAATTCATCATAAATCCATACTCATTCCATTTATTACCCCAAATCATAAAATCACTAACTATTAACCTTCATTTCCATCAACTAACCAAGAAAACCACCCTCAATGTCTATAAAAGTTCTTATCCTTAAACGATTCTATAGCTTCATCCATCCAGTAGCGTTTAGTCAACGAGTGATAGCAGTCCCATGGGTCAGTCGGATGCAACAACTCGGTTGTATTTACTATTTCACGCGTACACGAGTACTCTATGGCAGACCAGATGAAGTGACCAGCTAAAACGCCAACACGATACGAACGCGTTGTCGACGCAACTACATCAACGAGTACAAGAGTATATGTGTGTTTGCGTTTTACATGCCGCCACGTAACCGTCCAGGCTACATCGTTTTCACTTGCTGATACGTATACAGGGTGGCCGCGTTGGTGAGTGGATGCAGGGCCACCAATGACAAGAGCACAGCCCTGGGAATTTGCAGCGGTCAGGCTGCAGCTGGAAATGTTTTGCACGGTACTGATATTCCGGCTTGACGACGAAATGCATGGTAAACACGAAAAAATCGTCGGCCGGCCCGGTTTCTGGGAATGAAAAATATCGTTGCTTTAACGACATCGAAAGCATTTTAATTTTCGAAGATGGATGGATAAAATGTTTCTGCTACATCGATATTTCCAATGAAAGATGTTGATTAACGAGCTATTGGAGATAATTAAGAAATATTGTAATCATCTCCGGGAGAAAAATTCAAAGATCAAATAATTCGACAGCTCTTGGACATAGAATGAGGATGTGGAAAAATTTTACTTTTTTAACTATAAGACCGTAATAAGTCTCATAAAAATGGAGAATTTCTTTCATTAAAAGATATTTTAATATTTTCATATCTAAACAATTTGCATTAGCAACTTGCGTTAGCAATATGTAAAGTTTACTAAAATCATCAGCTATACATATAAATCATATCAGGATGGATATAAATTTATAATTAATGCGTTTCAAACTCCAAAACCAAGCCTTACGTAAAAAAAATTATATTCTTTTTTCTCAATTTATTTTTCCATGTAGAATCATCGATCGATCAGTTGTACCACGATTTTGGGTACACCTTGTATATAACATCTTATCAATTAACAATCTCTGCTATTTAGAGAGAGAGAAGGGGGGAAAAGAGAGAGCGAAGAATACATGTATATCAATTCTACTAAAATAATTTTTGAATCGTTCTAATTTGATAACTAGAAACTGCAACTTCGTGTTAATCTTTCGACTGACATAAAAGAGAAACGCGAGTAAAATTAATTTGAATAGTGCACGTGTAATAATGGTCCATTATCTTGCACACGTTATAATGCAGATGCGTTTCTGATTGCCAGTACTTGGTCGCGATAATTCAAGAAGGGAGAAAGCCGGGTTCGAAGCGAAGCAAGGAAGAAACACGATATCCGAGCTAAGTCTGTTAGCTCCTTGTGCTTTCAGTATACCGCAGGGATCCGCCGTAATAATCCTCTCTCCCGGACGATCACGGAGGATGTATGGCTATTAAATTATTACAGCGTCGATCAACATTAGGAATCGTGACAAATCCGATCTGCGCGCGAAGGCCCTTCGCCGGCCCGCTTTCCGTGTGCGCGCACCTTAATTGACAATTGTGACTCAGACGATTTCCTCTTATCCGCCTATTGAGATTGCTCTGTCAGGGAAACCGCTAATAACAAATCCCTTATCGACTGTAGGCGAATTACGTGTAAGCTTGAATTGTTCCAAGAAATTGAGTCATTCACAATGCATAAAATAAATAGACATAACACTGTCTGAAAAGCGAAGAAAAAAAAAATGTTTCGAATGAACAATATTGCATATATATGGATAATTCAAATAGGTTTTCATTAAGTAATATATTGCGAGATAAAAATTCTGAGGTATATTACGAATAGTAAATGTATTTCTCGCTTTATTACAGTGAGTAAGTCCTTTAGAATATTTTAGAGTACTTAAGGTGTTTATCAGTTAGAGCTCCAAAGTAAAAATGACGATTATTATTCTTGTTGATAAATTTGATTGACAAAATAACCAGTTATTGTAATTTTACGAATTTTTACGAGATTAATAACGAGTTCCTTTTTAGCATTACTTTAGAAAAGTAGACAAAAACGATTATTCAAGTATGTAAGACACCTCTGTAACTGTGTTCTTATTTAGAATTAGAAACTAAAAATGATACAAATGTCGCTTGACCTTATTTTACCAGTATTACTCCTGTAAGAATACATTTTATTGCTCAAATACTTAAATATCTAAATACAAGTTACTGCTCAAGACTTTATGCTAGGGATATATCATTACATCCAAAGAGATTAAAATACAAAAAGGATTTCGATTCTCTATTTGCAGTTAACCTGTATCAAGGGAAGGATAAGATACATATGAATGCGTGAATGCAATGCTGGCATTCTGGGCGCAGTTAATTTCAACTCCCGAGGCTGGGGTTGGTTCGAACTGCCGGTTACGCGGATAGGTGGAGAAGCGAAAAAGGAGGATACAGAGGGATGAGTGGCGAGATATGGCGGGGCAGGTGGAAGGGGCTGACGTGCTTCTGGCATGTCGATATCCCTGGAAATTTAATCATGCCGCTTCACTATGAACACTATGCGCCACTCGCCGCTATATGGATGATGCCTTGGAACCGTGGAACGTTATACCGGCGAATTTGCATGTTTAATGCAGTATCGGTTGCTTATGCCGCCTCACCGGCGTGACATTAAATATAACGCCGCGCAGTCTAACGAACACTAAGGTTCTATCTATTTACACCCCTGTCTAAAGATGGTTCACCCCTTGCAGTCTGAAGCTGGAAAACCATCTTTGGTGACAGATCTTTCATCTTACATTCGTTACGTTCACGTCAATTTTCTTAATATTGAAGAACTAATCATTGTATAGAGTACAATATTACGAATGAACTGTGAATTTGGATTTTCCAAAGCAAAACTTCTTCTTCTACAGTAATTTATACAATAAAAAATTCGACAAGTGACAAATTGTAGATCATAGATTTCCGTCGCGCAACCAATTTTTACAATTTCTTATCTGAAAGATCTAAAAATTCGACGAAGCCCTTTTTCTCTCATTATAAACTTATTTGTTTTATAGTAAAGTTGATTTCTGTTAGACAAAAAACAATCTATTAGCTCTAGCCACTTAAAAGATACTCTCTGGATACAAGAAGGACTGGTTTAAAAAGAATGCAAGAACCAGCGGGAACATGATTCGTGTCGCACGTGAACTATTATTTCGTCGACGGAGGGGATACGTGGTCGTCGTTAACGAGCCGTAAAGACAAAGACAGGGCGAAAGATGAGGAAGGTGGAGCGAAAGGCGTGGGGCCAGTGCCGCTCGTGCGGAGCATGTCGCGAAGTTTAAACAGCTTAGAGGGATGTTGCGGAGCCCCCGATGCTTGGGGCGCCAAGTCAGCCGGAAACCTCTAATAGCCCTGTCTCGTCTACATAGGAAGGAGAGGAATGAACCTATACAGCAGACTGAGACAGAGGAACACAGCCGGCATACGGCAAACGCGGCCACAAAGGTGGCTGTATAGGTTGCACGGTTGTATCTCGTCGGGTATACGATAACCGCACCCTCGAGGTGAGTTTGAGGGAGACGTTCGGCCAGGTATCCCTACATTAGAGCCACCGCTAAATTCATAATACGACGGCAAAACGCGTCCGTATCTCTTTCATGTTTATAGAGTTGTCTCGTTTAGTTACCGACCCGTCCCTTTAACCGCAAACTGGAAAACTTCCCACATTCGAGAATTGTTCCTTTATCTGCATTGTCCAGGAATTATCGTCTTTTAAATTTATTCCGAATGTTCTTTTAGACAGAGTTTGTCAACATGTAGGAAAATATTAGGAACCGTGAGTTTTTAATTTAGAAACATCATTTATTTTTGAGCAACTTGGTGAGAAAATAGTGTGATAGTAGTAACATAGATGCAAGAATATTCCTAACGATAACGAACATTCCTAACTGTTTGAAAAATTTTTGTAAAAATTTACAGGTCTTTGTGAATATGTGTAGCGATTGACATGTTGCAAGCTATATAGTATTTAAATTAGAGTAAAGCAAGAAAAAGTGCACTGTTGTAAATTTATAAAACTCCTATTTCTACTGCAGTTCTAATATTAACAGAATGAATGCTGAATCTTACTCTTCGTCGTTTGCCTGATAAAATACCGTTTTCTTTTATTTGCGACATGTTGCACCGAATATCGAGGAACGGTTCGATCGAAATCGACTCCTGAGTTGATCGAGATAAAACGTCGGAACGTAGTACGAACGTCCAAGGAAATCGGGAACGAGGAAATCGATGACGATTTACGATGAGCGTGATTGAACCTCTAAAAACGAGAGCCTCCGCTTTGCAACTAAAGTGCACACCATCTCAGGGAACGTAAACATCGAACTTATATATAGGGTAGTCTACGTGATGGGATCGAAAATTGTATAGACTGTATGGTAGCCCTCGCCAATCTTCATCCCTATGTCGACTTCGCACCGTCGGTGGACAGGTTGTGTTTATTGTGAAAACACCGAGGTCACTGTTGCAAGTTCGATCGTAGTGGCAAGCATGTGTATTTAAGCGCGCATGCACCCTGCAACTTGATGGTCCTGATGCTAGGAAGACACGCATTTTGATCGATAATATTTTCCTGTAATCAGAAGCCCTGCTCGCAAGCTACACGTTCATGTAACTGATCGCACGGGCTACTGAAGTTGCACCGGAGCATGTTTCTCAATGTAAGGGAGCTTGCAACCAATTTAAGTTCTCTGATGCTCTCTGTTAGAATTCGTGGAATATTACGGAACTACAACTTGAAATACCACACAAGCGCACATTAGAAAAAAGGAAATTTTTAGCATTTATAATTGTCAAGACTTGTAAATCTGTTTGGTTCTTTGAAACATTGATCTTTCAATTATTTTGATTTATGAATCTGTTAAAGAACGTAAGAACTGTCAAAAAGACACTGCCATTATTTCAGTGTTTATATCTAAAAGCATAGAATCTCTATGTTTCTTTAACAAATAATATAAATATATTGATTCCATAAAGAAGATAGTATTGCTGATTCTCGTCGAGCTACTATTGCTTTAGACAGTTAATTTGATGAACTTTCTATACTGTTACCAAAAATCCATCAGAACTTCTAAACGATACTTCTGAACTATATGATACGCTAAAGAAATAAAACCTATAAGACAATATCATCACCTACCGCTACATATTGGGGAATCGAGTAGATTCTTCATCCTATCACCGGCTAACGAAACTTATCAACGAGTCTCTTAGTTTCCCCAAATCATCAGGACGGTCCACGCTACTCGAACGCTCACATTGGCGCGAACTTCAAAGAGAAATATTTTCCTGGGGCCACGAAGGATCATCAGAAATAGATAAGTTGAATGTTTTCTCATCGGAAGCGGTAGTGTGTGGCCACTTGTCGGTCTGTCACCGGTTCGTCCGTACCATTCAAGCGACTCGTCAACCCCTTTTGCAGCCACCCCGGGACCCCGCGCACTTGACTGGTAGGCCAGAACGCAGCCGAAAAGGCGCAGCTAACAGCGAAGGTAACGCGGAGTAACGCGCGCTCGACCCCTCGCTAGCTATTCCGGCTGCTGGCTCGCGCACGAACAATATTTGCAGAGCTCTTATTCCCGCACTTCCCAGCCCTGTAAGCGCCGTTTCAGCCCCCTCGCCTCGCTGTACGCGCTCCACCAAGCCTCCGCGTTTCTCTCGCCGCCCCTCGTGTGCACCAGCAACCACCTACCTACCTACCTACCTAATAATGATTTTACGTTACGCCATGCCGGTCCCCTGGGAATCCGACGGTGCCGCACCCTTATTGCACATGGCCCGTGCTCACGACGAACAGAATACGGAGGGGGACAAGGGGCTACTGGAAAGAGAGGACTGATTATCATTAGCAGCGGAGTCCCAGAACACCCTCGGTTTACTGCTTGACGCACGTACGCACGCCACCTCGAGGTCATGCCAGTGAGGGATTTCGTTTTACGGATTGAATATGGGAGTAGGATATGGACGACACACTAAGATTTTAATTGAACTAGTTAATAGTGGAATTGTTGGTTTTGTAAAGTGTAAGAAGGGAATTTAACCCTTGGTGATCGTACTTGGCACAGATATGGATACATGTCAGAATTAATTTTTATTCGACGAACATTGATAACTCAATAGGAGGAGGGGAATGTTCAAAAAGTTACAATGAAATTTATTATCACTTAACTTCGTAGTACACGTCTTTCGCTATTTTTTCCTCCTTTTATTTTGGAATATTTCCTATAGAATATTTTAAGACGGGATCCAATTGAACCAACTTGTAAAGTTTTATTAATATTCACATTGTTAGTATGATAAACAATGAGAATTGTTTTCTGTTGCAGTGGCTGAAAGTAGATATACGACTCTTAAAGGCTAAAAATTAATTGACGACTGTAGAATAATTTTATGTTGGAAGCAAAAGGAGATATTTTATAATTTTGGAATAATTTTAGAATAATCTTATATTGGCAAATCTCTCGAGAAAGATACGATGATGAAACAAATGTAGGGAAAAGAGGGAAACGTAGACGGCAAAGAAAATTGCGTCGACCTCCTCTTTCAGCTCGAGCAGCTCTTTCGACCTCCCTTGAATTTTTCATCCCTTTGAATAATGAATTAAATGTTCCGTGGCGACCCTCGAGGATGTAGTGCGTGAAGGTGACCAGCGCGTAGACAACGGTCCCATAGGTTGTTAGAAACCAACAGGAAGTGACCATCGCTTTGTATCCTCTTTCGACGAGTCCTTCTTCGGTTGTTTCACCGAAACGAGGGTGAATGAGAGGGAGGTGAACGACAGTTAGAGCGACAAGGTGGCGGAGAAGGAGGAGCGTGGGGGAGGACAAGGTGATAATTTGATAAGACATTGGGAGAGTTGCCATGGAGACGATACAAAACCCAGGCTCCCGACTGGAACACTCCTTCGCCTCTAGCTTTCTTCCACCCTTGGAAGAACCTACTGCTCCTGAAGGAGCATCGCTCCATCAGCCGTGAGACACCTAAGTGCCAAGTGTCCCAACACCATCGCCCACTCACCTACGACCACCTAAGGGATGCTCCCTTGCATGGGCTGGTCTTCAACTTTCGACAGGGATGCGAACTGTCGATGGCAAATACGGAAAGGGAAGAGGGTAAACGTTTTCTCTGACACGCCGTTAAGAGACCTCGATATGTAAAACTTTTCAATTGATCTTGGATGACTGTGTTTGACGAAGTCTTTGAAAATTTATATGCTTTAAGAACCAAGAGATAAAGATTACACGAAGAGGGTTCTGTATATAAAATGTCCAATTGCTATCAAAAGACTATGTTTGAGCAACAATGTTGTCGAAACGTTTTATTATATATTTTACGTGATAGAAATCTAGACTAAACGAAGAATGATAAGAAGTTTCTGCATGTAAAATATTTCTCTTTTCGTTTTGAATAACCACGTTCGACGAGGTTTCCAAAGCTCTTTATGTTTTAAGAATCAGAATTTAGAAATTTTAATTAATCGAAGAACTTAAGCAGGTTTCTCGCAAGGCAAAATTTTTGGTTAATTAAAAATTTTGCTTAAACGAAAAATTCTTTAAGAGAACAAAATAAAAGTTTACATCCAGGATGGTTGTTTCTGGAAAATAGAGTGGATCTTGTTCGTGTTTCCCACGAAAAATTTTCGTCATAGAAAAATTCCATCCAAAGATTGGGGGTCTAGTGTGTCAGGCCAGATTATGAGAGCAAAGAGAAAGACAGAATGATGGGCACCCCGAAAGACATTACGATTATTACTGAGTGAAGCTCGCAATGAGGGGCTTGCCACCCCTAAAACTGCACTGGCCACATGTGCCACGATCCGACTGGATCCTCTTGCTTACGACAAGACTCTGTCCAGACGGTTAACTACATTATTTATCGTAGCAACTTGCTCTGCTAATTGATCCCCAGCATCCCATTTGCGATCAACCGAAACAAAGAATTCCATGTGTACGATTGTAGATATTAAAAGTGAATGCACACGATTTCGCATGGCACCAATAAAATAATATAAATATTTTCAGAATTCTACAGAGATCTTTATATCGAAGATTCATAAATTAATCGCATTAGTGTATAGTTTGTAAAATTTGTTTTAAAAAATGTAAATCTTCCATATTCTTTACTAAATAGATTAAATAAGTAAAATTTTGATGTCTTTGTTTTGGGTGCATTTAGTTCCTAATTTCAATTCGAATATTTTATAACATTTGTTGTAATAATATAAAGCTTCTGGTTTTTTAACTAACGTCGAATAGGTAAAACTTTATATTATATTTAAGAATTTGCTGAATTTCTAATTTTAATTAAAAGCACTTATCTTAAGGAATCACTCACCGGTATGAATGTAGGTGTGCTTCTTCATGTCGCTCTTCTGATGGAATCTCTTCCCACAGAACTGACAGGGGTACGGTCTCGTGTCCGAGTGGATTAAAAGATGAGTACTTAAAGTACTGGAACGCTTAAATGCTTTGCCGCACTGCTTACACTCGAACACCTTCTCCGCGGAATGCACGGCTCTGTGTTGGGTAAGGCTGATTTCATGGCCGAACGTTTTATTGCACAGCTCGCAGGCAAAGGGTCTCTTCCCATTGTGCGACCTCCTTGCATGCACCTATAAAAGATGCGTTCTTCGTAAGAATTTTTTAAAAAGACATTTTAAGTTGTTATATCTTCGCTGGATACATATATCTCATACAAAGCATATTTGTGTACAAGACATTAATGAAATATATTTTTACAAAATATTAATCAAACAAAATGCTAAGTTGTATAATGAAATAACCATTGCTAAGAAATAAGCTATTTGGAACCCATATTGATTAATTCCAAGAATTGAGGAATAGAGAAAATCGTTAATGTTATAAGCATTATTTCTATATGACAAATAAATTTACAGAAGTGAAAATTAATTATGAAATCTGGCTAATGAAACAAAGAAATTTCTCAAAAATGTATTTTTATATCCATATTCAATAATATTTAGATAGTATTTTTGTTTACTTTAGAATTTAATATTATTTATACCAATTTATTGTAAATGAACTTATAGAACTAAAAATTAATTGTATACCAAACTAATGAAATGGAAAAATATGCACAAAATAAATTTCCACGGAATTAATCAATTTCTTTCCCAACAGATTCAAATATCGTATTTACAATAGTAGTCTCTTCTAAAACAATCATGCAGATTCAATTCTCGAAACCAGTAATTCGTCCTTCCGCGACTTTATTCGATACATCAAGAAATTGCTACCACCCGGAAGCTCTTCTCATCCGATTAAACCAACCTCGAGTCCGTGAGGCGTGCTGAACATTTTGTCGCACTTGACACAGCTGTAGACGTCTCCGAGCGGATGATGATGGAGCCCATGCGCGGTGTGGGTAGAGTGCAGGCCAGGGTGACCTGGATGAACGCCACGTAGCAATGGATGCAAGTGCGGAGGTAACAAATGATGAGGCAGCAGTTGAGGATGCAGGTACGAAAGGGGATGATGAGGATGGGGTGGTAACAGTCCACCTTGAAGATGAAGAGGTGGATAGAGAATGGAGGATCCTGGTGGAGGAGGATGTGCACCGATCGACGTTGTGTCTCTGTGCGGCGATGCGTTCTGAAGATGGGCAGAGGGTGGATCCGGCCTGAGAAGAGCGGAAACGCTGAAAGTGTCACCGGATTTCTTTGGTGGATTCGAGGTGGGCGATATCGCGACGCTGGTTGGAGAAGGTGTCGTGGATGAGCGTGGAGGACTCGACATGGCATCGCGATCGTCTTCGTCGCCGACTTCTTCAACGTCTACGTCGACTTCCTCCTCTTCGACGTCCACGTCCACCTCGGCATCTCGACGATCCGACGGAGGAGAGTCTGGACAAGGAGAGTGAGATGGAGACGGACTTCTTGTTGCTGGGGAACCCACCAGACGGCCCACTCCGAAAGACAATCGTTCTGAAATGAAAATGTAGCAACACATGAGATAGAAAACAATTCAAATCATGTTGCTGTTTTGCCTCGGAGTATCAACATCGTTAGGATACACATAATGTAAGAATAAATAAACTCGATCAGTATAAATAAGCGGACGCGATCGCAAGGAAATGATTACAGTCAGTTGTCGATCAGTTATCAACCAGTTATCAACGAATTATCAGCGATCTAATTAACGAGTCATTAGCGATCTTATTTTACGACTTGTACACTGTCTTAGCGAATATGTTTGTACGAGCGTCTCGACAGTATTTATATTTATTAATTTATTTAATTCTTTTAAATATATTTGGCGGTTTCAACAACGAGCAATCTCATCCATTAAACCTCATCGACCAGCCATCCTTTACACATAAATCTCTACAAAAACATTGCCTCCTGTTTTAGGTAAAATATTTATTTGTAGTCTGAAGAATAAAATATCGATGAGAAAGTCGGTAAATTATAAACTGTGTACTGTAAACTGATTGGTCGTAGTGCAATAGATTTTTCTCATATAATTCTGAAGATAAAGCACAAGGATTTTTATTACTGGATGAAACTTTCATGTTACAAGTCAAATCATTTCATATTATGCAATGAAAAGAGAAAATCCATTTGACTACGTCTCGAATCCAAATGATACACGAAGTTCTAAATGTGGGCGTAATGAACGCAGAATGTTAACTTAACAATTAATACAGGATAAAAACCGTGCGACATAATTTATTTTACGACTAGAATACAGTATGAATGTATTTATATAAATCTGAATGTAGAACGTGCAAATCTGTACTAAAAGTGTAACAATAAGGTCTTTATGACCATAAAAAATGAAGTGACATGTTTCCAACACTACACAGTAGTTAGATAATACAGAAGAATCAGAGAACGGAAAAATTCGGTTGCTCCGGGCGTAGGAGTAAAACCGAATAAGATTTGAGTCACGTTCCAGGTCCTTTTTCCCTTACTAACCCTACGCTACAAGGAGTGGACGGTTAACGAGGCATCACGAAGGAAAATCGAAGCTTCAATTCGTTAGCTAACATCGAATCTTATCTAATCGAACCTCGATACTAGATTACAAAATTCTGAAAATTAATCAGAAGTGAACCAAAATCCGGCAAATACGTTGACATTCATAATCACACTTCAGATAGATTATTGCCGCATACGTGAGTATTTAAATCAGAACAATAGTAACAACGGTACGACCGATCATCAAGGCGATAATCAGCGAAATATATTGATAGGTTTAACGTCGAATACGTGTCTGGTATTTCTAATAATCGAAAACGGACTCTTCAGGCAGTGATTTACGACCTTCATCGGTCAGAAGATCCATTGCCGTTTCTCTATCACGAAGAATGAGGGCGTTCTGCGTTTCCACCCTTCCAATGGGGAACAATATCAATCTAGCTCTTCTAGGATGCACGGTGTACACCCAGTATATTATATTTATAATCCGCGCGCGTGACACGCGGTCACGTGCCTGGGTATATAATGCACCGGTCTCGGTTAATCGCATTTAAAGCTCTCCACTATTCCCGTTCTGCAAGGGCCGATTATTATCGTGTCTCCGGGTGGCGTTGCAATCGAATCAAAATACGTCAGGAGTCTCGGTAGAGTAGCCTAATGTAATGAGAAACGCCTGCGAGTCTGCCGAGGACTTCGTGGAAAAAAAGAAAAAATCGCACGATCCTGCGGGAGAAGTTAAAATAGGGGATGATTCGATTAGGGATGAGTACACGTGAACAAACCTTTGGGATGAATCTAAGATATGAAGACAACAGGAGAAAAATATGACAAGTACAGCTTTGTTAATTTTCTGATTTTAATGTTGCTTTATGACTAAAGAAGAGTATTTTAATATGGAACCTGAAAATGAATACAAACTATGATAAATTTTCTAAAATCCAAACATACAACTATCAAGGTAAGAAGCAACGATTTAATACCTTTAATGCTTTAATATTATAACAATAAATATTTTGAAGATTATAAAGAGGTCGAAACAATAGATGATCAGCTCCAAAACCAATTAAAAAGACAAATTTAGTACAATGTATAGCAACGAATTAAATTTATGATTAATCCTCCGTAAAAGATAAAAAAATATACTTGGTCATGTTCTTCTCCTGAATTGCTCATATGGAAAGATGAAAATCTGGTCGATTATATTTCGCTTATTCATCGTATTTGATAAGAGACAGATAAATAAATCAATTTAGATTACTTAATACTGTTTTATCAATAACAGAAGTTGCAATTGTCGCAAATATCGGATTAAGCTGTTATTAAATGCTTGAAATGATAGTCGAGTGTAATTGAATCGATGAGTAGAGGAACATTCCAGAACAAATACAAGTCTAACAAACCCGTTTTGAGAAATTTAAAGAAATAGCTTCAATTTTCGTATGCCAACAGCATTATTGACGTTATAATTCATTTTTAATTTGCATCTGATTACGTTAATCCAGGTGAACGTTTATATGTATGTATGCCCGATTATGGTTATAAATGGCTAATTTTCAATTATATATACTTTTTTTTCAACTATAGATTCTATCGATAATTCTGATTTAATCGAATACGGAATTAACACGAGGACAAACTAAATAAACGGAACCTTTATGACCTCAGAACACAGTCTATAAAATCTCTCATAAAACCCTAAGTATCTGAACGGGATATGGTCGAAAAAAGTCGAATGAAACTGAGAGCAGCCGAAGAAGGCGAGAGTGGCAATAATCGACGCGAAGCAAAGGGTAGAAGACGAGTCTGGGGCAAAAGCGAAAAGAAAAAGGTAGAGGAAGTCCGGACAGATGGTGACTCGGGGCAAGATAGGAAGAACTGCTTACGCAAATGCCACGTCTGGCCCTGCTGGAATGCGGTAAAAACCGACGGTGCAAGCCGGCGAGAAAAACCGTCACCATCGTGGCAACCGTCCGGCAGATGGGTTACTTTGGTCCGGGTTCGGCAGTGCTTGCATACGCTTGCACGCCTCAACACGCGTATTTACGTGAACGTACATATACATCTGGTAGCTCATGGAGGATTCGCTTCACGTTTCCGCCAGCTACGTTTCTATTCGAGAGCGCGACGCGCGCGCGAGCCGAAGCAAAAAATTCTAGAAACGCGTCCAACGAAATTATTCTTTTACGAGAACTCTGATCGAAATTTTATAACGCACTGGAATAGAGAAATGGGGAAACTGGAAGAAGTAACTGTTGAAATTTTGATTCTCGTTTCTTGATTCAAAGGAGATAGGACATGAAATCGATAGATAGTTTTGTGATATGTAATTTTCTCTAAATAATTCTTAATATTTCTACGAAATCATCTTCGCGTCTTTTAATATAAATTGAAAGGTTCCTAACAAAAATGATCCTTGTCGTTGTTTGCCTCTTTCAAAGCAAGCATAAGGATACTATAGCATCCTCAGATTTTCTTCAATACATCTGAACGTTTTTTAACGAAACGAAATTGTAACTAATTTTTTATGAACAAAATACTATTGTCACAAGTGTGTCTGCATTTATATCGCAGAACAACTGTATTTCGTTAAATTATAAATTGTTATGTTTAAATATAAATTATTTTCAAGTGATTGACAGGGATATCATGATTGTCATAATTTTATGAATATTACTCCAAGGAATTCAATCGTTTGGTCGCACTAGCCGTGGTCACGATTTGTCTGGAAGTTGCAAGATAATTTACAGAGACGCAACAATGGATCCGCAAGTAGCATCAAGAAGGAGGCTCGTGACAAGGGATGACAATGATGGCGATGCCAAAGATGCTTGTGGACGTGGATTAATAAAGGAAGGCCAAGCCGGGGGAACAATTAGATCGAGTTAACGGCCAACTTTAATCTTCTGTCGTCCGTCAGTCGTTTACTGCGTAGCGATCTGCCGCTATTAAAGCCGTTACACACTTCATCGTTTTCAAACCCCTTCCGTCCTGCCTACCAACGTATCGAAAGAAACTACGACTTTTGTATGGCAAAGACCGCCATCAATGAACCCAAGTGACAGGAAGATGTGGGTTTTCAAAAATGATTCTTTCATCCTCGTGTCACTACCTATTTAAATCTAATCCTTGGTTGCCTTTCAGTAGCAAGATCTGAAATATCATACGAAACACGAGGGAGAAAAGAAAGAACATCGTGAGGGTATCTGGACATCGATTAAAATCTCTGACTACAAGATGAAAGACGCAATAAAGAATGGTTCAGATTGTAAGAAATAAATCATCAAAGCTGTTCGATCACCATGTTAACGATGCATTATACTCGTCTACAATACGATTTTTAATACGGAGTACTGATCTCAACGATTAATCAAACCTGTCTCCTGTTTGATTAGTATGAATTTGTGATTAAAGACACGTTTATCCGTAAAAGCTTGATTCTGACTGTCTTATCTACTTCGAACGTGCCCAGGTGAACAAACAATTCGAATATTACGACCGTAAATGTTTAAAATATTATAAAATAATACTTCAACGAATTGCTTAATTCTCATCCTATGAATCTTCTTTTACGAGTTTCTTATAAATTACTGAACAGACGTCTTCGTTTTAAAGAAGCAAGGAAGTCTCGCAGCTGAATGACTTAGTCGATCATTCTGAAGATTATCTAGGTGGACGCAACGTAATGAATGACCACGTGCACCAAGGAGTCGGAAGAGAGGATGAGCTATATGCACGAGCGTTTAACATGACAAGATGTTACTAATTCAGGGTAGGTAGAACTGAGATGCCGACCGATGTACGAGTACAAAGGGGCCGACGGCCCGAATCCCTGTACTGCGCCTCTAATCTGCTCCAATTGGGACGGCAGGAGTTAGAAGGGCCGATGTCCCTCCACGGTATGACGCGTGCTACCATTTATCCCAATCATCGGACGACCGGTCGTTCTTAACGATCGACAAATAAAAACTACTACTCGTCATCCGGGCTGAGGAGGAAGCTGAACGGGGCAACAGGCCGCCCATCCACACCTTCTTCGGAGCTGGCTCTTTGACGTATTAAAACACCATTAAACCGAACGAATTTGTAATTTCCTGATCAAAATGGACGCCCACTGTTTTTTTATATGAATAACACAGTAAAACTCTCCATTAAGTGTTTTCTTCATAATATCAACTCACACATCGCAATGAAAATTTTTACAGTACTCACAAAATATGATTAAACACCACGGAATGTTAAATTTGACATTTTTGCTTCTTTTCGAAAAGCAATCTATTGTTTATGTAAGCATAGGAAATATTTACATAAAACATTTACAGTTAAATTATAAATGTAATAAATAAATAAATTTTTAAATTTAACGTTTGAGATAATTAAAATGTATCGCTGGCTAATTCTATTAATTCTAAAATTAATCACTAAATTAATTTCTATATTGTGACACGAGTCACCTATATTGCGATTTGCGAAATCAGGAAGCTTTAAACTTATCTCTTATCTGATATTGCAGCGATATGTGCTAATTATCCGAAAATTGGTTAGGCAACATTCATATCTTTTAATCCTACGTAAAGTAAATTAACGTAATTGTTCCAATTACCCTCGAAATTATCAATGAGATTACACGTACCTGAATGACTTTTGGGCAAAGGGGGTAGGTTCGTGACCTCGGTAGCATTTCCGAAAGGAGCCCACAGTCTGGGGAACATTAAACGAACGTTGCATCCTCCTGAAAGCAGAAAAAGACCGCCGTGAAATATGCTGCCACTAGAGATATGGAGTTCGACTCAATGTTACGTGAAATCCTGGTGAGAATACGTAGGAGAACCAGAAGAGGAAAAGAAAGGATGGAGCATATTTCTGAATCGTTCATGCATCATTATTCGCGTCGCCGGAGCAGCCGCTAACGGTGAACCGACGTCTTCAGCTCTGACAAATTTGGTATTCCCTGGCCGTACGAAAGATCAACCCCTCGACAAGAGCGTCTTTATTAGAAAGGAGGGAGACCCTTCTCTATTTATCAACCTTGCCCTGGCCATTATTCGCTCTCTTTTCTCCGTGGCTGCATTCCTATCCACGAACGTCCGCCATTCATTTCCCCCGGTCTTCTTGATCGACAAACCGGTAGCGTACTGGAATTCGAACTTTGCACCGCCGACTGCAATCTCACGTTATCGACTATACACTAGATCGAATCAAAGTACGCGACGATCTAAAATTTTCTTTCACGTAGCAAATTATAAGTAGATCTCCTCAATCATCCATCAGAAAGAAAGAAATTCTACAATTAGCTTCGAGGTAATCCTGGAAACTCAGCCGAGATGTTAGATTTAATGCCAGTAATCAGCCAACTTATCAAAATTGGATTTTGCTATTGCGTGCTTCTTGGAATAAAACTGCGCTTTCTTGGCCGGCTAACGGTCTGAAATCGACCGTCGATACACGGTATGCACGTATCAAGAGAAAAGAAAAAAAATGAAAGAGAAGGAAAAGCAGCAAGAAAGAAGGAATGAAATCCGTAATCCGGGCAATATAGTACAGGTCGGGATAATCTCAGATAGCGGTGAAAGATTAGCACGCCACGCCGCAAAGGCTATCTCATTCTCGCAGGATTATCAGAAATAAATCATATTTTCCTATAAAGCGGGCACACCACGCGGTCGAGATAAGATGACCAGGCGGTTAGAAGTGTATAAACCAACATCGATACTGTGTGTGTACACACTGCACAGGTAATGCGTGTTTGTTACCCGTGAGCATTGGCGATATCGTTTGCGTTTGTTCGTACGACGCTTATCCTGCATGTTGCCTCTTTCGAGCTATCGTTCGCTCGTAAATCTACAAACGGTAAATCCTATAGCGTGATTTCCGAAGGAAAATCTTAGGGATGGTTTGCGGGGACCCACCTGCGTACGGTACTCGCGCTGAACCAGCTTAGGGGCCGCGGGATGGATTTTTGTTTGAACAAGCTGCAATCGATACCTTCTAGACTCTTAGATCTCCTGTTTCTAAAAAAACAAGCTGTTCGACGATTCACTTGGTAAATCTTACAGAACTGCCCTGTCTTTGGGTTGTCTAACTGTTTTTCTATTATCAGCAACATTTGTGTATACTAAGATCACTTTAATATCGATTTTGGTTTAATAATATTTAGTTATAATGTTTCTGAAATAACAATTTACTTTCTGATCGACTTGGTAAATTTTAGAGCTAATCCAGCCTTAATTTATCTACCTGTTTTTCAATTATGAGAAGCATGTGAATATAGTAGGATTACGTCTGCCTTTATTTGTTCAAAAGGATAATAGCTTTTAAATATCCCATTCTTGAGGAAACAATTTACTTGTTGATCTAGGAATTATTCGATCTGTTTCTCAACTATGAAAACAAATTTCTCTTGAATAAGATAGTTATAGTCCAACAACAAAAAAAGCTACCTACATTCATCCGGAGCCAAAAACAGATCATTCGGTGTATTGTTCGCTTATTTATTATTAAAGTTAAACTGATCCTCTGCCGATAATTACCTATATATAGCTACCGAAAATTCGTCGTTCATGTAGTAGGAAGTTACGTTCAGATATATGTAAATAGATTCGATCCGCAAGAGTTTATTTAATCAGGCAATGATTACATTGGAATAAAGCCGATTTAATAAACAAGAACGATAACCGAATGAATCGAAGTGTCTCAACCTTCGTTACCACCCCCTTAAGGCTTATCCTGTAAATGAGACACCAAGCATGCTACCCTTAAGAAGAGGAAGCCCTCTCCTGCCCATCACCTGGCAATTATCGCATAAACCGTTTAAGCCAATTCCTACACGCTACCAGCTTGATATTATTGCGTTAGCTGTTAGCCTGATTAGCAGTATTAGTAAAGGTAGTCGTCTAATGCCTGTTCATCCCCTCTCACCTGTTGAACGACCGTTGTTGCGTGCCCTTTACGCACCTGTACGCGCCCACGCACGCACCTACACATAGAAACAACTATTCGTACATGATAGTAGAGAGATAGACATTGGAGCGTGCGCGTGTACATGCATTTCGCCACGGAGAACCAGTGGTGGAGAGTCGAGTCCCGATCCGTGTACGCACCGGGCAAACGTGCGTACACGTACACGCGTGCACACGCGCGGAGAGCCAGCTCAGGTGTCGGCGCGAATTCAAGGGCGTAAACGGCACGGTGCAGAGATAATAGGCAGGTAATAGATAGCATGATGACAGGCGACAACGGGATGAATGTCAGGGGTGAGACGCGAACCCGCGAGAGGAATGCAGAAACGATCGGGGTGCGCTTGATGCGGTTAAGGGAAATTGTAATTTTGCGATCTGCGTTTCATTTCAGAATCTACCATCGATTATTCATTGCTTTTGGAAAGTTTGTTTTATAGCGTACAGGTGTTTAAATGCAAATTCCAGCTACCTTTGAATGCATTTGATAGATTCTAGCGAATGGAGAGCAGATTTGATGTGATTGAAGGAAACGTAATTCCACGGCCTGTGTTTAGTTTTAATTTTAGTCTCTATTTACTGAGCTAGGACCTGCTTTCTCTTTTCTTCTTTTTTTTTTTTTTTTAAATTGTATCTTTTGCTGCACAAGGTCTTCTTCAATGTAGATTTTAGTATCCTTGAACGAATGGACCAAATGGAAAACTCGTTTGACGGGGTTGAGAGAAATATAATTTTGTGTTTTGCGTGTAATCTAGAATTTACCGGCTTAGAATCATTCTTTCTCGTTCCTGAACATTTGCTGTTTAATATACAGAGTATTTTAACGCAGATTTTAGTTACTGAATTTCAACAATCGTTTGTGACGGACGGATTGAACCTAAACTCGTGTTTGGAATCGATGATAATTGCACGCTTTGTGCCCGTTTATAGGGAGCGACAGATAATGGGAATATCGAAAGTCGTGTCGCGTTAGATATTGTGTCACTAGATCAGAAACAGAAATTCTAATTTAATGGGTTTGAACGCTAACGAAACTGCGATTTGAAACCGCACGATAATTCTAATTCAGTTTGGTGGTCATTGGAACGACAAATATTATATCTGCACATTAACCTATTGTCTCATAATTTTTTTACTCGATACTATTATCAATTTAAAAAATTCTTCCTCTATCAATTTAAGAAATCCCGATCTCTCGTTAATTTAAGGGTTGAATCACTGAATGAAGAAAATAGGAGCGTCAATTATGGATGAAAGATCTTACCTTCAGCTTCCACAGGAATTTGCGGGTTCTCCTGAAGATTTTCGTTGTTATTGGTTTCCGGCGACAGCACTTGCTGATGTACCAGCGAGGATGCCGACTGTTTCGGCTTGACAACACGAAAAGCGGACGCCTCCGCGACACCCCTGCGTGAAAAGTCCAGAGGACCCACCCCTACAGGCGAGTGCTGCTGCTGCACTTCCATCATCGTGCTCGGAAAGTTCGATCACTATTCTTTACAACAATCCTCCCTTCACTATACACAACATCCGCCCCTAGTTCAAGGAGCGTGTTGCACCACCACGGGGTGTCAGCGAACCACGCACCCTTATCTTTTCTTTTATTATTATTACAGCAACGAACAATAATACACGCTGCTCCGTAGACTGCTCGAATAAACCTTCTCACGGACACTGTTCCTCTTCAACGATCTCCAAAAACCATCCCTTTCCATGAAGTATGAACCCTCAACAGCCTTCAGGAAGAAATTTGCTCCAGTAACTCCGACGTAGATTCTTGCAATACGTCAGATGCTTAAAACTGACGATGTTCGGTCGATGACAATGCCGATCGCTTGTAAGGGATGCTCGTTGGATAACGATACACGTATCGAATGGAACGAGCTTCCGGCTGTCGAGGACACTGATTTCCGTGCGGCCCATCGGCCGGACAGGTCAGGAACGGCGAGCACCAGCACCCGGGGATGTGAGAGACGTTATAGCGGGTGCCTCGACGCCGACTGCTGTTAACGGGTCTGATAGTGGAGGAACTCCCATGCGATGACGGACGAAAGTCGCGAGTTAGACTGCGAGAAAGAGAGGGGAGAGACCGCACACGAGCTTGATCATCCACTGCAGTACGACTGAGAAAGATAGTGAGACACTACAGGCAGGAACACCCACACAGATGTTGGATGCATGCCGGGATTTTCGATGGAGACTCCGCCTCCGAGGCACGCCTTCTTCTTCCCTACTCCACCCCTACGAAACCACTCACCATGGCCCTGATCACGCACACTGATGCACGCTTTGGATATCACGAGACGTACACAAGCGAAACGACGATTCCCCAGAGCTGATGCCACCGCACGCTACCAACCACTAACACACGTTATTTTCTCTGCTGTGTGTATGCGTGCGTAGGCACTACGGGTGGATATGTTTATTCGTTTTCCAGGTGATCGTGTGGGTGATTCTGTGTTGCGTCAAGATACGTATATGGACCGGTACGGTGTCGTGTGTTTGTGTACAGAACCAGTGGCGAATGGACACGAGACAAGGTGTGCAACTCTCACCTCCGGTTGCAGCATTATGTGGAACCACTCGGCCACCCTGATTCTACTCTTGACTCCACTGATTGATATTTGTGCGCGCTCTTCCTACACAACCGGAAGTAAATGCGCCGTGTAGACGTTTTCTGTACGTTTCCTGCATGCCGCGGTATTCGTATTTGCTGAATTCTGGGCAAACCTACACGCGTTAAAGACGACAGATAGTTGCGGAGAACTCGCTCCGGGGGTTGCTTGAAGCAGATTTATTACTCTGACTCGTCGACCGTGTTTTTTTAGAATGTTTCGTTATCTGGATAGATAAAGATATAAAACTTCTGACGTGAGATTTTCCGGGATTTTGTGATCGATAAGCGATAGATTTAGTGTTTAAGCTTTGACTGTCTAGTTGTCTAGTTGTCCTAGAGTTTCTGAATCGGTTGTGTATTATCAACACTTATATGTAAGGTATGAGCAAGAACAAAAAGTACGAAACTACGTCGTTACGTTGCATCAATCACACCGCATTAATTCCTTTTGTTGACTCGATAAGAACGTATGAAAACAGACTAAGAACCAGATTATCGATGATTCGAGGATTTAAAGGATTTGATTTTCTCTGGGAATGAATTTGAACATTTACCTGTCGTTTTACTTTCGTCTCACTAATACTTCTTCTTTTAAGACACGTTGCAAAACCATTTTTCTGCGACACTTTTTATCGAAATTTCGCCGAGTTACGCACTGTATATTTCGTTCTGGATCTATAACTGACGAGTCGCATCGAACGACAGCACACATCCGTCCAAGACGATCCATTATAGCTTAAGTGATTACGACGTTCATCTTTTATTGCGGTCTATTCACAGAACAGATTATCTGCAGAAGAATTTTCCACGCACAATTTCTTTCCTTCCATAAACACTTCGAAAAATCATTTAGTTCTAAGTGAATTTCTTAAAATAGATTTCAATACTAGGTATTCAATACCGAGGGACATTCTCGCTCCTCCCTATTTCTCGCACACAGGTCAATTTGGTAATAAAATTAAAGTAATCCACAATTTTTGTACCACTTCTACTTTCACAATTGTTCTACGGTGAACAACTCTGTTGCCAGTGTAAATACTACAAATATAAGCTATAAACCTGTCTTCCTTTAATTGTCAAAACATAAAATATAACACTTAAAAACCAAGACTTTTCGTACTTATAGTAATATCTACAAAATCCTTAGCTTTTGTATCTGTCCAATATACAATATTAATTTTTCGAGGATTTGAAAAATATTAATCATAGGAATCAATAAATAATTTAAAGAATCAATCATAGGAATCAATAAATAATTTAAAGAATGTAAAAATACACGTAAATGGAAGTTGCAATAAAAGGAGTGATGGAGTGAGAAGTTACTTAATCCACATGCTAAGCAGAATACAAACAAAATCATCGATGAAATAAATTTTATGTAATGAAGTTATGCATAAAGAAAGTGCAAACAAACTTACTATACAGCTCAGACACAAATTCCGCACCTTTTATAAAAATATTTAGACGTCTTAAGTATAACTAATATGCATTCGGTGAATCATCGATGCGATATCAGTGCCACCAAAGAAGATAACCACGACACTGTCGGAACGTAATAACATTCTTTCAACTATTCACGAATTGAACTATGGTAAAACGTTCGTTCCCAAGCAAGATATGCCCCGTAGACGAAAGAAGTATCGTCAGGGGCGTAACTAGAAGCCGGGACGAGATGTTGAGCGTAAGGAGAGAACGACAAATCGCATCAATCATACTCACTCACTCGCATCTTGTCGCGGTGTGTTCTCCCCGAAGTATCAGAGGGTGGTCCAAAACTCGTTCTATCTTCTCGAAGAAAATTGCTTACTCTTTTACCGCGAAAATAGGAAAACTCTCGACTGGAAGCGAGACCGTGCGAACGAGCGGTGTCCTCTCGAGCCACGCTTCGAGGAATCGGGCAGAATGGGATAGGGTAGAAAATGGGGTAAAAATGTCTCAGACAGTATTACGAGACTTGGTTGTCGCGATGGTTGAAAAAGGAATCGTTTTCTTAAAAACACATAGACGGTGTGTTAAAAAATTTACGCGAGCTAAAATGAAAAGAGGTATTCGAGTAATTTTTGCGACAGATTCTGACAAACTTTTTTATGTTTGCGAGTGAAGGAATGGAGAGAGAAGAAATGATTTGTAGAAATTGAATTTGTTTTACTCGAAAATGTGTGGATATCATGAGCATATTAAACATCGATCGGTTTTCAAGATACTTTATCGGTCTTCTTATTCATCGGTACGCTTCACACACAGCTCTCATCCGAACCTGCCTATACGTTTGTTTGTTCAAGTATATACCGGACGTGATTTACAGGCTGTAAGATAACTTAATCCGTCAGCACACAAATGGACATCCACGAGCGGTGAGACGGGCGTCGAGTATGCCTCACACTGTCACGTTTCTCCTCGTCGAATCGCGTCAAGTATTGTCTCTAGACGCGCAGCCTTGAATCCATCAAACTGATTTGCAGTATTACTTGTAAAGTGGATGCATATCGTGGATGCAAAATCAATTGAAACAAAACAAAAGTACGTTCAAATTACGCTCGAGTTTCTCGTATATCGTTATCAGTTCTTTGCGGTATTTTTTATTAACCAAGCATTTTCTGACTTGCGCTGATACAATTTTGGTGCAATAAGAATTACAAATTAATCATTAATCGCTTGTTAAAATATTCACATGGTAGAAATATTTCTTATTGAGTAATTAGAGCATAGCATAGGTGATGTGATTTCTTGGTTATGTATTTTAAGGGAAAACGAATGAGAAATTCAGAGGAAAAGCGATACTTTTAAATATTAAGACATGTTAGTATAAGTATTCATAAAGGTTTAGAAATTCATAAGAAATATTTTTTGGAAAAATACATTACGTTCTCACTGAGAGAGTTAGAAGTGCTTTAAATTCAGCTCTCAGAATTTCTGTAGAACATGAAGGTTTGTTTCATCCTCTAAGCTTAGCTTTGGATATTTTACGTTATCTTTAACATTTAAGTTTCCTAGAAATACATAATCTTAGATCTACAGATTACATGTTTATCGGACGACTTAATAATTGATCATCTGTTTAAAAAATCCTAAAACTTTAGGAATACTGTAAGGGAGCAAATCGCGTATCTACCTTGACAAAGTAGTTCAATGCGCCGGATACAGGAGACGAGTGGCTGGCGCCACGAATT
This sequence comes from Bombus affinis, assembly GCF_024516045.1. NCBI lineage: Eukaryota > Metazoa > Arthropoda > Insecta > Hymenoptera > Apidae > Bombus > Bombus affinis. The sequence continues at coordinate 5,495,303 of NC_066355.1, read as the reverse complement.
TAACACTTGATTGTCCCGTCGAACAATTGTTTCGCCGGTATTATAGTAGGCTCACGCTCGTATCCTCTCCTCGAGAGGCAGACGGGAGGACGTACACGAGGAATGACTCACTCCTCAATCGAGGAGAAAACATATTAGCGATTGTCTTTACCAATTGGGGGATGTGGGTGATGGTTATCGCCGCACCGTACCACGCTGGACAGAAAACGATACGTGAAACACGTCTACCACAGCGATGAACGATATAATTCGAGATGATATTACTCGTTCCTAAAACAACCACACGCTGGTATGTGGGCAGACGCGAGCACACAATCGAAGGATTACATATGAAAAAAGATGGAAAAAGAGTGGCAAGCAGATGGACCCCTGCGGGTAGGCGAACGATCGTTTTACAGTAAGCGTTCGCTATCTGGAAACAGATACGTCGTAATTGGGAAGAATTGGTCTAATTGAAACCGATTAATCCGGATCTTGACGAATCTTGCACTAGTGGATCGAACGATCGGTGATTTCGATTCGATCACGCCCTTGTTCCGATATTTTTCATCCGTTTAAAAACAATCTGATCCCTTCTGATAAAGCATAAGACTTTATTTATCGGACGCTAGAGTCATCGAAACGAATGAAATTTATATAGACAGCGTTAACAAACTAAGCTAAAGAAATCGATGCACGTTCGGAAAATTAAAAACTTTGAAGGCTACCGGGCGCAGGTAATACAATTTCGAAACTGTTAATTGACGTCTTTCGATCGAGGCTGCATAACCAGAGAATAATGTCAACAACATTACGAGTGCATTAGCGCATTCGATGCTTCTTCGAATCGCCGCACTCTTATCTAATCTTCGAGCGAACGATGGAATGGGTTCGCGATTTAAATCCGCGAAGATCGATGGATCCTCGACGTCGAACACATTCACAGACAAGCCGTGCACAGGGATCAATTAAATACTGGAGTCATTGATCACGGCAAGGCCGTTGTTCTGTTCTCCCAGACGAAAACAGTCTGACTACGCAGAGTTTTCGCTCGAGACGCTTTCGTCAGCCTTGCACGACGATACTCACGAAACAAAGCTTCTACCATGTCATCGTCACGGGCGAAAAATCATTATCTCCTTGCTGGGTTACTGTGACACATAAACAAAATAGTTATTACTACGCCTAATCGCGGATTTGCTCGTCGGTATAAACACTCCAGCTCGACCTAGACTACGTATCTCGAACGATTCGGTCACGTGTCACTGTATTCCACTGTGCTCTTTCTTCTTCGATATTTGCAGTTGCAGTGATTGGATGTCTCGCGTAGTATATTTGTACATAGAATATTTGTTCTATTGAACTACACTGATATATTCCACTGAGATATAAAGTGATCCATTAATTCGGATATGCCTATTGTCCTTTCGATAGAATGATTCTATTATATTACCGCATTTAGAAAATTACTTAAGTTGCGATATTAAGTTAAAAACAGTACAAAAATTTAATCAATGAATTTAATTTAGACCGTTAATAGAGAAAATTGGCATTATTTTGAAAAACAATAAAAAAATTCTGGCATGTCTGGGTTAAGGACAGGTACTTTTTCTGACCTGTAGATCCAATAGCGTTGAAGCGACAAAAAGGAAGGTCGGTGAAAAAGGTTCATATCGAGAAAGAAGAAGATCGTGACGTGCAATAACAATAAATTCTTGAAATATTTTCTACGAACAAAGATAATCATTTTTTGTTTGAATCTAAATAAACCAGACGCGCCTCTATATTAATAAATCCTAAACTATCTCAGCGACTTCCGTGATTAATGCTGCAAAATATCTCAATCTGGATTCTCTCTGCTCCGAGACGAAATCATAGATCACACCAGAGGGAGAGTAACGTTATGGGGTATCGAAGTACCCTTTTGAACAGTTATCATCGAGAACGTCAGCCAGGTCGACCCTATTCGTCTCTCTTCATCTTCCACCAGCTCTCTTTTCCTCCTTCGTAGTCTGGCGTGAAACTGTTAATGAATATCAGCCCTAAATATCAGTCCACAGGGATCCACGAGGGTGGCTGTATTCGTCGGTGCATATGTCTGTATATTATAGGGGATTACATAGCCCGTTGAAATTTACCGTGAAAGTCCCCATACGTGTACGTACGGGGCCCCGACCCTGGTCACGCTCGTTTGTCCCGCGTTAAATGTTCCCCTCTCTTTTTCACTTCCATCGACGATCATTGCAGTTCTCTTTCCTTCACGGTGGAAATTGTGCATCACGTCGTACCATATGCCAGCTCCCATCATACGTGAGTCAAGCCGTGCCTTCGAAAAGGGATGTCTTCTATGAAAATCTAATCGACCCACGACTTCATGACTTAATGCTTCCTATTGCGTTATAATGATTCGACACGAAGCAACATGTTAGATTTTGGAATATGGAACGCACTAGTAAACTAAAAATAATGCAATGATATTTAAATACGGTTTATGAAACGCTTAAACTTTCTCTACTTTACGAAGTGAGTCTGAAAATAATTTTAATTGATGCTGCAACGGAAAGATGCGATTTCCTTAGTATCAGATACGGTTTATAAAACGGTTAAGGACTCTTTTCTTCACGAAGCAAATATAAAAATAATCTTAATCAATGACGTAGTTGCTCCTCCGCACTGTGAGGAAAAATATGATTTTCTTCCAGTATTGTATTCAACACTGTATGAACGATATCTCAGAAACAAGGAAGGGTTTAACGCTTCTTACTTCGACTTGTTCGTCCAACGCTATTGAAATCGTCCCGAAATTTCTAGCAGGGGACAACAGTTCGTAATTGGCGAAAGGGACGTCCTCCTCGTTCGCTCCTAAACTTCGGGATTACGTCAGTGGCTGAACGAAGCAGACGAGAGAGGCATATCCGGTTGGCTTAGATTGACTTGGCGCCAAGCGCTGCGCGTACGACTGCCGGAATTAAATGATTATTGGGTTATACACGACAGTCGGAACGAACTACGAACGTAGAAGAAGATCGACTCGCCGGCGAAACAAAGAAGGAAGATAGAAAAGAAAGAAAAGGAGAGAGTATTAGTTATGAAGCACTTCGGGGGTTAGTCTCGCTCGGTAGGAAGCCGAGTGGAAAGTGAAAACCCGCATGACTCGCTCTGTCACCTAAAGACTCACTTTGACTGTTGGACCGCTCAGCCTCGAGCAATGCCCATACAAACCAATTGAATGCGAGTCGACCCCCGTTGAGGCAGGAATTAGGAAACCGGGCAAAACGATTAATTTTTATAAGCGTACACGTCGCGACACGGCTATTTTACGTTCGTGGAAATTCGTTGCTCCGGAAAAGTTGATAATCAGCGGGAAAGGAAACGAGTTAAATTTAGCAGGGACGAAGGAAGACTTTATTGTTATATTTAATTAGAAATAATTTTTAGACGATGTCAGATATTCTATGAGTTGCTCTGTGAATCTTTGGAAGTCGTTTCATCATTCATTCACTCGTTTTGTTTCATATCTCACTCTTAGTCTTCTGAATGTGATCTTCAATAATCGTGATAAATTATGGTTGCAACTATTTATAATGAAAAGTCTGGAATCGTGGAACGCGATGTTATGTTAATGAAACATTGAAATTTTGTGGCTTTCATCACGAAACTTTGGAATTCTGTTGAATTTTACATGTTTATTAAGAGTCTATAAAATGTCTCAACAACACGTGGCTAGATCTTGCCTGGAACGTTATCAAAATTGCAATTATGGACCAGTGAATTAAATAGAAAAGACACGACGATAATTCACTGTCGAATCCTCTAAGTTGATGCAAAATGCCCACGGCTGTCTCTGACACAGCGTGCATATCTCTAAGTATACCGTGTATCCGTGTACACGTGGCAGAGTGAACCAGATCAAACGCAGTTTTACCAAACGACTGTACCTCCCTTCCTCATCTGAATTGATAATATCGACGTCAGCATATCAAAGACTACCCTTACGCTCGATCTTCTATCTCTGACGCACGTCTTCACCCATACAAGGACTCACAGACGAAGCGGAAGCTCTGTTCTCCGTATTTAAAGTGAAAGACAACGGCAAAGAGGAGTAAAGGATTCTCTAGATTCAAATAAGATCATCGTCGTGAGGATATGCGAACTTGTGGGAACCGAGACATCCCGTTCGCCTGCGGGATACACAGCCGAAAATTTCCTTTCCAGCGATTTCAACAGTGAGCTTACCAAGTACTGGCAGCTTGACTCTCGAAATGTTGTCAGAAAATATTTGTCTATCCTTCGTTCTTGACCCTAAAATTAATAAAACATAATATTGAAATATGTGGAGCAAATTTTGTGACGTATCAATGTCTGGATGATATTTAATTTCAAGTTTAATACAAAAATTATATTCACTTACGAGGTATAACTAAATAAACCATATGCACGTAATTAAATAAAAATATTGAACGAATAGACATATTTTTAAAGTAAGATGTTATTGGAAAATAAAATCGCCATAACATGTCATCATTTAAAAGAAAGGTGATACGATTTCACTAAAAAGTTAGTGAGTACTTCCTTTAAACAAAAATTACATTTTTGCAAGAGGTATAAAATCACGTTTCTATGCCAATAAAAATCAACATTAATTTTTACAATGTAAATACACGTTTGTTATCATCACCTTGACATGTTCGGTAATTTTAGTATTAAGAAATGATCATCTCTTCAAAAGTGAAAGGTTGCAAAAGTGAATATATTTGAAAGACTAGAAAGTTGAAAAACCAACAGATACCTGTTTGAAAATATTCGTGATAAGTTCTGCCCTACGATGATCGTCTAACTTCAAGCAACACACTCGATATGATTTACCATAATCACGGTAAAAAATTCATGAGATTTCGACGCGTCTACAAGCGGCAGCTCGGTGGCTGTAAGAGGGTTGTTGTTTATCCGAGTTTCCGCGACGAGCCAGAGAATCGGATGTTACAATCTCTGCCACCTAGCTGGCAGAATGCTTCCACTAAAATAACGTTATATTATCCGGCGACGGTGCCACCTGAGCCGCTAAAAGCGTCGGTCCCGACGCGGCCATAACGCAACCTGGAGATTCGAGATTTACTTCATGCGTAAAGTTGCGACTGGACCAAGTGGTCCAACCAAGATTTCATCCATTGGTATCTTCTCCTTCTCACTACCTCGATAACTGTGGATCTTAAGTGATAAACGACCTAAATGCGAGAAATAATGGTTCTAAAAAAAGAAAGTAAAAAAAGAATTTTTGTCAATTTTACCATTATCGTTTGAATATTATGGACTTTCAGTGTTTTATATACATCACTTGTACTTTTCTTCCGATGAAAATAGTCGACATTTTACCATTCTATCTTGTGATAGCTGTAAAAGCTAAAACACACTATTCTAGAAATATCTTAAATAGATTTTTTATTTTATTTTCTACTTGTACTACTTGTACTATATATATATTACTATATATTTTGTACTATATGTTTTGCGATGAAAGACACATTCTTTCATACTAAAAAATATTATTTTATTTTCTAGCTGCTTACATCGTTTACCATTCTGACTCGTCAATTTTATAATAATTTCAAGATAATTTGAATGAAATTAGATTTTCGGGGCAGCTAACGGAATCAACCACCACAAACAAGATTTTATGAACCTTGAATTAAAATTAGCGTTGAGAATAAGTCTTCTGGATGTACTTGAGTCACCCGTGACGAATAAGAATTCAATTTCTTAAGAGATGGTCGACGTTCGACAGCCGCGAAAATGGCGACGGTTAGAACAGTCGCGTCAATGAATCCGATTGATCGCAGATCAATGGGTCGTTGCCGCCGGACGATCGACTAATCTCGAGGGTCAAACGACGCCGGTCAAGTCGGACTTCCTTCGCCAGTTAACCCCGACGCTATTCTCAATCTCGACTCTGACTCATCCTCGTCATCATCATCGTTCGTTGTTGTTGACTTTATGTTCGTGTCTCCTTCTCCATCGTGCGCTTCTCCTAAACAGCAATGCCGTAAGAAAGAAGGCGCGTGTACATTGTAACATCGCGATGATGATGTAATATATTCTTTAAACTGACCCTGATAGTTTTCGTGCCAGTATAGTGAGGTACTAATGTCTTCATCTATTCGTGTGTCTGTCAAACGTGGATGCAACAAGAAAGTATGCTTGTTGAGCGGCGAAGAAGATGCAAACACACTCTTCAAAGTAGTAAGAAATCGTTTAGAAAAATTAGGAAACTTTATTAATATTGCAAATGCAAATTGTTCTTCGCTAGTGATTGAAAACGGTATGAAAGTTTATTCTTAATGATCACTGTGCGTGTGATTATTTTTTTAAATATTCTCAGAATTAGAAGACAACTATTTAGACAATTAATTTGCAGCGCTATTGCAATTGCAAGTTTTACTTTGCAAGTGATGAAAAATAATATAAAAACCGTGAGATCTTGTATCACCAAATAATATTTGATTCTAGGTATTCTCAGAATCGGAAAGCAATCATTTAGAAAATTTACAATGCTATCCGTTATTAATGTATAATTTCCTCTGCAAATGGCGACGAATAGTATGAAAACCTTGAAACCTTAAAATCGTTAAAAATTTTTTCAGCTATTCTCAAAATCAGAATACTCGTGCGTGTAAAATTCGCGAATCCGCCAGAACCACGAATTTTCCTCTATAAACGCTGGGGAAAGGAATAAAAACCTTCTCTCGAGATTTCTAAACAATACCCCGGCTTTAAAGACACGACAAAATCCGAGTTCGGTGTCTCTTAACCACGATATCTATAATAACCGAGTTAACCAGCGAAGGTATCATCATAGGGTCGATATTAACTGTCTGCAATATGAAACCCTCTTTACTCCCGAGATGATACGTGGAATAGAATCAACGGACAAAGTCGTAAACGACGTTAAAGGGAGTGAGGAACAAAGGGGAGGTGATTCGAGGCTCGCCTATGTTTGCCGAGCAATCAAGCCCAATCATTAACCCCTGGAAGCTCCGATGGATCGAACGTGTGGGCATACGATATATGAATAAACTCGTATGCGACGCTGAACCGTCGGTTTCTATACGTAGACGTTGCGGTAGAATTGTTGCGACGGCTCGTGGACAGGAAGTCCAGCTAATCAGGGGTAGTGAGTGGCAAACAGGGGTGCGGTTATACCCATCGGGGGTACCTAGTGCAGTACACCAGGGATTCGAGGACGAATCGCGAGACTTTGACGAAGACGAGGACTAGTTTGTTCACGATCATTCGTCTCTATTCGCCGTTACGATCGTTAATTTAATTAGTCGTCAGTCTCTGATTAATCAGGCAGGAAAAAAGGGTATGTATTCTTTCACCTAGATAGAAACAGCACACTCATCGTCCGCGTTCATCTCATCATCTGCTGAAAATCCATTTTATCCTTCTCTCTTTCTCTCTCTCTCTCGTTTTCTCTAGAGTTTGCGGTGCGTTCGCCTCTCGCGGCTTTGGTTTTAATTAAATTTTTTTGTCCCCAGCCAGAACTCCGCTGGCCTCGCGTGATAAACTGAAAGAATAAAGAAATCCTCGAGGAATATACCCGAGGTCCTTCGTCGAAGAACAAATCGCTAACATAATTTATGGAAAAAATTGCATTTAGCGATGCCAACAATTAATTCTTCCTTTCCTTCTTTTTTTCTTTTTTATATTTGCGGGTGAAAATAGAACGAGGTAAACAGGAAACGATTGTTCGCCGAAAACGCGATGTGGCTCGCGATAAATAATACCAATGTTTCATAACTGCTGCTACCGTTGGATAAATGGAAAGGGCTCGAGTTATTATCCGAAGGATTTTTTCCCCTCCTTCCTTCTTTCTCATCCCCCGCGAAAAAAAGGGCGGACGAACGAAGAAAAAGTGGCGCGTTAGAACCGCGGACTATAATAATAAGGCTGGTAATTCGCAGTTTGACGAGCTCTTACGGAACCCACGACTTAACTTTTCGAGCTTTCTTCGTCGTCTACGCGATGTCTCCCCAGCGTGCTCGTCAATTAAAAAGCGAGCACCTGGACGCAGGAGGGTCGAAAGAAACTCGAGTGCTTTGTTTCAAAGGGAAGAAAAATCGTGGCACTGATTAACACTTGATGGGCCACTTAACACAAATTAACCTCGTCCTCTGATTAAACAATTTTTCATTGTATCGCATAAAGAAAATTTAAAAAAAGGAAAAGTCCATTTTATACAGAGTTAACTGTAGCTTATTGAAACCTACTTTTCCGAAAGATTAAAGCTAACAGAAATATAAAATAAAAGAGACAGAATGAGCGAAGCGAATGTGACCCCTTCTCGCTGCTGGCGTAACGTCCGGTTAATCGTATCGTCGTTTTTAATTTCAATTGGACAAACGCGCGGAAACAAAGTGGATTTGCAGGAACGAACGCACGAATAGCGGAGGGACAACGAGTAATTTACGAATCTGGATGATTACTCGCGGGAACAGAAAGAAGGGAGAGTACGTGTGAACCGGTCGGCGTCGACATAAAAACGCTCGCGTTCAGCTAATTTAAACGAAATTGTCGGAATAAACGGAACTGCATGCATCCCGTCGCTCCAGATGTTTCGTAAATGAATCCTGCCGCGACTACTACTAGCCTGCTATACTCTCGCGGCTCGACTGGCTAATTACTTCCCCTCCTGCTTCGTAGCCAGAGAACCATAATAGAAAAAAGGAATGGTCTCTTATGAAAATATTACGACCACGTTATCCCTTCTCGCTTTATCCTACTCACGAGTTCTCTTCTTCTACATTATCAAATTCCCGTTACACGCATCGATGCTTCCGGTCTGGCGAACGAAGAGACTGATTCACTTCGCGCGAGGATGAAAAATTCGCGATCCAGCAGATACGTTCATTTACCAAGCTGTACCTTACCAAAAAATCAATAGAATGTGTGTAAGATATTACCGATATATTTTTTACGTTTGTGTAGTTTCGTATTGTGAGATGAAAAAATATTTTTAAATACAGGTTCAAAATCTTGTACGATTGAGGTGATACCATTAAAGGAATTTTACAAGTCTCAAGTATAAACGAGATGGAAAGATAACAGGTTTGGTAATAAAACAAACGAAATTTTGCAATTACAAACTGTCCGATTATCCTATGTGCCGAACAATGATAGAAAGAAATGAAAAAAGATAAGTCTATTACCTATAGCTTCTAATTTACCAATTAACCGAAATATTATTATAGTATATGAACATTTTAAGAAGAAGAAAAATATGAGAAATATAATGAAGGTGGAGAAATAGAAACGAGAATTCATGAAGAATAAAACAATAAAGTACTTTGTTTGTTTGTAAATATCCTTCTGAAGCGTAATTCCTTCAGGGATCCTAGAAAAGAATTATACTATACCTACCTACTAAAATACGACTAATCCATCTCTATATATAGTATATAACCTTTTTATTAAGAGTATCTTTATTTTAACAAATACCGCTTCGATATAATGTTCGCTTTCTTTAACTTTCGAAACTCAAAAGGGCAAAAATGTAACAGTTATATTAATAGTATTACTCAAATCAATAGCAGCGAATACATTAAGCGTTTCATCTATTAACAAAAACGTTACAGATGACACATGAGTCCTAAATGAAACTTCGCTTCAAGTGGACTAACAATAAGGCAATCCAGCCAGTAGCAAATTTCTTTCTCTTGAAATTTCATTAAAACCAACCAGCCGGAGCGATATCTTGTCCGAGCAAGCTAGACGAAGCTTAATTAAACCAGACTAGTGGGGGGATTCTGAGCTGACCACGCTCTATGTCCACTGGTGGATCATGTAAAAACCTCGTGTTTCAATTCCACGCATGCCGGAAACGCTCTGGACAACCGCTCTGAAAACGAACAATAGGAAGAACACGAAGGACTATAGTGAAAACCAAAATATATCTACCTTCAGGCAACTTGTGGTTTCCCTGAAGACACCGAGAAAGGATTTATTCCGTCGTAAACGGTAGCATCTAGCTTAGAATTCATTCTTGCCACAGGTTTTCGCATATCTTTCGAAATCAACGCGATATCTTGAAAATGGCTGGAAAACAGGGAATAGAGCCGGGGCTTAATTAAAACGAGGAACGAGCGAGTTTCGCTGTGTTATCATCGGCCACCGCATCGTATAACGGCGTGTTTCCATAATTCGCCCGAAAACCCAACCAGACACGGTGGTCAGCAACGGTGGTCAGCAACGTTAGTGGACCGTGGATCCAAACCACGGTTATTAACTGACCAGGATGAACGAGACACCGGGGACCAACCAGCCTGGTGAACACAAACTGCCGGATATAGACGCAGCCTCCTCGAATTCTGTTGCCGAAAGGATTGATGAGAGCGGCCGGAGCTGAACGAAACGCGTTTCAGTCTGTGTGTGCAACCTGTATATACCGCTGACAAACGAACCTCGCTGCAATTGAATTATTGACGCAATCATTCGGTTTATGCGCTCCTGAATATCTCATGGTTTCCATTGGACGAGCGTAAAAATTCCATCCCTGGTTTCGTTCAAATAAGACTTTTAAAATTACTAAAGAAGGGAATGAAATTGGCAATAATTCGACCTATTAAAAGCTAAAATTAAGTTTATGTATCGGATATCTTGTGTGACATTTTATGATTTAGACTCCAGCGGTGGAAAACTTTGGAATCTAGAAATGTTGTCCTTGGTTTCAGTGAAACCATGCATGCTAAGATATTTTGTGATTTCAACCAAATAATTAGAAAAATTGTCACTAAGAGAGTTCTCCTTGGTTCCAGTCGGAGGACTTTAAATTTATGTAGAATAATTCGATAGAAGCTGAATTTTGATTCCTTAGATATATTTTATTTCCAACTAGATATTCTTATCCAAATAAGGCATTTAAATTCCTAGAAAGAATGGGCTGAAATCAATGATAATTCGAAAGAAGGTGAAGCGGTATTCACGATGGCGACCCCTCATCAGGCTGCATAAAAGCAGGGTAAAAAAAGGGAGGCAGAGAGAACAGAGTCGAGCTGAGAGAAACCACCCCGAGTAAAGTCAACCGAGGATCTATCGTTCTCCAGGGAGTAAGTAGATCGTGCAGGTCGGAGATAGAGAGCGACTAAAAAAAAAAAGGTACAGGAACGGAAGAGGAAAGGAGAGACAAAGAGGGAGAGACCAACGGAATTGAATCGAATTGGACCAACAGTGGTAGCGTGTTTGCAGGCAGTTCGTCCAAGGATATTTGTTCCGTACGTACCCGGGACCTTTGGAGACTCTGCTGTTGGGTGTAGCAAGAACGAAGGACGGGGACATAAAGCACCGACCCGGTCGAGGCACGTGGTGCATGCGAGTATTAAAGTCCACGTGGAAAGTCACGCTCGTCCCGCGAGACGTAAACCCGAATATGGGTGCGACCGTTCCCAGGAGAAGCTTGGCAACACACCCACGCTTGGCTAATTGTTTAAAATCTGATCGTACGGTAGTACTAATTAATCAGTGACGTAACTCATTGCTCCTGGATGTGTGATTTATTCGTGGTTATCGATCGCGACTGACATAGTTTCTTCCGTGATTAATTAAACCTACTTCAACTTAATTGCCATCACGCTACGACTCTTTAAAAAGAATCATACAATAAGTATGTACGCGATGTTTGGAATATTCGTGCATAATTCACGTATCTCGTGTTATATTTCCATATCGGCACAGAAGAAAATCTTCAGACCCTCTTTTTGGTGTTTTATGTGGTTTTTTATTACTGGCTCAGATCTCTTTATTTAGTATACTTGCTCTGTTATTTTATTCCTGCTAACCCCCCTTTTGTTGACCCCTTTTCTTTTATTAATGTAATTTCCTTTTTTGGTGTCTCGCTTTACCTTAATTCTCTTTCTGTTAAAGAAGGTAGAACACTACATACGCGATATTCAATGCCACTACTTGATCCTCCGATTTGGAATCTCGGTGCATTACAAGACCAGTTCAAGATATAATATTAGTTCATGGGGTTCAAGAAGCTGCAATGCCATTTCATCGATCACGAAGATCCAAGTTAGCGGATCGTGATGATGCTAATAAAGATTTACGCTATAGCGTTTCACTATCGAATTGTCTGTATCGTTTCGATACTGGTTCGACAACGCAGTGTATTATCATGACGCGGTGCATCGAGATTGCGAGATGCCAAATATCTGTCCGTTGGTCATTGCCCGACCTACTTCAACAAATGTATCGGTACAAGTATCAATCGTTTATAGTTCACCGAGGTCGACAGAGATTGTTCAGCTCAATCGAAAGGAACCTAACCCGACCTCTCTCGTTCTTCTGGCATGCATTAAATCCAGCATGCGTCTAACGAAATCCAATCTAACTAACAATCAACCAACAACTGACTGATCCATCATCTAAAGCCAATATAATATAACTACACAGAACGTTCTAAAAAAAAGAGAATTAATTCAAAGCTCGTAGACCTCTTCACCAGCGGCAAATCATTTTTTCTTCTTTTTTTTCCGACGAAGATTGGAAGGTCCACCCTCGCGTATTCACATTCACCTTTGATTTATTCTCGAACCATTTGCACGCTTGCTGGCGGACGATCACAATGAAGCTTCAAACGATATCGTTTCGCCGCGGAAAGGGTAGTAGAAGCGCGATGAAAATGGGATTGAAAACCACCAGACTAATCTCCTTCTCCCGGCGTGTAGCCGTAATATCCACACCCACGCCCCTGAAACGCACAAACACACGTATATTCACGATCGTCCACCTGCACGATTCCCTCCGCCCAGTGTTACTGTATTTTTCCACACAAAAACACTTTACATGTATACATGATCGTATGTTGAAACAGGCACGCAAACACTTACAAGCATTCCACACACGCGAGAACGTAGTCGAGGAGAGAACATATATTAAATGCGTGTACGTACTTGACGGTATGCGTGCTAGTCGCGCTACGAAGTGGGGCTGCCATTTAAATAAATGTTTAATCTCGCCCACCTCTTGACGCCCCCTTTGCACCCCAGGTAATATTCTCTCTGTTCTTCTCCGCGTCCTCGCTCGTTTCTTTTTTCCGCTTTCTACCCCATTCTCCTTCACTCCGCGGTTGAAGATAACTGTACGAAAAAGCGTGGCCGATGAAGTGGAAAAAGAGGTGGCGGCAGATAGAAGAACAGAAGAAGAAGTTAAGAGAGAAGAGAACATAGAGAAGGATCGAAGAAAGAGAACGAAAAGCTTTGTGGTGGTGAAAAGCAAGATAGTACAAGAGATAGAGAGAGAAGCAGAGTGCTGGAGAGGCAAGTAAAAAACCAATCGAGTCTGTGCAGTGGCTGCGTGCTACCTTCCCCCTCTAACATTCCATCCCTGTTTCCGCCCTGGACCGACCCCTGCAGCCATTTAACCTCTGCATTGCAAATGCCACCCCCTTTTCGCCACGGCCATCGGTCTGTATAAGGGCGGCCAAGGGGGTAGTGGAGGGGTTAGTACTCAGTCGAGCCGAGACTGTTATTTTAACGAAATATCTTTAAACGGCAGCCGAGGAGAAAGAGAGAAATAGAGAATGAACCCCCCTCGACAGTCAAGCCTGGAGGGAAGTGAACGTGAAAGAGCGAGGTTGGCGGGGGTGTGTGGGGTGGCTGGGAAGGAGGATGGTTAGCCTCGGACGAGCTCCGAGGCAGAGAGATGAAAGGATACCTAGTTACGGGATGAGGGCCCAACGGTTTAAAGGATTACCGGCCTGCCCATTATTCAAATGTATGCTAAACGCGCGCAGCGATGTACGCGATAGCCTTATCAACCCTCTTACGAGCCATCCTCGCTCGGAACCACACCGACGACGTGCTGCCGTATAGCATATGTGTATTTTACGGTGGCACGCCGCAATACCAGTATGCACCCGCCACATAGGCTGGAATTATCGATATGAAGCAGAGATGAAGTATCCCGGCACGAATACACCGACAGCTCGTTAATTCTAACCCGTTTTTCTCGCCCACTGACGAATGGAAATATGCCCTACAAAAGTGCTACAAATCGATATCCTTAAAATTGTAACAGTTCCTACAACGATCGGATACTTCATCGAGTTTGGTAGATTTCGCTGGCAAGAATGATACAATGGTATTTAGACAGAGAATACAGTAATTAAGCATCTAGCTGGCATATAATGGCGAGAACGTGGGAAGGAAAGGCGAAGGGCCTTGTTCCTCGAAGATAAGAGAAAAAAAAAGGTGAGCATGGTGCTCTCTTTCCCTCTCTCGTCATTCATGTACTTGTGTACACGTACTGGTTGAGTAGAAGGAGGAAAGAAAGAAAAAATTAGATCAGTCATTAAGCGAAGAACGATTTAATGAAGATGACCTCATACTCTCCGCAGCAAAGTTTGTACAGCCGTCTAAGCGGATTCTCACGTCAATCGCTGGCCGCGAGTCAAGTGGCGAGAATTGTCGGCAATTGTTTCCGAAATCCCGCGCAGATGCGCTCGCGCTCGCCGCTGCTCAAGCGCGTGTGCGTGCGCGAAATATCGTGTGAGTGACGCCGCGAGCACGCAAGCAACCACGGACGGTCCGGCCGCGCCGATCCTGATGTGTGAATCACTCGGCACAATTACGACAATTACCGGACCCGGTCGCAAGTCACCACACTATCCGCGTTCGCCGTTTCCCACGCCCTCTACTATTCACGCTTCACGCAAATCTCAAGCGTACTTTCCTCCGCCAAGCGTTCATTCGCCGGATGGTCCTTCTTCTGTCGTTCCATCTCCGGATGAACGAGTTTCAGCTATTCAGAAAAGAATAGTTGCTGGAGGGAGGGATCCTGCGGAGAGATCCTTGTAATGGATGGTAGAATTTTATGCGTTAATTGGAAGTTTACGAGAGAACAGCGTAGAATGATGCATTGATCTTGATGAGACTTTGTGACTGATTGGGAAGACAGATGAATTTGACCTGTGGCAGACCGTTTCCGTAGAATGATGAATAGAGAAAGATGGTAATAAGTAACAATGAAATATTCGACGTTTTTAAGATGGTATAAGACGGAGAACTTTTGTCATTGATTAAAGCTAATGTTAATCCTGCTATATCTCTACAAGTTTCTTTGATTCGTTAATTTAATCGTCAAATATTAAAAGATTTTTGATACGTAAAAACTGTACAAGACGTTATGTAGAAATTGATGTTTGAAATATAAGTAACGTTCTAAGATGATATGAGACTAGGAATTGTTCTCATTGATTGAACCTATTCTCTCATCTTGGTATTAACCTTGTTATATCCTTTAAAGCAACTTCCAGCCAGTTATATTTTTCTATCATTAGAAAAATTATTCAAGTCTATGAAAAATATAGAAGAATTGTTTTCAGTAAACAATTCTATGCCGAAGATCGTCTTGAAATAAGTATCTCTTCTGGACATAATGTAATTATTACTAGTGCTTGGAGGATAAATTCGAAGGCCATAGCAAGGTTAAAATTAATAATATAATCGTACGTGTTTCTCCACCGCATAAGATGCATTCCTGTAAATAGAGATTTCGCAGGTGCACGAATGTTTCCTTTATGCCCACCAACTCTCGGCGTGCTCGGTATTGCGGCGCTATAATGGTAACTCGCTGAGCCACTTTGTCTCCGCATCCGCTTCCGCAGAGTTAATGCTCACCAGTCTAGAAGGTCGAACTTCCTCGTTCTCAAACGGTGACAGTTTCAAGCGTACCAAGACAAATTCAATTTATCCGTTCCCTTTCGAACGGAATCTTATTAGAATCGAATGTCGACGAATATACACCGGTGCCTCGAAATCAACCCTAACGGATCAACGAAAGAAATCAATCCACGTCCCGCAGGAGTTGACATTTGACACCTTACTGCACTGTACCAGTGATTGGCTGATTATGATCTCGGTAATCCGGATCGCAGTCTGCCAGGCTTGGACCACCCTCGACGTGATTGTCGAGTTCTAAAGCAAATACGCAGAACCACCCCCTGGCGTTCGGTGTTTCGCTAGTCACACGGAGAACGCGACCCCAATTTTCG
The DNA here is from genome assembly GCF_024516045.1 of Bombus affinis. Lineage (NCBI taxonomy): Eukaryota > Metazoa > Arthropoda > Insecta > Hymenoptera > Apidae > Bombus > Bombus affinis. The sequence goes on along the minus strand of NC_066355.1, from coordinate 5,479,276 downwards.
TGCACGCGTGCACTGCGTATGGCGATTACACGCGATTCCACTGGGCATTCTCGTCCACGGCACGAACGAAAATCCCGGCCATTTCGACGAGTAACATTCGGAAAACTCGTTGATCATAGTGGACGTTCGTGCGTATACTTTGTCTATCCTCGCGGAGGGTGCTCGTGCTGTAAATTATTAGAGATCCGTTCGCTTTGTAATTTATTTCAGACATCCAGATGTTAATTGATTACCTGTAGTAAAATTTTTCTGAGAATAAATACGTAAATGATAGGGTGAAATTATTTTAGGTTGAATTTTTCTTCTTTTTGAAGAATATCTTTCTTCCTGGAATTTCAAAGATGACTGAAGCGATATAGCTGAAAGGTGCAAAGCTAAGAGGAAGACTTGGCAGAGGAGGTCGCAATCAAAATGGTAATCGCCGCGAACAAGGTGTAAGTCCATAGAAATTGGATGTGAGACTTAATATTATGGATCGCTAAAGAGTATTACGGAGGATTATCGGGGTAAAGTGACACCCCTGCCCCGGGGCTGCGGCAGCGTGCGGTGTGCAGTCTTAACAAAACACCGGGGAGTTAGCCGAGCCTTCTGTAAATATTGTTACCGCCACCCCGTCGGCAATTTCGCCAGCCATATGTTAGACTACGGATGTCCTTTTTACCGTTTTCGCGTATCTGCCTATATAAAGCCCCGATCTACTTTGGTTTCGTTTGCCTGAGAGGTTTGGACCAATGGTAAAAATATTCTTAATAGATATTCTATATTCTATTCCATCTTTGTGTTTGTCAACTGTGTCTTTTTGTTTAGACAATTACGGAACAGCAATAAATATTCTAGAAAAATTTCAGTTATCTTACGATCAAAGTTCGAAAGTGTTAAGTAGATACATAATTCTTACTAATTATTTTATAAACTATTAAAAGTTTTGAAAAAATGACGAACAGATGAATTCTTTTTCTGTATTTAATTACCGCAATTATATCATAAGCCTCAGGATAAATTTAAGAAATATACGTTTTATATACTGATTGTTTCGAACGCAAATTTTAAAAAATCAGATACAAGCAATTCAAATGACCCGATCGATGTTCATTATGCTGATATAAAGCGTATATAGAGCAATAACTACGGGGTCGAAGAGGGTGAATCTCAAATTAGAAAGCAGCGAGGACGGAATGAATTAGCATTGCTTTCAAGTCGCTTTCTAATCTCGGCAACTGAACAAATTGCTACTGAATGATTAGTAACGAACGAATAGATGATCTAACCAGTTATTCAAGTGGATTTTGCGGGAACAGAAAAGACGTGGATAGATTCGAGGGGTGTAAAACGACGCCCTATCGTCATTGATGACACGTGGCATGGATTACGAGCATGTCACACGGTCAATTTCGAACGTCCAGTTAATACAATACGCTCAAAACGATACCTAATTGCTAAATCAAGTCTCTTGGAACCGTGATTATTATCGTAAACTTCATTTATTGACAAATATGATAATCAAATTACTACTATATTTATGCAAATTCATATTTTATGAGCATAACTAGAAGAATGGGATCTAAACAGAGATTCATTTCATTTACTGAATATTGCAACAAGTACTATACTTCAGATATTTTATATACTTTTGCATATGAAGACCATATGGGAAAAATATGATAAGTTTATTTTTATCGATTTTCTGATTTTTATGTCACTTGGTGACTAAAAGAGAGTATTTTATTACAGAAAAATCTAAAAATCTCTAATAATAAGTATAATACGAATAACAATGTTTACGAAGATGATTTTTAAATTCAACCTAAAATATCCAAAAAAGTATACAGATCTGCAACGATGGTTACGACAGATTGTAGATGATACGCCCGTACCATTCTTTCGCCCATAGCTTTCGTAAACATAAATTTGCCATATATCCCGGAACCAGGATTTATTACCCATGAATCGAGGTGAAAGGGGCGGTTTACAATGGGCCAGCAAATTGCGGCCCGTTTATATCGATGGAGACGTTATGGGGGCGGAGGAGTTTGCCAGTGCGAACGAACAAGTGTGAAATCAGGTGCATCCATAATGCAAAGGGGTGGTTCGACGTCCGAAACTCACCCCCGACGCTATCGTAGCGCAGCCCCAACACTGGGGCCGAAATCAATTAGACACGCAGCTGAACGCTACATTTATTCTCAACGTGACGAAACACAAAACGGAAAATCGTCGTTCTAATTGTCCTAGGAAAAACTGTAATATTTACACGTGTTCTTGGACTGTAATATTAATTGAAATAAATTCTTAAGCATTGAAAATTAAAAGATATGCGATTCTCTGAACTACGGTGTATAAATTTGTGCTTTTTTCATAGCATCTCTGTAGAGTTAGCATAAAAAAGTAAATCTCAGGTAACAACCAAAGTAAAAAAGGTTAACTAGTACAAAAAGCAGAAAAAGGAAGAAAATGTAACGAGGATAAAACGCTCGGACAATTTTTTGCTATCAAGATTCTTCCGAAAGGTAATAAAAAACACTTGATGCAGTTTAATGGTTGGTTCGAGAGGTTCCGAGAATTCCAGAGAAAACCGAACAAAACGCAAAGTCGCGCAAGATCGTAGACGGGAGGGGAAGAAATGACTCTAACTTGCTAAGAATTAAAGTGAATCGCTCGAGGGTAGCAGCTAAGGGTCGTAGCCTCTAGCGATTATACTAATAGTCAGGGCGTAGACAAGCTGATAGGGAGAATAGAGGCACAGCTAAGTTACTAATTGTTTTACACAGTGGAAACTTCGTTTGGTTAATTCCCGTGCGCATTTAACGCGTTTATTCTTTCGCGGCAAAAATCCAGGAAATTACTGCAATATACACTTCCTGGCGAAAATTCGACGTTTTACTCGACAGATTAAATTTTCCACTGTAGACATCTGGAATACACTTGGAAAAATCTCGAAAAATGTTTGCTTTCTTGTTCGAAATGTTCGATAGTGTTTCATACGAGCTGAAGAAAAAAAATGTCATACGTTTGAATGGTCGAACGATCGCGGATGGTGTATCGGCAATGTGGAAGGAAACTCAACAGCGGAAAAGCGAACAATGGCCTTCTTCCTGGCAGGTTGATCCTACTTGAGTAATGTTGAAATCTGGGGCGTTCCTGGGAAAGACCACCTGACCTCAGCGTCCCTTCGTCAGCGTCGTTGCACCCCCTTGGACGAGTCATTCCCGTTTTCTCGGCAAGTATCCAACATCGGATTAATGACATTTCGAAGGCGTTACGTTTTGACGCGATACACTACGTATAATCGAATGTTCATCCTTTTTAATCTTCTTTAAAACTCGAAAGACTTTGTCGATCCGTAAATCTACCAGTTTTCCGTCGACCAGACCAACAAAACAGATTAAGTTCTGGTCGACGAGCAATCAATTAAACGGGATATCTCGGTGCAAACGATAAGCCCTCCGGTGGACTTAACGCATTTTCTTCGGTATTAAATCGGTTATAACGTTTTGAAATCGATATTCTGTTTTCTTCGAGACGTATTACGAGCTATTTCCCATCTTGGCTGAAAGTCGAAAATATTGGAATTTCGACACGACGCTGAAACGTTTCTCCGGGACCGGGTGGAAGCTGTTTGGGGATGAGCACGCGGTCGGGTAATGGAAGATGTGATAATTTAGTATGCACAGTGGAGTTTATTTGAATTTTATTGGCGGGCTCGCTGTCACGTGGGTCAACGCGTAGGAGTGGTGGTCGTGCCACAAGGGGGTCCCTCTTTCGCTTTATCGGATCGGGGAAGAGACGACGCTCCTCCCGTTTTCTCGTTTCCCCGAGGGGACACTTCCGTCCAACCAATATCGTCTCCTCTCTCTCATCTTCTCTCGCTTCTTCGCTCAGTTTTTCCACCTTCCGCCGTCTCTTTTTCTATCTTTTACCCTCTCCTGGGCCGCTTCCAATATCTTTCTAAGTTCTCCGAGCCGGCCATGAATAAACTATTCCCCGACTTTGAATATCTGAACGTTTTGCGCGGGAATGGGACCGCCATCGAGGGACCAACCGCAGAAAGGACGAGAGAAGATGATATCGATTGATCGACGTGTTACGTGGAAGGGGCTAACCCGTAGAGTCGATGGTACCATCCTTCAATTTTTGGAAAACGCCGTGACAGAAGGGAGGAGACTGTCTTGGGTGAACAGTTTCCAATAATACGAACAATATATTATTACAAGGAAATAGAAGGAAAATTATGTCTGCCAACCGTATTTATAAAAGAACGGCAGACGTTGGAAATTGATCAAAATCTGCAAGCTGATCTTTATTCTCCCCGATCAAGGAGCAATTAATTTTTCGTAACGGTGACGGTGATGAAATCAAGCAGTCAGCATAATGAGTAGCGTTGCCTGCCGCGCAATTCATCGGATGTCGTAAAACGAGAGGTGAGAGGAGGAGAGAGCGGAACGAAAGAGGGGGTGGCGAAGGATGGCGCGGGGTTATTAATATTCAGAACGAGGAACAGGAGTCGAGAGCGGTGCCGAGTGACAAATACCTCGCACCCGTCCCAACCCCGGAACGGCTCAACTCTGTAATTAACGCTAATCTCCCGGCCGTTCCTCCGACACCGTACCACCCACTTCGTCTTCTCTCCCGCCTCTGTACTTACTGAGCCAGAGGGTGGCCTTAAACAGGTTCTCGAGTCGATTCTTGGATGAAGAGGATCTATGATTCCTCTTGGCGACTACTGAAGGAAAAACGTTCACTCGAAAATTGAATAGTACGTAACAAAAATCGAACGATTTTAATCACACGTTCTTATCGACTCTCTCTAAATCATTTGATTTAACATTTTGTTTAAAAAAAGAATGAGAATAGAAAGTCATGCGTTTTATGGTGCCTTCTTTCATTTTTGTTTTTTATATAGAGGAGGATGAAGAACGTTATTTTGTTAGTCCTTTTTATTTTCATAACTGAATAAAGACAGCATAGAGATGAAAAACATAACCACTATGCGGCAGTCCCTGCATATTTTTGCAAATATTAGTGCGGTGGCACTGTTCGTTCGTCGTGCATCGTTGTCTACATTTGAATTTACAAAACCGGAAGCTGAATTACTACCTTCACGTGCAGACGAATGCGTATGAATTATCATTGCAGAGATGGTGCAACTTCTTGAAATGTTTTAATGCTGCGCGCAGCGATTCGTCATCAAACATATTTTCATTAAATAATATCCCACATAATACGATAATCTCTGTAATCCCTTTATCGAAATACGAAAAGTATTCTAATTCTTTACTAAAGAACATTTAAACTCGTATAAAATTTCCATTGCGTAAAAGACATTTTAATTATATCTATTTCATCTAATTTTAGGGATATCGAAGTATTTCATAATTTCTAAATGGCTTCATAAGAAAAATAACAGAAAATGCATGTCGAATTATAGAAGATAAATAGGAGCGTGCCTGAAAGGTCAAAGGACGGAGATTCCTTCATCCACTTCCTGCGATATAGTCGCCGCTGGTGGTTGCGCGGTTCGGTTAGCACTTGGTGGACTAAAATAGCGAGTCAGCCGACCGCGAATATCCTTGATTAAACGCAAAAAAGCTCCGAGACCTACGCTCGCCTTGCGCTCTGGCGTGGCTGCGTTTTTTCGCCACCCTCCACCATCACGATGGTCGGGTTTGAGCGTGGAATTGGATTGGTCGTCTTTCCTCTCTTCTCGTTCTCTTTCCCCTTCGTTTCATTCCCTCTTCAGCGAGAGAAAGAAACGTTGGTAGTTTCAAAGCTTCTGGGGACTCGATTAGTGCTAGTGTGCGACATCAGAAATACGTAAGCACGGTTCATTTCCAAGTATTCTTTCCGGTTAAATTGTTGTACAACGTTCTAATTTCTTAAGCCAAAGAGGATATCTGTCCCTTTCTCATTTTATTACTTTTCACTATAGATATTTGTATTTCCATAATAGGCAAGTACTAGCTTAATAATAAAAATCTAAAAGTTCTAAAATATAGTCATGGTATGCTATCTTATTCATTTCTTGTTTTCTTCATGACGTTAGTATATAATTTAGCAAATCGATATGAATGCATTAGAGAATCCCTGAAGAGATGTAAGTTTGCTTCGCAAAATTGCTACGATGTTCTTCGATGGTGACAAAGGTCTCTTTGCGAAGTGAAAGCGTGATAATCGAGAATGACGTTGGCCGAAACAATGCGGCAGGCGTTCATCCTCTAAGGCATGAGTTTCGTATGCCAACTAAGGGTGATGTCAGACCACGGTGATATATGGTGGAAGCACGGGAAATGTCACGTGCCCAGCAACCTTCCATACAGCTGCAAAAGGATTAGGGGCCACATTCTGTAACACGTTATTTCAGAATGCAATTGAATTCCTTTCACTGTCATTGACTCTGGTCTATCGATCAAAGTTGATCACTGGTTGTTACACCTCCATCATCATTCGGTGGTGATAATAAACTTCACTCACAATCAGAATTTATTTCAAGTACCATCTTCGAACCCAAATTCGAATAAAAAGGAAGCAATAAAAAGAATGTTAATGTTCTTAAAAAGAAAGAAACAAAGAATGTTTAGTGATACCATTTGCACTGATTATGAACTTTTAGGGTACAGAAATTAACTCTAATCTTTGCTTTCGCCATTCATGAAAACATAAGAGCCATCGTCGATAAATGAAATTCCTTCGTTCTCAACGGAGCACAGATGTTGCTCTTCTTTCCTTACAAAAGGCGTCGCGACGCGTCGCTCGTAAAATCGATTATATAGTCTCTACCTCAATAAAGTGACGGACCAATGGTAAAAAAAAGCGCTGATCCAATCAAAAGGTACGATCCCGAATAAGTAACAGTTGCTTCTGGTTATCTCAAAATCTTATCGTTTCGATGGAAAACGGATCTGAAGTGAACATGATATGATATTCTTGACAATACGTATCTAGCCTCACTCATCTGTCACTAATGGCTACCGTATATTATAGTAGCTTTATTGTTATTTTATTTTTATCTCTTCTCAATAATGGCGTCGAATGTTATCATGCCGTGGTCGTTATCCATGGAGTGCTCACTGGAAGCGACAGTATGGAACTTATTAGTAACAGAATCCAAGAAGTAAGTACATAAATCAAATACAAAACAAAGAAAGTTGTAGATGTCGCGTCTGTATAAATTTAGCGGTAAATATGATTTTCCACTGTGCTTAAAACGATTATTAATTTTAGATGCATCCAGGGACACAGATTTATAATACTCCAAGATACGCTGGATGGAGTAGTCTGGAATCAATGTGGCACCAAGTGGAAGAAATAGGCATGGATGTTATATCTGTGGGCGCTGCATTTCCCGAGGGAATAAATTTAGTCGGTTACAGTCAGGGTGGTTTATTAGCTAGAACGATACTGCAAAGGTTTCCCGGTCACAACGTTAGAAATTTCATTTCCTTAAGCTCACCACAAGCTGGACAATACGGAAGTAGGTGACCTCAGTGCCATGAAGAAAGACAAAGAAATTACCGTTTCAAATTGCGTGTTCTCTTGCAGCTCAATTTTTGCATTTATTCTTTCCTAATTTGGTATGCCAAACTGCCTATGAATTATTCTATTCAAAAATCGGGCAACACACCAGTATTGGGAACTATTGGAATGACCCTCATCATCAAGTTAGTATATATAAACGACTCGTTAATAGTTCCGTAAATTGTATTTTACCCTTCTTTTATAGGAATTGTATTACAAATATAGTACATTTCTTCCATACGTGAACAATGAGAAAAATTCGACGAAAATGCCAATGTACAAACAAGGTCTCACCAAATTAGAACGTATGGTGCTTGTTGGAGGACCTGAGGATGGTGTTATTACCCCGTGGCAAAGTAGCCATTTCGGATACTACGATGTTAACGAAACTGTGATAGATATGCGTGATCGACGTATTTATAAGGATGATTTAATTGGACTGAAAACATTAGATGAAAGCGGAAGACTTGTTCTTATCACAGTTCCAAATGTCCCCCATTATGAGTGGCATAAAAACGTATCTATAGTAGATGATTTTTTACTGCCATACTTAGATTAATATAATCTTATTGTACATTAGATAATTAATTTTTACTACATAATATAAAGAAAATTCCAAAGATCGAAGATCTCCAAACGATATTAAGTGTACTCATTATATTTATCACGTGAATATCATCCTATTACATAATTTTCCACATGAAGATAATTTTCTAAAGACGAACGCGTAATAAATATATTTATAATGTTTCAACACAAAAAATATTTAATACCTTATAACTACAATCAGGAAGAATTATTTATTAAGGCAGTTCAATAATAAATGTATATATATACATTCTTTTTCATTAATAAATGTTTACTACCTTTTTCAATACAAAACGATTTATTATCGTTAAATATCATGAAGATTCATTAAGTACCTAATTATTAATTTAGATCTACAACTGGTATTCTATGTAGTAAATATAGGCAGGATGTAAATTGTCATATATCATTGATAAGATAATTAATTAAATTACTTAGAATCTTTTATTGTGTGTAAAACGAGTGATGAGATCAAGAGCCCATTTTGGCTGATCAGAAGGAACCATGTGTCCAGCATTTCTTACTAAGACTTCTGTCAAGTTATCAACAGTCTTTGAATACCCAGCTAACTCAGTTCCAACATACCATGCTTTTCTCTGTGCTGTTTTGTACTTTCCTGCCCCAGGCCATTTTAAGTTTTGGATATAGTTTTCTGTCAAAGGATATGCCACAATAATATCAAGTTGTCCATTGTATATAAGAACTCTATAATGTTGAACAAGATCTTCTACTAGAACTGCCATAGACTGCATAATATCCCCCTTCAAATGTTCTTCTACTTCTTTAGATTCGATATTGAATGTTAAATTGCCAACATGTATGGTTTTTCTAATATCTGCTGTTTGAAGCCATTGTAGCATATAATTGGAATCATTACTTGGATCATGATTATGCAAAAAATTAAAGTAATAATCAAAACCAGTTAAATTTTTAAACAATGAAGGTTCTTCGGTTAAATCACCATCAATAAGTTCGTCAAACAAATTAAAGGCTTCTATATATTTCCCCTTCTTTATTAAATCTTTACCCTTTTTTTCATATGTATGGATTTGATTTCTGCCATTTGCATCAACTAAACCTATCTGATACAAATAATCTCCATATTGCAACTGATTCACTGGATCAGTCAATCCATTTCCAATTGCTAAACCTTTTAAGTTTATTTTTGTCTGTGCCTTGATGTTATAATCTTTAATAGCATGAGATACAGCTGGTACATATTTTCCTCCATAAGATTCACCAGTGACATAAAAGTCATTAGTCTGAAGTTCTGGGAATAACTTAAAGAATTGGACTAGGGCAGTATGCACATCCCTTCCCACATCTGTTTCATTAGTAGCATAGCCTTTTTCATTCTCAGTAAAACTGAATCCAGTGCCAACTGGATTATCAATGTAAATCAAATTATGACACTTGTTCCAAGAGTATTCACGCATTTCAAGAGTTTTATTTTCCGTAACTATGAATGGGCCATTTTCCAAGAATAAGCCATACAAGGACGTGGCTCCAGGGCCACCTTGTAGCCATAACACTACAGGAGCAGTCTTTGGATTATGCTAAAAAAAATCCAACCTTGCATTTCTTAGATACATTTTCTTATTTATTATTTGAAAGTTACGTATAATCAGAAACTTAATCATTAAAAGCTGCAATTATTTTTTATTCACAAAATTCAAAATATTAAATTACTTACCAAGGCCGGAAAGAACCAAAAGAACATGTTCGAATTGTATTGTTTGTTAACAGTTAAATAACCAGAATAGCTACTGACATCGTTCATATCTTTATGTTGTACAGCAGCTTTACTACGGGCCTCATCTACTTTACCGCTTTCAATAAGTGGTGTCAGGAAAAGAGGCGCACCACAATCTTCTTCATTGCGAAGCGGATAATCCTTTGGTTTGGGATAAATATTTGTAAATCCTCTTGCGAATGAAACAATGAATAATACTTGTACAAGTAACACGAATTTTTCCATCGTGTTCTATCTGATTAATCGCAACTATCCTAAACACGACCTTCGAACAGCAGCCGAACGTGACCGAAACACAATTGATATATATATTTCGATGCACAGTGCATCTTTATATACCGGCGCGATAATATTACCAACATAGGAGATATTACTATCACGTGATGCATTTAATGAGTAGGGATACATCTACGAATTCCGAAAATATAGTAAAATTTGAATTAAGCATATTTTGCATTTATATATGGAATTAGACTTAAAAAGAATATTCAAGAATTTCTTTTAATTTAGCTATTATCCAAAATTAAATAAGAAATAATGAAATGGCTACTAACTGCACTAAGTATATAATTCGAGCTACTTGAAACTGTTAATATTTATGTAGATGGCGTTTGAGAATATTAACGTATCAGCTGACTGAACCAATACACGTTAATTTGAATTGCCTTTGTGTTCTGTAATACAATTGAAGGTTAATGTAGAACTGTTACTATTTTTAAGTCTGAATACAACATGTTACAAATAATGGTGAAATTGTAAATAAATTTGTACGCTTCTTCCAATTAAATGGTGTAAAATCATATCGAAGCCTTCGACCTTTTGTGATACATTTCGTGATATTTTCTCATGCTTGCTATGATTGAGAACTCCAAGAAAAATTTTTTGTAATTAATGAATTTGAAGGATTAATCTATAAAAGTTCCTAACACTGTTATATTTATATATACACAAAAGTATTATTTTATTTGTTGTTGAAGTAAAAGAAACTACAGAAGTATGAATGATTCTTTCCTAGAAGACTTAGAATTATTGTCTACTGACGTTAAAACTGTAAATCCTTATCCAGTGGATCGGCATGTAACAACAAGGAATGCGACATCTTCTCCTCTGCAACATACACTACAAGGCAAAGGAGAAAATGTACATATTACAAAGCAATGTACTACTAGGGAACCAAATACAAAAGATTTAAAAAAGTTGCCTGATCAAGACACAAGAAAACAGCAAATGAAAGTAAGAATATCTGAAAGGAAAGAGAAGCTTGTTGAAAGTAAGTTGAAACCGATTGAAAATAAGGTAAAAAGCGATGGAAAGGAACAAGTAGTTAAAGATGATACTAAAGTAAAGATTAAGGAGACAAAAGCAAAAATTTCTGAAAGCAAAGTGATTATGAAGGATAAAATGCGACGTTCAGGAAATTATAAGGAAAATACTCAGGCCCCAGATGTATCTGTTAAGGAAAACAACAGACCATCTGATTCATCAAAAGAGGGAACTTCTCAGATAGAAGTTGCAAAAGACAAAACAAAAGCCTATGATCTTAGAAAAATAGAATCCAAAGAAATTGATCCTGTTGCATTGCTTAATGCCATCAAGGACATTGTGAGTATATCCACAAAACAGGAAAGCACAAAAATTTTGAGAGCTATGCAAGAGCTGCACTTTAATTCTCAAGCAAATCTTATTAAACACCTACTGTGTCAAACAGATGACATAATCAATGAAATGCATCCTAGTAAAGATTCCAACAGAGTAAAAAGCCTAATTGAACAGAATGAAAGATTACAAGAGGATATTGTTATTTTACAAAGAAGAAACGAGGAGCTGCAGAAGAAATTAAAGGAATTTGAATTTCTGAAACAGGAAAATATTGCACTCAAATTGAAATGCAAGGAATTTTGTAAACAATAGCAAAAGTGTACAGTATTCTAATACTAAGTGCTTAGAATATGTTGATAATGAGGTATTCATTCCATGCTATTGTTGAACTTTGATGATTGCCAGCTGTTGCTACATTGTGTGAAAATATAAAGTGACTAATTTTAAAAAATAAGCGAGAGTAAAAAGTATAAAACATACCAAGCTTTAGAGATGGTATTCCGCAAGTTCAATAACAAACGTGCGTATACGATCGATAATACCGGTAATCGTTGATTATGGATGATGATTCATAATAATCTCCGTATTGTTTTATAGTTTTCTCTTTCAGACCAATCTCCTTGTTAGTTCATTTAACTTATCTAGGGAAAGATATCATGCAATAAAATTGATGGATTTTCCCACAATTTTTCTCACATTTTCCTTATAGATAAGCGTGTCTACTCGATCAGACACTTATAATGTAAACTAGAATATTAAATAAAATTGTACTATTGTGTATATTTCGTAAAATGATCATAGTTGATATAATGATTATATTTACGTGTGATGAAAGTAGGTGGGAATTCTGCGCTTATTTTTATAAATATTTTACAATTTTCTTTTTAATATCAATGGCTGCTAATTATCAGAGTATAAGATTCTGTAAATGTTTTAGCTACACACGAACCAACGCGCGCGCGATGTTTTCCATATTGTTGCGTGTGGAAAGCCATGACACGTGTGTTGAAATTACGAGAGCACACATTTTCTAACGTTTTTACTAATATTTTTTTAATTCGTAACAAAGTTTAAAGCTAACAATATGTTATCTAGTTTAAAGAGTCTGAGCCTTATTTACTACATACGCGTCGTAATATATATGTATTTTATTCCGCGTTGATTTGAAGTTGATATATTTATTGAACTAAAAAGAAAAAGAAAAAGAACACGATAGATCTTTGTCTGTAAGAAAATGCCTAATAAACTACTTTATAACTGAATTTGTGTGATTTCTTAATTTTTAGAGTAGAAATTCAAGAAATAAAATCATAGCATATTCGTTTGAAACAATTTACATATATTCGAAGATTCTTTTAAAAGGCATATTAAGGCGACATGATACAATGTTTCAATAAGGATGCATGTTGTACAATGCATATTTACAAGCAATGATAATTATTATGGAGTCAAGATCTTCGGTTAAATATGTGTAATGTATAAAACGCGCTCGAGGTTTTGGCAAAATCACCAGATAATTTTATTCAGTAATACCTGAATGAATCGACGATTAGAAAAACGTATAAAAAGGAACGAAAGATCTTGCTATCGGCAGTTTTGAAGATATTAATTTTTTAAGAATAAGGGGTTTACATTCTTACCTATGAAAATGCAATTTTAAATGCGGCTATTTCGATTTATGCATAAATTCTAATAAATTAGAGATAAAAGCATATGTATCGCATATGGTACAACAAATTTATCTTTGGACGCTTAATTCTATAAAGCACTTATCTCAAAATCATGTTACTGACAACATCTCACGACCACAATATCCTTCATACCTTCGACTATGATCAAGCGAGTTCTTTATCGATAAATATTTAAATAAAAATTAGTAAAACCTTACTTAAAAACACGATTAAGAAATAAATAATTCTGCTGTATAATGTATCCTCGGACTTCTTTAAATTTCTCAGGTCTTCTCGTTAACTTTCCCTATTATGATTAATATCATTTTCTCTTTCGCTTTGCGTTATTTCCGTATACATATGTACATCTTTATAGGAACGATCTCTTCGTTAATCAGTTTCCTAACAACAAACATAACTGTACTAAATTCCTGAGTTTCTTTAATCTTTTTAACCATTGTCACGTCTTGATAAGTGCGCCAACTATTGTCTCCATTACGCAAAATTACCGGTAATATTTTTCGAAAAAATCCTTTCTTTAATAAATTCCGTTTCGCATAATTAACAAAATCTTAAAGTCTTTGATCCAACAAAAGTTAACTCTAGTCTCGTTTTATCATTAATGCTAGCCGTTTTGAAAATTTCACAATATTCTCACTGGTATTGTTTAGGTTTGGAGTTTATCCTCAGAAACGTTTGACAAAATTTATTCTCTACGAGAAACATCTCGAGATTCTCCTCTTGGCGCTACAGCATCCTCATCTACATCATCTTGATCTTCATTGTCAGTTCTCTCTCCTTCTTCGGGTGGCCTTGTCCATCTGAAAAAATGCGATATAGTTGTTACGCTAGATTCTTTAAATCTAATATGATACTTATGATGGTGATGTAATGCAACAGCAACCTGATTAACGTTTCCGGTGATCTGTAGAGGAATATTAATTTGGCGAACAAGTCTTCCTCGAGACACAATTCTCCACTTTCACGGACCAAATAAATATCTAAGCATAATCTTAGTATTCTATCGACGTAGGGTAAGTCATCGAACATAATCTTCGGCGCCATATCACTGACTACCTTCCTCATCATTTGACTTATGACTATCACCGCGGTAGTGTACAAACCTAAGATTCTGTAGACATATACGAGAAAAAATAAATTCTAATAAATAAAAAAAAAAAAGAACAAATTCACACTGACGAGAACTGTTCGTGAAGGGAATTAGCATTGTAACCACACTGGATCTCACGAATAACAGTGTAGACCTAGCATAATGATAGCATTAGATAATTTCAAAAACGTACCCAAATCCACTGATAAAGCTCAACCCCTCGGGGAACGTTTTATCATTGAACAAGAACATCATGATGTACTTGCAGTTATTTAAGGGCACTCTCTTTAATAGCTGATCGTATAAAGTATCATTGCAAACTTCTTTAACGATCCACCATTTCTGACGAGCACAACAATCTGCGTCGGTAGATAAATGAAGACTAACATCCCTGTACAGATGATTCTCATCGTCTTCCTCTACATTGTCATCAAGCCATTTCGCTGTAGATTATGGAGATTAATTTCACACATAAGTTCAATAACATTACGTTCTATCTTCGTTCCATAGATATCTTTCTTTGTCATATGACACTTACGCATTCGCATTAATTGCGGAACGACGTCAGTGGTTCGACCAGTCACTTTCAAAAACTTGGGAAACGCATATTGCAACGTGATAGTACCATTATGCACGGTTGAGTCATTGCTAGAGAGCATATTAGCTAACGTTCTTCTCACAGGATTAAATTCATTGTTTTCATACGGTGGCAATTTTATATCTCTCACTTGTGTCGTTATCCCACTGGCATCTTTCGCGTCCGTTTTTCGAGACACTGTCCACTCTACGTGGATGACCACGGTTGTGCTATTATCTTCTAATTCTGTTATCAGTCTGTCATAAAATAATTACATAAAGTTACAGATGTCAACGTGTATATAAAAAGTGATTCTTTTATATCCTTTTTAAACTCAGAAAATTTTTTAGTAATTTAAAAATTGGAATTGATATGAATTCAGGAACGTAGTAGGATTAAAATAACTTTAATCGTACCTATCTAAGTCTGGCGGAGATATACTCCATAATTTTCGAGAGAATCCACTCAATCTCACGGCAGCGACATCAGAATGTATATAGTTCTCCAGGAAAGTGACTGCAGGTCTATCTCTCGCGTACAAATTCGAAAATCTCGTGAAATCAGTTTCGTCGTATTCGATGATAGAGCTACTTTGTGCCGACATAGAGTAAATTGGTTCATAAGGACCAATTCTAATTTTCATTGAAACGTCGTAAGGTAGATTAGAAACACCAACTGTGCCACCAAGTGCAAATAAGAGCAAGGGGAACCATATTAATCCAATCATGAAGAAGAGAGCACCACCACCGATTAAGTACTTGCTCATTTGTTTCTTCTTTACACCTCGTGGCTGAGGGAAATCCGTTTCTACGCCTCGCATACACTACAATTCACACACACATTTATTAGTAATTTATATACAAATTTACACAAAATATGTAGAGCGATATACCTTGATTTGATAAATATTGGCGAAAATATCTTCCATTTTGAACCAATCCATTATCGTCATGGAAGTATCCGTCCAGATCCAGTCCATTACTGCCCTTAATTCGAATAAGAATGGGACTAACATGAATCTGTCGAAAATTTATACATCAATTATTAATAATATCAACATTTTAAATTATTATATTAGTTTTAAGTTCGATAGATAGAATATATTCTAACACTTTGAATAAGACATAGTTGACAATGCTGTATTTCTTGCAGAGGAAGTTGCCAAGTATTCGTGTCGGATAGCCTTGTCTTAATTGATAAGCCGCTAACAAGAGGTAGAAGCACTTGACCATGTACCAAATTTGCGGTGGAAGCCTCTCATTAAATTGTCTGTGATTATATTTGACAATTTAAATTAAGAAGATGTTAAATATTCGAATTGAAATTTCTCTATGATGAAAAAATCCATCGTACCGTTCGGTAACACTTGGCAATATGAAGAACATCCAAATGTGAACGCCAAATATAAGAAAGTAATGGAAAATTAGTTTGCCTACGATTGATTTCTTTAAGAACAAGGCTCTATCGATAACTATCAATGCAAACTGTAGCAGTAACATCAGTAAGAATGGCATCGGAACTCGATTTTCTTGTAAATAGGCTGTAACACCACCGTCTCCTTGTTGTGTCTAGAAATTGACAAAAATTATTGTTAGAAATTATCTTAAAGGTACATGATGTTACTTGTTAGAAAATATAGGGATGCTTACCCCAAATGCAGAAAATCCAAAAATGAGTAGCAAGAAATTAAAGAAATCACACAGGAACATATATGCATATACGTTCGTCTTTTCTTTGCTAACTGGGCTAAGAATTTTTTGGAAGAAATCTTTCATTGGCTCTTTGTATTTATTTACACTGGAAACAAATCATTGTGTTTAAATAAATTTTAAGAGACTACCTCATATAACATCGTATTAAAATAAATACGTATACATGCTTACGTCATATTCATGGCTTTATTGAACTCTTCGTTCATGGGACTGATTTCTTCTCCTTGAACGGCTACTAATTTTTCATATTCATTTGTGGCTTGCGCATTTTCACCCTCGCCTGCTGCGCGAAGATTCAGAGTTGCTCCTTTAGGTGTTCTTACGGTACTACCGCTGTAAATAATAAAATACTAATATTGGCAATTGTATATTAATTATATATTATACAACAATATTAGGGACGTATAAATCAATGAAAATTAAGAAATTGACGTACCCTTCTTCTTCTTGTAGCGATGCAGATTCTCCTTGACCTCTATTTTCTGGTGGTGGAGGCTTGGCTGGAACTACAGTTAAAGTGGAAGGAATAATTTTTCTTGGTTTTAGGGATGGGGATGTCCATTGCCCTAATGATTTCAGCATAAATCTAAAAATAGGATTTTTGTTTAATTTTTACGATGAAAAAATATTCTTACGAAATTTATGCTTCGATTTACCTATGAAAGAACACCATGAGAAGTAACAGCAGATCCCACAAAGCATAATTATGTTTGCGTTCAACGCCCATAATTCTAGGAGTAAATAGAGGATTATTCGGTGCAGCATCTCGATTCCAGGGCAATACTTCCAATTGGAAAATGCATTTTACTATCACAATTGCCTAAAAAAATTTACCTTTAATCAGCTAAGAAATTTTTTGTTTTTTCTGAAAAAATTATTAACCTGTCCGAAGAATTTTATATTTTACCTCGGTGTACGCGATCAACGTTATCCAAAATGTTTTCGAGGGTCGTGGAATGGTTAACGAACCCCAGCAGAACACCATGAGAGGCAAAGGCGTGGAAAGGACGGATGCATTTTTAATCTGATGAAGGAATACCATGAAGTAACAAAGTAGACACGAATGTGCCAGGACTCCAAACCAAATAGATGCCAATAATTGGATTATCGGTGGTTGATCGACTTCAGACAGTGCACCACCTTCGTCATCGTGTTGGACAGGTGAGATTTCGGAGAATAGTGAGCTGTATAAATAACAGTTTTCATTAATAGCATTAAGAAATTCCACTATATGATCTAACATAAATACGCAGAAGGAAGTCTTTTTTCTTCTGCAAAACATTGATACGAAAAGCACACCGAAAGCTCGAACACCTGTAAAATAGAACTGAACAAAAGTTGATAGGTACATCTTTCTCTGTAAATGTAAATATTTATACAATTACGATATTTATGTCTACATATTCATGTTTAAAGGGGCTAGAAGAAATTATAATGTACATGCTGCTTGCAAAGATCAACGTGCAGAAGGTGCGTTTAACAACGAAGTGAAAGAACATTTATCGATTTTACAAAGTAGTCTTGATACCTGGAGGAGGATATGTCCAATCCTCGCTCCAAACTCGGTGCCAAAATTCGAATATGAGGGACCATCAACGAGCTGCTTTTCCTAGCAAAAATAACACTCCTCTCTGTCTACGTTTACTTCAAATTATTTCTTTACATTAACATAAATGCGGATAGAAGATTCAGGAATTTCAATTTAATTTGATTTAAACTGGCAGAGACCTTTATTTCCAAGGGAAATACAAAATATTTAATTTAATCTAATTGAATTTAATTGAATTGTATTTTATTTGATGAAGATATACTTTAGACAACGTTTACGAAAAATAAGCATTTTCTACAGAATCTTACCTTTCTTCCTGCGGTCGTGGTTGGTTAGGTCCCTCGCCAGCATCGTAAGATTCCTCGGCATTTCCATTAGTCGATCTGTCAGGGCGAGCACATTTACTACTCTAGCTTCTACTATAAGGACTGACCTAATAGCAACGGTAAATATAGACTACTTCTTTTCAAAAGGACTTTGAATAATTCTAGGAAGGAAAAGCAAGTACTTGGGACAAGCACAATACTACTAAAGCTCTAAAGTGTCGACGTGGGATACCACCAAAGGATTTACTACCTAAAACGAACTAAATCTTTAAAGACATTCTCAATCTCTTCAAAATCGCGGTTCTTATTATTCTACGATACTCTATCTGTACAGTTAAGCGTTTACGAGCAAATAATGTAGGAAGCCAAAGAGGTAAGAACGTTTCTTTAGTTACAATCTTATCTATGATGAAAATCTTACCCTTGTTTCATCACAGGAATTGGCTGCCATATTTGAGTGATTCCCAATCGCATTCCCATCCGGAAGTCTGGTTTTGTCTATAAATTAAACGATGCCAAGAAAAAGAATCTCCGACTTTATCGATCCAATTTCTGTTGCAAATTTTTTACTCGTTCCATCACGTACCTTTAATACTTTCTTTTCTTTCGTTAAAACCTTGCGAATGTATCTATAGTCACGCGAAAATCTGTTCAAGTACTTGGTCATCGACGTCAGGGTGCTATTAACCATCACTATAATGAATTTGAAGTACGTAGCAATTGATACTTTTTGCTCATCCTCCTGTGTCTCCTCCTTTTCATCTGGTTTATCTTCTCCATATTCGTCGTCTGTTGGCACTGGTGTTTTATCACGTTCTGCCGCGGCCGCATCTTTTTCATCGGTTTCCGTGTCTGCCGACGCGAGACTTGTTTTGTCAGCGGCCTAATTTAAATAACAATTTATCGTTTGTGTTATTAGTTTGGTTCATTATTTCTGGCAGTTTCTGGTACGTGGAATTTGAAGACAATTACACCATAAGTTTATCGACAGCGGTAGTTATTCAGTAACTGTGTTTGACGCTCTAAGGGCCAACGTTGTATTGACATTTCATTTGCAATTCTTTTAGTCAAATTACATTTTCGAATTCCGTTTTTTCATACGATATTTATAAAACGGAGGTTTGTCATTATTTATTTTTCCATGTAAATTCTATCATGTCGTGAAGTTTAATGAAATTGAGATATTTATGATATTATGATGAGCTTTAAGTAAACCGTTTGAAATTATAATAAATAATTTTTATTAAATTAATTAATGGACTATTCTAGATAAAAAAAGATTTAATGGGTCGTTGGTGGCGTTTTGTCTGAATCAAATTCTGCGTATGCAATTAATCGATATCAAAAATTATTGTTATGATATTAAAAGCGTGAGATTACGGTGCTACGCTGTAAACATAATGAAAACAAATTAAGCTAAGTATCGAGCGGCAGATATGTACCAACGACGAGGAGCCTCCTGCGACTACAACATTTAAAAGGAATGACATAAAAAACAAAAGAAAAAAAAGGTGAATCGACGTGAGTGGAACGTCACCGCTTCCGTCACATGTGTTTCATTTTTTCTTTTATTACAAAGCTGTAAGATGCGAAAAGAAAGGAATAATTAACGTCGAAGCACTGTAATAACTAGCGAATATATGTATAAATGTTGTAAAATTCATTAGTACCACTATCATTCGTGGTTTGCTGTGTGTGGCTATGTGTGATTCTGTCTAGTGTATGTACTTGTTAAAAATTGTTAAAAGTGTAAGGTTTGCGCAGTTGGCTATTAATAAATTTCCAACACACTTCAATAGGTGATACAAACGTGTTTGAGTCCGATGTAACAAAGAAATTAATGAATAAATATGACGAGAAACAAAAGGATAAGAGAAAGACGAAAACAGAAGTAAACGACATAAATATATAATAAAAGATACAACGAAAGCTGAGAATTATTTGCAGGTAATATCAAAGATGACACTGGAAATCGACAATTTATTAGAGTACAATGATATAACGATATTATTACAGGAAAGAAAGAAAGAAAACTAGGAAAAGAATTAGATAGAAAGACTAAAATGACGTTAAGATTGAAGAGAGCGTATATATAGAATTTGAAAGAGGACAAAAAAAAGAAACAAAAGAAAAATAAACAATAAGAATGAAGGAGGAAAAAGTGGTGGCCAGGTAAGAGAAAAAGAGAGCCTGTAGCAGTGACATGCAGCCTTTTAAGGGGGTCTCACATCGGTGGCCACTGCAGTGTCGGTCTCGGAACGTGCACTGAGATACGACATAGATGATTTCTTCCTTGTTAAAGGCACACTCCGACGACGTAGTCTCAGCGCGTCCTTTTCAGTCCCTCCGTACATGGCGACGTGTGTCGCGATCTCAATGTCTGTCTTAATCAGCGTGTTCATCAGCTGCAAGGGGACCACACTTTTGAATCATTTCTTTCCATGCGTTACCAATTGCCTTTTGTTTGCGCTGTACTTGTTGTCTGCTGTCTGATGACTCCTCGACGGGCCAAGGATTAGAGAACAATTGTGAAAAATGGGCGGGGGTGATCATTGCAAAAGGGTTGAAAGGGGGTTTGGGCCAGTGGTAGATCGATAGAATAATGCGAGGACTTTACGCACACACGGAGATCAAGTCAACCTTTGGCCATGATCCCATGATCCATCTGATAGATTCGTTGAGGAACGAACTGTGAATTCGATTGAAAGTTAACTCAGTTAACCGAACCACGACTGGGTTAACAAAGTTAACTGAAGCACGAAATCAAATCGAAAACTATGATGTGAAATTAAAAACTGAATCGGCCTTTTTGATGATAAAAATATGCTGGGTCGTTTCGCGGAATTTCTCAGTGGATCAAGCGTTCTTCGATTAGTCAAACTTTTGCTTCAAATCGAAAGTTCATAGCAGACAAACCAGAGATTCGTAACCCTCCAAAACGTATCGTTCAAAATTTTCATTCGCAATTTAGGAAGCAGCTAACATACCTCGGAAATGGTCATTCTTCTGCCGCGTTTTTCAGCTTCATGACGTTTCTCCGCTTCTTTTTTTTCGGATTCAGTGTCCGGGATCAGATCGGTCACGTCGTCGTCGTCCAGGTCGTCGAACATGTAGTAATCGCCTGATCTGACAGCTGATCAAACAAAACGAATTTTTCTTAAACACTGATAGAAGAACCAACCATCGTCACTTACACTATACTGTGCTAAAGCCATGCACGATATTTCACTTAACTTAAGAGTTGTGCTTTCGGACGATGTTACTCTACGAGGCTCAGACTAACATTTTAGAAAACAGTATAACATCTATTAAAGTTAGAAAAAGTATTAGTACAATCACACAGGACACGCACAAATGCACCCGCCACCATCTTTGGTTCGCTATACATATTAGAATTTCGTGATACACAGAAACAAATTACGTATATGTACAGCGAGAGGTTCTGTAAAAGCAGAAGGATAGTTAGTCAGGATGTGGACACGTCAGTTGGTAGGACAAAGCCTAGATAAGCTGCGGAAAGAGAAAAAAAAATGAAAGATAATTTTCATTTACCCTCTCTGTTGGTCTTTGGGGCGCGAACTCTGTACAACGGCCGTGTTCCTGGATAGAGAGTATCTAATACAAAGAAAAGACACAGAAAGGTATAGATAAAAAACTGAAAACGATGAGAAAGTCGTCGGCACAGGCTAGAGATCTATTTTACAACAATATACATGTATATTACATGTCGATTACGCTCGAGTTCCGGAATCCTTGGTCAGTAGGATCAACAGGATGCAGAACGATCTGTCAAGAAATTAAATGGATTTTTGGATTTGAATTAATACTTCTCCCTATAAGAGAGATAAAATTAATTACGAAAGTGATGAATGAGGAGAATATGATGTTCGAATGTCAAAACAGGATTGATGCCGAAGGAATATATACGAAACGATCTAATCATCGATATTAGTTATACGAATATAGTATGTTTAACTATGTACATTCAATCAGATCCAAATATAATACGACATCTAACGAAGATCAAAGAAAGTTCTCTTAAAACAACAAAAGGAACGGAAATGAAAATGTCCCGATGACGACATCAATCAAATATCTACACATTTACAAAATAAATACCGAAACAAAATCTACTGAGAAACCAACAAAACTTCGGTCATTCTAATTTTTACATTTCGACACGACGTGCTCGGCACAAAAATCAAAAGACTCAAACCGGAAGGTACCCTAAAAATCCTCTAGAACCATCAATAGTAACGAAACGAAAGAAAGATCGGTGCTTCATAGATGATCTAGAGGTGCTGTCGCGGAAGCATATGTACAGGACATCGTAGCAGATCGACGACGATGATCTTGTTCCCGTTGTGTCGTTACATGTGTGATGAGATAGCGGGGAGCGAGATGTGCTCGAGACGATGGACTGTCTTGGTGTTTGTAATCCATTCATCCATGGTGGTCCGATGAAGCTGGACTGTCGACGATGTCGGATCGACGAGGTCAACGATCGATCCCGTGGTCCTCTGTCGTATGGCGGCGGCGAGAATACTGGAAACGTCTCGTCAGGCGATGGACCACGTGGATTCAACTCGCTACTTGGTGGAGAACCGAAGGAAATACGGGTCGGTTCGAGGTAACCCTCGAGGCTCACTGTCATCACAGCGGAATTTGGTGTAGGCGCCTGCAAGAGAGACGCAGCTCGCGGTGTCAACGGGGCTGGCTCATCGTCGTCTTCGTCGATCGGTGTCTGATAACCCTGAGGAGGGGTGTGACCGCACGAGCTTACGCTGGAAGACCTTGCCAGAGGCGCTGCCCCTTCTTTTTCGCGTGCATCAAATATAGAGAATCAAATATAGAGACGTTAGCCTGCGAATAGTCTCTAAGTTTACCTACGTTGAGGTTTAAGTTTAAGCTATTGTTTGTTAATTACTGCAGAGTACACGTAGGTTGGTAGAGTAGAAGAAGCCTTCGTTGAAGTTTAGATTTAGACTGTTTCTTGTTAAATATTATGATATGCACCTGCATAGATCGGTAAGGTGGTGGAATTCTACGTTGAGATTTAGATTTATGCTACTTCCTACTAAATACTGTGGGATACACGATATACGTTGGAAGGATGGAAGAACTAGACGTTGTGATCTAGTTTTTAGCTACTTTTCGTTAATTTTATAGAATACATGTGGATTGGTAAGATGGAAGAACGTCAGGTTGCTGTTAGTAGGGAACAAAGAAACGCTGAGTTGAGATTTAGGTTCAGGTTACCAGGTAAAGGTACATGAAAGTATAACATTGAGGATTTAGGAACAGAAAGGTAAGGATGAGGAATAGAAAGTTTGTCTGACATTGGAAAATTATTTATCGACGACGTCGTTCCATCCTACTAACCTGACCATTTTATACTTCAAACGTTGAAATAATTCTTACCAACTGCGTGTATCTGTGGTTCCCTGTAACTAGGTCCTTGTATTTTTCTCTGGTTAGCTTTGATTTTATCCATTTTAAACTTCAACTTCTGCAACACGTTTTTCTCAACGTTTTCTTGAATTTCGATGCGCTTCTGGTGTAGTTCTTCTAACAACTCCGCCCCTCTAGACGCTAGGATGCTCATAGCTTTCGTTTCATCTACTATGTGAAAGAAGTAATAACTCTTGAACAGTCGTTTCTGGAGTAACAGGAAGCCAAAGCATAGACCATCCCAGACCATGCCGATATCTTCTTGTGGCACCTCGCAATCCAATTTTTCCAGAACTATGTCGCTCACTGAACTTCGGAATTTTCTTAGACAAGTTATACCGAATAGCTGAATCAGTGGACACGCTAACACTTGCAGCTAAAATTCAATATTTTATTCGTTAGAGTTATGTTTAATGTTAATAAGTAAGACAAAAGCTTCATTTTCTTCTTGTATTGTATATTTTACACGTCAGGTCGGTGATTTTAGTGGTAAATGTTTCAAATTACCTGTTCTATCAGCACACAACCCACACCCTGAAGCAAAGCCTTGGAAAATATGACGACCACATTATAACCGATTAGAAGATTCCACCATTTCAAGATGGTTTTCACTGGTCTCAAGTAAAAGTCACTTCCTTGCCAGAGGAACACGAATGCACCAATTAAATAACCCAACGAGAAGAGATTAGTCCTTTCTGTTCCAGCCAGGAACATGATCGACAAAGTGACCCACATGAGACTTATTAATACGCCTCGTTTAATTATGTCTAACCAACAGTGAATATGTGACACGTAATCCTTCACAGGATTGATGAAATTTGGTTTCTCCATATTTTCGTAGACGGAATAATTATGACCAGCTGGAAATTCTCTGTTAGTCGCTGTGCTTCTTTCTTCTATTTGGAAGACGAGACTTTGTCTGACGACCATCATTAGCAGAATAAAATCACCTGAATTAAAATAAAAAAAGATCAAAGTTTGATATTTTATATTAATTTTATATCTGAAATAAATTTCTGCTTAGGTTCTATTTCTTTGTGCCGACAAAAATGTGGATCTTAATACTTATACGTAATATTCTATTATGAGTCTTACACATTAATTTTCTAGCGTTTGGTGGAAAGTCAGGATCAGGTAAATACATCCACTCTTGCAAACCCCTCAAAGTTTTGGATTCACTCCATGGATACTCTGAAAGTTAAGAAAAATCAATTTATTCTCTATTTTTGAATTACTTCAAATATTAATATTATAAATATTTAACAACCTATACAAAACCAAGATGGTGGAGCCACGACGAAAGAATACTGAATAGGTAGTAAAATTATACCAAAGAATTTGAAGAAAGGCCAAATTCTGGATATTGCTTTTCTTCTCAAAGAGAAGAATAGTAAAAGCCAAATGCTATAAAGGACAGAATAGAAATCTAATCTGGTTCCAATGAGTGCCACTATTCCTATCAAACAGAATTCAACGCCAAACTTATAGAATCCATAATTGAAAAGGAATTTCAAGCACTGTGGTACTCCTTTGTCAGCGTCTTCTCTGGTGATAGAAGGGAACATAACTTGAGGAGTGTCCAAAGGTTTGCTATGTGCTTTTCTATAGAAACACTGTCGAATTCTGATAATTTTTCTGAGAGTAGTCACCACTAAGATTCCTATGTAACCCTTCAATAATTCTGCTAAGTGTCCTGGCTCTCCTTTTTTTATTCCAAACCACTCTGCGATATTGTACATCGTGTTATTGCTGCCATACTGAGTTTGATTTTCAGATGGAAATTTCTACAAATGGCAAATGAGAAGATTTATTTGAAAAATCGTATCAATAAAAAACATGTGATGACAAAGATATTAATTTTTTAATTATTCAATTACCAAAATTGTAATCAATATCAATTATTATTTTATTATACACTGAATAAAAATAAAATTATTTTTTAGGTGAGTATGAAATACTTGGGCGATCGAATAGTTCTTTGATTGATTGCATATTTATATTTACCGTGCAATTAATATTCCAGTTATTGTGATCGATATACTGAATTTGATATAGCATTTTTACGACCATCAGAATGGCAATTATCGCGGCGATCGTGTTGGCAGTACATATTTGAACATTTCTTCGAGAATTGATCATGATAACCAGTATCAAGACGAATACAAAATTAATAGCACAGACCTGAAATTTATTATTTAGGTAAATGACAAATTGAACACCAGTCCTTAATCACTTTAATTAATTCACTTAAACTCACATCGTTGACACAGAAAATCATCACAGAAATGAAAATGATCTTTTGCATGTGAATTTCAAAGAAGAGCCAAGTATAATTATACAAATTTAAGAGTTGCTGCATTACGTTATGAAGTAACTGTAGCCGCTCCAGTTTCGACATTTCTGAAAATGAAATATATCTGTTAGATTAATTTTGATTCGAAAATTCGCAAAAAAATCAGTATACATGGTATCATACCTTTTAACTGTCTTAAGGAGTATATATGTTCTTTCTCTTCTTCAACAAGGAAAACTTCTCCCGGTGAAGATGGTGGCATGGTTAAAATCGGTGAATGGCCAAGACTCGATCGTTCGATTCGAGGACTCTCTTCAGTTCTATAATTTTTAATTATTTATTTCTCCCAATTGTTGTACTTATATTATTATACCATATACTACATATTATATTAGTTATATGCTAACCCAAATTTCTCGATATCGGTCACTTCCAAGAAATCTTTATGGAAATAATGAATCTGGAGGACAGTGATAATTACGAAGAACGTTGGCGTCAGTAATCTAACAAATAGATCCTTGGTCTCGTATATTTCTAAACCAATGTCCTTCTGCAAGTCCTCGTCAATATGGAGATAGTTCCAATATTCCGGGAAATTATGAAATTGGTAAGTGTACACGAGAATCAGCATGATTACGGAGTAACCAATGACTGTAATCCAGAATGTGTACATCATCTTCCTCCATACTGTCCATGATATCTATAATATAAAAAGAATTAAAATATCATTATATCTTTAAAAATCATTAAGAAGTACGTGAAGAAATTATATCGATAAGGTTTTACAAAAAATTTAATTAATAAAATTATATCGAACTGAGTTTAGGTACAAGAAATTTTATCAATAAAGTTTCACTGAAAAGGTTTGAGTACCTGGAAAGTGATGATTAAAACTAAGAACAGGGACATATAAATGATCCTGAAGACGGTCATACGTTCGCCGGTGATTCCAGAGATAAATAGCATAATAGCCACTACAGCGATCCAAAATTTGGTTAATAATTTTTTCAAGAGTATGCCAACATCTTTCATGAATTTGCTTTTGATTTCCGGCGCTTCGTGATTCATCGCCGCGGTAGCTGTCGAGACAGAGACATGTAACGGTGCTACCATGTCTCTCAACGCTGAAGAACGTCTTTGTCTGGTTCTTTCAGCGGTATATTGTCTCATAGTTATCCAGAACATAGATATGAACAGACACTGTAAAGTAGTAAAAAATGTTATGGATAGTAAAATATATCTTACGTTAGTTTTTAAGTGAACAAAAATTATTTTTACCTTGACGACTAAATGCCACCGGCTAAGTTGTTCAGATTTGCTGAAACCAATCTCCGACACACTTATTCCGTTTATCTTCGTTGGTAGTTCTTCTTCTGTCAGATCCATGCTATAAATGTACTGAACGAGAAGCAAAAGCATTGCATAGATAACGATAAACGGCGAGCATTTCATCATGGAAGCGCGTTTATTAGGCACCATCCAGAGAATCAAGGCCCATAATAACAGCGCAAACGTTGTCCAACTGTGGTACATTATACTCCAAGTCTAATGATTAAAAGAATCGTATGAAACGATTGAAATTTTAGAAAAAGAAATTTGATCAAATTCGTTGGTTTATTGGGTCTTACCATCATTATGATATTCGTAGCAAGATAGGATGAATTGATTATCAATTGGAAGATGGAATATACAGCCATAATGATATGTTCGATGATTCCGGATTGCTCGTCTGGAGTAGCTAAGAAGCTTTTAATTAATTAATGTATTCTAATCTTTATACATTATTAACAGATAACGGATATTTATGCAAATTTATATTCTTATATTTATCCATTATATTTTATTATTAATGTATAATACATATAACACAATTTGAAATCATAATATATATATATCTGAATCTTCTACAAATGCATAAAAACATCATGCTTTAAACAAACCTTCACTGAGACTTTGCATCTGAATGTTGTCATCCTGATGACCATCCTGGACAATGACACTTCCGGTCGAATCTTGCAGTAGCCCCGTTCTCCCGGATCCAAATCGCATCAACTATCAGTAAAAATTAACAAGACTATTCTCTATATGTTACAAAAACTCCTAAATGTTCCTACACAGCGTTCTCTCTATCTCTTATATAATTTTAATTTCTATTCTAACTTACTAAATAATCTATGTTAATAAATGTATAATATATGTTTTGTAGAGTAAAATTTTGTTTGTCAAGCGTACACATGCATGCTACGTATAAGTGAAATAAATTTACCTTCACCACAACAGCTACAATAAGAATTCATAAAATGTGCCGATTATTTGAATAAAAACAAAAAAAAAAAAAAAAGGAAAATATAAAAAATTGTGCGCAAGTGTGTGAAGTCAAATTGACCAGATAAATAAGAGTGATCGTGATGATATAAGTAAACAAAAGTAATTGCTATGATAATCAAACGTGCAAATTTAATTATTATACGTACGGGTGTGCGCTCGTCGACAGGCGGGGACGACGAATTAATGATCGGCTTCTAAAACAATGGCAAACTAAACATAGCGGCATCCAAACGGAAAAGGAATTTGCTCAGCGTTAAAGAACAACCGCAAATCTGGAAGGCGACAGCAAATAAAAACACGGCAGTCGTTTGAAGGGAGACGGACAGTCGATTCAACAAAAATACGTTAATTCTCATCACCTTCGTCAACCAAAGAGAGAAAAAACGAAAAAGAAGTGAAAAAATTATTAATTTCATTCCATGAATATTACGTTTTATAATGATACGAACATTCTCTTTTGTCATAATAAGTTAGTGATAGAACAAAATAATACTTACACTGGCAAGTACATATATATGTACATGTGCGACTATGGTACTATAGGTATGTAAATAAAATGTGAGTAAAATATGAAATAAAATCGATGATGAACTGTACAGTCGAATTTGATTAAAAAATCTAAAAACAGGCAAGAATCGAAGCAAAAAAGAACATTCGACTCATGCAGGATAAGACCCTTACACGAGCCTTTCGTCGCGCTGATTGCCATCTCTGAGATGGAGTTCTTCTCCTGATGGAAACGTGTCTGGACAATGGAGTGTCCAGATTCTCCAGCTTTCCGCTCAAACGTTTCACTTTCTTTGCCTGGAACGCCTCGTTAGTAAAAGCAACGTTCTTCAAAGAAAGACATGTGTGTTACAGAGAGAGAGACACACTTGTGAGTATCAAGAATTAGTGGAGATAGAGTCGTAGAAGCTTAGATCGTGTTATTTCGCCGACATCGAGGTTAATCGTTCTCCTTAACCGCATGAAAATTAATTGAGTCAGTAACAGGCACATTGCACGCATCGTCCATCATTAACATGATTCATGCTTAAGTGAAGCTTCGCTTAATTTCTTAATTATATTTTATGTCCATCACTTTCGGATAGCCAAGTATCCAAGACATGGTATTCAACAATATTACCAGTTGGATCTTCTAGTTGATTTCCTTGACCCAGTTAATTACAATTTCAATCGATAAAACGCTACTTTCGTTTAATCACTTGATAATCTTCGCGTTTAATCTTTCATTATCTTCCGCTAAATTTCACATCTGGTTTAATGGTACAGTAAAATCTTGATTATCCAAATTAATCAGTCTCTATATAGTTTCTATTTTTCTTTTCTAATCTCTCTCGCAAGGGACTACTAAACTTTTGATTAGTCGGTGTTCCGATAATCGATCGTTTCGTTGGCCCATTCATACTGTATACTATCTTTTCTTAATTAAAATTACTATCTATTATTAATAATCGACAAAGAAAATTTTCCGACGTCCCAAGATATATTCAATCGTGAAGCTGTTAAATATTGACTTTTTGAATTACTAAAAATCGAATTAATAAGACATGCCCATAGTATCTCAAATCGCCTACGAGACAATTATCCATGTAGTTGGATTAATCAGCGTTCTGATAATCGAGATTCCACTATATTTCTAATATTCCAGATATCTCTTTCGTGTTTATTACTAACTGTACGTGTTCTTCATTAGTGAAATAGGGATGCACTAACAAATAAACTCACCGGCTTTTTGCTCAGGAACTGTGACTGCAACGCCAGAACGTAATAAAGCCAAAATAGCCTTAAGAAGTAGCCATAAATTAACCAATTGGCATCGGTTGTGTACTCTACGTCTCTCGGGTCAGTGCAATTCGTTTGGTAAACTGGAGACAATGCGAAATAACGTTGCCAGGTGCTATTTACGGGTATTAGCTCCTGAGGCACTTGATTCTGGTAGCTGAGCAAAGCCAGGATGTGAAGAATCACAATGACCATCACAACCCTGCATAATATAGCAAAACCCTTTCGGAGCTCTTTGTTACATGCCCACCAAGTTGCGGCTCCTAGGAAGACGAGAAAATAGAAACCACCTTCAACCGATGGTTTCAGGGCTGCTGTGATGCACAATGACGCTAGAACTACGTAGGTCCCGATTCGTCCTAGGAAGTTGATGATCTAAACATGTAAAGTGACATTAGCTCGAGGTTCCGTTTTAATAACTTAACGATGGAATTATCAAGCCAAGTGTAAAATTAGTATCAAAGGCGTGAAAATGAGAAGTGCTGGTCAAAAGTTTGGAATTACTACATGTTCTATGGATACCTTAGAATATTAAGAAAAGGTAGTTTAGGATTGTGCTAACTTAGAAAATTCTTTGGTAACAAAATTGTACTTCTAATCTCGAATTAATAATAGAATTAGCGAGTGATTGAAAAAGTGATTCCAAAATTTTGTTACTCTATATGAAACGGTATATAAAGCAGAAGTCACAAGAAATTTGAAAATGTACATACTTATATCCATAAAATTACCGTGGAAAATTTTTTAATGAAAGATTACGAATTAGCTGATCTGATATTAATTGATTACCTTGTACATTGATAATTCATGAAATATTGACGAATTGTATGTTATAAAATCGAATGAAGTTGATTTATTTGAGAAATATGTTTGTTTCATCGAACAGTACCTTGGCGGTGCTGTCAGCGCTTTTCTTCGCAGCTTCAGCGTTTCGATGTAACGATGCATCATCTTCCTCGTCGGTAACGTTCCTTCGTGATAGAAACCGACATATGAGATACACCATTATACTAGTGGGTAAGACGATTAATTCTGGCGTCAACCAGAAGAAGATTTCCCAGGCAGAAGCGCTATCTAGTCTTACAAAACCTATGTGCCTGAAGATCATTTCCATCGATTCGCCTAGAAATAGTTTAACAAAAGATTTTCTCAATCCAAACTATAATCAAGTTCGAATAGATATAGTTCAAATTTCTCTTTATCGGACATAGTTACGTACAATTGTGAAGGAAGTGACCATAAGCAGGTAGAGCTAATAGAACTATGTGAAAAGTGAGTTGGCTGACTGCTGTGAGAAAAGACAGGCCGATGCAAGTTTTTAAATAGTGCCCTGTGTGGCCAGCCATTGTTTTCGCGTCTGGTACCGGCACATGGGGCGAGTATAGCATCAGAGCCAAGTAAACCAGAGACAATCCTACAGGTCGCCATATTATACCTGTTTAATTCAAGAATTGCAAATTTTAATAATATTATTCTATTTTAATATTTTATTTATTATCAGTTTAATAATATACATAGTACGAATATTTATGTATTTATGAGATGTTAAAAAATGCGAAAATACAATATTCTCGGTGGCGAGCATGTGACTATATTCCCAACTTAATATTAATATACCGTGGAATGAAATATTCATAGACTGTAATAGATATTCAAAGAATGTATAGCATTAACTATGCAACAAAAATAGTATAACATTCATAGTAAACGCTAATTTCAATTAAATTTAGAAGTACCTATTTCTATATTATAATCTCGCAACTGTACATAATATGCAAAAATATATTAAAATGTTTAAAGTAAAGTTCTTGCCATGACATTCAGTACCTAGATGCCGAATTTTGAAATTATATTTAGAAAGGTATGAACAACCGTGACATACTTATAAATTACAATGTAAATGACATTGTACGACACATTCATTCCGCGACATTTTCCGACTGATATTCGTCACGCGTAGAAATGCAGTTCATTTCGTCGGTACAAGAAGAAATGAAATGGGGTAAAAGAAAGGTCAATTTCAACCTGGGGACTTCAAAGATGAAATTCTACCACGAATGACATTTTACACCCTCTGTATCATACGATGAATTCTACTAATTTGCATGCACGAATAAGATAGCCATCGCTCTAAACGATATTTCAAAACTTATTATGCATGGATCATGGTTCGTAAAAGAGGACAAACATATGTACGGGTAATTAAATCGGATTGGATTGGTACTGTCGGAACGTTAATTACATTCGCTTCGTTAGGAAGCGTGAAAAGCAATTAATTTCTTCGTGAGCGTCTTGAAAGAAGCAGCTTGTGATTCTCGAAAACCTGGTCGGTTTATTTGAAGAAAATTTCTCGGCGAGATAATCCTCGAAACTCATTCCAATTTGCTCCAATTCACGTACCGACTTTATGAAAGCACTTTCTATTCGTAAAGTACATTCTGCTTACTATTTTCTCTTCGTCGTGTGCACAAACGAAAAGTTTGACCAGCTGCCAAGTAAACTCCAGTATACGCTATTCTCTCTATTTCTAAATTCTTGTACTATAATTTCTAAGGATTTGCATCTTCGATTCGTTCATTCGAGAATACCGCGTCCCTTTTAAGGATCGAAAAGATCGAAATAAGAGATAAGAAATTAATTGCGAACGATTACGAAGAATCGTCAGAATTATGCAACGTTCCTATTTTCCCATGCAAGAATATCATAACATGCATGTGTCTTTTTCTTTTTTTTTTTTTTTTTGTTTTTCAACAGAACATCGTTAATAATAGAAACCACGAACAACTAATTATTCTAACCAACTTGTGAAGATGATAATTCTAGCGATAACAACGTTACACTCAGCGTCGTAATTTCTCAGTTGTTTTTTTTGCCGCTTGATTCAGGCCAGAAGATCAAAGTAGCCTCTCGAAATTATATTTACGATAAAAAGATTTCACTCAAGTGAATTAGAATTGCCTTCCATCTATGAAGCTTTCTGCTATGACGAAAGTTTATTTGCGACTCCTTTTTCCTCGATTGGAGAAAATTGATAATACGGTTCACGTGGTTATTGAACGAAATTGTCCTTCTAATTATAACTCGAGACTAAAAACGTGTTCCGACCATGTCACTCTGGCATTCTAAGGAGCTTTCTCAAATGATACGGTATATAAGTGCCGGTTGTATTTCCGTCCATCGTCGAAAACACTCGTTTTTCATTTTATCGGACGTGAGAACGACAAGTTGCGTCATTCGTATTCTTATAGCGTTCATTTCAACGTTCTCAGTCGGCGTAATTTGTTGTTGTCCCGAAATTATTGACAATCATAAAGAATCAATTGGCGTTATGTGAGGGATATTTTTATTTATTTAGAAAGAATTAGAATTCATCAACGTTATATACAGCATACTGTTACGTACCATGGAACGATCTAGCATATGTGGCAATGTGGCATGTTGATAACATTCTGATAATTAATGATGCTATTAAGCTGGCCACAGTAATAGAACGGTCAACATGCGAACTCTTCCATACGATATATCCGTCAGTAAATTTATATTACATTTTTTAATAAAGTATATTAAGCTTCTAATAAATGATTGAAAGAATAATTAATTCTGCAACATTAATTGAAATAATAAATTTTATTTTGTATCGATTTTAATAATAGATGTGTCATCGATCACAGATTAAAGCAAATTACGAAAAAGGAGAGAAAGGATTATGAATTTCTTAGATTCTCATTCGCTTATTCATCTATTTCTGGATTGAAATTTATATCGTGTTTCCAGTTTCTCACGATCCATTCGCCCAGGATCGGATACAACCTAAGGTCACTAGTCACATTAGAAATCACAGCTATTTTAACTCGATGATGTCACTGAGACGTTCTCCTTCATATAATTAGTTAAATAAAAATTCACGGATTTTTCAAATTTTGGGCACACTCCACAACTTGTTCTTTTATGTAGAGTCGACGTACTTTCTTTTTACATTTCTAGTTTTTGATACAAAAGAAGAAGAATCATTCGATATTTTACATACGATAAATTAATTCTCTAACATGTCTGTAAAAATTCTAACAATATTTTCCTATCGTAATATTGCGTTAAATCTTCGGAAACGTTATGAATGAAAGTAGAACACTTTATATCAGTTTATATCAATTTTTCTATCAACACGTACTGTAACTAAAATAATTAGATTATCATATCATAAATGAACAATTCAAAGTGCAATAAAATATTGCATTTAGAAGTACAAATCAATTTCCAAACATTCAAGAGAATATCGATATTTAATATTTTATTTACTCGAAACGATTCCTTATTTTTTCAATATTTAATAGTTCATATACTCCATTCATAAAACTTTTATTTTGTTAATTTCCAGTATTTTAAAGGTCCGATACAAATATTGCAATCATTCGATTTCCGCAATTTTTTTTTAGAAATTACATGTTTCCCTTAAATTTCCTCGAATTATTTTCAATAGTATGATCATAAAATATTTGAAATTAATAAAAGAACGGTGTAATGTCGACACTCACATCCTGTCAAGACAAGCGGCAGCACAACCCTGAGGAGGGCCACGTTCAGCCAATACTTGGACATGCCTTGATTTGCTCGGATGGCCTTTCACCCTGAAACACACAAAGAGAAGAAGGTTACTCGTAAAATTATCCACCGTGTACGCTGTCAACATCTCGAGATTTCAGAACGGCAATGTCAGCTCGACTAGAATCGATACGACACTGCCGCAGTCGGATACCTTTAACCTCGTTTTACCATGAGACGCGATTCTACCGTTCTTACGCTCAGCCTTCGGTTTTACAACCGAGTTGACCCCTTCAGAATTTACAGTCTGTAGAATTTTATTACTTACCGTTACATTGTATTCTTTCGCGTAGATTTTTCGTAAAACCGTACAGTACATTTCTTCTGACATTTCTTGACATGATTTCTCAATTAATGAACTACTGACAGAACGAGGTCAATTTGGTTTGATCGAAAGGACACTTTCTATTTGTGCGCTATGCGCTTTATTAAATTACAGTTATACGTGGGTTAATTTTTATCACAGGCCAGTTGCCACTGAGAATTTCAAT
The DNA here is from genome assembly GCF_024516045.1 of Bombus affinis. NCBI lineage: Eukaryota > Metazoa > Arthropoda > Insecta > Hymenoptera > Apidae > Bombus > Bombus affinis. The sequence goes on along the minus strand of NC_066355.1, from coordinate 5,443,932 downwards.
TTTTATTGCATCAATCACAATCTAAAGAATTCTCGAAACTTGAACGTTTGAGTATGTTCAATTGCAGAAAGCATTAATAAATAAATATTTATTTATAATAAATAAAATACTAGTATGATAGATCCATAAAGTTATACATATGTAAATAAGTGTAGTATAAATAAGTACCAAGTGTAGTCGGCACGTCATAAATTTCAAAGAACTATTTTTGTTTAATCTATCTTTATATCATGGTGATTATTTTCATGAAAAATTGCTAACATGCCAAGCATTAATAATACCCGAACCATGTAACCAATGTATCTAGTGTGTAACGTGTACGCTATATACCATCTGCACCCATTTCCTGCTTCCGTCTAAGATTTCACAATGGTGACATACTTGGTTTCAAAAAAGCTAGCCACTCATTACATGTTTTTGGACGATCACCAGAATTATATATATCTTGTGGAATCTTACGATTTATGATCGCGATTTAACGTCTCATTTGTCATTCTGAATAAATGAAACGTTGAAAGAAAAGAGAAAATAATGGAATATTTCTTTAAAAAATCCTTCCAACTTTCATGCACCTACATCGTTAAGCTTTCTTTCGACCGTGTTTGCAGAAATAGTTGCATGTTTATTCAAGATCGATGAAAACGGGAACAAAGTTAAGGAGGAAATTACCAACTTAAAATTATCTGGTAGAATAGTTCTGAGAATTAAAAGACCTTTCAGCTTGTTCGCTTTTCGGTAAAAACAGGCACGCCCAACTTAATTATCAAGCAATTATACGGGGTAGGACTGTGCTCGTCCCATAAAAGGCGCGTCTACACATTTTCGGAATCAGCCTCGCTATCGTCCGACCAGTGATAACAAAATTAGTAGTATTTAGTAATAAATGTAAAGATGGGGACATTTTTCTGAGAAAAAAGGCTACATATCTACGATAAACGTATACACAATGGTATACGATAGTTCACAGTCGGATAGATTTCTTATTTTGTATTTCAAAAGCGATATATTTAAAAGAGTTTTTAGTAATATTGGGTGTAAGAGTATAGAAAAGAAAGAAAAGAGAACTATAAATAAAAACTGCTACATAGTTATATTATATAATATTGGTAAAAATTCTCTTTAACATATCGCCTTTAATTGCTTTTAGAATATGAAGTGAGAAATTTATCTAAGCAATAATTGTTTAGCGTCATAAGGGATACTGAACGTATCTCTTTGTCAAATAGTCAAATTTTCACGAAATATTTACTTTTCTTGTAAATACGAAAAGAACAATGCTCCCTAAGAACCATTATAATTACCAATCAAAACGTAACTAAGAAACTAGAACTGAAACTTCCGTAGTAGTTTTCTCAATTCTTCCAGAAATTGCCTCAGGTATTCCCCTGTCAAACCATTAACATAATCCTTTCAATGATCGAAAAAGGCAGGTTTCTTGAAAGACTCGTTAACGAAAAAGTAACACATAGAGTTCTTCTTGAAAATTTAGCGATCTTAAGTTTTCCGTCGATACTGCTGATACCAGTCATCTTGATTATTCATTTGCATTTATCTCAGACTATAGGTAGCCTCTCGATACCTTGAAGTGCTCCAATAGATGGATGCATGGGCAAGGTTTTATCGTTTGGCCTAGATAGAGGGCCCACGCGATTGTAGAAAGATAGGACGAAATGGAAGTATAGCGTTTTAGAATCTACGGCCGTAACTCTATACGAAAATTTGTCATCGACATGCTATACCATTGATCGTGTTTACGATCGAAATGAAATTATTATGTAACCGCAGCAACCTATATCTATTCGCAAAATAAATGCCGAAACAATAGATGTTATATCATTTCCATGCAACTAATTTTAAAATAAAATTGAGAAATAGAAGGTTCAGAGTTTCCTGTTTACGTTCAGACAAATTCGAATTCCTCCGCGGTGAATTACTTTGCTTCGTGCATGGTTGTTCTTGACAAGTTAAAAATGTAGCTAAATTGTACAATTTGTGTAACGGTATATATATGTTTGTTTTTATAGAGAATTATCGCGAGATATCAAGAAAAGGCGAAGCAATATACCCAGTTTTATAAATGGGGTTTCAGCAGGGTAATCAGTCGACGATACGACTATGCGAATGTTTGAAGAGATATATTCTACAAATATTATTGACGAAACAAGAAAAGATAATTCATATATTCCGCAGTTTATGAAGCTTTAATCTGCTAGCTTGGGATTTTTATGTTAGGCGCAAGATATTGAAAAACGTATGATTTTGTTGCATCAATTTTTTAAACTTTTTCTTTTTTCGATAAGTATTTTTGTCTCTGTAAATGTATCATTGCATATCATTCTAAAACTGACAATTTTCTCTTATGCATATAATTTTGATCCTTTTAACATTTACTTAATATTTATTCTAACAATAAAATATAAATCATTAAAATCGGATACTCCATATGCATTACAGATTGAACAGAGAACAGGGAAATTACAAATAGAATTCAAACGAAACTTTGTTAAAAATACGATCTTTCTTTATCAAGTTAGACAGTCACGAGCATGACTCAATATTACGAGGCAAACTGCTAGTAATTCTATCTGAATGAAGAACTAATCTGCCTCTGTCATGATTCAACAATGTAAGAGAAGAAAATAAATATCACTTAAAACGTACATGAAATTCGAGGGACCTGTTGTCTGAGAGTTCAAGTGAACGATCACCTGTCGCCACGCGTTAAGTACATTTATGTTACTTAAGCGACTCGGCACGTGAAACTGTATTTTAATCACTCGCGTGTCGTTTTGTCCTTACTAAACCGGTTCGAGAAATGCTACACAAATTAAATGATAGCTGTACTTGTTATATAAAATATGGAAAGTAGAGCGTCCATTGGAATATTTAATGGGTGGAATAATCTATTTAAGTCGCACTCTTTAAAATCAGATTCATCAAAATACGAAGTTTCATAAAAATATTAATACATATTAATTTAATTGTACAAAAGAGCTGTGTTTCCGTGTTCGTAATCATCAAATACGCTACGATCCAGTTCGAAATAATCTCTAGATCCTATAGTTACATGTTTGCTTTCAAATTTTTCTGACAGCAATCACATCGATCGCGAATGACTATCACACTGATTGTTAGTTGGCAAATAGATAATACAGTGATACGATATTAGCAAGAGTTCTGTGTCAAATTCACTGCACTAAAATTGTGCAATTTAAATTTTAATACAAAATTAATTTAATTTTGTTAAAGTATTTGTACCGTACGAAAATTATTTCATTTATATTACCGAAGTAGCTGTTTCAATTTTGTTAAAATAAAATGCTGACTGATATAAAGGTGTCAGTTGTAAGGAAGTTACTGCAATCGTAGAATTAGTATTCGTCAGTACACTACGAATCAATATCGATGACAAAAGCATCGTGGTATCTCGATAAATTTAGCTCTCAGTATTCTAAGAGTGAGACCTACTCAGCTCTTATGGAAAACGCACAACATTCTGTTACATTGGACAGGCTGAATCGTTTCTGAATGAACACACGTGTCAACTGTTGTTCTCTCTCCATAGAAACATTCATTAACTTCTAAACACGATAAGGAAACGAAAAAAGGAAAACTATCGCCCCTATTTCATTAAATGCTACTCATCTAATTAATGCAAAATACGTATTAACGAGTATTAAAAATTTCTCATGAAACATCAAGAATACATTAAAAAATGTAATAAACGACCACACAACGCGTACGGAGTCTTCTTAGAATAATTACTTGTCTGTCGTTTAAAAGAAACTCGGGTTTTGATTCGCAACCGTTAAACTTTATTACGCTCCTTGGACACCCTTTTACAAAGAAACGCGTGCACATTGCGTGCAGCAGCTTTTGCGTAGATGCGTGCCACACGCGATATGAAAGGTCTTGATTAAGGGAGTGCACGATGCTCGGTACGCTTTCAGAATACATATAATACGCGTTGAATTTCTTGATAATTTGATAAGCAACGACATCGTTTAAACAATGCCTAAACGTTTTATCTAAATTTGCGTTATTTTTTTTTTTTTTTTTTTATTAATTCTATTTCATTTTAAATTAACAAAGATTTTTTACTTCTTCTGTTACACTGTCGTTATTTTCCTATCATTGTTATATTAGAAAATTCTCTAGACAAATTTCGGAGGAATAAAAAAAATAATTTCTTTTTAGCTCTAATTTAACGGAGGTTATAATTTTTTTTATATTAATCTTATGAAGAAAAATATCTTCTTAATTTCTTCTTTTATATTAATCTTATGAAGAAAAATATCTTCTTAACAAATAGAAGATTCGATTTTAATAGAACAACTTTTTAAAGAAGAGGAAAACTTTTTAATCCGAATATTCACAGTTTGGAAATGAAGGATTCAATTTCGGTAAGTAGCGTTTCACAGGAAAATGCAAGTTATTCTGTTTTGCAAATTACTTTCCAATCCCTATATAAGGTTAAACCACCTGAAAAACACATAGTTGACACTGTAATTGTCTGTAATTTCGAGTTGATGACAGTACGCATTATCGGTTACATTGACAAGGACGAATGTAAATTCGCCAGGAAGACAGGAAGGAACAAATAGATCGTGTACGGTATGATTCATCCTTATCGTGAATTGAAACAGTCGTCAGTACGAATAATTATTATCAATCGATCGAAATATTTACTCTCGCTGCCATGTTCTCCTATCCCAAGTTTGGAACCATGCTCTGGAATAAACAGATCGATGCACGTGTTTCGTGAACGCTTGTTACGATCTTCCAGCGTTCCCGTATCTCTAACAAATCACAAACCAGTGAAACATCGACTGCTTTAGGAACGATTCATGTTTCAACCGCGTGGAACGATCAGGTTCCTCGTGTCTCGCGTTACACGCAACGTACTTTCTACTTACTTTTTGGAATTTTTATTAAACTCAATAAGAAACAGAAAACTTCTGGATACGACGGAATTGTGACGTAATAAACACTTTTGGTCTCGAAGAAATGTAAGGAATGTTAGGTTTCAAGATTTGTTTGTTTGAATAAAGAAAGAATGGTCAGATTATTTGAAAGAATTTTTGTCGGAGCTAAACATAATATGGATTTATCCATTCTTTAACAATTTATTACATCTACTTTCCACTCATGTACAGTGACTCTAAAAAGTATTTGCAAAATTTTGAAACGTTCTTTTATCATTTCATTTTCATAGTATCAAATTTCTGTAGTTATATGAAAACACTAAATGATACGAACTTTAAATTCAATGTAACTGGGGCTGATTAACTACCATACTATGTGGACGATATAAATAAATACAATAATATACAAATATCGTCTGTAGCCACTGTAAACACCTCTACGTATTCTCGTATCTACAAATTACAAAATATTTGCTATTTCCTATTAAAATGATTACCAGTTTATCATATTCGAAAATTTACACAGACAATTTTCCAATAAGAACCTGAAAACACGTAATATTCCAATTTTCTTCCGGACACAATGAATAGTTCATAAGTATCAGTCCCCTTTCTTAACTCTCGCGTAACTTCGACCACGTTTCAAATCCACTAAACTCTAATCAATTTACTTTTCAAAGCATTCCGTGTTTCCTGTCACCGTCCACGCACCTATAGCCATGCTTTCTTCCCTTTAATATATTTTCAGCGGGTTGAACATACCATGCAGCCATGACTTTACTCCCGGTATACGTGTATATCAACACATACATCCACCAACATGCACACTGAAACGCAGTCAGCTGACTGCATTCGGTGAATAGCAAGGCACAAGAAAGGAACCGTGGAGAAACAGGCTCACCTTGAATGAAACCACTCTGCCGGTATTTCAAAGCATCCCTCTGCACGATTTCTCTCCCAGCTGTCTTCCCGTCGATCGAACTTCCAGGAGAACAACATACATACGCCTTCCGGCTTCAGCACGCGCGAAATGACACGCTGTCACACGTTCTCTGTCAACTTTTTCTCATTGACAATGATATCAGTAACATGCACTTGATTCTATACACGTCGATATATATATATGTATATATAATGTTTTTATTTTCGCCAAAACGGTGTGGATTTAGGTTGAACGCCCATGAGGCGTTTCGAAGAAGTAGTTGTGACGCATTCGTTGGTGTCGGAGTTACTGATACGTATCCGGTGACGAACGGCGATCAACGCCGGCTCGACACTCACTGAGCCACCTTTCTACGCCCGTTTCTGGCGTCGACCATCCGCGCTTGCGTACCTCCTTTGCGTCATTTCCCTCGCAGTAGCGTAGTTTGAACAATTTCGAATATTTGGGGTATCTTCGAGCAGCGTCGTGAACACGTTTGCGAACTTTTCTTTTTTTTCTATGGAGTAAGCAAGTTTTTTAATGTTTAAATACTGTACTTTATCTTTTACTTGAGTTAATTCAGAAAACAAGATATTGATCGTTCGATAATTGTTATAGATATTACTTGTTCTTTATCTCAATTTGGCTTGCGTTACGTTTAGATCGAAATTAATTTCTACTGAAATTTTTAATCGCCGGGTTCAAAGATTGGTTTGCAGATTTTACGTTAGCAATCGCCGAAGGAATTTTGGTTTAAGAATTTGTGCGCGTCTCGCGCGGTATAAGATTATTTTAAGATATATTATCTATTATTATTAGACCGTGGACGTTTGTGTTAAAATACGCAAAATATCTGAGATAAACTATTTATTATAATATGCAACGGATAAAACAAATTTTTATTCAAACTCTGTTTCTTTACTTATAATATGTATAAAAATATGGAATTGCATAAACATCAGCAATTTGATTATTATGTATTACAGAAATGTAGGTTTCTTCGCAAATATTAATCCAACTGAATTAATTAATATTTTACATAGCTCGTAGACATATGAATACTTTTGTTCGTAAACAAATTCTATTTTACTCCATCCTTGATCCTCTTCTAACCTAGCTATAATTTAGACAAGAAAGACTATAAAACATCTCTGTCACTTCTTCTAAATATGTAATTCAGCTGAAGATCGCTGAAGTTATCAGAGATATAGAACTGCAATAGAGCTTTTAGGCAAGAAGCATAGATTTTGCAACAAGGATACAGAGAGTGAAATACCAATTTTGATCTATAATTACTTTGGCTTCTGTGATTTTCTTCTGATGTTAACAGAAACGCAGAAGGACGATGGAGGTATTGGACAAGAAAGCGAGATTGTAAGAGAAATATAACGATGGTAGAACGTTAACTCCAATTCGTATCTTAATTTTGATCTTATTATTTTGCTTAGATATTAGTAGGAAGTTAGGACCATGGTGCAGGTGTTAGGTAAGGATAGAAAATTGTGGAAGATGAATGGAGCTAACAATAGACTTACTTTAGACCATAGTTCAGCTGTGTTCCTATTATTCTCGGAGAAGCCCCAGTGGTAATAGGATCACAGACTGACAGAGGTATAGGATAAGGAAAATGAGTCACTCAAGTTAGTTAGAAACTTGCACATTTTTTAATTGCAAATGTAATCGATTAGTGTCATCGATTGACGGATAGATGGCAATAGCAGTTCGTTGTCTGTGCCGAGTTGAGTGAATCAGTTGAATTGAAATTGAATGGAAAACCATCACGATAATGATACGCATCATTATCATCATTATAATCATCACGCAGTACAAGATGAAATAGTACGTTTAGTCTGATCTTATTTTTGGAATACATTATAAGCAAACGATTGATAGAAATTTGGGAAACAAATGTAATTTTAAAATTTGCAACCCTAAGACCCTTGCAGCCTGATTTAATTTTATACGTTTATTTCAAATTAATGTTTTTGTCTTCTCATTTTCTTCTTCTTTTGATGATCATAAAATTATGATACGGAGTTTTTATCGCCGTTTGCCATTTCTGATGGCGTGATTCTGTGAATTATTGCTGTGATTATGGCTGTGATTAAAAATTTTCAAAGTTTGTATAATATATATTATAGAGTTAATCAACATCTAATTTCTTCATGACCCAGTGGAAAAAGGCGAGAATAGAGAAGCTGAAACTCAGTGGCACACACGTCGCTTTTATCCACGCCCAAATACTGAAAATTAAAGAAAGAATAAATTAAGATTTATTGTTCACATTCGATGTATATGTTTAATAAAATTATACTTACTTGAAATTATATTTATATACTTAATAGTGCATATAGGGTTACGTATGTTTTACGAGGTAAGAAACCAATCATTTTTATCTCAGGAAAGAAAATAAATAACACTGGCTTAAAAATATAATAAAATATGTAATTAAAAGTTTGTTGGGAAACTAATATCGAGGAACATAAAGTAGCTTATCTATAACACTTCATACTTTTTTTTAGCTTACATGCCCTTTAGGTGTTTGTACTTTCTACTATACTCTCGTTCACGCATTGTAATATTTCAACATTCATATATAAGAACAATTTATACAATTCTAAAAAAAATGATACAAAATTTATAGTAAATAATTAAACATTATCTACTGCAAGATTTTACTTTGTTAATTAGTTAATTACTACCAAAATCCAGTTAATTCAATAGAAAAGTTATGCCTACTTTAGAAATAACTAGTACTGAATATTTTATAACAATTTATCGATTTACTTGTAAACGTTATCATCCACCGTAAATGGATACGAGGTAGGAATAGACCCACATCCGAAGATAACCACACGTTTAATCGGTACATCATCAGCGTCGGTTTTCGTCTGTTCGATTTTAAAAACTACATCTTCCCCTTCGATTACCTATCGACGTAAAAATATAAATCACAATTCTGCTCTTTTAATAAATATACATATTTTTCCTTACTATTGTTGTAGATATTTATGGGTTTATGGGAAATTTAAAAGTGATAAAGAACATTTAGTGGATTAAATGAATGCTCAGGTTCTATTTCCTGAGTTGTCTTCGTAAAAATATAAATTTGCATAAACATTTGCAGCTTATTGCGTTACCTTTCCAAATACAGTGTGTTTTCCATCTAGCCACGGTGTGGGAACAGTTGTAATAAAGAATTGACAACCATTCGTATTCTTTCCAGCATTTGCCATACTGACATACATGGGCCCATTATGGCCAAGGACAAAATTCTCATCGTCGAAGTATTTTCCATAGACGCTGATCGATCCAGTGCCATCGTCATTCTCTATATCTCCACCTAAAAGATGACCAAGTTATCAAATTGTGAACTAAATTTACCCAGTTTTAAACCAAATATAATTCTTTGACCTCAATTCCAGTTACCTTGTATCATAAACTTCTTAATTACTCGATGAAACCTACTACCCTTGTACGTTTTCCCTCCTACCCCATCAGTGGCTAAAGTGATGAAATTCTTTGTGGTCTTAGGCACGACATCACCGAATAGTCCTATAACGATTCTTCCTGCTGGATGATCGTCTATCATGATGTCCAAGTACACTTGATCAGTGACGGTGAGATTCTCGGTATCCTGACATAAAATTTTGAAAATTAGTGTAGAGAAATGAAAATCGATGATTTGATTCGAAATCTAGAAGTCTCGATTCTAAAAATTTCCATCTTAACTTATGGGCCGATTTGAATGCTAATTTTTATGTGAAAGTTCTAAGAATACACGAAATTACAGGAAAAATAAAAATTACTATAAGAATACATTTTATTAATATAAATATAATTAATATTATTAGTTAAAATATGAATATTTCCTTTTATGATACGAACTTAGATATACTTTCATTGTGAAAATAATATAAAATATAGAAACTTCAAATCGCCGTTAAATCAACTGTATCATCTGCCAAATGGAAAGTTTATTCGCGTAAAATGAATCGAATTGTAAATGATAGTAGTTAGCGAATCAAATGATTTTTTACAAAAGGGAAAAGGATAGGATAAGTAGTGGCACAATGGTATCGTGAATAGTTCTGGCACATTATGCTGATAAATTCTCAATTTCCACGACTTTCACGCGTGTAAACTTGCGTTTCACAAACCGCATCGTTCTCGCTGAGAATCGCCGAGAATCCGACGTACAATGATATTAAGTGGATGAAAGAAACCTTATACAGCCTATATGACTATAAAACGCTAGCGATCTATACTTCGATCTTCTTTTTATCCTCTTTTCATAATCTAACTTCTCTGTAAAAATACATCTTTCGAATTTCATCAGACAATTATCACCACGTAAAGTTTATTCCATATCGAAATTTACACACATTTTATCACAGACATATTTCTTTCAAATTTTATTAGAATTTTATTTCACAAAAATTCCTTGTTGTTTCTCCGTATTTTTTCTTCGCGATCAAGAGCACAACGCCAAACTCTCGCGACGATGTTTTTAACGTCGTTCAGATAACGGTATGCAGAAAAACACAGTTGAATCCGCAATATTTCCGACGTTTTACACGAAATGGTACCTCTAAAGTTGCGGCCAATGCAACCAGACAGGCTATCGCCAGCAAGATCTTCATGGTTGTACGATTCCATCCAGAATGCTTCGGATTCTCTGATAGTTTCTGCTTCATCGTTCAACTCGGACGCTCGCTTAAGTGCGAGCAGAAGCACCACGCGGAGACTAAAGAAACAGCTGGGGACGCTTGCGCGGAATGTTCATGTTGAAACTACGCAAATTTTGTCTGAAATACTAATGAATCTAATACTCTAACTAATACTCCGAAGGAACTAAGCATCGTCAACATCGTTAATTAGATGCGTTAAAATGTTCTAACAGTTTCTCTTTATTTTATTAAGACCTGCATGTTTTTAATAAATACAAAAATAAGAAATCAGAGTCTCTGCTTATCTCTTCTATCATTTAGTGGTTCTAACGTCAATTTTCATTTACCCACTAAATTCCGTCTGCCTATAAATTAAAAGAAAATTTGTCTTATCTCTGAGTGCCTCGAGCATTCCATTATTTCTAACTATGTAAAAGTACATCAAGTATATCAGCTTAAAGTATATCAAGTAATTATATCAAATAATAAATTCAATTTCTTTCACCAAGAAATACATCCCTTAACAAACTCAATTTTGATCGAAACAAGTTTAAAAATAACTTTCTCTTTACTAGAAACAATCTTATCTTTCCTCTGAATCCCTTAAACCTTTCACAATCCCACAGCTACTGATATCTATAAAATACCAATCAATCGATAATTGTATCAAACAGTAACGGTAATAATGTCCGATAAGACAAAATTTATTCAAAAGAAGGACATTGAAAAACCTCGAAATAAATTTCGAAATTTGTCAACCACCGTGCGAAACAAACTTTTCGCGGGGTCAAAGATCCCCGAACCTGGCGATTGAAGCGCTTCGAGGTACGCTCGTTAAGTCCCGTTATTCCCGATCGCCGACCGGCTCGAATATTATAAAAGCAGGGACCATTGTCGATCCAAGAATAGTTGTGCACGATGAAGAGGACCGGTGAATGCCACGGTGCGCGTTTCATCGCGTTTGCGTCTCTTCTCTTCGTTGCTCTCGTCGCTGAAGCGGCGGTGCTCGATCGTCAAAAGCGAGAATTTGTTATTCCAGACTGGATCGAGATCGTAGACGAACCTGTCGCAGAAAATTCAAAAACGATTCAAAGGGCGGTTCGAGTGAGGGACGCGAAGGTAACATACGATGGCGCACAGGTTTGGAGGATTCAGGCATCCGAGGCGCAGAAGGACTTGGTATCGAACGTGACCATGGACTGTCAGGAGGCTGGATGTTCGTAAATTAGAAGAATTTATGTTATCGATACACACGACAGAAATTATTTATTTCTATGGATTTCGATAATAGGACACTTTACATTCAAAATCATAGAGATTTTAAATTGTAGGTTTGATATAAGAATCGAAATTTTTTAAGTTGGGAATGAAAGGAATTTTTTAAGGATTCATTCATTTTTAGAATTTCTTCTGTTTCTACAATTAGAAATTAATGGATTTTCTGAATATTTAACAGTAGAAGCAAAAGCTCCGAATTAATTGTCAATTGATAGATATATATATATATTTTCTTAATATTAAAATGTTATACTTCTCATTAGTTGCCACTGGTATTCTTAAAAATTTTGCTGATTAATTATGCCCTTATCGTATCTTTTATTTATTAATGATTTCATCACGCCAATTCAGGATTAATCCATTGGGTTATGACATAAACTCGGTCTGTTGTAATATATATATATTACATGTATTAATATAAAAAAATATAAAAGAGTAGTACGAATTTACGTTACAAGCGAATACAGTGCAAATCACTGAATCGATCAAAGAAATTATTACTAAATATTTAACTTTCTTATTAGACACTCTCATCCAAAAATGAAACGTCTTTAAAAAATGTTAAGATAGATACAGAGATACAATTGACGTTTTATTTTTATTCCTCTTATAGTACTCTCGTTATGGGCTGGAAATGACACAGCAGTGGACGTAATGGTTCGTTCGGAAGAAATTTCAAGAGTGTCTCGCTACTTGGGACAAAAAGATCTACAATATCAAGTAGTGATCGAGGATTTGCAGAAAGCGATAGACGAAGAGAATCCATCGCTTTCCGAGGAAGAGATGGACGAACTGGAAGGTCGCAAAGGTTTGTAGTAACTTTCTATCATTATTCTTGTATTTATAGCAAATTCCTTTACTATACTTCGGTTTGCTTCCGGTTTCATGCTTTCCACGCTTAATATTCTTTTCTCTATTCTCCACTTTCCGTACAATTAGCCTAAACTTGAGCGACTAAGACGTTTTAATGATCCGACATGGTCGACGTGAAAAAGAAGCGTCGTTACATTTGACAGTGAAACGATGTTTCACTTGTTATTTTACCCGTTCCACTGACACGAATGGCGACGCTGCGGCAACTTGTTTAAAGCGTTATCACGCAGTCGAGTCACGCAGCGAAGAAAGCCAAGAACAAATCGTCCCTACACGGCCATCGGTTCGAAAGTGATTTAGATAAGTGAATTTTATCAAGTCGAATCATCGTTAGACGTTCCGAGTCAATTTGGCCGAATGAAATTTCAATTCGTCTAACGACATTTTAATATCTTCTTGTGTTAATGATCTACGATTGTGGTCGAGCACATTTGGATTTTGAAATGAGGTCCTTTAAAAATTGTTATCCACAGGTTATTTCCGATGAGAATGTACGAGGTCATCGCCCTCGTCGCGATTTAACCGGTTAACCCAGTTTCAACACCATCGACAATGCTGATTAACATTAACAGTTACATGTGCTCGAGTGTGTCTACATTAGTGTGCGTGCATCTGCAGCACACGTGCGACCGCACGTTTTCACGAACAATTTTGTTGTTTCAATCACGATACCGTTACGCGTTTCCAGCTAGTTCGTTGGAATACGCGTTGGCAATCGGCCCGGTTCGAAAGTCATTCGAAACAGCGAGAAACGAGAGTCTTGGTGATTCGACTGGAATCGCGAATGAATCGACCGAAATGTAACCTGACGCGATACGTAGATTATTACTAGGGAAACATTTATTGGTATATACTAACAGTTATATTTCATTGAAGTGTTTTCGAATCGAACGATATAGAAAATTTTTCTAAATATATTGATAAAGTTATATCTGATAAAATTTTCATTATCAAATCATATTGTTATATACTATCTTCAGAACGGCTAACATATCAAAATAAAAAATTTCTTTCTTTAATATTTTAATATTCTAATATTTTACTTTCATGAGTGTCTATACTAATAAAACACCATAAAGCAAAGAGTTTGATATTCTTTTGATGAGATGGAAACTCTAATAAGATTTTTCTAGTTTAGACTACGTCAATTCCTGGCTATGATTACAACTAACAGGCAGAAGTACGCCACTGAATATTCAGCTTCTGGGTAATTTTTTAGCTCGTTCCGCTTGGTGGCAGGGAGTCGCGATTAGGGTGCCAAATAGATATTTACGTCCTCGTCCTCTTCGTTATCCTGTAGCTAGCGTGCACGGTATCGGTGGCCCTTGGCGTTTCAGGGGTGAGCTTCTTGCGCGTACAATCCGCTTCGTTGATTCAGAACCGTTCCTCTTAATTATTTTTATCGAATCACCTATTCATTTATTCTTTCAATATATAAGTGTCATATGTTATTTGCTTATTCGTCTCTGAATCCACGGAGCGGAATATTATCATGTGTCGTTTAAGGACACCGAACGTGCAACCTCTGAATAATCTTGAAGGTATACGTGTCAGGTCATCGAATGGAATGGACCAGTTATCATCGACTCGAGGACATCCATGGATACCTTGATTACCTCGCTGAAACTTTTCCCGACGTTTGTTCTGTCGTCAGCATTGGTAATTCCGTCGAGGGCAGACCTCTTAAGGTATGATAAAATACAAAGATTTTCAAGTTATAATCTCAGTCCTTTGACAGCGTAATAAAACGATGATAAATTCAGAATGTGCGATCTAGAAAATAATTATTTCTTTATCCTCAAGAGTTGTTGTATTGTTGGCATTAGATTTGCCATTATATTTTTGTAAAAAATAAATGACATTGTTATTGAAAATAATTAAAAACTGCGAATACCGAAGAGAAGAAATAATGTGTGGTATGTAGGTTTTAAGAATCAGCAATGGAAAAGCAAACGCCCCAGCATTGTGGATCGATGGAGGCATCCATGCTCGAGAATGGATCTCACCAGCAGCAGTGACTTACGTTATCAATCACCTGGTTGAAAATAGCGAGGATCTCGAGGCTGATTATTATATTCTTCCGGTGGTAAATCCTGATGGGTATGTTTCTATTAATATTATAACGTGTATATTTATAGAACATTATTAGAATGTCTTATATTTTTTTCGTAACTTTTTACGTGGTTTTATAGGTACGAGCACACGTTCACGAGAGACCGTTTATGGAGAAAGAACAGGAGAAGGTCTGTTGGTAGTCTGTGCACCGGAGTCGATCTTAATCGGAACTTTGGTTATCGGTGGGGTGGCATGGGAACTAGCAAAGATCCTTGTCGTGAAATTTATGCAGGCTCTGGACCGTTCTCTGAGCCGGAAACCAACGCTATTCGATACTTTTTCGAAGCTAGTGCTGCTAATTTTAAAGTCAGTTGAATTTTCAGTACACCATTCGCTAGATATAGCACAGCTGCCAATTATTCGAACAATACACCTATTACATCCTCTTTTGCTTCTATTCTACAATGACCACGGTTTTTATCGTATTACATATTGGTTAAAAATTTTACGTGTTTTGAATTTATCTAAGCGATGTTCATCACCTTTCGAGGTCGTTCGAATAATTATGAGCAGTCTTTTGACATAAGAATATCTTTAAAAAATGTCCAATTTCAAATTTCGAGCAATTCATTTTTTAAAGCATCCTCTTAGTATTTGACTAATCGTTTGATTTGCAATTGCTTTTATTTTTTAGGCATATCTAACATTCCACAGTTATGGCCAATACATTTTGTACCCATGGGGTTACGACAAACGAGTTCCACCTGATTATGCTGATCTTGAAAACGTTGGCAGACAAGCAGCGGCAGCGATGAAAAAAGCAGGGGGTGCCAATAGCGTTTACACGGTTGGAAATAGTGCTACTACCCTCTACGCAGCCTCTGGTGGCTCCGATGATTGGGCCAAAGCTATTTTGAAAATGAAATACACTTACACGATAGAATTGAAAGACACTGGAAAATATGGTTTCGTTTTACCAGCTCATTATATAATTCCAACAGCTAAGGAAGCGTTGGCCGCGGTCATGGTCGTTACGGAAGCTTGCAAATTATTGTAACCATTGACTCGTAGCGTAATTGTATAAATACAAGTTGATATCGGTTGTTGTGTGTACGGTGTATCTGTGTATTGTATTTATTAGCGGATAAGACGAGTGATAATTAACGAATGATTATTTATTGAATAAAACAAGTTAACAATAACGATCCGTTGATATCATTTAAGAATAATTTAACATGATCGTACTGATCCACGTGACGAAGGCGGACACTCTCGTGTAGACGGAGGGCGCGTTCTTTCCACCGCAGGGGAACAAACCCCATGAAACGACTCCCACCACTTCTGCTTCGCCAAACCCGTTTCTCGTGACTAATGGTCCTCCAGAATCACCCTGAAAATAAAAAATTTGTACGTTAGAAAATTGAAAAATTTGCAAGATCGGAAGGTAAAAAAGTTTGAATGTTCGGAATCATGGAAGATGAAAAATCCGAATGTTTAGAAATTTGAAAGTTAGAGAATTCGAAAAATTGGAAATTCAGAAGATAGAAAATCTAAAAGTTTGAAAATTCAAATATTGTACGTGCTAGGTTTATTGATACGATTATATTATTAATTGATAATGATTATATTATTAATGATTATTTATTAATAACTCGAACAATTCAATTGCAAAATAATCCTGCGTTAAAGATTATTTAAAAGTACTTTGCAAGCAGACAGACTGCCGTTCAAAGGGCCTGTACAAATATTCGTCGGATGTAGAGGATTCTTTTCCTTCGGCTTTAACGATTTAGCTACTGCTTGTTTGCACACATCGTAATCGATGATCGGGAGTATAGCTGCTTGAAGATTCTCAGGCTTTTCGTGAACACGAGTCCTTCCAATACTTCCCCAGCCAGTTAACATCGCCTCTCCAGTAGGAATAGTATCTGGATACGGTAAAGAAACGGTTGAAACAAAAGGATTTAACTCGAATGGATATTCCACTTGCATCAGTGCAATGTCATACGGTCCTATGGTCCTAAAAATATTAAGTAAATTAGTATTTTAATTTCAAAAACATAATTGTAACTTACAAATGCGCTGTGGATATTCATGTAAATTTATATTTTTATAGGCACAATTAAAATAATGCAACTGAAGTAAAATACTTTGAATATTTTTGCATATTGTCAGTTTTCAGATTTCCCATAAGCGAAGAAAAATTTGTCAGCCTAATTGTAAAACTCACCCATCGTATTGTGGATGAACGAATACTCTATTCACTAATCTACTTTGCTCGGTTTCTTCAACAACCTCCAATTTATATTTTCCAACAAAGATGTGAAATTCTCCTATTGAAGGTGCCAGAGTTTTGCAATGTCCCGCAGTTAAAATCCATCCAGCTGTCACTAAACTACCGCCGCAGATGTGTCTCGAAGGGATTTTTCGTTCTCGGTCACCCCAATGCACCGACACCTGCCAAGGATGCAACCCTTTCTCCGCGTCTTTTCCTCCGACGATCCTTGTTGGTCTTTGCGCCAGCATCGCCACGCTCGAGATTATTTCTATCGATGAAAAAGTTCGTTCAGATAAGATTAGTAACGATATCGTTTAGGTACACTGATAAAATTGAATGCAAACGAAATAATACTTTCTCACCGTCCATTCCGATGCACAGAGCGAGATTAACGTAAAGAACTATCAATAATTGTTTAAGAATATAATAAACTTTCATTTCTTCGCGGAATTGTTTATCCTATGAGGAATAGAGATCGAGTGGTAAGTTTCGAGAGTGCAATCGCGGAAGAGCATTCTGAAGAGGAACTGAAATCTTTCTTCCTACCAGTTCAGAACTAGTTCTATTCTCACTGTAGACCTTTGACTTCTTATGGTGCGCATTAATAGAGTTTAGGTCTTAGTTCTACCACCTACCTGATAGTTCGTTTATGGGAATTTCGTTCCGTTATGTGAAAAGAAATAATGATGTTTCTAAGGAAGTTATTAATATTTAATAGTTCTTTCTTTTATCGTTTCTTTCTTTCATACATTTGTACATTTATAGGTACGTACTTGGTTATTGCTATATATTTATTGGATATTTATTGGATCTAAGTAACACTTTGCTTATGAGATTTTTGTCTCATGCTGATGCTTCCAAGGAGCTAACAACATTTAGTTAGTCTTCATTTAGTCTTTTTTCATCACTTTATTTCTTTCATATATCTGTACATTCTAAATTTATTCAATAAAACGAAGTAAGTAGGTGTAACACAGCCTCCTCGATTTTATTGTACGAATCGATTAATCTTCCTTATCGAATTACTTTCATTTTTACATTTCTCATACCTATATATTTTTTCACATATTTGTAGATTTATATATTATTTAGTTCTTAAATATACATATTATCCTATCCTACACACGTGCATACAATATAATATACAAATATTTATACTATGACCCTTTGGTACACTTGTTCCTTAGTTTTTAGATATGATATTTTCGATCCAATTGACGAAGGAATACACCTTGGTATATACCGATGCTGCGCCCACCGTTCCACATGGAACAATTCCCCAAGAAACGATTCCAATGAGTTCAGGTTTGCTACCGTCGAGGATCAATGGACCGCCAGAGTCGCCCTTAAATGTATAAAATTTACCAATGGAGTTCCATGGAAATAGTAAGAAACTGAATAAATGTGAAAGTGCCTGATTCCTTACATTACACGCTGAAAACCCGCCAGTGAGCGGTCCAGTGCAAATGTTCGTCTCGTGCAAAGGAGATGGACCAGTGAGTTTCTCTATGGAATCTTTGCAAGTCTGCAGATCGATGATTGGCAACTCGGCAGTTTGAAGTTTGTCAGGCATGTTTGGATTAGAGGTCCTAGACGTTGATCCCCAACCTGTCAAGACCGCTTTGCCCGATACTGAGTTCGACCTTGTCAGACTAATCGCTTTAACCACGTTGTTCAGTTTCAGAGGCGATGCCAGTTTTAACAATGCGATGTCATATGGAGCCACATCTCTGAAATTATCACAATGATATGTCGAATTTGTGCAGAGTGTATGGTTCGATTCAGCTACGACTAGACCGTACATGTTTATATTAAATTTATATCTTTATGCATTTGAGCACAAACAAAGAAATTTATATCTTTGAACTAAGGTATTGTCTCGTTCACTAATTGTTATAATCCTTATAATTTTCTATATCTAATATAATATAAGATAGTGATATAAGATTATTGTAGATATAAATCATTATCTCTTACGTATGAAAATCATACTGGAAATATAAGATCTTAAGTCCATTATATTTTCGGTACAAAACAATTAAAGTGTGTTCTTCAAGTTCTCAAAATTCGACATCCTTGAGTTTTTTAGAAGTACGTTTTATATTTTTCATTATTAATTCAATGAAACGTATAGTTACCCCGTATATTTTTCGTGTACAAACGTCTTCACGACTTGGATACTTTGTTCAGTGCTTTCTGCTAGCTTCAAATTGTGTTTTCCAGCTTTCACGATAAAATCACCATAGGTTGGCACAGCCAGAACACAGTGTCCAGCCGTGACGATCCATTGATTATTCAGGATAGCTCCTCCGCAAAAGTGGGAGTAGCCAAACAGCCATCCCCATTGCAAAGAGACTTGCCATGGATATTGCCCAGCGGTAGCTTCGTGTCCTCCGACTATGCGGCTATCGAACAATGGCACGGTAAAGCCACGATAGGCTTTTGCTGTAAATGCAAACAAATAATTTGATTTTAAATTCAAGTATTTTCCTATTTTGTGATAATTATAAAGAAACACCATCTGTAACATCGCTTGATATTACTGAGTAACAGGAACTATTTTAATATAATTATTTATTATAATCGTTTGAAACATTACTTTAATTTCATTATCATGAAATTATAAATAATTTAATTTCTTTTTTAAGGAATTTTTAAGGGAGTAAAACTAAAAGACTCTGGCTGTCACTGATCTACGTTGAAAGTTCACTTACAATTGACGGTCGCTGCAAGCAGGGTAACGAGAATGGTCACTTTGAGAGACATTTCGATGATTTGCTGTAGTGCATTCTGGCAAGAGAATATATACGGCTGTTATCGATATGGATTATCGCGGCTTATCGTCGAAATACCTTTCGAGATCGCTGATGCGGAGATTAAAAAGATTTCACCGTCAAATTTTTGTCATCTTTTCTTCCTACGATCGTCTTATCTGTTTTGTGCACGACAGAAATTTTTTATAATTGTGACACGAAAAAATTGGTTACAATCGGGTCGTGGACGCGTGTACTGCAATTGTGCTACTTTCCTCGTGTCAAATACCAGATAATGATAATAATAATTAGAGCAGTCGTTAAATATGAAGCAATTTTCGGTATTGACAAGACATTTCGATTTTGAAACATTATTTCCTTTCTTCGAAACAGACTTTTTACTTGATATATGTGTCATCTTTGTTTGTCAATCAAAATGAATTCCGAAAGGCAATAAAAAATAAAAGTCTCGTACATTGATTATAGAAATCGCTTTTACTGTTTTCGTTATGGTCTTTTTTTTAATCTTGATTAATCTTTCTGATATATTTAGACTGATTCGAATATGATCTTCGAGTTTCGACATCGATTAATTTCTAATCCCTGACTCTTGCTTATCGATCATGGCATTTGAATTGTAATATAAATAAGAATGGAGGTTAACTTTATTGGTTTTTGATTAACAAATTCACTTTTATTATTTCGTTTATTCAAAAAATTCTACATTGTATTTTATGCAAGGATCTTATTTTTTTTTTGTTATTATTTATTATCGTCATAGAAATTTGCTATCGAATTCTGTAAAAAGATATTGAAAGTAGAGGATCAAAATCAAATTAATTCATGTGAGAGTGAATCCAATCGACGTAGGAGGCAACACGAGTGTAGACGGAAGGCATGTGGCTAGATCCACATGGCATCATACCCCATGAAACGATACCAACTTGTACAGATTTTCCATTAACCTTTTGGGCGAGTGGGCCACCAGAGTCACCCTGGAAACAAGTCGAATAAATCCATTAATCTCTCGTTCAAAAATATCTCTAACTAATCGACTCATCTGCATTTGTAATCCTTGTAACCTTTTCTAATTTTAATTCGAACTCTAATTCAATTTCACTGGCTTTTTATCCTAAAAAATCAGAAACTAATCTTTCACTCTACTTTATCAATTCCATCTTTATCTCCAATTATTTTCCATCCATATTCCGATTTCGATTCTAATTCCATTTTACTAGTTTCTTATGCTAAAAACTCTTTAACTAATCCCTCATTCTACTTTATTAATTTCATCTTCAACTGCAATCATTTTCTATACATATTCCAATTTCATGCGCACCCTGAACTAAAGATTTCATAATCATACACGTATAATAATTTAAAACGATATGAGATATACTTACAGAGCAAGCAGATACTTCTTTGCCAGCAATTCCAGAGCAGACCTGGGTGTCGAACAGTTCAGGTTTTTGTCCAATGACAGATCCGGAGGTGAGTTGTTTGTAGCAGTCCTGGTTGTCGAGGATGGGTACAACAGCCTTCTGAAGAACGTTTGGCAAAGAGGGCTTAGCGGTTTTAGAGACTGATCCCCATCCAGAAAGGACAGCTTGTCCAGTTTGTTTCTGTCCTTGTTTGGGCAGGGTGATCGGTTGGACAAGGTCGTTCAACTTCAAGGGCGTTGCCAGTTCCAACAGAGCGATGTCGTGTTGCGCAACGCCACTATGAAACCATAGAGAAAAGTATGTTAGTGAGATGAGCGATATGGTAGTTTATTTATTTTAAAATAGTCAATCGATCGAAGGAGCCACTCATCTCGTATAGCTTCTCCTTTACTTGAAGAATAAGAAATGCCGAAACGAGATTGCAAATTATCAATGACAAAGTGAAGATACAAGAAAGAAGGTCGTTCGGTTACGTTCTCGAGAAAATTGGGTTCACTTCTTAAGTATCTTTTAGAAATAGGAAGCAAGAGAGGGAGGGGAGCAACGTGGAAGGTGAGAAAACGAGGTCTTACTTTGCCCTTTAATTAATGAAATCTTATTTCTCTATGAGAGAAGAAATTCTAAAATTTTTTAAATGTAGATACGTATTTCAGATGTTAAAATGAAGAATCATTTACGATAGAAACGATATCAAGGAAGGAAAAATGATCGGCGAACAAAGATTTCCATTGGTCAAATCTTTTCTCTCGCAATTTCAAAATGACCATTCGAATAATCTTCAAACATTTCTTACCCTTTGTATCCACTGTGGACTATGCTTCTGGCAACCTCTACGACTTGTTGACTGGATTCAGCCTTGTTCAATTCGTATTTGCCAGCAACAACCCTACTCTTTCCAAATTTCATGACGCAGTGGCCAGCGGTCAAGATGTATTTTTCGTTCAGGATGGAACCACCGCAGGAGTGACTGTATTGAGTTATTGGTGGGACTCCCCATTGAATGGAAACTTGGTATTTGAATTCACCACGAGCGGCTGGAACACCATCGGTGATACGGGGCTGCAGGTTGGTGGGTATGGCCCAGCAGACTGTAAAATATTTATTACACGTTAATATTTATATATCCAGATTGATATGCATTTTAAAATCTTTTCTAATATTTTATAAGAATTAAAGAGAAGAAAGTATCCAACATTATGAGTGAAATCTTGAATGAGATATTCTAAGGTATTAATCTCTTGGTAAATTGATGTAAAAATAATTAAATAAAACAAGGAAGAAGTTATGAATTTGTACTCTCTTACCCTGGAGGAGGAGAACGACAGCCAGAATGCTTTTGGTGAACATTATTGTATGATTGCCTCAATACAACTTGAGAAATCTGGTGGAAATTACGATTTATATACGATGCTACAGGTCGATATCTGGTGATAATTCTAAATTATAATCGATAACGGATCCACTTGAAATTATTTTTACGTTCGATATGTTAACGTTAAGTTTACGTTTTGAAGAACGCATTGATTATCGCTTAATATCGCGATCTTATTTTTGCTAATAATACTATGTTACCCTCTTTCATACAATTATATCGCACTAACTGATTATTTTTTCATTAGATATGATCTGATAATAGATTCATTGTTGTATCGTGGCGCATTTGTATCCGGGTTGAGCATTTCAATTGTTAAAAAATTTCTATTAAATATAGATACAAATAGGTTACTCACCTAAACCCCAAAAAACATATTCTAACTAATTTCTCCCAAGTGATGAATATAATTTGTCTTTTTTAAATTCATTTATTCGTCCATTCACTTCCTTTTACATCTTACTGAACTCTTATATTTCTATATACTTTGTGTATACTTTACAATATTTACATATCACTTATTAGAATCTAACGCGATTATCTGTGCTGGAATATTTAGTAAAGCTGGTACATGCAGTGAATAATAAAATTCTGTCATTAGGTTACAGAATTCTAAATAGCATTCTAATTTTCCTGCCGACAAACTATACGCACATTTGATAATTTCGTAACGGAAAATAAATTGCTATTATCTTCGGTTTCGATCGATTCCACGCTTATCAATCCAAATTATCACCGTTACACGAGATGGATTCTTTCCCCGATATCGATAGTCGTCGAAATCATTGAGCCGATAAGACACAATTATTAACAATTTTGCGTTGAACGACTCCTTTGATAATAGAGATCGATTTCATGTGTTGTAAGTAATTAGACGGGCGATCGTTCTTATTCCTGCCCAAATTTCACGAGCAGTTGGCACAATCTGTGACGCCGGAAGTAGAAACCCGTACGTGCCGCGATCTCGAAGCTCTAGCGTGTAGGCGTATTTTATTCCGGCTACTCCCTTGGCCCAATCGTCAGAAGCACCTAAAATTTACTGAGTATTACGAGTCATACATTTTAATTGTTAAGTAACTTTTCTTACAGTCGCTCACGAAGATATTTGAATATTTACAGAAATCTTTCATGAATATATTTTGCTTATATAAAACATTTGGAATTTTATTAGCATCGAAATGAAACTCGACTACCATGGTTATATTGGCAAAGTTTCAGATAAACTGTTACACAAATAGATTTACAAGGAATGATAAATAAAGAACGGAAGATTTCTGTTTCTACTGTTGAACTTTATATGGAACGAAAAAAGAAAAATATTATAAATCGTTGAACGACAAGTTTCGCTTTTAATTGATAATTCCATTCCCTGGAATTTTATAACAAAATAATTTCGAAGTGATAGAAATAAAATATAACGATTCCAGAAACAGAAATTCGAATTCGAAAAAATTAAAAGAAAGTAGTTCAATCAATTTTGTTTCAGTAAAAATTCGATATATACGATAAACGTACGATTCTATATTAAATTGAAATTCAATTATCTTTCTAAATTAATTACTCTTCTACAAAAGGCTATTGTATCCTACAGAAGATTATTTCTATAAATACAAATATCACTTTTGTTTTAATATTTTATGATACGATCTCATTTTGCCTCTCAGTTATTATTGTTCAATAGCCCATTATTTATCAGTTTAATTAACTGCCAGCACGCGAGTACGTTTTTCGCTTCGTTAATTGTTGAATATTATCAAACAAAGGAGATAAGAAACATTTACCTTGGTATCTTACCTATCGTATCTGTTTAATATTGATTTTCACGTGATCGTACCTGAGGTTGGATATAACAGATGTGCTGATGGACCAAGTTGATAATCGGTCCCGTGTATTTTCGAAATGGCTCCTATCGCTTTTTTAGCTACGTTCGCTAGTTCGGAATAATCGGACGGTTTTGAGTACGTGTATCCCCATGGTACCAGCCACATTTGCGAGTACGAGTGCAACGTTAGATAAATCCTAAAAGCATTATTCCATCCATCATTTAAATCCATCGTCTGAATTAACTTCGATTGAATTGAATCGGATTCAACATTGCCGATGAAATCGTTTGGAATCGCTACGTACAATTTCTAAAAATAGGTCGTGAAAAAGAT
The DNA here is from genome assembly GCF_024516045.1 of Bombus affinis. Lineage (NCBI taxonomy): Eukaryota > Metazoa > Arthropoda > Insecta > Hymenoptera > Apidae > Bombus > Bombus affinis. The sequence goes on along the minus strand of NC_066355.1, from coordinate 5,419,208 downwards.
AAATCACTCGAATACGACAAGCGTTTGCTTGAGGTTATTAATTAACTTAAAGGTAATTTAATTAACTGACAATTTTTCAATCGCCTTTCTAGATTATCCTATATACCTACCTAATATTTTGTTTGTTAGCCAAGATATAATCAGCCATTGCCTTCGTTTCCGGTTCGGAGAAGGCGCGCGGTCCGGCGTAAGTCTCGTGGCAAGGGTCCAAGCTCGCCCCACCCTCTTCCATTTCACCCCAATGGTAGTCAAAGTTTCTATTCGGGTCAACACCCTCGCATTTGCCCCATAACCACCCTGTATAATGGTTCACTAGCTGGAGAAACCTAAAATGGAGCAACATACCCGTTCGTAAGTCACAGGATACTAAAAAGAGTCGTAAATGTATGTTGCAATTACTTAACCACGTATATTGTAAGTAAAACTAAATTATATTAAAATTTTTTTCAGAAACAGTGATTCAGAAACAATGCTGATCAACTATATAAATTAAAATACAGGTGAAGTTGATAATTACGATCGCTATTTGTAAAGATTTCTCTTGGAACTTGCGATTATTTATGGTTCCTTTTCATAACAAATAAATTCCTCAAAATAGATTCTTTATTCTTAAAGATGGATACTAATTGTGTATCTATAAATTTTGTTATATGAAAATAGAGATAATCAATTTAGTTTCATATATCGATCCACCACCATCCTCAGTTAAGGAGATAACGAGCGAGATATTTCCTTGAAAAAGATGCAAAAAATCGAAGAATGCAATCGTACCGACTGTCATCTTGATTTTCTGCATGATTACTTCTCGTCTTCCTCCATAATCTGTCGCCAATGTGAGTGAACTCGTAGCCATCCGGATTTGCGACTGGTAAGATCATCCAGTCCGAATTGTCGAGCAATTTAGCGTAGCTCGAGTTTTTCTCGACCAACTGGCTGATGATGTAGGTCGCCACGGCGGAGCCGATCCATTCGCGTGCATGCATACCTGCCGAATGTAAGGACAATTCCAGAAAAAACCACATAACGGGATAGAGTCACGTGGAACACGTCGAGCATAGAAACTCTGTTCTCTCGAAAATATTTTTAAACGTATTCTCGAGAAATTTTATTGATTTAGATTTTACTACGTGACAAAAAAGGTGGACAATTTTTTTCTTGTTACGTTCGTCATTTGCATAGAGCGATATCCTCCGGCGACTTATTGCTATTTTTTATGACATATCGTTCGAGTAGAAACGGGACGATTAGAAAAGTCATACAGGGAAGTCTATTCAGAAATAACTGTTTTCTCGAGGAGGATATGGATTTAATTAATGCGGTCTTTATACTTTGACTTAGATGAAGTGCCTAGATATAAATGTCTGACGCAACATGTACCGAATGTACGAGATGAACTTAGATAACGCGAATAAAGATACAATTATCAATAATAACGTAGCGTAGGTACTCGAAGGTATTAAATAATTAATTAGCAGACATATGAAACTCTGTTGATTCGAAGGAATATTTCATACAGCTCCCTGTATTCTTTTTTATTAAATTGTTATAATATCCTGCTCTTTATGTATCTATTACATTGTCTCCTTGTAAATCCTTGGAGTCTTTATCGCAGTAGGAAGCAACATCATACAGGAAACGATCTTCCTTTGAGAACGAAGAAATGAATTTACTAGAAATTCCCTTGTACGTACGATCTCTCACGTTACTATGCAGAGTCTAGGTTCAGTTAAAACATAAATCCACAGGCTGTCAACGAGAATAACAAAGATCCGGCTTTCATGTTAAAGACTAGAACGCGCTACATCTCTGGAGTTTGCTGTATCTTTAGTTCAACTTCAATAGAAAATGTTAAGCATGTACGACTGTTAGCCAATTAGCGAATATTAGTAGATTGATAAGTAGGTATCTTTCTTATAATTTTACAATTTTACGTCAAATAAATGCGATAATCAGATGATCGTAATTTGTAGAATTTGTTTGTGAAATTGTCGAGTAGTTTGAAAATTTGCGAGTAAAATATAGGAACAGCAACTCACCAGCGTCTATCCAAACAGCCGGTTTAGCTTCACCCTCTTTATTCGGTCCGGTTGAAATTTTTATCATTTTGATAGGTTGGTTTTCGTAACTATGTCCTATAGTTATCACTTCGACTAGGCTTGGATAACTCAAGGCTAAATATTCCAAATACTTAACGATTTCTGAAACGAAAAGTTTCGTACATTCAAATAAATTATTGTAAATTTTTATTCTAAAGAGATGCCAACGAATTGCACATATTGTGTTCGAAAACTTTCACAATTTGACACGATATTCATATTGTTGTAGGAATATTATATTATATTATATCGTATATTATCTTATATTATATTCAATCATATATTATGTTGCAGGATATGACTAGAAGATAGAAATGGTAGAAATAGATGGAAGACAGTGGAGGAATCTGAAACCGGACGACCAGATTCACATTGGAAATTTCAGAAGAGTTTGATACAGAAAAGATATAGTATAGAATTTTTGGTGTTTAGTCGTTCAGTTTTCAGCAATAAACTACTAGAAATTTTTTACTAAAATCTTATGTTTGAAACGCAGGATTTCAGTGCATCGTGCGATGTTTGAACGAGGAAACATATAATCAAGCATATAATGTGCAGTTTGTCTGAAGCTTGACATTGAGGAATCCGACGTGAGTAAAAACCTGTTTATCAAATCTTTGTTCACACTTTCCTCACTCCCTGGCTCAGTTTAAATATCTTGATTATTTATTTCTTTATCTAATACGATGACGTTTAAGTAAATAGTGCTACAATGCAATTAAATATATCAGGAACTATTTTTCAGCAGCACAACGCGTTCGTACATTGTTGTGTAAATCGACGAGTATCGTATGGAAACGTACTTACCTCCATATCGATGATACCGTTTCCAAGTCATACTGTGGCCATTAGTCATGACAAGATCTTCGCGTTGCTCCTTTGTCATTTTTGGATTCTGATACGCTATTATTTTCTATTGTAGGGAATTAAACGAACAATTGAAGAGGGAAATAAATTGATGTCACTGTAATTAACTTTACATACGATATTATAATTTAAACTATTCCTTACTATTATCTCTGCTACATTTTCAATATGCGTGATCACGTATTACAGTGATGTGTTAATCTCTAAATTTTCTTAAAACAATTAAAATTTAAATTTTCAAATTCAAAGTAAAATGCACATTCAAATCGTCGAAACTTCAATTTCAAGGAAAATTCGAAAATCGTAACAAGGTTAAAATTCGTATATCTGACTATTCTAATATTTGCCTTTTATTGGTAACCTCTTATCATATAATATCATTAATTAAATATTTGCGTTAAATATTCTGTCAATATTACATCTCGTACCTGAAGGTCCGGCATCAGCACTTTGAAATCGATCCCTTTGTTTCTAAAGAATGTTTTCACGTCAGAGACAAGATCTGGCGCGATAACCACGTCTGTTGTCCTAGAATATCAATTTTAAATATGATTCTTTTGTAATCTACCAAATTAGGATTAGAGGAAATTAACACGAATAAAGAACACACACCTGTTGTACATTGGTTCGGTCCAAAACTTAACGTCTTCAGGCTCAGTTTCTTTAAGATCTTTCAGATCGTTCACGTGTCCTTGTGAACTTGGGTACAATCTGATCAATTGATAATTTTTGTAGCTAACTCTGGACGACCGCGGTTTGAAATTTTTCTCTGTACCGATAATACTAGTCATGATGGAATCGATTCCATTAGCTACCGCAAAAAACACTGATTCAACGATATTTACAAAAGAGAATCCTCTGCCATCGTTATCGATCAATAAATCATAGTCAGTTTCGTTAAACGTAGTATTCTCTTCATCCAGATATCTGAAACAACAACCTCGATTCTTTCAATGTGATCCGTGTTTTTGTGATCATTGAAAATCCGATTATTCTCTGTATTTCACCAGAATTTAAACAAATCTTCATTCAGAACTTGCGGATCATTATTGACAAGTATAAATCGATCGATCAAAATAAAGTTAATCCAACGCACACTCAATCAAATGTAATTCACGAAAGTATTAGAATCAGTATATTGCGGATATTTATGTATTTATGGGAGATTTAAAAATGAATTTGACGTATACAATGTACAAGAACGTGTACAAAGCGTGCAAAGTAAAGCACCTGTCAGAAAATTTAGCAGATAAAACAAATTTCTATTTAAATTCTGTTTCTTGAATTATAAAAATTTGACATACACACAAATTCTTTTGACAAGTAAATATTTTTCTAATTCTTTATTTCCAAAAATATAAAATTGCATGAGAATCCATAATCCAACTACCTGTTTAAAATTCGTCACAGAAAATAATATTTCTGGAAAACAAACCTTGTTTCACGGTTTCCTTTGTCGGAGGACCGATCATCTTTTCTCATGGAAGAACAATCGTAATTTTCTACGGACAGAAATTCCAAATCGCCGCGCTGTGGTCGAGCAATGACTCGATTCGACGCGATGATAACCACTGATAAACCGATAAACACGACGCGTAGGATCGACTTGAAGTCGACAGCCATGATCGGCCTGTGTCAGGCCAGGATATGCGACCGCCTCGAAGTCTCCTCGTTGACTGATCTGGTGATTCGAGCCGAAACCAGTCTTTCTCGGACTTGTTCGTCGTATGCGAAAAAGGACAATTTCTCTGGAGCTGCCTTACGAGCGCAGCTTACGGGATTTCTGTATGGTATTCAGTACTCGACTTCCTCGTGAGAACTTCTAAGACCTCGCTTCGATAGTAGATCGAAGGTCCCGAGGTTAGTGGAATACACATCATTCTATTGGATCGTTAGTAACTTAAAAAATATTTTATTATCACATTAGAATTTTATTAAATTAGATCTATGCTCCGTTTTATGGTGTTCAAATAAATTAATCTTACTCTGTTAGTTAGTTCTACGTGATTTTTTTTATTACATTAACGACTAGTTTTCCGAAGGATCTGTTTAGTTCCAAATAGTTCTTGCGATATTACAAAGTATCTTATCTCTTGTCATGGAAAGAGAAATAGATGATATATTCCTTATTTGATGAATAGAACACTCTGCAGTATTTTGTTATTAGTTATCGTCGCTTATTATTTAATTAGGAAGATTCTCAATTCAACATTTAGATATTTCGTACAAGTTTATGTGATACTAAATATCTTCCAATCTTGAAAATGCTATGTTAATCTATTGTGTTGCAGAGATGATGGATGATACTGATGAAGTTAAATGCGAAGGTCTTCTTACTTTTGTTTTAGGAATTTGCAAATTTCCAACTCGAAAGCGTGCAATTTTAAACAGGTTAAAGATTATACAGAAGAAAAAGGACAACGTTTGTTGCCTCATAATTATGTTATACTGTGTCTATGAAAAAAGTTTATTGCACGCAAGAGGAATCCGGTTCATTGGAGGGAAACGTTCTACCATTTTTGTTTGCAGCGCGTCTCATTCCATTCTAATCTGCTAACGGTAATCGAGAGGCAATTTTCTATTACCGTAGCTACCTCTTCACCGAATTCCATTCTGATAAAGCGAATGTAAAATATGAAAAAGCAAAGAAAATCGATTTAGCTTTCTGGAAACTTTTCCTTTCATTCTGAGCAATACTTTGCGTAATAGTGGGCGACTTGTAAGTTGCATATTCTTGAATCAAAGAAAGTAGCTTGATATTTAATCGATAATATACAGATTTCTATCCATCAGATCTATCCTACTTTTCGAGTACAGAAGTATGACAGCTCTAGATGCAATTATTCAAACAAGAAAATTACGAGCAGATTTTTCTCAGGGACAGGGAGAAAAGTAGATTAGGCAAAATTTATTCCTTTTCTTCTTGGATACTCTTTTAAACGTATTCCTGAAAATAGGATAAAAATGGATTATTTGATATTACGCTGCGAATATGGTTTATTATCGTTACAACTATAACAGCATACCATACTGGTATGCAGCAATACAATTATTGCGTGAACCTACGTAATAATAGAGCGTAAATAAGTAATAATAATTAATAATTATTATAATAATGACTGGTGTTAAATTAATGTTACTCGGTTAGTCAGTTTTCCACGTGTACGAAAATTGAAACATATAAAGACGAGACAACGATCGTGGCTCGCGGCCGGAAACGCGGCCACGAACAACGACTACGAAGAATTAAAATATAGAGGAGGATCGAGAAGAAAGATCGGATGGTTTGTATTATTCTCGTCTTTTACAGATCGAGATCTATATATCGAATTTTCTGTACGTTCGAGTATACACATCGAATTTTGACTAGCACACAGTTTCTAACAAAAAGTCCTCACTCTCCATTTCTCCTCCAATATCATTGGTTTCATAACTGGAAGAGTCATCTGGATAAAGCAGAGGAAGCTTAATAAGAGCTCGACCGACCGATCTTCTCGATTGCATTAAAACAGTGTAAAAAGTAGACGAAGGGAAAAGAAAGAAAATTATCGCGACGTCGAGGATACGATAAACAGTTTCCTTTTTTTTCTCTCTTTTTTATCGTAAATCCCCTCGTGGCACGGTATTGTCGTAATTACATATAACATTTCTTTCGTAATAATTGACTGCTTATCGTCGTCCCCGCCAATTGGATCTTCCTTCGTCGATTCTCGAATTCTTCTTTCACAAACGAAGGACGTCGCTCGCGAGGACGAATAAATGGCAAGAACCTACGGGGAGTCATTAAACAAAATGTGATGTTTCGTTTCGATACGCTACTCCTCATCGAGTATCGTTTATATTTTTGTTCCGTCACGTTGACGCTGTTGGAGGATCGATCTCTCCTCTTTCTTCCGTTCGCCCCATTACTTTATCCCTTGACTTCTCATCTCTTCATCCGGCGAACAAGCATCGATTCTCTTCTCGATACCTGTTCATATTTTCTGTTCAACTTATTTACAGTTATTTATAGAACGTTTTATTCGTAACGTTAAACCGCTGCTTTCTTTTGGAACATCGCGGGCTACGATACACAGGCACGGTTCCGCAACGACGTAACATTTTCTTCGATAAACATTACTCGAGAGTCCCAAGTATAACGTGATTAATAACGTATATAGATATTCAACTATTTTCTTGAGTTTTCTTGCATTTTTTCGTAACAGTGTACATACATACGTGTAACTATTTCTGCGTGTGATATTTTTTACGATCAAGACACGTACTCGCGAGTCTGCGCTTCGAATGCGCGACGATCTTCGAGATTCGCGCATAGAGCACGCTCGATTACTCGTAATCAACTAACCTACCAGCTATCGGTACGTTCGTTTGCATATCGTTCGTGTAATAGTTTCGCGCTGGAAGCAAAGTATAACGTCGTTATCCTGTAACTTCGTCCTTTCACAACGAATACGATTAATGGAAAACGAAAATTCTGTGTAGCATGCGTTGCTCTTGATGATGGTTTACGTTAATTAATGCAGTAACGCTTCTCGATTATTGACGTAAAAAACTGGTACAAAACGGTTAATCATAGACGAATAATCGTTACAATTATTCTTAAGTTAAATCTTCGTATTTCTTTTCTAGAATGTAACACAACGAGAAGTTGCAATCGCGTCATCGTACTTTGCTCCGATATAGTTTATATTACTTTACTATTCTCTAATATAATAACCAGCAATAACGATCGTCGTTAATAACATTCTCTTCTGAATAGCGTGATCACTGACACGAGGATGGAACCGAGTTTCTCATTTCACTTGGATACTTCTTCATTTAGAACAATAACGATTCAATCTCTATCGTTAACTTCTACTGTATTTTTGCTTAGAACGTTCATGCTCTACTGACTCGATTCTACTTCACGAAATGCATGAAGACCTATTACGATAGTCAACTAACGTCCTTCGAATAGCACGATCTTGCTATTATTCTCCGTAAATAATGTTCGATCCGTATTCATTCTTCATGATGAATCGCTTCTATCTTGTCTTCGTCGACTTTCTGTCCGCGTTTCGCAGATGAAACCGTTATTCAAGCATTCTGGAGGACGTGTGCGACGAATAAAACAATTTATACGATGTTGGCCTTGGCTATGGAGTTGCCCATCATGACCTTGTTCACGAAATTCACTATGGCCGTGGCTGGTTGTTCTGGTTCTAGCTCCGCGAACACGTGGCATTGGTTGTCCGATTTGTGCGCCGGTTTTCTAGCGACGAATCCGAAGCATCGACTGAAAAATGAGAAGTAGACATATAATAATAATAAATCGAACTTATGAGAAAAGTTGGTCGATTTGAATTTTAAGAGTAATCTTTCATTACGTTGCTACTTTCGATTAAATTCCATGTTTACAACTAATTCAGCTTGAATTTCGACGCAAATATTAGACAACAGATTTCTAACCTTCGATTAAATGCCAATTCTAAAAATAATGCAGCTAAAGTTTCAAAGCTAACATTAAATTACAAAGTTGCTATTATAGACTAAATTTTAATCTGAGTTTTAAATAATTTCGAATTGAAGGCACAAGGAAATAATTTTAGGTATCTTCGTGGTAAAGTAAAACTAGTGGTAAATTTAAAAGAAATTGGAATGTGAAAAGAATGAACATAAAGAACGTACTGGGCACTGACTGAGCGGCCAGTTTCCTCGCTGGCGAAGTCCCAAGTGCGTTCCTCCGTGTCTAAGCCGCAGTAGCTGATATTATTCGTGGGATAATGCCTACGGAAGAAAAGCTTCCGCGCGTTATCCGTCAAAGTTATTCCCTGCGTTGAAACTTTGAAATGGACGATAGTCGCTGTAGGCAGTGGCTTCTGTTCGAACATTGTCGTGACTGCCTTTTTGATGGCCTGAGGACCCGTCAGTGATTCCGTGTCCATGGTGAAAAGGTATAAAACATTACAAGCTAAACAGAAATTACAAATCATAAATCATAATGTAATCGAGAAATTAAATTAACATCTATCTAATAACGCAACGTATGCGTCATGCGTATCTCTTTTTATATACATATAATGATGCATACGTATGCGTCATAGGTCTTCATCGAAAAACTTTGAAATTGCAAGAATTTCCCAAGGCAAAGAACTTTGATTCTGTACACGTTTGAGTTTTATATATAGTTAATCAAAGAATATTCGTATTTTTGAAATTATTGAACGATTAATATTCTTTGATTAATATTTTCCATGTGTTGAAGATTTCACATTAGTCGAATATTACGTTTCCTTAATGAATTACCTGCACCCTGTGCAAGCAGTTGCTGTGTGCTATTCGTGCCAGGTGAATCGAGAGCTCTGGCTGCAGCTTCCGGTTCTGGTAGCAACAGCTGGCAAGGTAGAGCCATCGCCATCAAACTGTGTTGATAAACCAACGCCGATAACGAGCTGAAGACTGGCTCGTTGGCACATCCCTTTAATCTAACACCTCTGGATGTAGGCTCGATCAAAAAGTGCCTGACTAACTCGCTAGACGGGTCTTTGGGACTACTTGGTGCACTTGGAGGCGGAGTTGCTACCTTCAGAGCGAGTCCAAAGGCTCCTGGGAAGGAATTGCTATCTCGAACGACGAATGTTCCTGGCGCTGCATCCTTCAGCATTGAGATTGCTGAAAAATATCAATACAGATTCGTGTTTACGTCGTTCAGACTTGTCTTTCGGATTCAGACTTTCACAATTAAAATTTTTCTCAAAATATGAATAAAAATCTTCAGAAATGAAGTTCCTGTAAATGCATAAAAATTAGTAATTTAGTAAAAATATCGCTTCTACGCCTTTTGTCTATGGTTAATTTATTATTTGACGAAAGCCTGATTAGGGAATTAATATTTTGTTTGTAGATTATTCGAGATTGATGGAAATCTAGAAGGAAATTTGAGTGAAATAAGTACCTTGCTCTCGAGATATGTTGGGCTTGTACCAGATCCTGCTGGTGTCGCGCACAAATTTTACGTTGACATCGGCCACTTCTTGCGGCTCGGTGTTCGAATGTACACTGGATCGTCTTGAACCGTAATACTGGATCTGAGGAGATGACTGGCCACCACTGTTTATGGATGTGTACGATGTGGCACTCTAAAACCCAAGCATAATACCTTCGTCCGAGAAACTATAGTAGCTTTAATACAATGAAAATGAATACTCGTACAATAATCAAAAATGCAATTAGAAATATGATAAACGATCGATTAAATCGATACAGATAATAATTGATTGAGAAATAATTCGTAAAGTGTATTTAACTATACGTACCTTCGGACTTTGGGCAAATTCAATGTGAGTCGGAGTACCAGGGCTGCGCGAGACAGCTTGCGATTGTTGTTGCATCGTTGGCTCGTTTATCGGAGAAACAGATCGGTCCTTGCTACAAGGAAGCAATCACAAGCATCGTTATAAAGTGCATTTCGAGCAGGATCGTTTTCCGCGTGCAGGCAGACGCGTGTATTCCGTGATCTCTGTGTGTGTACAGTGTACAGATGTGTGTTGTCAGGTGATTCGTGCAAGATGGTGTACGCTGTGAGAAAACATCGGAAATGTGGTACATACAAGAACGAGGAAAAGATCGAGGGCCAGGAAGAAGGAATATTGATAAAGGAAACACAGGCGAAGAGACAGAAGAAGAGCAAGAAAGAAATACGATTCCATGAATACATCTCGTAACTTACAATTCTTTTTTATCCTAAGAACAACGATTTCACACACGTCTATATACACGTAGAGTTGTCAGCAAAAATTCTTGTCATTGAGTAAAATGATAGTGCATATATTATTGTACATGTTAATTAGTGATATCGAATGTCCTCTTCCTTCGTTTCTTATTATTAATAAGAAGCCTGTCAATGAATTATTACGTGAGTTTTCTTTGACATATTTTTTCTTTTTCGTTTTTTACTGTGCTGACATATTTGGACATTCGTTGCATGACAAAATGCTTTCAAAGTGGTTCACGATGCAAGAAGCTCGAGCTTTTGTTAGTCCGACAGGTGCAATATACACACTCACACACGACGAACAATGCGTGTTCTTAGCTCTTCGTTTTTCATCACGATGCTGAGATCTGCAAAACCCCCTACAACCGCATCGCTCCAAAATGAAACACGAAAGTTTCATGTATTGCAGGTACTTTAACCCTTTAAGAGCGTACGAAAATGATAAAGAATTCAGAATAAATGATTTAGAAAATAATTATTGCTTCGGCAACGTAATTTCTTGAATTTTTAGTATCAAATACCTACAAAAAATATATACTTTGCCAATTATAAATATTCGGACACACTGGTTGGTTGATAGTAACATTATACGAATTTTAGTATAAAGATGTACAAATCAGAAGACTACAGATTAATGAGAAATTAATTAGTAATTGCAAGTAACGTTCCACTACTTTCTTATGTAATTATCAGACGATAAATCTAGATTATCTCTTAGAAACACAGCAATAATATATTTTGCTATTTACTACCTATACGTATAAATTATTATATTTTGCTCATATTTATTTCGAATTACACTGTGAAAGAATTAAAATGTTCAGGTCGTAAATGTATATCGTCGATCAGATGATATTTTGACATAATTTTTTTATGGTCATATACGATGCGGTTGCAGTGGAAGTGTATTGATACAAACGGTTAATGGCACGACATTAAACATTCACGACATATTTGCGAAGTCAACGCATTTCTATCGTTGAAAAGCGCGAGTTCGTCATTTGCCACGTGTTCCAGTGCTCTCAAATAATATATTACCTATAGTCGAACGACGCCGATTGGTTAGTGAGCGGCCATCGTTTGTTATGCGTTTGTTTAAGTGGCCCGCTTGCCGGGAAACTCAAGCGTCTAGAATCACGAATATCGTTCTGCGTCATAATCATTGCTTCCATCAGCAATGTTCGATGGAAGATAATCCCATCAAAACAATTTTGCTTCAGCATTCATTAGAAAATAAAAAAATAGGAAAGAAAGAAAATCACTCTGTTCCATTAAAACAAAACTGAAACTTCTGCCATTACGAGTGTGAATTAATTTTCTTACCCTTCAAATCATTATCTTCGTTATCCTCATTTAAATTACTATTATTATAATCTTTCATGTCAAATTAATCGTGTAAAAATTCGAACATAATAAATAATGAACGCAAATTATTGGACTTTTGAACTTGATTTTATATTATTCGTAGAATAAATAAATCGAGACTCCCGAAGCTCCAATACTATTTTCGCTAATCAGAGAATGAAACAAGTTAATAATAATGGAAAAATAACAAAATAGTTGCTCACCTCTGTGTTGTCGGACTCTTGGGTGGAAGTCCCGTCTCCTTTGAGACTTCTCTTCGTTCTTCGATGTAGATCGTTCGTTCGCTGCCATAATTCCCGATGTTGTTATTATTGTTCCCGGTTGACTCCACGTTGTGCACGTTATTGTTGTTGTTGTTCACGTTGTAACTTGTGTTTGTGCTATAGGAGCGATCAGCCGCGAACGTAACCGTAGGCGAGGAATTATTCACGTACGGGGTTCGAGGATGTACCGGAAACGCCGGAGTTTGCGGCCTTGACGCGCTGTTGACCACCGTACTTCCGGGACTGACGCTCCTCTCGGTCCACGATGAAGCAGAGTCATTGTGCGACTGCAAGTTTTCATCAAATTTTCACGTGTGTCCCATATGATGTATTATTAAAAATACGTTGAAGAGATGCTGCGCACATCTAATCAATCTATGACGCGTATAAAGCAATTTGAAATGTATATGTATATGTATACAATCAATCTAAAATTTGTGGTGAAATATGCAAATAGAATGATTCGAGAGAAATCTAAGACATTTTTAGTCTTAACCTCTTTGCATCTGGAGATACGACGTTAAATATTATACAGTTAAAGCTTCGGAATATTTTTTCTATTTTTAACATTTTTATCCCTTTAATCTTTAGTTAAGCGTACCAATGAGAGACAATAGTTATATTAACAATTTCCCATTTGAACGGTTTCGCTCAAGTGGAAATAATATATTTTTATATATATTCTCAGCCATCTCTTCTTTACATTAGTTATTCCTTATTAAAGTTTAGTCATAATGCAAGACCACGCGATTTTGATGTAATAGTCAACTTGTTACTTAGATATTATCACATTTCACGTTTCATTAAAAACACGAGTTAAACATCTCATTCGTAGTTGCAATAGAGTTAAGTCTACATCTATGAAAAAAATAAACAACCATAAAACAACAAAAAAAAAGAACACACACAGAATATTTCTCTCCATCCTTCCATGTAGTCACATAAAAATGAAAAACATTAGAATGCAAGTTGAGGTACGTGAGGATTCCTGTGGGAGGAGGCTGGACAAACCTGGGTGCAATTCTGCCATGCTTTGGGCGACTGGTTAGGGGAGCAATTAGTGCTGGCAAGGTTAACAATGTTGCTCCTCGCAGTTGTCGTGGTTGCTGCGCTGATGCTCGTGTGATGATCGTTCATGTCTGACTTGTTAGTCATCGATTGAGGTGAGCGAATGGGCGAAATTTCAGCCAGTGATTGAATGAGGCTCACGAGAGGGTCTGGATTGTTCGGTGTGTTCGATTGCTGATCGACCATGGTCAACAATCCTGCGTCCACGTGGTCGGTGGTCCTGTCGTTGCTGGTCACCGTGGTTCTGCTGATACTTTGACAAGTCACGACTTGATTTCGCGACTCTGGCCGAGAATTTCGAGTCAGAGTCGAGACGAAATCTGGACTCGCCGATTGTTTCTGGTCCGTGTGAACGTTGCTGGCGGCCAGTTGCTGCTGTTGCTGTCGGTGCTCGCGCAACAGAGCGTCAGCGCGAGCAAAACTATCGCTACGAGACTCTGGTCGTGGTGGCTGAGGCTTGTCCGTACTAATGAACGTTGCTTGTTGCTGCATTGCTAATCCTAAGGGTTGCGTGCTTGCTAAGCCTGAGCGAGGGGATGTTGGAGGGCTCTGAAAAGCAAGCCAAGCGCTTCATGCTAGAGGGAGCTGGCCGTTTTAATCCTTTCCTGCCACGCTCTATGTTTACACGCGCTGATTTCTTATTAGCCATCGGATTATCGTGATCTTTTATTAGCACACGTTAATCGTATTAATTTGTAATTACACGGTTATCTTTTAAGATTCAGAATCGTGAATATGGAGATGAAGTTAGAACGATGATGAATTTTCTATAACCGGTTCGCCAGTCATAATAAATATCCAAGGTAATTATAGGTTCATGATAGGTATATATTGTATGGCGAATAAAGTTATGGAGAAATTCTAAGCAAGAAATTCCACAGGTATCTTTTAGTGGCTTTATCGCATAGAATTATCCTCGTTTCCAATCGTACCGATCATCGAGCAACGCCTCGCACAATAATTGTATAATAACCGAGCCAAAAAATCGGCACAAGAAAGGGTTAAACTGTAACTCGCGGTTCTAAAGGATGCGATCGTTTTTACCATGTCTACGAGTGTAAGGTGGGCTGTTTCTTGCTGTTTAGGATCTAACTGTGGGATATAACCATAAAACAGAGCACCACAGTGCGAGCTGCTTTTACAGTCGCAATCTATGAGGGACTAAATTGTAGCGTTCGTGCTGCCGCTGTTTCATTCGCGTAAAGCCAGGATCGACCGTGCCGCCGTTTTCGATTTATTATCCTTATTACCGATAATTATTTTAAGTAGTCGAGCGCTTCGAGTAACTGGCTCGGCTAATACTACGTTGTTTTCTCCAACCGCACCGACGACTTAATAAATATTTATCGCGTAATCGTCCTGCGTGATTTTCGTTGCTTTATACGACGATCAAACATTTTATGCTTCTGGACATCTCGACGCGTTCGTTAACCACGATCGATTCCAGCCTACGTTATGTCGTAATCTACGTAACAGCAAGCTGCTACTTTCTTCCTATCTTTCTCTAATTATTACGTGTACATATACTTCCTCGTTTACCTGACTGTCGCCGTATTTGCGATATTCGTAAGCGCGTTTCACGGACATGAATGGACGCTCGTTCACGCTCTCTGCTCGTGGTCTTCCTAGGGTACCGGTTCCGATCGTACCATTGTACTTCCGGCTGCTGGATCGTTGCGGAAGCAGAGGACTTGCTGGAGCGGATGTGTAAGGTGCCGGCCTTGATTGCGTCTAAAATTGTGAATTATCAATAGAAGATCGTAAGTAATTGTAAAAATTGACTATGTTGTAATAAAAGAGCACGGAAGATAAATATTGGATTACAAAAGTAGATCGTACTTGAAATGAGATATGGTTGTCAAAATAAATTACAATATAACATAAAATCATAAAAGAGATTATGATAGCCCAGAGAACAGTAATGTAATTAACAAATACCAAAGTGAGCAAAGTAACCCATTTCCACGTTTTGTAGGAAAACGAATGCGATATAGGATTGCGGTTTCGCCTGTATTTAATACAAGTTAGATTGTAGTTATTAATACTTCTAGTGTTAAAAATAATATGATATGTCAAAATTATGAAAAACTAGAAATAGGATAGAAAATTGGTCTTATTTCTCACCTGTCCGGAAGTAGAATGAACAACCCACGTATCGTCATCGTCATCGAGCACCGCAGAATCGCTAGCGTACCCGTCGTGCCTCAATCTACCTCTCTGTAAGCTTCTCAGCTCGCCGATCACACGATTCCCAGTTTCCTGCCGCCAAAGTTTCCCCGGGTTCCTTTCATCCCTTCTCGCGGCAAGTTTCAATTGCTGCTGCCTCAACCATGATAATCTGGTAACAAGAAGAGAAGCGGTTTGGACTTTGTCACGTTGTGCTGAAACTTTTTCGATCATTGCGCCATGCACGTTTCGCTGATCTCGTTAAATTAAATCACAGACAAATCCGTATAACCAAAGTCGTATAAATGAAAGTTATAACATGTTTTTCATCAGAAGTGTTATTTTTCTAAGTCATTTTTGTCGAGACGCAACAGTCGCACCAGCAGTAAATCGAATACCTAATAATCCCAAATTTTTTAGCGTATGAACACTCAGATTAGAAAGCCGTCGAATCGATCGACAGAGAAAACTACATAGCGAACCGATTTACACGAAAGAGCTGAGAAGTCAGAAAAAACGTCTTCGTTTCCTTTTCGAGCGCCGAGATAATTCTTTCGTCTCGCGAAAAGGAATGAAAGCGTGACCAAGAAGGCTGTATAGGATCCTCTGTCACCTGTCAGAGATTAGAATCTCGGTTGCCGTGGAGCAGCTGTTTTCATCCTGTAAATCGTGATTTCTCGCTTTCCTCGCCTAACGCTGTCCGACTCGAGTTACTCGCGAGCAGACGACGAAAACACGAGAAGCTACTTTCTCGAGGGAACACGAGACGCACGAGTCGTGTAACAAAGCCTCGTTAGAACAGGCCACGTCACGGTCCCAGTCGGAAGAAGGCCGGAATCAGGACCTCCTACCAAGATAGATCCTGGATAATTGCATCCTGATCGATGAGGTCGCTGCGGGCCATCGATTTCTGCCTGTGTTTCGTTCACAGTGCTGCCGCTCGTAATATATCGATCGGTACCATAAATCGACCATCTCTTTCTTCTCGGCTTAGATTTCCTTTTTACTAACGTCTAACGAAATTCATACCTAGCTTTGTTGGTATGGCCACACCCTCGCGATGGAGAAAATCATGAATCGTTTGCGTTATACCGCATCCACGCTGGCTCACGATAGAAAACTTTTACGTTCACATTTTATGTCTTAAATGAAACACTGAAATTTCATTGTGTGTTGCAATGGTACACGACTGTCATAATTATATTGGTAAAATATGGAACGAGCGTATATAAAAATTGCAAGATATTTACTGCATACGTATATTTAATAAAAATTTCGTGTCCGGTATGAGTAATGATGCAATCAGTGGTGCCAATCTATGGATAACTGATTGTGAATTTAAAATATATTTATTATATATTATTATATATTTTACTAATATACTTGAGCGCGATTAAAGTGTAAAGTATAAAATGAAACTGCTCTCTTTAAAATCAAATATTCTAATTTAAATTATTATGGTCACTATAAATCAACAATATCATTCGATTCGCAACTTCTACAGCCCAAAATATAAATTGTCTCTAAAAAATGCGCTCAGTCTTGGATACGATTACATCGGTTGGTTTCGCTGCTTCAAATTTTCATTTCCCACCGTGCTATATCGTTCGTATTTGACGTAACAGTATATTTTCTTCTCTGACGAAATGAAAGTGCCCATACTGGAAACGAAAATGGTTTGCGATTTATTCGTAGTAGTGTAACAGAATAGTGGGCTCTATTACTGTGGGCACAGCATTGTAACATGGCAATCTTAGGAGAAGCAGATTCTATAGAAATGAAAGCGGTTCTCGTTTGCAGCGATATAAATTAATTTATAAACGAATATTTTGAGCAAATGGCTGCATTTATGACGCAAACCGAACCGCGTTAATGGAGCTGCGAATTATAGGAGGAACGATTGCTCCGATGCTCTTACGCTGTTACGATCTTCAAACGCGCATGAAGTTTGGATGAGAAGTTAATTTGCCACGAGATCAAACGATGGCTGCAATTTTCTGAAAGAGACGTAAATAGAATTTCTTATTGCTGGTAGATTTACGGAAAATTATCCCTTTTATGGAGTAAGTAATGAGCTTGGAAAGATCGTCCTCTGCACCGAACACGAAATTGGAATAGTTAAAATGAACAATCTGAGATTTCTGCTTCCTGACTTGTATACAGCACAATTGAAACCAACAAAGATCGTTTCCAATTTTACTAATCCAAATACCTGAAGATCACAGAGAATAAGTTATTTTAGTTGATTTCCTACTTCTGTCTATCTTTTGCTAATTTCCTCGATCTTTTTATTATTTGATCAACCCAAACCGGAACGGAATTAAACCACGAGTCGACGATCGATCCCATTAAGGGATGTCTGCGGTAAGTAAGGTAAAGAAGAATGTCAGGGACGATAGAACAAAAAAGAAAAGTTTCTTATTTGTGGAAAAACATGGAGAGAGGAGATTCCTATTTCTGGGACTCCGGCCGCCCTCTGACATAATTATAAATATAGAACAGACGAGACGCGGTAAATCGGCCGCTACGAGGCTCAATCCCTTCTTCTTCTTCTCTTCGTTTTCACCGGTGGTTTGCTTTGTTTTCCATGCTTCTGCAACTACATTTTCTTTCCGCTGGCAATTTTTCTATCGCCGGCGGAGCTTCGCGGAAGCAGAGCGTGCTCGGATACGGAAGTCATTCGAAGTAGAAGTAAGAGCACAAAAGCGGTTCGTAAAGCTTTCGCGCAATTTTTCTCGACGAGCTCCCATTTCCGACGTCCTTTCCGATCTATCCTAGACCGATGTTCTGCTACCCTTGCCTCTAGCCGTGGTATTATTTCGGAAAAAGTGTCTACTTTTGTATTTCCAGCCGACGAAAAAATCAGGGTAGTCCTCATCGACGAAATATCACCTCTTAACTGAAGCTATTGTTACATGGAGAATTGAAAGTCGTAGTGTAAATCAGTCGACTGCTGTTACTCGTAAAGTAGCATTCTGCATTTATTATTATAAAAAAATCATTATATTTTCCAAGTCACGAAAACATATCGCGGCAGAGAATAAAGTTACACTTTACTTTATGATTCTAAGAGGATGATACTTTCAAGGATCGAAATACATGACTAAATCGAAATTCTCTGAATCTTGACATACATCACTGTGAGTTTCAGCTCGAAACGACAGCCGTAGAGTCGGAAAAGCTTGAAGAGTCTAATGACTGGATTTACAGTTATTGCTTTTAAACAAGCCCACTTGTTGGTGAGTTAGTTTTCTATGAAAAGTTCGCTACAACACAAAATTGCCCTACATCCGACGTACGAAATAGCGCAAATGATTCAGAAAGTACCGATCGCGTGTCCGAAAGAAAGGAAAAATCGCGGGAACGTAACGAGACGTTTTATTATTTGAAACGCGCGAGTTTTGCGCCGGGAAAACGAGATAGCGTCCAGTTTATTTCAAACTGACAACGGGAGAACGTTCGCCCTCGTAAATTCGTACCGTTGTATCTTTTATTTCGTAGATGGAAACGGGGCATTTTAATTTCACTCCCATACACGCGCGTTCCGTTGCGCCATGCGAATTCCGCGCGTTCGCGCGTCTATAAAGGAATCACTGTTGCGATATTTCCTGGACGATTCTTTACCTTTCACTTAATTAATACATCGTATCACAAGTAAAAAAGACCACAGAGAAATGATATAAAAAATTACTTTTTCTATCATTCACAGGGGTGTAATTTTATTAAATATAAATAAAATATAATACGTTGATGATCAATTCCACACCATTTAAATAGTCTCATCTGTCTCTCGGAAATTTTTTAGAAACATTTTTAATTATTTTTATTACCATATATCATTCAAGTATTTTCATTACCCTTCCAAAAATTTTCAAAATATTAACCCTTTGTACGGTGAATTTTGTTTGTAGGCAATGTCGTAATTTATGAAGATATTAGGTGATTAAACGATAAATAAACTTGTCTTGTAAAATTGATCCTGATTTTAGTGTATTCTATACTCGTTATAAAAATATCAGAGAAAATGAGTTTCTGTTAGTAGAAATTAATAAAAAAAAAAGAATGTTTCTCACGGTCTTAAAAAAATTCGATCCTGAAAGGGTCGATTGCCTCGCCGTATAAATTGCGCTTTTACAATGAAATACGAATGTATTATCTATATTTCAAATTTCATGTCATTCCTCGCGCTTAAAACAGACTATTTCCTCAAAATATTCCATTTTAGTCATTAATACTTCATTTCCACAGAAGCAGGAAAGAATGAACTTTTCTATCCGCGTTTAAAATCAGATCAAACGGCTTTGATCAAAGTGGAGATAGTGTCCGGTACTTTGAACGATTGTTTCAAAGGAGACGGTCACCGTAGATGGAATTTAAACAGCTACACGTCGGAGGGGAAGCAGAAAACCAGGATCGGGAGACAAGGAACGAACGGCGAAGCCCCGAAAGGAGAGCTTCTTTGCGGTTGAGAAAGCAGACCTGCCAAACGTCTGTCGACCTCCTCGACCATAAACGTCGCCTGTTTCTTCATCGTAGCGGATCGCGGTTCTTCATAAATATCCGGGCGAAACTTGCGGTTTCGCAGGCTGAACTCGACTCGTGGTGCCAGAAGGGACGTTTATTTTCACGGCTCTCGGGCCCTCCAGCGACTCTCGATACACAAAACGAGACGAGTATTTTACGGTGACTGCTGTCCGGTTCGACGAACTCCATAGGCTACATATGTACGCTTTAACAAACTTGTTAAGCGTGGACTTCTTGCTTTCTCTCGTTCTCGGATAAGATTTCGACCGCGAAAATCGACGCGTTCAGTTCAGTGACCGAATTCTCAAGTGGATTTGAAACTAGTCGAAATCGAGCGTCATATGAATATAAAGCTTTTATCAAGTCAATAAGCACAGTGCTGTACAATGCTATGGAGGGTTACGAAAATCTATTTTGCTCTCCTTAATTAAAATGTCCTATCTTTCCCTTTTCAAGACGTGTGCAGGAAAATTTGCAATTTTCCGCGTCTTCTACCTTCCGTAAAGTTATATTGTGTAAGGTGTTACGAAATAATGATTAGATATTTTTAATTAAGCGAAGGAAGATCACAGTATAATAAAGCTTCAGCTTCCTCGAACATATATCGTTTCGTAAATATATGAATCGCCAAAAATATGAATTTGCCTAAAAGTCCATAGTATAGTTTTAAATAAAGAACAACAAATATCGAGGAAACCAAAGAACGACTGTCAATGCTTTTCGATATATTATCCAAACAACGACAAACTCGAAAAGAAATCAAAATAATATTTTAACGTACGATCGAGAAACATCGCTGTCAAAACCGGTCGATTTATTTGTAAGGCGAGCGCAATGTTCCAGGACGAGGAATTAACGAGACGACAATGTGGTCATAGCTCGTACTATCCACCCTGAAACCGCGAAACTCGTATTTCATAACGCGATACGACGCGTCTGTTCCAGCACCGTCCGTATCTACTGACTTTTCTCTTTCCATTTGCCCTGGCAAGCGACAATGACTCACGACGACCGCGTTCTCCATTCCTGGCAGAAATACGGCGACCGTAGTGCGTTGCAATCGCGTCCGCCTATGGGTAGACAATTTATTAATTGTCCCAGCGACGGCTTCTATCCTCGTTTCTCTACCGACTCTTTTTCGAGCTTCGTGACACTCTTCTGCGGCGCCCGATTCGGAGGACGAGTTGCGACATTTCTCGTAGGCGATCGTTGTTGGCCGTCCGAAAGCTCTGCCGGGGGAATGGCCCACTTGTTCTTCGAGACGTCCACGGCAGATTCCGTGAAAACCTCCTAATCTCCATCTCGTTTCACGATATTCATCGAGCGTGTCGAAACACGGTGCGAGCGAAAAGCGTTTCAACCCGCGTCGTATTATTAGAGACGGACCCGGCATTTAATTATGGGATTTGTTACACGCAGCCGAGGCTGTTCGATATTAACGTTGCTCGCTGGGAACACTGCCAGGAAAACGCACCCTGTAATCACTCTGAGTCGGAGAGAACATATATATATATATATTTAAATATATATAGAGAGAGGATGAAAGCTTCGAGTTTGTTGGAAATGGTAGTTTTTCGTGGACCAGAAGCGGTTTGTCGAGAAGATTGGAATTGGAAAAATTCCCATAAATACCTTCGCGTGAGATTTTTCTACATAATATCTGAATTCATAAATCACGAAAGCGTCGACTTTATCAGAGATGGTAATTTCTTGTGAATCGATTCGATGCTTTTCTACCATGAACAAGATTTCTCTACGTGATATCTTAACCTATGAAGGAGAGTTAGTGCTTCGAGTACATATTAGATGGTTCCCCATAACAATCTTTGTTGCGAATTATCGACTAAAAAGCAACCGGTCAGGTCAAACCGATCGGTCGATATCGCGTACCTCGAATGACTTAACGCTCAAGGTAGTGGAGGTTTAGTAGATCGAGTGTTAGAGTAATCTAGCACTGTATTTGCACTTGTATAAAAGTAAAGTGTGATGTTACGAACACGGCGGTGGTAAGAACTTGTTGGGAGTGAAGTATTTCACCGCACGGTATGATGTCTAATGATGAACTGTCCTAGTATATTGCTGATTCTTTCCACCAGCCGTTGGGTCTCGTCCTTCCATCCTGCCCTCCCTGCTGGTTTTTTACCAGGGTTTTTTACCTAACCTCGGAGTCATTAGCTTTACAGAAACACGTAATTCAGAATTTCCTAAAGAAGAGATAGGACCCGTTCGAGTCATAAACGGACAACCACTCAAAATTCGGAACAACCTTGAATGAGATCTTCCTCCGGAATATTTTAATTTACGCACAAACGTAAGTATAGGAAAGAGTGGAAAACTTCAAGTTTATCAAAAATACGTGGTAATACATCGCGAAGCAAAAAGAAGAAGTTTAACGGAGAAACGTATTCAATTGAAAAAGCCTCATTACTCAGGCGACAACTTAACATAGAAAAAGGGAATGCAGAATATCACTCACCCATCCACGTGATCCGAACTGCTCTTTGCGGGACCGTTGGCGAACTCTGGCGGAGGGTCCGGCGTGTTTGGACTCAAAGGGCTGAGAGGTCTCCTCGAATTCTCTCCTAAAATATCTTCGAAATCCACCACAGGCGCCGTACCTCGTACAGACGCCTTTCTGACCAAAGAAGGCGACGATAGTTTTTGATGTTTAATCATGTCCGACGTGGCACCGTACGAGAATGGTTGACTCGTCTGTCTCGCGTGATAGGGGATGTCTTCGTCGATATAATCGATATTTCCAGGTGGTGAAAATGAGTCCGCGTGTTTCCTGTACGTGTCCGTGGAGGTATCAGAAATTTTTCGATCAGGTGACATACGATATTCGAATTCCTCCCTTCGATGTTCAATTTTTGTTGGTTCTCGGTACTCGTTCTTCAGGGTGCTGTAACTGCTGCTCGAGTTATATGGCGGACTGGATTCTTTCGCGGTGCTGTAGTTCCTGTACGAATCTTTCAACGTGGAATAAGTCGATGGGGAATGACTACTTGTGTGGCTGCTGTAGCTGCGGGTTTCCTGAATGTACATCTTCTCGCTTCTGTCTGTTCTATACTCATCTGACGGAGGATCTGGCATCGACTGTATTTGAAAGATAGAAATCATTCTTTTACTGAAACTATCATTGTTACCCTGTTAAAGAGTGTTTAATCTAGGCGTGGAAGACTTCTCAAGATCAATATTGACCGATTATTTAACTTTCCATAACTTTGTGTAACTTATGATTGTGTATATGTTCCTAATTCCTAAGAAATGTTAGCTCTTAGATTTTCTTTCTCTCTCATAGGTAAATAAAATTTAGGTCGTAGAGAATTAAAAACGAGTTATTTAGAAACCACATTCGGCAACTCCATACGTCAGAATAGTAGAAAAAGACGTCTATGTTACAAACGTTACTTTCTAAATTCTATCTCGAACTTTACGATCATTTATATTACCTTCTTAAAATAAATAAATTTCTGAATATAAATTATTTTTTTCTTAACTTGACAAGTTGATCACTAATCATGTGCTTGGATAACGGAATTTAGAAATGAACAAAAAATACAATCGATCAATTTGTCTTCCGAGAATCTTACTTGTCTCGTGTATCCTCGATAAATTCGTAATTTCGCAATGATATTAGTTTAAAAGGAGGATAGACGTACCTCAACAGTAAGCATCATATCATGAAGAAGTTTATCAAGATCACCATGAGCCTGGTTATCCGGCTCTGGTTCCGGTGGACTAGGTCGTTGTGGTGGAGCACTGCTGATGCCGCTGTCCATGGAAACTGTCAATGGTGAGCCACGGGCACCACCGGCAGCACCCTGGTGTACCACAGCGTACAGAGATCCATCTATGGGACCGCAAGTGTAACCCAATCCGCGAGGCGATGTTTGAACCGAGGAACTCGAAGGTGGTGGCGGTGATAATGGTGTTTCCCGTCCTTCTGAACAAAAATTCCGCGATCAGATTAAATTTCATATAGGCTGCACTGCGTCAAACATGCGAGAACGAGCTGCTAGTGAAGCTGAGAAAAGTGTACTTCTGCAAGCAACACGTTAAGGATGTATACTACCTTGACAGTCTCAAAAAAAGAACTTTTCGCTTCAAGTGTTTAATTCAAATATTTACTTCAAATGTCGTTGAATGTGATGAATGAATAAGAATGTTCTAATAGAAGGAATATTAGTTACAGCGAATAGTAAATGCGTTACTATCATCTGAAAAACATCTAAATTCTTCACTTCATAATTATTTATAAGATAAATTCCCAAACTTCACCTGCTTCGCCCTCTTAAACGAAACGAAAATTAATCTTAACCGAGTCTAATTACCAAAGTGCGAATTGTTAAGGATATTTCTAATTTAACGTTTCGATGTCTCTTTCGTTCTTCCGAAATTAGCGCTAATCAGGTTATTCGCGTAATTTCCTACAGACGCCGAAGAACAAAGAGCGCTCGTTAAGAGGGAACAATCGACTGTAAATCGTTGACCGATGAAACTGGCAGAGACTAATTGCGAGCGAGAGGTTAAGAACCGAGCAACTTCGAATTTATGCTATCCTCTTCTTCTCTCTTCCAGTACGTCGCGCCAATTTAACGCTAATCCTCGTCGCTCGTGTCACGCTACAGTAATTCGCGTGCTCACGGTTAACGTAGTATCTGTCGCGGTCGGTTATCCGCGGGATCGAGCGCGAGGAAAGTCGAAGTTCACGCTTCAGTCCATCTAGATCGAGAAATTCGCGTGACGCGTGCAATCGCGGCTTTCGTACTGGATTTCCAGAAATCCTTGTCACGTAACGCGACAGTCATCTTAAGGGACATACGCGGTCCCAAGAACCTTCTCTCTACACGGAGAATCCGGCACAGCGAAAATATATCTTCCGGTATGTTCGTGATCGAAATTCTAACAGGCGGGTTCAAACAGAAACAGCAAAGCGTCCGGTAGACTGTCATCTACGGTGAAAGTTTTTCTCGTGGGAATATTTGGGGATAATCGATAGACGATGGTATTTTTACGATCTCCAAGTGAATCGAATGGCGAAAAGAAAACGATACGTGTGTATGTTTTTGTTTCGAGAAGATCGATCTCTCGTGGTCTCTGAATTCCACGATAATAAAGACTGGAATCGAAGATGAATAAAAGGGAGCACACAGACTAGCTTTTAGAGTGCTGTTTCAGAGTGCTCTTCTAGAGAGGCTTTAGGACACGCCGACACTCATGGATACGCCATTAGCTTGGAGTACGTGGTCTCGCCGATGCGATGGTTTCCGCCTGTGTGAGGATTCTAGTGGACATTCGCGCATGGTATATAGGTTTTACTAGAGTTTATTCCCCTGCTTTATAGCGAGAAATATGAGCAGCGTTCTTAACCATTTGACGAAGTTATAAAACTTCTTAGATTGTCGTTATCATCCTGATGCTTTCATCATTTCTTATCCAATTGCATTTTCCTAAGAGAAATATATTTTGTTTGATAAAGTGAGAGGTATAAATATTGAGATATAAAAAGCCAAAGATCGCAGCAAGTTTAAAAATTAATTTTAGAAGTATCTGAGAAGTTTCTGTTCTTTCCATTTAAAAGATTCTACCAAGTATATTTCTTATTTTTCCAGATGTACTGAAATATTTTACAAATAAAATTACATAATGAACATCGTTACGAAATAATGACTAAATGTTTTAAATTGAAAAGAGAAAAACGAGAATTCTTTTTTAAAATAGCGAATATACGACGTTCGCAAGTTTTCATGTAACTATCTTCAACGTTCAATCTTACGATCCATTTTCTCCTCTCCTTGCTCTCGATTTCAAGCGACAAACCAAACGACCCACGTCACCGTACCAATATCCATCAAGATCATTCGGCGAAGGACACCAGGTAGACCCTCTTCGAAGTTCTACTAGCACGATGTCATTTGAATTCAATTCGTACCCGCTTTATCTCGGCGACGTATCTCTCGAGAGCATAAATCATTTTTATTCGTTTCTTGGCGATTCTATTCGCGAAGGGAGAAGAAACCAGCCACTTCGTCGGTACCGTCTAATCTACCTTTGACCAACAGATGGAACGCATTTAACACCCGCGCGCAAACGCGAAACATGCCGCGAACGACCAGCCTGTTGCTCTTGATCGAGATCAGAGGATTATTGCGAAGACTCTTTCACCGCTTGGACGAACGGAGAATCTAAATGGCGTCTGGGCCACGCCGTGCTCCAATACGAAAACGAAACGACGCGGTAAATCATTGGGGTGAATATTTGCGAAGCAGAGATAAGAGTCGAGTAGAAGCTGCGATGATACTGATACCTTTATCCTCAACTTCGTCTACGGTATAAATACGAAGATCACCAAGGGAAAATGGAAGAATTCGTATTTTTCATGTTTTACAAGGGGAACGACAACTTTGAAGTTCCATACGTTGCTGATCAATCTTTTCGTTTTTGTTCGAGTTTGACTACATACGCTACAGTGGCTGGAAAAAAGTATTTGAACATTTATCAAAGAAAGCTTTTACGAGCATATCGTATGCGTCATATGTAACATTTTCAACTGCCTTTTAATCATTAAGTAACGTCAAAAGCTGAAAATTAAGAAATATGGAAGTGTCATGTTTTTCCTGTGTGCTTGTTATATGTATAGTTCGTATCTCAGATAAAATTTAATGAATTTTTAGTAAGGTTCGAGGAAACTAGCTTGTATACTACTAATGTTTTTATGCATCAATCGATTTCCACCTAAGGGACAGACCACCCAGGATTGTTTCGAAGAAGCCTGTCCTAAGGGTAGATTTAGGGTTTTCGAGTGGTTCGATGGAACTGGTCGTTACCCACGTCGCCTGAGGACACCATCTTCTTCGAAGTTGCTATGCGCAGCTTCTATGGCCGCTGGCCATCGAATTAGCAACATATACAGAAATTCTAATTTTCTGAATAGGATACTATATATCATGGATAGCAAATTGTTCTTCTCAAGTTATTAGATATATTGTTAAACACATTGTAGATTTTTCAAACTGCTTTTAAATTTTGCTAATATAATCACGATAGTGGTATTTCATTACAATGTTAATTACATAAAAAAATATTTTATATAATACGTACAATATAAAAGTTTGCTATAGTAAGGATTCAAATATTTTTATGTACACGATACACGGTATAAATCAACGTCGTTTTTTTTGTATCAGTCGGTACTTCGTGAAAATATTATTGACACCACGTGGCAATATATAGTAATATATATCGCTCATAACTCTTCGATCATACACGCGGGCATGAATCGCGTTTAAAACGTCCCGTGGCTAAAAGCGTTCGCGTTTCGAGCCAAAAAACAATTGATGCACGACCATCGTCGCTGTCTGATTGTGAGCCGAGTGCATTCAACATCGTTCGATAAGAATCGAGACACAATAAAGTTTCGCTCGATCGATCCACGTCCTTGGCTCTGATCGTCGTGTTCTCGCCACGATGCACGCGGATGCAAAAGGAAACGGTGAGAGCCGAGTCGCAATAACAGACGACGAGCAGAAACGTAATCGTTGCGTGGACGTATCATTTGGCGCAATAAATCCGCGCGAATCGTGAGCGACTATTGGCCGACGGCGACACCAGCTATCCTTTGGACAGTCTGCAGTCGCAGCTGCAGCTTGTGCACGTGTTAAGTGTTCTGTCGTAGATCTCTACGTGCTTACCACGACGATTAACTTGATCTATACCCTTCTGCTAGGATATCGAATCGATAGAAACTAACGCTGTGTCATTTCCCACGTATAGTTCTGAATTAATGGCAGAAAATCGTACGAAAATTTTGTTGTAAAACAGCTGAAACAGTATTACGATTCTCGAGATCTCTACAGTGCCTTCTTGATAATCGAATTAGGACTTTATCCTTCATTTTTAGGAAATGTTCGAAGATTCGGTAACAGGCGCCAGTTGAATCCATTTACGGGATCCTGAACTCCTATTATCCGAACGAGGAATCAGAGCTATTCTTTTCAGAGCTATTCGAACTATTTTTTTCTCGCATACGGATGTACAAATTTCTCACTTAATTTCCTTCACGCAGTGAAATTTGAACATATGTCACATTTACGTATCACCCAATAGCAAGAGCAAAGAGTAAGACTTTCTATTAAAAATTTAGAAATGGTTCACCAAACTGGCAAGCTATAGAACCGAATTCAGAATCTCATCTATGACTGATTGTAAATTGTATCTGGTAAATTGTAACTAATTGTAAATGAAATTGCACGTATCAAGTATCAGAACATCAATACATACGTACATTTTAGAGCTACTAAAGTCTCGATATTTCACAAGAGGTCCAGCTTCCTCGCCGAAGACAAGGAGAAGAGAGGTCATCGTGATATCAGCGTATGATTTGCGAGGCGCACCATTAAATCGGGTTAATAGAGGAAGCGATAAACCGTATCTTCTCTCGTAGAGCATAGAAGCGGGACAGAGAATTTACCAAGCGCACGAGTCGGAAGTGGTCGAGAGAACGATCGTTTCCACGAGCTCTGACCGCCATAAACAATCGCGCTTAAACATCGTGCGCTAGTGCACTCGTTGCACCTCGCTAAGTAAACGATGGAATTAACGACTCGAATGACGATGGCTGGTGAAGCGCGGCGAGCGATGAGCATCGCCTAACGACCGCGATCTAATTTCATATCGCACTCTTTAATGCCACTGACACGCACATTTCACGCACGCCCGACAATCGTCGCTGATTAAGAAACGCGTACGCAAAAACATTTTTTCTGGCAGCGCTGAAAGATGCCATCATTTCGTGGAATAGCTAAATAATTTGACCAGATAGACGTTTATTTTCAACGAGATATAATAAAGACTCTCCACAGATATAGCTGCTTATGGAAGTATTCGAACAGTTGAGAAACAGATTATTTTATAAATGCTCTGAAACGCTTCACTCGGAACTCTATTTATGGTTTAGGAAAATCTCAATAATGTAAGATAATATTGAGAAATTCGTTGCCATAAAACAGTATACGAAAATGTTTTTTCTAAAAATATAGCTAATAACCATGATAGATGATGTAAGATTTTTGCATGCTATTATATTTCAAAGAAATAGAAATTCGATAGAAAATTCATTGGAGTCTCGTCAAAAGTAGCGTTGAACTAAGCATCGTAGAAACATTGCGATTTATGATGAAGTGTCAATATTTCATTGATAGATAATCACGAAGAAGCTCGTAATATAATAGGAATCTTACGTAATGTAATGCGTCTCGAAATGATTCTCAAACATAGCTACATATCTGGCTACATATCTAGCTACATCCTCGGCTACATGTCTATCTAGAGACCAACAATCATCAATTTCACGCTTTAAAACAGCGTAAAAGTTTCTTGCAATTACTTTTTAATCTATCCATCGATCAGGAATTACTGAAACGACTCGAATTCCACTTCCTCGATGCTTTTACTCGACAGTGTACATTCCACGTGAGAATTTCAGTTTTCTGTTTCGTTTCACGCCATTCAATGAACGTACACGTACGTATCTTTACGACATTCTAGAGATCGTATACGAGTGTTCAAAGGCTAGAATACCTCTGGCTACGGTGTTAAAAACGAAATATATATATCGAGGTAGTCTGATATTATAGATTTCACCGAAGAATCGTTTCGTCTCGCTGTTTCTGTCTCTCTTCGACCAACCCCTGCTTCTTTCGCTTATTTCCAAGTGCACACGTATTGTATTAATAAGCTTGCAACCAGAGGATCGTGCGGCTACGTTGCCTCGTCGAGGTGAATATGGTAATTAGATTCTCGCGCGGAGACGTCATCGCTTTAGCCGGTTCTCCCTTCTTCCTCCTTTCTCCCTCGCCGGGTCTCCTTCTTTATTTTATTTCCTCCCTTCCGCTCGCGCCCTCCTTGCCCGCCATTCACAGGCCCATGCAGATTACTCTCGCCGTCTTATGGTAGTAAAATTCGCCATTGGCCGGTTTCCGACGGTTTCTATTCATACGGTCGGCACGGACCGTCATTATCTTCGGCGGAGAAAGAATCGAGCCGTAGAGGGTCCACCAAAGAGGAAGAGAGCGTAACCGGGTAAAAAGGTAAGACGAGGATGGTACGAGCGGCGTTGCACGCGTGCAAAACAGAGAAAGAGAAAGAGAAAGGGAGACGCGTACGGACGAATTACTCGTTTGACGGCCTTATAGAGATTCATGAGACGCCGATGGGAAGTGGGCAACGATCCAGACGGAATATACCTTCTTCGGGTACGATGACAAAAATGCCAACGAGGCGGGGGCGTGGTAGCTGCAGGGAAACGCGTGCTACTCTCTTTCACCAGGATTTTGTGTGCACTTGGACATGTACAATTTCTTCTTTCAAAATAAAACATTATTCCGGGAATTAAGGGATCTATCGATCGTTATTTCAAATAGGACAAAAATAATAAGAATTTGATGTCAATTGGAGTATAATCGCTCGCGGGATTTCAGTTCTATTAGTCAAAGTACACACGATGCTAACGGCGTTGATGATCGCTGACGTAATAGATGAGATATGATAACTTCACCTTTGATCGCGGTCAGGATTCCAAGAAGCCAGCTCGGATGAGAGAAAAATCGACGAGCCTAAGGAGATGCCCGAAGAAGATCAAGTTTCACCAACGATCCACGGAAAAAGCGAATTCTCCGCAGTGAGATGTTGCCGGCGACGAGAGAAGAAACGCGTGTTCCGTTCACCGGGAGCACAGAAACGGCACTGTACGTTGCAAATGCTGCACGATGCTGATCGCCACCACTACCACCGCCGTCATCGCGATCAGCATCAACCACCACCACCGGCTACGTCATACTATCGTTCGCCAGCACACCAGTAACCGGGATATCGTCATCATCATTGGAGGCAGGCCTCGTTTCTTCCTACGCAAGAGGCTGCCATGGCGAAGTCTCTTTCTGCCTCCACATTCGATAGTGAATAAACACGCGTACACACTCTGTATACTGCGAGGAATATATACGTGTGTACGTGTGTGTCACAATTGGTTTGGTTAAGGAGCGCAGTATGGTGTCTATGCTCTTCCGTGTACTTACTTCGTTTTTAGCGAAATAAGTTGAGCTAATTGGCGGTTGGAAATGTCTTTTGATGGGGTTATTGTTAGCGCGTTTGGCTTGTAAGCAGACCTTAATGTGTTTCTTTACTGTCATTTACTTCTTTCTGGCAGCCTGACGCTGTCAAATTGTATCGAAATTGTAATAGAACCTTTTAAATCCCTGTAACACAAGTTTTCTAAATATTATTCTATAGTCCTCTGTGAAGATCTTCCTCGTAATATCTTCTACAAACTTTTCTATAAACTTCTCGTGAATTTTTTTGTATCTATGAGAAAAGTTCGAGAAATCGTTATTTTTACTGTAAATTCTAAAAAATTTGACGACAATATGCGTTTCGTTACATTCCCTATAATTCTTCATATCCATTCTCTATCAATCCTCTTTGTAAATTGTTAGCCCGTAAAAATTCTTACTTTTACGTTATAATAAGTTACCAGGGACTAATATCAGAGTGTAATTCACCACACTGTAAATCGGTAATTATCAACAATAGAATAGAAGTACTATCGAATTACAAAAAGAGTTTGTCTGATCAGCGATCTTCCTATTCTACTTATTTCACGTCTCTCTATATTATGAATCGTTGGACTTTGCATTTCAGGTGCTACAAATCTTAGTTCATCTTCTCTATAGCAGAATAAAAGTAATATTCAATTCGAAAAAAGAGTTTGTCTGATCAGTGACCTTCCTATTCTACTTATTCCACGTCTTTCCTTATTCCACATTGCGTGCCTTCGACTTTGCATTCTATTTGCTAAAAAAAAACTCAGTCCATTTTCTCCGGCGTGATCGAGACGCACGTAATTTCTGCTTCTCTACGAGGCATCGTATTCACGTGGTTCCTGACCTGCGTAAGCGTGTGTGAGGCCAACCGCGTGCACTCTTTGAGCGGGTATTGCGTGTTCACGGAGGCCCCTCTACTCATTCGACTGGCCTCCAGTCGCCAGTCCTTCTACGGCAACACTCAGCTCTGTACAGCTCGGCTTCGTCGTTGTCCTCGTAGTGGTCGATCGTTCGAGTCGATATTTCGTGCGTGCACGCACAGACCGAGATGTTGTCTGCTCCGAGTAAACGGTACTCACCGCGTGCTCGTGCCACTAAATTCGGTACTTTGCTTTCAACATCGGCCAACATGATGACATAATCTGTCTTTAGAATCTTCAATCAGGCTACTTAGAGTCAAACGCAACCCGCGTACACGCGCGCTTTCTTGTTTAGTTCCTCGAGTTTATGCTTCGCGTGTTTTCGTTCCTCGAACCGTATTCCACATTCTTATTCCTCCTTCTTTAATCATTTTCAGAATCATAATTTACGGAAACAACGTTCTTTGTAGATTTCTCGATTTTATCATACAGATATATTGTAATTGGTGTTCAATTTCTCGAACAATGGATTGCTTATCTCATACAAATTTATTTATCGCGAGAAGATGACAAAGAAGATAAACTATAAAAAATTACGATTCTAGCGTTACTTTCGCTATTTTTTAATTTACGAAGGTGGTCTGCATGGCTTGCGTGCGGCTTGTATAACGATGGACCAAATTTAACGTATCTACAATAAATTGCATCTAATTAACTGTGATGAAAAGAAAATGTGTTCCGAGAAAGAAAAATTCGCCTGAACTGCGGACGATTACTCGAATAACCATTATTCTTCGTTACGCATCAAGAAACTAATCCTGACTCCGATTGTGTCCAATCATCCTTCCCCCTCTGAATCAATCAGAATCGTCAAAACGAAGGGCAATTCAACGAGTCAATGGCAATTATCATCAAATCTCCGCAGACACGTTTCTTTCTCTGTATCCACGTATCTCGTTACGTAGCTACATGGTGTTTTAATCGAGATCCGAGCGATTCGTTGCAAGGAGAGACCAGTAGCTGGGCGGCGCAAATGAATGGCTGGCAATTAATAATTCATCATCCAGCGGCGCGATTGAACGCGTTGAAAGGCCACGCACACGCGTACTTACGTACAGGTAAGAACGAGTACTCTACCGGGCACGCTTGCAAAAGGACACGTGCCATAACGCGTATTACGCATCTATGCAGGCTCGCTCGTACGAGCTGCAAGAGCATGCGTGCTCGATCGCAGCACGCGATGACTACTAATTTTCAGGATGCGTTCTTTACAATGTGTTTTAACACCGGAGTCAACCGTTTGTTATTTACAGATCATTTTGTAAGTGTTCGCGGAATGTTGCAAGGTTTAATGATTAAACTTCGTCGTTATATTCTGTGGATATAATCAAGCAAAAAATGTTATATAAACATCGATCGTTTGAAGCTTTATTAAAATATTATAATAAAAATACGAAATATGAGGGGAAAGACAAGAAGAAGGAGTAGATTTAGAATCAATATAATCTAATGAACCAATCTAATATACATGTTCGATACAACTTTGAAGAAAAAGAAGAAGAACTTGCCGGAGAATTTGAAATTTCAAATTCAAAAATCTTAAATTTTGCGCGCAGAGGGAGAAAAGTTAAAAAGATCGCAGCATTCTTACTCGGAGATTCCAGATTCCGATTTTTCGACAACATGATATCATTCCTCGGCGTGTGACAACGAATTCAAAAGAAGATCAAGAGAATCTGGAAGATACCGAACAATTTCTGCATAGTTTTAATAAAAATTAATAAAATCGATAAAATGGAAATATTTGCAAGGGGATGATGAAATCAAACAACGATTCGTTGCCTCGGTCGTGTTTTATCGTTATACCTGATCCTTTAGATAGCACGTAATTCGATCATTGATCGCGGCAATAAAATACGCGTGCCATAAACTATAAACTACTTATGTAAGCCTCGGGTCGGTATCAAGTATGTCAGCGTACATTCACAAGAATCATACGTGACATTCGTAATGATTACTAATCGCACTGATCCACGCACGTGTAACAGAATACAATTCGTCGAACAGATCTGTGTTAAATAAGCAGAGAGGAGCTGGAACTCCGGTAGCCTAATAATAACGTAGTCAGAGCAGAGGTCAGGCTGTATAATGGGCTCATATGTCATGCGTAATTTACATAAATGCAGTGCACGAGGTAACTAGATCGTAGACGAGCATCGTCATTGCATGACGTTCTGTCAGACTTATAAATCAGCTTGCTTGAATTTCTAGCTTCGCTCTATTAAAGGAACAAAAGATATCGTCGTACTTTGTATTCTTGACATTTTAAGACGTTTATCCTGCCCACTGTTTATTAAGAATGATAGAAGCTTTAAAAGATTCCATTTTGTTCATAAAATTACTCTCTTTAATTTCTTCCTTCGTTTACTTTTATACTGGTATATTTTACAGATAAAAGGATCTCTAAGTATCCCTTAAGGAATACTTCGGAAAATCTTAATTCCAAACTTAGATCCCATTTTCTTCGCGGAAATATTCTCTTTAATTTCTTCACTCGCCACTTTTTATTCTGCAATATATCGTTGAAAGATTTGTAAAACTTCTTCGGGGAAAACTTAAGAAAATTATTCACTCTTAATATCGGACTTCATTTTATCCATGCGATCTCTCTATTCATAATTCATCATTCATCAAATCTTCTCCAAGCAAAAATAATTAAAAATATTCAGGCGAGCATAACTCTTCCCAGTTCTCAATTTTATTCTCTTCTTGAAATTATCCTTCGTATTTTCTCCATTCATCATCTTTTATACTGAAACATCCTGTAAGAAAGTTTGGAAAGCCAGACGAAAGATTACGGAAAATCTTCAAACGAAAATAATTATTTCTTCTTAATCTTCAACTTCATTTCGTTCACGGAATCTTTTCATTCATCACTTTCCACATTGAAGTATTTCTCAAAAATATTTTCAAGCCTTCTCCAAGTAGAAGATAAGACAAATTTTCAAATAACTATAAGTATTTCTTCCTGGTTTAATATTTAAAGTAATTTCTGCTTTTCCAAAGACTCCAATAAGAGCCATTAATCAAGCTATTCGCGATAAGCGCAAGGTGCGCCAATCTCGATAGCATTCATTCCAACATTTCCTCGACTCGATTCAACGGCTCGGCTCGATCGAATGATCGAATGATCGAAAATCGTAAACCTACCGGTGCGTGATTCATCACCGGTAAATCCAGATTGGTGGTGTTTGTCTGAGCAACAGCAGCCCAGGCTCGTCCGAGCGTATCGTGGCTATTTCTACTGTCAGCCAGTGACGAGGACAGAACGAAAAGTTGGTCAGTTAGCGTTGGCAAGTGGTAAGTGGTATTCCTAGGTAGCCAATCTGGGACAAGGACGCGTACACGATTTGTGCGTAAGGTGAGGCGACGCATAATGCGTGCTCCATACATACACCAGATTCATGGAAAGACGAAACTGTGGGAACCGGGATCCGATCGTTCGTCACTCCTGCGAGTGAATCTAACTGCGATAATCCTGTGAAACCGGCGCGACGATAGGTCGCGTGAAGCCAGATCTCATCTTCGTTATTGTAAATTTATCAATTTTTCTCCAAGTTTCACAATAGGCAATCTTTCCTAGTGCGTAATTTTCTAAGCGAGAGAAGGAGAGAAAGAAAGAGAGAGAGAGAGAGAGAATTTGAATCTACCTGAGATTATAAACGATAGAAATATCAAATAATAATTTGTGTAGTTGGATTGCAAAAGATGTCTGTGTAGTACAAGTCATAGACTACTTAAAAAGGATTAAACGAAAGGAAGAATCGAAATAAGTTAATGGAACGTGGAGCACGATGGAATACACGCTATAAAAATCAGATATTGTGAAATTGTTGGCTTATGAAATATGTCGATATAGTTAAAGACATAAACTACTTAAAAATAGATTCAAGTGAAAATTTATGTGAGGTCATAAGCGATAGAAACTTTGTAGCGCAGTAATCTAAATACAGATTTTCCGATTATGAAATATCCCTAAATAGTTAGGGACATGGGCTACTTAAAAATAGATAAAGTAAAGAAATATTGAGACGTGTTGATGGAACATGAAAAGAACGCGAAAGACAAGCGAGATGCAAAATTCTGACTAGTAAAAAGCTTCTGTATAAAAGAGACGTAAACCGAGCCGACTTTTCTTTAATTTTCCGTAACGTAACGATTCCGAACAAATGCCTCCGTTCAATGGGGAATTATTTTTAACTCGCGACAGACGAGAAACAAACCGCGTGCACCGTATGCTGACTCTCAAAAATCGTTTTCACGGCACGACCTCAGCCTTTTGTTCGGTTCGCTGTCGAAGAAATTGTGTGGCTCAACGAGAGAAGAGAAAACGTTCGAAAGACTGGATCAGAAGAGATGGGAAGAGAAGGGGTTGAGAGCAGGGAAAACAGAGACAACAGAACCATTGTCTTGTCGCTCTTGGTCGTACGTCTTCCTGCTGTTACGTCACCATTGTTTACTCCAACCCCAAGCAACTCCCTCGTGCACTTTTTATTTCGTCATTTCGATACCCATTGTGCAACCGATTCGCCCTTTTATGGCAAACCTTAACGGGCCCCTGGCTGTGGTACGGCCCTGTCAAACACATCGATCAATTGTCTTTTTTACCGAGCTAGTCGGCTACCAAGTGAAATAAATCGCCATCCCTTATGTAATCTCACTTAGAAATTCCAAGCGTACAAGTTTCATTTATTAAGCCATTAAGAACCAAGCAATAACTTAGCATCAAGAAATTGCAGATTTTAGTTGGAAGAGATAAACAATATGAAATTCTGTTTTATAATTACAATATTATACAGTAGAATTTGATAATGTAAATTAATTGAAAATTGTTGTCAATAGAATAGTGCATTAACGTAACACTGGTCTTCAATTAGTTAAAAGATATGGCGCTGTAATTAAAGAAGAAAAGAGTGAACAGGGAGAATGAGAATCAAATGAGAAAGAAGAGATATGTAATGATTCATTAAAATGATTCCAAGCAGGTTTTCAACCTACAAATATAGGTTTTCGATTGTTGCTTCATTCAGCAAATTTAGCGAATATCTTCTTTTTCACAAATCATCTCTTTTACGATAATTTATTTGAGAAGTTACAGGTTGTTGATTACACTTAATCTTATACCGAAAATTAGATATCCTTCTAAAGAATCTATTCGCCAAATATAAGAGCAAGAAAATAATTTTTCCAAAGAATCTCTACTCGATTATCTTTCACAAGGTTCCTATAAAAATAATCCTTAAATTGTGAGTCACCAACGACTAAGAATTAATATATCCAACAAGCCGTATAACGTACGAGGTTCATGATATGGCTGTGGCCTCGATGCAAGGCAAAGGTCAGGACTGCATCGTCGAGCGTGCAACAACAAATTGAAAGGGACCTCACGAGAGACCAGAAGGAGAGATCGTTTCTTTGAAAGCATCGATATCGCTTGAACCCGCGTAAATGGTCAAACGACGCTGGACTAGAAATCGGCGAAGAAAGCGGCATAATTATGACATTCCGCTTGACAATATCCATGTCCATTGCCGGCGTTTGAACGCCGGTGAAATCTTTCGCTCCGCGGACGGAAGTTGTCCACATTCGTGGTCACTTCCATCTACGGTACCTTTTTCCAAAGATTACAAACAGCCTTTCCGAGAACGGCCTTTCTACTGGTCCATGTTGTTTCTTGGAGCGAGAGTAGCAGTGACAAGCTGATTTACCAATTTTGGATAAGAAGTCTCTATTCTGTCCGCGCTTTTCTCCTCGTGCGTGCACTGTGTATGGATTCCATTGAAATAAACGAGCGCATTACTCAACTGTCGGTGGAGAGATACATGGGGTGGGTTTTAATACGCGAATGTTAGACTAGGAAGTTATGGTTATCGAATATTTGTATTTTTCAGTGGAATTAACAAAGCGCAAAATTTGTATCGACGAAATGAAAGTAAAAGAAAGGTATATCATTCAAAGAGAAAGTAAAAAAGATCATTAAAATCCTGAAAAACGAATTATTTCATAGGCATTATATTTCCATGAAAAATTACGAATTAGTTATTTTGTCTATTCTCGTATATTTGATATTAAAACCTATACTAAAATAAGCAAAATTTGCACCTTTGTAATTAACTAAAATAAGCTAAGTATCCTAAGAAAGTACATAAATGTATTCGACACAGAAAGCAATAAATGGAATATCGAAATCTACAAAAACTACTCTTTTTATTCGACTAACCAGCTAATAATTTGTAATATTAAAAACAAGTTTGTTTTTTCACTTACGAAATACGTGCTCCGATTGCCAAAACTTTCCCACTGCGTCGTATATTCACCACGTACTTGACAATCGCGTTCTAATCTCACGTCGAAACTGCGATCGAATTGCACCGACAGATGGTGGATACATAGGTGGAAAGGAACCGAGCACCAAGAAGGTTGCAATAATATCAACAAAATCACGCGTACAATTGGCTGCTGGAAAATCAGAGACCGCTCGGAGGTTCCTGCCTCCACGTAGAATCGCGCGAAAACTATTAAGCTTCGTCTCGTCCCGACGCGTCTCGACGCCAAGAATAAACCGACACCCTCCCCACCATCGAAACCACCTTCTACGTTCTTCACATTTCCTTCACTCTTCAAGAATTAACTTCTGAGATGCTTGTTGCTCTTCCTACTCAGCTTTTGTAATTGAAAATGGTTTCACTCAATATTGAGGTTCATTATTGCACCGAACAATTGACTGTTTAAATACTTTAGCGACCTTCGCGAAATACATGATTGCAACATCTTGTAGCTTTTATATTTAGATTTATTCTAAACTTTATCGGTGTATTCATAATAGTTGGATCTCATTATAACGCCGAGGAAATGCCAATGTGTTTCGTAACATGTATATAATGCACGATATATTCACAAAAGGTATCTGTAAGTGTCACAATATTTTCGTGAAAAGTTGTGAGAATCGTTCATTCTACGTTTCTCGTTCGTTTCTATTTTTCTCTTATACTCGTTGAAAGTTTATCGCGAGGAAATAGTCGCAGGGACAAGTGCTTTTCTATAAATTCGTGGTAAACTGTTCGAGCGAAAGAAATTTAACGACCGTTTCGTTTCTCGTATATTCCTTTAAAAAGGCAGAATTGAGAGGATAGGATATGGCGAGGAAATGATCTTGAGTTAGGCTAGAAATGTCTCGATGTTGAATAAAAGCCTAGAAAGTAACGAGATAGTAAAACGAGGAAATATTCTGAATTAAAATCGTTCAATTAATGGCAAGTATAGTATGATAGTAATGTTCTATATTAATACATCAATTAGCTGCACCAAGGATAGTGAGATCATACTTAATACAGTCATAATTTATTAATCATTTAATTATGTAGTGCTTCGTTGGTATTAGACAAATAATGTGTTACATTATTGGCAACGTACGAAACCTACGAGTCAAAATTTGCGATCATTGTATGATCATTATATGTAAATATACGGCAATGTTCTTCAATGACAATCTGCTATTCCAAGTTTAATTATTATTTATCAGGATTTATGGAAAGAGTGGTGATAATGGATGTTTCATAGAAATTCAGAATCCAATTTTTCTAAGTCTTTGATTTTTCTGCGACTAATATAAAGTATCTACTCTATTACTCTATTCTATTAACAACTGCGCTTTGGTTGATTAAATAAACGTGGACGCTGCTCGATCTATGATCAACCGATTACCGTTAGTGGACCTTTTCCTTCGAAATCGCTCCTTGCGACTATTAAATTACTTCGCAGTATTTCATTCCAGATTAGTGATGAAAATTAACATCTATGACTCTACGAGTTTCCCTTTAACAACAGGTTAACAGGGTAGAGAGACAGAGAGCTACGAAAATATCTTTATTTCGAGAAAGAAATTTGACCAATAAAAGAAGAGTTTCAGACACACAGAAGCTCCGTGGAGGACACTAGGCAAGGAGTTTCAATAATAAAAGGTATTGCAAGACATCAAAGACGAAATTCCAGCGATAAAAGTAACTGTGTGATGATATAAAAATGGGAAGAGTCTAGAAGTAAAAAGATCGGTAGATGTGCAGTAAAAGAAATTTAAGCAATATGGATTAGTTCAAGGGCACTAGAAAAGGAGTACCAAATGAAAAAATGGTGCGAGAGAAAAAATTTCAACGGTGAAAGAACACCAAAAAAAAAAAAAAAAAAAAAAAGGAAAATGCAGGAATTATAAATAGACTAAACAGATAGTAAAAGAGAAGATTTAAATATAAAAAATTAGTTTAAAAAAATGAGTCAACAGAAATTTCAAGAGTAAAAAAGCAAGCTAAAATAAATATTAGAACTCTTTAGAAAGCACTTAAAATTGCTAGAAAACTGTGCAAATATTTCTAACATATAGAGCTTGGTATTTGACCGCAGGCTACTATAATATCTTAATCGAATCTCTCTAACTGTTTGATTCTTTTGGTATTATTAAGAAATTCAAACAGATTACGATAAGGCTGAAAGGAATGAATAAGAATGGCTGGAGATAAGGGATCAACAAGAACGGAAATGAAAGGGGACAAACGTAATAATCGCCCGCGGTGCGAAAAACACTGCTCCAAAGAGCACGGTTATTTTCTGCCGGTGCCACTTGATTCAAGGGGCGTGCTCTTAATTTTAGATTTCCACGTTGCCATAAGACTCGATCTCGCTTTACTCCCTTGCCCTGTTTTCCCACTCCATCGTGGAACAAAGCCGATAGAGCAGATGTATTGTAATAAAGTTCCTTATCCCGCTACCAAGGGCATCTCAACAAAATGAACTGTATCTAATCTTCATAAATGTTTTAATCGAACAGAAAAGCTGTTTGTGCTTTCAAACACCATAGGATGATGTTTAAAAAGATAACGTATATCAAAATAATAAAATAAAATAATTATAAATCTGGTCCAAGTGTATTAAATTTTGTAATGTATAGTACATTCACGCGACTACAAGAAATTGATACCATGAAGATGAAATGTATACACAATTTTGATAAAAAAAAAAAACTATTTTAGAAAATAAGGGTATTCGAAAATATTTTTTATGGTCGGTACACATAAAATTTATAAAAAGTCATCGATCCCAAATATTCCGGAAATTCTGAGTTTCGCAGACGAAAAAAACCGAAACGAAAAATAAAAAATGGGACAAGAAGATATTTATGGTTTAACATACTGCGAAATGATATTTAAGGAAATGATAAATACCAAAAATAAATGTTCTACGTAATATTACGTAGAATATCTAAAATTAGACGAAAGAAAATTATCGGGAAAGAAGTGTCCCGGAAGTTACAAA
Organism: Bombus affinis; assembly: GCF_024516045.1. Classification (NCBI taxonomy): domain Eukaryota; kingdom Metazoa; phylum Arthropoda; class Insecta; order Hymenoptera; family Apidae; genus Bombus; species Bombus affinis. Next base: position 5,377,778 of record NC_066355.1, on the reverse strand, counting down.
CATTTATAAAGTATCTCAGTCTTCCATCTTGACAGAGAAAGAACTTGGAAAGCTTTCCGCGTTGGCTCATAGATCACGTAGCTCATCGGGTCGTTAAAGTCGATCGTTTGTAAAGCGAGAAACGGCGCTGTTGGAATCTTATTTTCCATCGCGTGGGTGCACCGTGTAGGTTCGCGTAACATTTCCTATTTTATTTCTCAAGGTCCAACCTCGAGGTTCATTATACTTCCTAGTAAATTGCGTAAACAAATATCCGTACGATAACAAATCTCCTACCTTACTGTTTTTATCTTGTCGCGATCTTTCAATTATTATGTCTCAATCTGACCTTCGTTTCGACGTAGAAAATGATTTTTAACGTTTTAAGAATATGTTCGACATAAAATTGAAACGAGAAATCACATACTAGGATCGCAGGAGAAAAACATGACAAGCACTTTCATTAATTTCAATGTCGCTTTATGATTAAACAGGGGACATAATTGAAAATGAAATTATTAAGGTAAGCAATATTTTAATATTAACGAGCAACCTTGTTAGCACTTTAAGTAGAATGACGAAATTTGTTCAGCTTTCAAACCAATTGAGAAGAAAATTTTGATAACAGAGAACTGACGACATATCAAATTTCCAAACTGCATTCCTCTACAAAAATAGAAAGTTTCGCTTATCGTGTTCTTCCGCTATAGTTTCTACGTATCGATAGCAACAACTCTTTCTTATTTTCTTCTAACTTTTTTAAAGGTGAAAAAATACGATTCAATAGAAAATGATCCAAAGAATGCGGGAAGGCTAATATATATCGCCCTTCTGTCCGATAAAGTGGCGAGTGGGAAAGTTAGTAAACCGCAAGATTTTCATGTCAAAAATAGCGATAAACTGTTATCGCGGAAATTCATGAATTTACGATATACGCGGCTCGACTGGTATGCGGTTTCAATTACGGGTGGAATATAAAAGAACCGTTTGCAATCAGGTGCATTTATCGAAGACCCATTTCGATACACAATATCAGAGACAACAGAGAAATGAAAAACTGTTGGCAGTGTGACACAGCACGTCAATAACAGGAAGAAAATCCGCATCAGATTGACGAAATATAGATGCAGCCCGAAAATGAAACCAATATAATCGATTCTCTAGCACGACAGAGACCAAACGTCTACATTTTTCTTCCTCAGAATTGAATAGTTATCACGTGGCAAAATTGATTTTTTCGTCAAAAAGCAGGTGTTTCGTCGTTATCGTAAATAATAACAAGGTGAATTCATACTTTATACTTCACAGTATTTTCACTCATGTCGAAAGATCATCTCCATCTGTATTGAAGATATTCAAATTTATGCTATATCCAAAGTTTGGATGTATCCAAAGTGAACATACAAAGTAACCAGTAGCGTAGTAACGAACGAAATAGTCGATCTTTATTTTTGATGAGACAAATGGATGACTCATTCGTAGTAAAACGAATGATAAATCGAAACCTGTCCAATAACAAGCGAACAGTAGTAAACGATACACGTTAGTTTAGTCGCTGACATACTGAAAACCATGAAGCAAATTCGACCATTAAACTGATATAAATAGTTCTTCATCATTTACATTCACCGTGAATGAATCATCCAAATGTGTTACACGTCCAAAGTATAAAAGTATAAATTCACCTTTATATCGGTGGTTTAGTTTAAATTCTCCTCTTTCGTCGGTTATCCTGTCCTTTATACTTTTACTATCCGTTTTATTCTCAGTTCTCGTAAACGAACCACATCGATATAACCATCGCTGACAATTTAGGTCACAGCTTTATTGGAAGCATGGGCTGATCGTTAACGAAACGAATTGAATCGGAGTCGTCTCCCGTTTCACCTCGTCCCGTTTCTTTTCCCCAGCGCTTGACAGACGCATCGCGGTGACGTAACCGTCCCGAATATTCGAAATGGTTCGGTGAACTGGGGTAGGAGTAGCGTGGGCGATGATTCGTTTCGTTCCGTTTAACGTAGGTCGGAATTTGGGCTGTGGAAATCGGACTCGGCTTCAGGATTCGTTCCTATTACCGCAGTTCGTGTTGACGAAATCCGTAATCTCTGCTTCGAACTCGTTTCACCTTCCAATGCGTCGCTGGGAAAAGTTCTAGAATTTCCATTTTCGAGACTCCAAAGTGTATAGCTTTCAATTTATCGAGGTAACTGACTTTCAAATCCTTTAATTTCCGAGGGTTTCTATTTTTAAATCTCTTTATTTTCTCATGTTCAAAGTTCGAATCTTTTGATCTTCTAAAAATACAATTTCTGAATCTCTAAATACTCCAATGCTCAAATCATCAAAGTTTCAAATACGTCAATGCTCATATTTTTGAATTTTTTAATTTCCCAATGCTCAAGTTTGCAAATTATTGAAGTTCCCGTGATTAAATGTTCTAACATGGCAATTTAATAGATTTCTCAACTTTTCAATGTATAAATTTTCAGATCGTGGAATTAAAATTTTGCAAATTTTCAAGATTTCATTGCGTAACGTACTCCAGTCTTTGAAATACTTTAAATCGCGCGATCGTCAAGTAGATAAGCGAAGCCGGAGGAAAGTAATCGTTGGCTTACGTGTATTATGCAAATCTTCTTACCGTTCTTGCAAAAATAATGAGATCATCTACGATGATGGAAAGAAATCAAACGCACAGAAGAAACCTATTCCGTTATGAACCTTGGTCGTTATGCCCAGTCTTTGTTAGTTTCTTAGTTTCGACCTTTGATCTATTTCCAGACGAACGGCGTGTCGTCATGATAAACCGACATTTTACCTCCGCCAGGCAGGACGTATTTCCGGCCACGTTAGTCAGCCAGTTTAAATACATTTGCATTAACCACTAAGTTTTCGTTTCTGTCCGCTCCTTTCCCTTCCCTTACCTGAAACCCCCGTTTTCTTTCTCCCTTGTCGGAGCCAAGTTGTATTTCTGACGGCCTCTCACCGACAGATCGAGGTTAATTGGCTACTATCAGGACGAAAATTAGCGCAAATTAGTCCCCGGACGATGAGTTTCGTCAGTTGAATTACGGCCCGCGAGTTTTGGCCTATCAGTTAATTAATCGCGCGACGCGTCGTGACGTTATCACCTCCGTCTACTTCCGAACTGGTGCAGAAACATCAGCCAAAAAGCTTGACAGTTACCAGTACCGTTATTCCAAACGTTACGTTAATCCTCCTAATAGTCTCACATTCAGATTCTCATAAGCAACATCGTGCCTCTAATTTACATTCGAGGGATTTAGCTTAGAACTACCTTTCGGTGAGTCAGTTACTCAGTTAAGACCACCAACATCAACAAACACGAATATCACTATCGCGAGGAACAAACCTGCTGTTATGGTTCGTAATGATTTCGGCTAATCTGTGAATATTCTGAAGATTTGCATGATGCTGCGAAACACTTCTCTCAGCAGATACAAAAATCGTTGTACATGTTTGGCGCGGACGTGCTTGTCGTTTACATGGAGACTGAATTTGCAAGACGGCGAGAAATATTATATTGAAATTATGCGTGTCAATCATACTTTACTACGTCCTTGGCGTAATTCATCTTTGGCAGATGCATAGATAAGTTTAGAATAATTATAGATGCATTTACAAGAGCAATGTAATCTTATGAATACCTTGTTTAAAAATATCGAAATATATAGAACAGAAATTAAAGATGGTAGATAAAGATATTCCGTCACTTTCCTGGAGAATGACAAACATGGACAAAAATCGTTTTTTTCTTCTTCACGAGCTCTGCAACTGTCCAAATGATGTCATAAACCGTAGTATGTAGTGAAAGCCCTCGACACCCACTAATTCTTTGTCTCTATTCGACAGCCTTTCTTCTAGTTCACCTACGAGCATTTTTTCCGTAACCTCGTCAGTGACCTCCTAAGTAACCCGATCTAACGCAACAGCAATTGCGCTAAATTGGTTTGGTCGCGTTGTAATCTACTCTAATCTAACTTAATCGAGTGCATCGTTTCACGCGAACTGCCTCGTCTCTACTAAAGGATAGTTAATCAGCCATAGACTTCTTGAAATTCCTTCGTCGTAACTCAGCAACCCTTTTTTCGTCTCACGGTGGACAGCGACGGAATAATAAAAAGGAGCTGAACGATCACTCACCGTCGTCGCTGATTTCGAGATTCGTGTAGCTGTCCCAGTGCAGGATGGGATCGTTATGAGCGGAAGCATGCGGTACTGCTGGTGTTGGCGCCGGTATGGGCCCATCTTGACGCTTGGCGTCGGTGGCGAAGTACAAAGTCACCACGCTGTCCGGAGGACATCGTGGGTCGTCGCAGGCCACGTCCAGTTCCGATCGAGGAAACGACACCACGTTCTCCGTTATTACACAGGTATGGAACTGAGTGGAATCAAGAATTCGTTTTATCGCGATGATAGCGATTAGATAGTTTAGATAAGAAGTAGATTCGATAAAATTTACCAGGAATTACGATTTTATCCGTTCAGTTATCGTATTCGTAGAAAGTTGTGCGTATGTTTCTTCTTTGTCAAATGTGAGTGTAATATGCATACTAGCGCCATTTCGCACAATTAGACTAACATTAGTGAAATTTTGATAAGTCATAGATTACAAGTTACCAGCGTTAAGAAAATCCTCGTGATAATAAAATGTTTGGAATTAAAAGAAATGTTACACACGACAGGACATCCTATCAATTATCCCACTGGACATAAAATTCGAAAATCTCGAAAGTGTAACATCGTAAAACAGTAATATTGTAAAATTACAAAATCTATAACTTCCAATTAAGTGGTATCTTCTCAATTCCCTAATATCTAATGCTAAAGAGCCGAGCGTCTTTACCGCATCAGTTTCAAATACAATCGAAGACAGCGTTGACCGATTAACGGAGCATTACTCCGTTCTTTGATGATTTGAACGCTCAACATAGCTCATAGTTGTCAGCTGAAAAGTGATACTATCTAATTACGTTCTTCGACAGCGGCCGAATCAACGTGATTAGAATTGGAGAAGTTTATGGGAAGTGATTTCGACCGCGGCGCGGTTAGTTGGTAACAGTACCACCAGTAATTCAAGTAGTATCGTTTGCAGGAGGAGATGAAAATGGAAATGGGTTTATGTACAATAGTCAAACATACTTCGCTGGCAGGATTTCTTGTCGAGTGCACATTTGAATCTGTCAATTCAGTTTAATTGGGAAAGTTGTCGCTCGCTTTCGTCTTACCTGCAGGGAGAACATCACTTCCCGGCTCTGCTTCGAGTACACCCTGTGGTAACATTTCACCAGAATGTCTCCCCTAAGACGAAGACCTCCGAGATTTACGGTGAACTCGCGAGCGTTTGTAACGGAATAGAGATCCGAGGTGTAGACTGGTGTCAGGCCTTCGTAGACCTTGAGGAATGCTCGGCAACCTGTAGGCTCGAAGAGTGGAACGCCCAGAACGGTGAGATGCGTTAAATAAAGTGGAGATTGACTGATCCTCAAGGAACCTGACAGAAGTCCGCTGAAATACTTGATGTACCTGCGAGAAAGAACCGTAGAAATTCTTATGTAGTTTTTCTAACCATTTCACTACTGTGAATGATTGCTATTTCTCATCACAAGGGAATTTCACTCAACTACTAAGTAGATTATAATCGCTCGAAACGTAATATTTATTTTGTTAAATACACTGAATCCCCTACTTTTCATATTAATTTTCAATTAATGCAGCAAATGTCAATATTTTAAAATATTTTCTATATTACAAAATTTGCAAGTTATTTTCAGAATATTAATGTGAGTCATTATTTTTTTTATTCATATGCTCTACAAAACACGCAGTGAATGCAAACTTTTAGCTGGCATTAACATTATACGGTATATATGAACTGACATAACTACCATTAATCGTATTATGCGACTATTTTTTCGCAGAAATATTCACAGCCAAAGTGTTATTAATTCAGCGATTTCCATCTAACACGACCAATTTTTACCACAGGGAAACATTAAAAGGCAGTGACTAGCGTGTTCTAAAATTTCATAATGGAAACATTACGACAGGCGACACGATCCAGCAATTACCACTTCAATAGTGCTTCCCAGGCGTGTTATATCCACAGCATAGGTCAAGGTGAAGCTAGCCTCCTTATTTTTTACAATACAGTCTCATCGGTAAAACAATACTCGGTAAAACGACAACAACAGAAACGTTTCCATCGCGAAACACTCGAGGGAGCAAAAAGAATGGATCGAATCGCGACCGTTCCGATAATAATTCATGTCCGACCACGTATGGCCGATTCCACTTCACACGAGCGCGGCCCGTATTTGGCTGCTGTCGTAAGTTACAACTCGTAACGCACCGTGCGAAAGTATTGTAGCGTCTCCGACTGTGACACTCGCGTGCTAATTAGTGTCTGACCACGAATGGACTTTTCTACTTCTCGCGTGGCCTTTTACCGTGCGAGTGTATCAAACGAGTGCCGCGAAAAACTTTCGATAAACAGGACCATAAACGGGACCTCTGCGCGTGATTCAAGCTAAACGAAATGCCTTCTGGATGGCTCGTAACAGATTATTGACGGGAGACGTGAACCGATGTTTTCAATTTTTTATATATTCAGAAGGGGCAACGTGATCGACGTTCTGAATCTTTTTAACGTTACGGACAGGAGACCTGACTCGACGTTTCTCGTTTCATAAACGTTGACATATTTTCTAGGAATATATTTAAAATTTAAATTACTAAGGATTTATTTATCTTGTTTATCTCCACGTTTCATATTTTTATGAATAGAGCGAAAAAAATGAGACATTCGTGATAGTTGTTTATTAAAAATTATGACGGTTACTACATTCTGGTTATTTTATATATTTTCGTTATCCTATACGGATATCCTATACGCATTCTCCGGATTTTTTCACTTTTGCTATACTGAACGCATAAAAATCCACCGTCTACTTATTAAAATGCTAAAAATTGGTTTCACGGTATACCGTCAACAACGTGATAAGAGACGTTCGCCGCGCGGAGAGATCGATTAATAGTCCCACTTGTAATACACATGGCAAACACGGAAGAGTTGATCGGGTCCGAACGAACCCTGTTCTGAGGTACCTGTCGATTATGCAGCGTCGTGAGCGTTCATGACCGTAATTTCGCGGGATCTCTCACGAATTCCCGCGTGTCGTCCGTAACGAAGCAGATACGATCTCTGTCTCTGGTCGATCCCCTCCGGGTTCGAAAAAAAACCTGTTCCCTTGGTGGCACCTAAGGTGCTTTGAGCGCCGCGTTACACACGTCTCGAATGAACCAGCTAGCCTGATGCTTCTCTCGACCCTCGATAATGGATTCATACGTTCGCGGGTGTGCGGCTACGCTAACGACATGCTAATGCTCGCCGCTCGTGGAATTAATGGGGAAACTCGATCGTTCAGGGATGCAAGATCGAGGTGGAACGTGGAAGGCGAAAGACCACGAGCAAAGCACAACCGCCGCGACGCCTGGAGGAATGTTTCACGTATAAGGACACCACATTCGACGGGCCATCATTACGATCATCAGCGTAAGCGTCACACGGCGGGAACTAAACGCGAAGGGTAGCGAGGATCGACAGCGGGTAATGCGTACCGATCGTTGTCTCAAATAGATGGCCAAGCTTGACAGGTTTACCTACGGGAATTATGTTTATGCGGTTATTTTACTCGGATTTTTAGGCGGTCCCAGGTCTCTCATTGGATAGACTGGCATTGATGTAAATGCTGTCGTAACTTGGCGTTTCCGACACGCGTTAAAGCGCTTTTAGCAATGCGGAGGCGGTAGTTTGTGTGCTGTTAGTGGATGGTTGATAGCTTCTATAGGAAGAGATTTTCTGCTGTAAAAAGATTAAAAAATTGTGGAAACCAATCTTTCTGGATGGGTACTAGAAAGGATTTGAAAATTGTGGAGAAAAATTGTACTGAAAGTGGATGTCTTATATCATAGGCGGTAGCACGCACAAGAAAGAATTTCGTGGTTGAAAAACACTCAAATTTTCAGAATTTCATTTCCTCTTTATATGGATATCGAAAGAAACTGTACTTAAAAATTATGCTTAAACAGCAAGTCTCCTATTGTGAGAAGAAAAGAAACCAATTTCTTTTTCGTACCGAATAAATGTGGAAGACATATAGATATATTTCAAAAGAGACTGTACTTAGAGTTGTACTGTATGAGCGTACTATGTAGATTTCTGATGTAGGTATATCTAGTATGAATGTGTAAAATTAATTCAATGTTGACCATTTTTGAATCGTACATACAATAACGTAGAATGTCATGTAATATCTTATATCTGTAGGATCGATGTTTAAGATGTCCATGACGAGCCTGATACCTGCTAAGTTACACACAACCGAGTAAGTACGAGTATATCTAAGAACATGGATTGGTCTTGGTAGTAGTCTATCACAAGATTTACGGGACTTATACGACTGTTTTATTGACGTTACTATATAGGAAGCTTTTAACTTTGACTTTTTACACGCTCATCAAATACGCATTAGAATCCAACGAAATATGATCAAAGTAATCAAAGTAATTCGAAAAGATTCAGTGTCTTTTACCAATTCATTAATTGCACAGCAATCGAATATCCCGATAAAACGATGATGTAAATTTGCTATTGGCTAAATGAACATTCGAGGTCTCCTTCACCAACAAGTTTCGTTACACAATCTTCAGAAACCTCCTGCGATATCAATTTCCGATTTCAAGCGATCCAATTAACCGACGCTCACAATTCACACGCTCCAAACAATGTATGCAATTCACGAAAAGAATAATCGCGTCGATTTCAAGAACAATCGAGCGCTCTGACGTACATGGGGCATGCATGAACTATGATATAATAATTTTACGTAACGTTTTGAGGATATATAACGAAGTCTATCCGTTTATGACGAAATATAGACAGCAGGTTTGCATGCTTTGAAATAGCGGCTATAGAGTAACGCAATTAACCAGCCATAAGGTGGCTCCTGAAGCAGCCACGCCTGTGCATGTCGTTCATCCAGGTATTATCTGAGTTATTCACGACTAAGAGGCGATAAAGTTTACTTTCTCGTTCAACGTCAACAGGCAGTATCGTCATGCACCGTAGCGATTACCTTCGATGTGAGGGAACCTGCAGGGAACCAATTTTGTCGTCGAGGAATCTTCTCATAGCGAACCTGTCCAACGCCTGATCACGTCCGCCGCAGATGCTACTGTAGTTCATGTACGCGGACACAGCCACACCCAATCGTTCTTTGCTTCCCCTGAACAGAGGCGTGGAATGAGCTTCCAACTTTTTACGAACCGCGCCAATTCGTCTTCTTGTCGTTGGAGAAAAAAGAACGGATTAAGACTCACCTGGCGTGGAGAACGACCACGCGATTCGAAGTACCGTTCAGCCAGGAGTCCAGCTCCTTGCATAGGGCGCACAGTCTTTCCAAACTGGGTGCCAGACCCTGCGGCCATCCTGCTTCCCTGGTATTTGGCTCCCCGGTACGACCCGGCGATGACAAATTGAATATCTGAAATTTGAACAAACGTGTGAAAGTTGTAATTATATTGCAAGATGCTCTTGTATAACCGAATGCAAATACTGTGTGCTCTTTTATGATTGAACTAATATTATTATTACAAGTTCAAAGGGTTAATGAGTTCTCCTGTATAACAATAACAAGTTTGAAAATAAGATAAATGAAATTCTATAAGTCAATTTTATGAACTACAAGCCAGATGATTATTACTATTCTATTATTATTATTCGAAATATAATGGCAAGATTGTAAGAATTTGCTACGCTATATCACGTGTCAATTCATTAATTTATAATTTGCAAATTATTATGCAAGAAGGTCCAGGTAAAATGAGACTTACAAAGCAAAATGATAGATACTTATAAAATGAAGGATATTGGACGAATTGTGAAGAAATATTAACTTTTTTATAATTATCTAGCGTTATATAGGTTTCAGAGCATGCAACGCGCTAATTGCAACGCTAATTAGAGAGAATATAGGATTTATCTGGTAATACGTCAATTATCCTAGGATCATTTTCGTTTAATAAGTATTGTTATTTAATAAAAACGTTATATCAGATAAGCGACCATTAATCTGCAGCCGTTTACTCGCCGCTCACCATATAATTATCACCGTGCTTTCCTCGCAGAAGTGCGGTAGCATGTTCAAGGACGCCCTGCGCATCCTCCCTGTACCAGAGCGCAATGATTCTTTCGGTGACGTAACAAAGCTCCATTACTTCTGTAACACGACCTCCACCTTTTCCTGGTCCTGTCGTCGTCGCGTCCGCGCCGACGCCCGGCGTCCTTGCAGGTGCCGTCGCCGACAAGGACGTCTGTATCTGAAACACGGGCATTCTTATTAGTATCATTGATCTTTACGCGCACATTTAATAATTATCCTTAGTATATAAGGCACATAGAACTTAATTTCATTGCTTCTTATGAAGTTTTTATGAAGTTCTTGCGCACCAAAATTTCCTATAGAAAAGACCGAAGAAGAAACTTGTTCATCTGGTTAGTTTTACGCTGCAGATTTCCTTTTTATTGAGAGTAAAGAATTTTACAAACGGCTTTGGTATACACGAATTCTAATTTCTACTAAATTGCTTTCTACAGAATTCTTTATATCCAGAATTCTAAACAAAGGACTCAAGGAGAATACTCGGCTCGCTACAAATATTCGCATTTCATATCGCATTTTCCCGAAAAACAAATAATTCTAGAGTTGCCTCCAAGGTATGGAACCTAGTTTCGCAAATCGCCTCTTACGGAATTTCTTCTGCTCGAAATATTCTAAAGAAGCCCATTGAAGAAGCACTTCGCTCACTTCACCAGCAATACGCACAATTTATATTCCTATTTTACCGAACAAAAAACTTACAGTCTGCCCTGCATGAAATTTCTTATAAACCAAAATTATCCAATAAACATATCTAAGAAGCACTCTGCTCACTTTACTACCAATATTCTTCTTTTATATTCCACTTTTGCCTCGAAAAAAGTTACTTTAGATTTACTACCTAAATTCAGCACATTACTTCATAGATACTATATGAAGTCCACAACTGAAAAACATGATAAATCATATTTTCTATCCTTTACAAAAGAACTGTTTTAGAATTCAATATGTTGAAAATGAAATCTACACGAAAGCTATCTTTTCTTTCGATTTTACGATTAAATACATGTTTTTGTCGCTCTCTTATAAATTTAAAAAATATTAGCAGCTATTTTATGCAAAAATTAACACGTTTCACCGGCCACTTTTTACAAAAACTAACTCGTGCAATCGGCTATTTTATATAAAAATAACAACTTAACCTTACATGTTTCGTGTTCAACATTAAACACGAGATTTGTGCACACTTTGTGCGCGAATACACGGAAGCAACGTGTTAAGAATATTAATTACGCAAAGTAATATTAATTAAACGAAAGTAGCATAAATTCCTTTCTTACGAAACATTAGGAATTTGTCACCAATCTTTAAAAAACTTCGAATCGATCGAATTATTTCTTTCTTCAACTACTTCATACTTTTTTTTACAAAATACTTTTTCAGCTGCCAAGTGATGTAGGAGCCGGAAAATCACCAAAAACAAACTTATCATATTTCTCCCGTGTGGTCTTCATCTATAAAGAACCTTGGAGTATTTCGGTGCGTAGACGATCCTGACGACAATGCTGTCCGGCATGGCGATGCTGCCCTTATGGGAATCGCCTTGTCCCAACGAATCGACATGAAATCCTGGTGGTTTAACGCGTGCTTTTATCTTGGCGGGACGTCGACGAAGAAGGATGCGAGCACGACACGGCACGAAGGAATGACAGACTGCCGACTATTGTGCGTTCGCTCGATTCCACTGAATTCACGACGTTCTATCCGACAGTCTAACCACGGTTCCTACTTGCACAGCTGACGTTCAGCTATTCCCCTTCCTTGTACGCCGACTGTGCAACGATTTCTCTCTCCGCGTGCACGTATGATGTAACGAATTCGTCCAGGTAGCGTGACTTCGATCAAAGTCACGCTCGTCATTAGACACAAGTCGCATTAGCCAGTCCTGCGAGCTCGCTGCGCTGGCGGACGCGATAAAACGGCGGAGCGGTGTGGCTAACTCGACTTCAAGGGCAATGCGGAAAAATCGTGTCGACGAAGAAATATGAATAAGTTCCTTGTCCGCGAATTGCGCTGCGTCTGCATAAGCTGTCTCGGGTGTAATTCCAGTTGGCGAGTGATCGAACGAGTTTCTCAACGAGTGAACACAGGGCGTGCGTGTCGATGAATCCGTGGAAAATTGATACAGTGTGTTTCGGAGGTCAAATAAGTGAGAAAGATCTAGATGCACCGAGATGCATGTAAAAATGATTTGTTATAGAGCTTGTTATAGTGTGTATACATCAGTCAAGATACCTTAGAAATTTAAACAAAATACTAGAAATTAAACTCTCTATCTTTTTATTACTTTTTGAAGTTTCTATTCAAGCTTAGAAAATTTAAGTAGTATACAGTTTTCGTCTCCAGGTTACAGTGACAATATGCTACATCGATTTATGCTTATCACGTACGCGGACACGTTATGCAACAAATTTTATTTTCGATAAAATTGGTCTCCAATTTGGTATTCTATCTTCTTTGCAAAACCGTCGAAAGATGTGTCTATAATATTATTAATTATTGAAAAAAAATGTTTTTTCACAAACTACAAAAAGGCTCGTTGCAGGATTTTCCACTGTTCCCTACAAATACTTAAACAATGATTCTTCTCTGCGCTTGAAAGTGTATCTCGCGCAAAATGGCCCGGAGCACATCACAGCTTTATCGATAAACTTATCGTCAGAACGACCTTGCGAAGCGTCATAAACTTCCCTGAAAGATGCAACATCCCATACACTTCCTATCTTTGAAACGTCCATTTCCCTCGTCATACGGCGGAATAATTCAGCAGAATGAAGAAAAGGTACCGCTGCACGATCCCGTAACGCTATCACAGAGAAACCGCCGCCGACAAAGTTTACTCATTGCGATCCTGAATGAAAAATCAGCCCGCCGTCAGGCGATATTACGACTTATTCGCGCGTGACGCCTGACAAATCGCACGAATATCCTCTTTGTCTCTTCCGACGCGGTGGACTTCGCGCGAAAAAGGATGGTCGTGGCACGGTCGTCCGATACGAAAGGCCCCCCGTCGATCTTCGAATCCTAAGCAACCGTGAGAAATACGAAGGACACGCGGCATACCGAGGTAGGCTGAGCTTCCAAGGAACGACAGCTGCGGTAGGACCGCGCTAGCGTAATGGCAATTTCACACGTGAGACCTGACGCTGGGAGGGATTTATGGTCGTAACAGACCACGACGTACACTATCGTCCATAAGTATTTGGATGCTGCTAAAACATCGCAAATGTATACCTAAACTCGTGGCACAATTGACGTCACAACAGACGCCATGGTTCAAGGTAACACGAAGATCGAGTATAATAAAATTACGTTGGAGGTCACCGTGATCCTAATTTCGCGATACAACTGGAGTCAGAAGAGATTGTATGGTCCAAGGTAACGCGAAGATCAAACATAATTAAGTTATGCTGGAGGTTTCATCGTCGAGGAAATCAAGTTTGAGAACTTGTCAGATACAGTGGAATTCCATTTATCCAAACTTGTCGGGAGACAAACGGTTTATATAATTGGAGTTGATATAATAGGAGCTTGCCAATTATCCTCGCTATCTACTAGCTTTTGTTCATACAATAAGAGCTCAGGTTCAGATGAATGAATTCAACCAGCAAAAGATCAATTAATCGTACATTAACTAAAATCTCGTTCATATAAATGGAATTCTACTCTGTAGAAGAATTTGTCTGCTCCCAAAGAGCTCCAAAGAGATAGAAATAGACAAGAGACAGGAGATTATTTAACACGTGAAAATAATTCGAGAATGTGGAATAAAGTACTTTCATTTAACGTCTTCTTTCTTGAAGAGAGTGTAAATTCCACATACGTTTTCAAATTGGTTTTCAATTTTACGAATACGATTATGATAATCGTGTCTCGTTAGACTGTTAATTAACTTTCAAAATGCTACACATAACATGCAAACACTATGAGTGTCCAATTACGATGATATCATATACCGAATAATGATATGACATCAAAAATTTGTACATGGTAAAATTTTACAGCATGATAGCCTTTAACTGTTAAGCAGAATACTTGATTCCAGTTATGGCGAGAGGTAAGACATTCACAGTAAAAAAAATTGTATGTCAGCTATAACTTTGAAAATATTTATAAGAGAAATATCAATCTTTTCATCGAATAGTATCAAGTATCGTACAAATACTTATGGATGGTATTGTACGCACGAATTGAAGTTGACTGTAGCCCGCGAGAGAAGCGGCGAACCGCGTTACGATCTCGTAAACGTATTTTTAGAGGCCAGGTTACTAGCTTCCTCTTTCTCTCTCCAACTCGCTTCGATACTAGCTCGCTGTTTTGACGGGGCCGCTGCGGCTACTCGAACCCCTTTCTTCTGTCCCAGCACGCAGGATCATTAAAATTTCAATTTACACCGAGGCGACACGTGGGCGGAAATCGCAATGGAATTCATTGGAGATGAATGAAAATTTTATCGACGTGGTTCGCGTGTTACGAGTGCCGCGTGGTGGATATTTTGTGAAAGATGATACACGATACTGGCGAAGGAACGTCCGTGTCTCATGTGGAATATTCCAAATTTGCAACTTTTCACGGATGAGTTTATTGAGAGTAGAAGAAGATAACTATGTTTCATTTTTCTAAAAAAAATGATGAACTATTCTTGAAAAGATTTCGTATACTCAAGGATATATTTATTCAGAAGAACGTTCATTATATCTTTTTAGAGATACTGCAATAGGAATCTGCAGGACATTGAAACTACCGAGTCGACTTAAGTACAAAATTTACATTTTAAATGAAATCTAAACATTTTATCCAAATTCCCAGAATTACACATGGTAAATGTATGAAATTTCTAGGAGATACGATCCTTTTAACTACCATAGTAATTCTTGTAAATGGACCATGATGCCTAGCTATGATATACGTATAACTTCAAACGCGCGGCGAATTCAAAATAGCTTGTTTTGATTCTGTGAAGCGTTCAAAGACGTAAGACATTGAGATGAAGGGTTTGACTGTCAGGAATATCGCTTTTTAATTGATTTTTGTTTACACTGGGATTCTTGCGGCCCTTTTGACGGGCCATGTGTAATTTAGGAGGAATAACCGTAGGCTGTGACATTAGTAGGAAGTAATTATTCGGGGGCGTGAAGGAAACGTCGCGCCGGTAATGCCAATTATCGTTAATCCGCGTAATTGCCGACGGCTAATTTCTAATTACAAGTGGAGTGCCAAGCGAGAGTGGGCTTTATGGTTATCGACTTCTTTCCGTCTCGACCTCTCTGCTAACCAACGAGTATATACCGTCGAGATCCGATCGATAGCGGAATGTTTCGCCAAAGATCCGGAAAGGATGCATTCCAAACCTATCGGAGTCCTAAATTATTCCCTCTAACGTTCATGTTCCTCCGTTTTTCCGATTTTTTCAAGATTGAACATCATTTGGATTAGTCAAGTTATTTGAACTCTGATCGATTAGATTTAAACTACTTAAAATTACTTTGTCAATACAAGTTGGTTGTTTAATTCACTCGAAATATATATCCTCTCAAGTGAATATATTTTTAAGTAATGTAAAATCAATCTACCAATAATGTGAACCTAATACTTGATTCCATGATATTTGCAATATTCTTTTGAGTTTCAAATGCGTCAAGGTTCGTTCCGCTATTCCATGATTCGAAGGAAACAACAGCTGTGCTAGGTAACGTAATATGTTCAAAACAAATTATATTTTAATGTTCAATAACGTTTGCTTGGTCTGGAAGAATCTTGCGGATGCACCAAGACTTTTCTCGGCAATTCTTTATCTCCATTTTTTTAATTTCATGAATCTATTAAATGAAATCAACTTTGAAGTAACCAACTTTAGAACGGAAGAAAGAAACAGAGAAAGGTACTATCTACTACTATCTACTATACACTATCAATCAAAAATTTGAAATCACGTTCTCAATTATTCCTATGTGTAATGTACCTTCTAATTCTGTTATCAGTTTAAAGTTAATTCTGCCAACATCGATTCTACTTTCTTTAATTAATTTTCTTTAGTTCGATAGATTTTTGATCAAATTATTACCTAAGGTAACAGAATCTTAAACCAATCTGCTCTTAAATTTTCCAATCGTACAAACCATGTAGCGTTGCTAAACATTCGACCAGTAGTGTATATCTTCGCATATCTAGTTCTCACATTTCAAGCATTTTCATCGACACCGAATGCCATCCGAAATCGATAGAGCAATTTCGCAATAAATTTCCGAACGGTTTCCTACGATTATCATTGAGGAACGATTTCTCGCCACAATCGGTAATAACCAGTTACGAGCAATTGTCAGAATTCCCTCGCGCCGTGCCGCGTTTTGCATTCGATGCTCTTCTCTGTGTATATTTTCACAAGAATAGCCGCGGTATAAGCGTGGATTTCACGAATACATTACATGGCCGACGTCAATATACTTGGATTATCTCCGTGGAACATCGGCTGATACCTACACCGTTCATACGGTGCGCTAGCTTACTGCCATTTTAGCGAATAATTTTCTCCGGTGTCGACATTAATGCGTAAAAGACGCCTTGCTGCTGGTCTAGCCGCTGTTATGATTTAAAAAAAAACACCCTAATAAAGCGTAAACGTTCCCTTCAAACCACTTCCCAGATCCGTTTTTCATGCTTCCTCTGGCGTTACATCTAACAATCCAACGCGTTGCATTTTCAGATAGTTATCTGGCAAAATTTTGCTCAATAATATCAGTCACCGTTACAACCAGATAAATGATCCACGGGATTAAGGGAAAATTGTAAACTTCCGCTTTGTTCGTGATACGTATAAACAAAGTGCTATAATTTATGAAGCAGAAGCTTTGAAATAAGTTTAATATATTTTGTTACTCTACTGAGTTTGCGTTACGCTATAATATGTCATAAGTGACGCAATTTTTCTGGAAGCTAAGATAATATAACGGAACTCGTTAGAAGACGATAAAAGTGTCCTAAGAGAGAAATAGAAAGTTCCGTGGAAAGATGGCAAGCAATTGTAGAAAATGAGAGAGAATTTATACATTTATTGAAAATTGATATTTGTAAAGATAATCGCCAAATCTACCGTATGCTGTAATTCCTATGTAGTATTTCCCCATATAGAATATTTTCCAGTTCAGCTATTTCCATCCCAGAATTCCCAACCAAATCATAGTTACACTAACGATAAAACCGCAGAGGATAAAATCATGAATGAAACGTAACGATTTACTAACGATATACTATAAATAACTTTTATGTAATATTTCCTCTATAAGATGTTTTCTATTTCAATCCCTTTCCAAGCAAACCGAATACCACAAAGATTGAATTACTCGAACAATAAGACCATTCAGAACGAAAACACAAGCGAAACGTAACAATCTGCATTATAACTCTTACATAATATTACGTTCGAATAATATTTTCTATTTCATTGCCTCCTATTTCACGATTTTCTCAACGAAATCAAACATGGTAGAAAGCAAGTTACCTCAAGACCACAGAGAACGAAATCACAAGTGAAACGTAACAAGAACGTCAAAATTCCCTGATTCTCGAGGCGATTACGCAGATGGCGTGATGCAAATGATTTCGTATGTACGTCTCGGAGGTAATTTCGAAGTCGAGGCGGCTTGTGTGCGATTTTGCATAGTGATCGTTCGCAAAACGTTGAATCGCGGCGTCAGGTACACGTGTACGCGAAAGAGGAGGTTGTTCGCCGTAGACGATGAGCGCTGTTTCGAATGTAAATAGGGCTCGGCCGTGTTTTCCCGCGGAATAAATGAAGGTACCTCCTGATGCAATCGACCCCCGTACTCTCGACCAATAAGACGCCACTTCCTCGTACGTATCACGCGTGGTTTGTTTTAATATTAAATATTTAGAGAGCTCAGGTTTGCGAATGGTGCAAATCGCGAATTCTTATCAGCAAATGATAAGCCACAAGCTACGTAGCAGGCTACGTAGCAGGCCATTTAGCATAACGATCGTGCTGAGCATATTTTTCTTTCCTTTTTCCAACTTCACAAAGCGTTTCTCGCGGTCACGACAAGTAACAACGAATAAATCGTAGGTGCTGCAACGAATGAAAAGGTAGGTCCACTTTCTAGTAGTTCGAGTAAACGAACGAGAATCAAATATTATTCTCAATGTGCTATACAGTCATGAGTCAAGTATTATTCGTAATAATAAACTGTTGTCCTTTTGAATATGAACCATAGCTTTATTTTTTCAGATATTGGAGCGGTAACAGAAATTCGTAACGAGAACAATGCCTGTCAAAAATTTTTAAATTTTTTTTACGAACTTCTAATATTTGGAATCATATCGAAAAAAAATTGTGCAATTTCATTATCGATTAGTAGTCGTTGTGAAATGTGAGAAGAGCTGCGTTTATCAGGAGACAGAATTAGAATCGACTCTAATTAGTAGACCTACTAACCGAGAGTCTGATGAATAATTTATGAGCTATACGCGCCTGCAATTTTCGTGACTGAAAAAAAAACACAAATTCCCATTCTATGTAAAGATCTACGAGTTGAATAATTTACAGCGAAATTCACTTGGTATAGCGAGGAATTATAATAACGCAAAAGAGTCGATTTTTTACCTGGTGTTGTTGTTTGCTTCTCGAAATGGTGTTAACATTCTTCGGCTGTGCCTCATAACCTCCATTATGCTGCAACAGAAAAGGAAAAAATACTGAATTATACAGGTCTCGCCATGTATATCTACGATCTACTGGAAAGGAATGGGACAGAAAAAAAGAAAACAAAAGAAAAAAGACGAAAGACCCAAAAAGGAAAAAATGAAAATAAAAAAGCAGTAGTTTCCACGCGTGCACATTAAGGGCGTCGCGAAAGGAAATGGGTTGCCCATCGCGTCGAGCAACGATAACAAATACTACGCGTAAATTATTTCCATTGTTCGGCTGAAAGCAGCTGTTGCGTAAATTCAGGCTGATGTGCGCCACGCGTCTGATAATAAACATCATCGATTCCCAGTGCTTCGATTCGCGTAAATCCCTGGTGGCCTGTGAAAACAAATTTCCGTTCCGCGACCACCCTCGCGTAGGGTGTTTCGATTAAATTTCCCTACGCGAACTCAGTCAGTCGTAATTCTTTCTATCTATTCTATATTATTTATATTTTCGTGTTTATATATTTATCGAGGCGAGAGCGCATGGCGAAAATATGATTTCAATCGAGCGAAACAACACCCACGCACCTCGCTTTCTATATGAAGGGCAGTGTGCCAAACTGTGAACGCGATACGGTGCAAAAGGGTCTCAGTTTCCTCTCTTAGTGGTGTCTCCTCCTTAAGGTTATTGTTCACCGTGTCCTGGCGCGTGTCACCGCAGCGACAGCAATTTGCTCGCAGCCAAGCGCGCGATAGCGAGCTACTGTTTGAGTTTGTCATGGTTCTTCGGATAAAGGACCCGTGAAACCATGAATAGAATTCACAAGTGCTTCGTTGTACGATATTTTGTGTCTACTTTAAGTCTATTTTAAGTGTCATCACACGGAATTTATAGGAACACGATTTTTCAATTGTCAAAGTGATTTACTGATTCTTAATAATCTTAATAATATTCTCTCAAATGAAATGTATTACGTGCAGAATTAAAATCGTGAAGGAGTTAGCAAACGTTGCGGCGAAAGAGAATTTCGAAATGTGGCTAGCCACGTGTCGATCGTACGTCGGCGCCGTGACAGGCGTGCTCGTTACGAATTATTCCGCAACATCGGGCACCGCCTTTTCTCTTCCTCCGTCTCTTCTTCTGATCCGCGTGAAACCGCGATCCTCGCCAACTACGGCGATGATTCATGGACGAAAATCACGCCATTAATCCCTCGTTGCCTGTCGAGCGCGTTTCGTCCGCGTTTCCATCGCGCCTCGTTGCTCCGATGCAAAAGAGAGAAAGCAACCGCGCTTTTCAGATCTCTTACTCTATGTATCTACTTATAGGAACTTCTTGCTCGTGCTAATTTGAACGCTCTTCACCGATACGATCTCCGCCCTTTCCATTTCTTTCTTCTCCTCGAGTTGCCAACCCGCATCGTACACCTGGAAGTATCGGCCTTCGTATCGATCGTTTCGCACGATCCATGGATCTATCGGGTCCCACAGTTAAAAAATACCACGTATCAATTTCGTTTTAATTCACCGCATCTGACTGCAATCTCAAGGTCATCGTATCTTCCACCCTCGGTTCAACTATCTCGATCCTCTATGTATCCTTGACAAGCAGTTTCTCGCCGGGAAATTTCTGTACAACCACCGGTAAATCCTTCCCCTTTCGTTTCTTGTAGCCCAGACGGGCTTACGAAGGGACGACACTCGAGTAGTCAGTGAAAAACTGTCGTAAGAAAGCTTCTGGATACCGTGGACGAGCGAGGATCACGCGACCTGGGTCAACCGGTACGAACGTCTGCGCCGCACGGGAGCCGCCCCGGCGCTGCGGCCGCACGGAGGGATGAAACCCTGCATCTCGGCTACGGAGAACGTTTAAGGGGGCTTGAAGAGGGTTGCGGGGCGAGAGAACGCGACATGTAACCATGGAGATGGCAAGCAGCGTCCCGAGTTTGCACGCAGGCCTGGTCCTGCGCCGCGGGTTCTACAGGATCGCACGAGTTGTGCGCGGCACAAGGGAAAAAGGGACGAGGAGAAGTTCGGTTATAGGTCGAGTGCCACTCCCTGTAAATATAATTACCCCGCGAAATTGTCGCACGCCCGTGTAACACGATGCCACCTTTGCGAACTTACGGCTCGCCGTCTCTCCTTGTGTTCGCAGTGTTGGTTCTTGCATTGTGAATTCTTTATCTGGTGCTTTTCTAAGGAGCAAATGGGGTTAGTGGTTTAACACATTTTCCGCGGGATTATTTAAAAAAATAGCGTTTAATAGGCTTTTTGAAGCGTTTGGATTACACTATGTATTTTCGTTTCTGAAGAGATAAGTGGGTTAGTAGATTGGACGGAGTTTGTTTCTGGGACGATAATTTGAAAAAAATGTAGTTTAACAATTTTGTCACATATATTTACGTTTCGTCTCTCCAGCTTTTTTTTTGCTTTCTATAGGATAATACAGTTAGTGGAATATTAAATGAAGAGAAAGTTCGTTCCTCGCGCGGGAAATAAAAAATATAAAGAAACTGAATTTAAAATATTTCGAGATGTTTGGATCTATCTTTCCGTCTCCTGCTTTTAAGGAATAAACAAGTTAGAGGTGGATTAAATACGAGGAAAGTTTATTTCAAAGAAATTCAGTTTAATAATTTCTTGAAAACGAAGGGAAGCTTTATATTTCGCGTGGTAATTTCAAGAAATTCGGATGTTTTCCAATGGAAATAGACGTTTCAAGTGTCTTAAGTTTAATTGCCACCACTCCAAATAAGTAATAATGTTGTAAAATTTAAATATCGTTCCAAAACAGAGATTTCTATTAAAACTTGATATTGTTCGATCTTCAGCTGATCTGATTCATTTTAAACTTCCACAAAATTAATAATACGTGGAATGCGTCTTATACGGTCATTTCTGTCGCAGTAGATCGATATGTGTTTTAGATCTGGCAGATTCGATTAAAATTTTATCGCGTTCCACGTTACAGCGAAACCATAAAATATCGAATGACTTCTGAAGAAACGTCTTCTAATATTTTATGCGGCAACAAAAATGCCGATAAATAGAGACTAAATTCAACGACAGGCGCAATATTTCTCGGTTCGACACTGACTAAATGGCATTTTAGGTATTCTCAGTAACACTTTGCGTAGAACAATGGCGCAATTTTTCTTGACCGTTGGAAGACATTTAGCACGAATTGAAATTAAATTGGTCACTGGCTGTTTCTGCTCGAGCACGGCGGACATGAAGAATATTTTACGAAGCGATAAATCACTTTAACTAGTCCATAGGCTTTCGCGGGTAGAACACGTTTTACCAGGACTAGATAGCTGGGATAAATAGACGGGTGTCCTTGTCCGGCGAGTGGCGCGAATAAAGATGCGAAACGTAGTAATTCAGATTCACGGTATCGATAATTTAAGTGGTAGCCACGAAAATACCAACTCGAGGGTTAAATAACCATGTGATTCTATAAACTTGCCTGGCAATGTTTCCGTGTCTCGCGTAAGCCTTTGGAGCCGAGTAACCGATAAATCAGCCGGCAAATTTTACATCTAAATTCCCAGAAGCGGATATACATTATGCAGAAGAAAAACCTTGAATATTGTAATCTGTTGTGCACCGTAGAAAAATATTCAGCTACCGACTACAATTTAAATGAAAAGTATTTAAGAACAGATCAAAGATAAAATTCTTTGGAAGGAACGCGGTCCGATTCCAAGAAAATAAATTAAGGACAGAGTATATTTTTGATTGCTTTACAAAGTTGAAACTTGTTTCTTAATGGAAATGACAGGCAAGAAAAGGACACATGGAAGAGAGGAAATTAAGTAAGATCGGTATTCGTGTGAGCAAAAGTATCGTGCGTTTTTGCACGTAACAGTTGGCGAACCTCTATACAGCAACGATATTTTAATACGAAGAATAGGCAATACAGCGGACGTCGCCGCCAGTCAGATTGCTTAGCTGGCGGCTCGGGTTTCGAGAATTGGAAACGCTTCTGGTCCCTGTCGCCAGCTTGAAAGCAGATGAAACTTTAAAAAATGCAAATTCTCGCCAGGAAATTCGCATATTAAATTCGAGAGTCTCGAGTGTGTTTCTTTCGTGACGACGTCCAACCTTGTTCAATGCTAATTAGCCACGTCAACAAATGTAATTTAATTTTAGTCACGCGTAATAAAGACATGCCATTCAAACGCAATAGATATAGAATCTTTCAAAATATCAATCGTTCAAAAGTATCAAGACACTCACTTATTTTTAACAAGATTCATTTTAATTACAAAATTGCACATAAATTAAACTGTAATTTCATCCATACCTATCTATTAACAGAATATCATAACGAGATTAAACTCACCCCTAAAACTATTTCGTTACTTGGAAAATTTCTCATCTTCAGATTTTTTATTTCTGTGTTATAAGTTAGGTTAAGAAGATCCTTCTAGACTGACAGAAAATCTTTCAACGCTAATGCAAGCATTGATATTTCAATAATAAATGTAATTGATTGTATGCACGTATGATTAGAAAAAGTTATTTATGGAAAACGATTGTTTGTCATTGACATTTTCTATTGAATATATGGAAAGTTTCGACCAGAAATATCGAAGATACGATTAGAAGAATGTGTTATAAGTAAACGTGATACTGTCTGTATCTCGTGCAACGTAACGAACGAAATAATCAACGAGAAGGCAAGCTGCTTCGGCGGAAAGACACCCGATTGGCTAATACCGGCTTAATTGACTTATGCCCCGCAACAAACCGCGCATTACGATTGAGAATCACGTCGAACAGTCAACGAGAGCACAGCTGCGGAGGAATCAGCTCTCACTTCGACATAATCGTGACCGGTACCATGATGAAAGAGTCAAAATAACATTGACGATCGGCGAAGTCACGTCGCGTTGCATTAATGGATAAATTATTGCGAAATTGTGTGATGAAAATTGTAGGCGATAGGCTTCCGAGATATTTGAAGATTATCGAACCGTGTGAAATTCTCGTGCGCTATCTCTTGATATTTAATACAAAATTGTCTAGTTTGTATCCGTTTGCAAGCAAAGTAAAATTCCTGCTCGTTTCGCCTACTTTGAAAAGATTCTTGCGAGTCATAATTACCTAATATCCCAGCCTTTGAAAGTTGGAGGTGCCAGGTATTTCTACGAAACTTTCATTTTCTTCACAGCGAAGTTTCAGCTTAATAAAAATTGGACTGGACAAAAATGAAAAGATTACGATATCTGGAAGTCTGAAAATCTAAGTATCCGAGAATTTGAAAATTCGGAAATCGGAATATTTAAAACATTTGGAAATTTGCAAATCTGAATATTGAAAAATTGGAAAATTTAAAAGTAATCCATCAGTGATAGACACATGCTTTATTAAAGATAAGGTATTCGAAACTCGCAACGAATGCATAAAGGAAACAATAGGTACAACATTGGCCGCATCCTTGACTCGAGACAGGAAGCCTTCTGCCACGAATACGATACTCATACATACGTGTTCTCGTCCACCTAATGACCGATACTTACGCAACCGTTGCTTTTTACGCGAACGAGTAAACACTTTTTCTTTCTAAGACCGTTCGCGACGAGTTCTCCTATGACCTCACAGGAAGTGACAACCTTCTCGTTCATCGTTATAAATATCCATTCGCGTACATCGCAATTTATACATGCAAACATCCGAAGAAGAAAGCGAATTCTTTACCTCTTTTTCTTTTTTTCTTCGTTCTTTTTCCCCTTCTTTGTCGCGCGGCCTCCACGAGTTTACGTAAACCTATGATCATCGTAAGCGCAATATAATACCCGATAGAGATCGTAGAGAACTCGGAGGAAGCACGCATTTTATCTGAAGAAGCGTCGCTTTATCTTTGACCCATGACCCCTCGCGTGAAGCAGCCGGTTCTACCCTCTTCTCGATCTCCACAGTGGACACGATCATCGTCTTAGAAATTTATGAACGCGTGACAAATTACTTTATTCGTCCGTACTTCGAGAATCGTTTGAAAAAGCGAGAAAAAGTTGTTAGTTTGATCTTTACACCAGGATTCGTAAATACCAAGCAACTACAGTGGCACGCGAGTGTATTTTGACACTGATCATAGAAAACTTTGATATATATACCGCATATATGTGATATAAAATATTTTGAAATATCTTTAGCAGTGAAATGAAATACGGCTGTCAATGTTATATTGGTAGTATTGGAAACCAATCTGAAAATGTATATTCTTGCAGACAGAAATTGTTTAGACGAGTGACCATCTTATAACAGAATAAATGTGTCAAGAATTTCGGTTCACTTCTCTAAATTGCTTAGAAACTCGATTCGTTGATTACTTTGTGCGATACGTTACTCGTTTTATTAAACCGTCTGACACATCTTCGTTGAACTAACGCTATCCTAGACATTCCTTTCAATTACCAACTAGCCTCACTTTCCATTTTGTTAATTTTTGTTAATGCAGAAATAAACATAAATTGTACTTGTCAACGAGAGCAAAACGATATCGGAGTAAAACTTTGGACGAGAACTTGGAAAAGCCAGAGCCGCTGAAAATGGAGACCAATCCGCAGTTTCTGAATAAATGATTTCCAAGATTTCAGATTAGATTACTCATGAAAACTGGTCAGAAGCAACGAGAAATGTTCATAAGTAACCAACTCGATGCCCGTGACCGAATCATTCGCGATGCCAGTTCCGACTCCACTCTTGGACTCTGGCCAACTATCGAAATTTTCTTCCTCGTAACGTACGACCTGCTGTATCTTGTACGATCACGAAGAGAAAACGTAAAATAAGGAGAAGTTTCTTTATTAACCTCAGTGGAAATTCTTTTCGGATGATTGTTACTTCGCATGGACTTCGATCAGACGACCCAGTGTTTGAATTTAGTTCACGTTCGCAATTTACGATGTAGAGACTAATCGAATCACTTGCACGTGCCTTTGTTTCAAATAATCTTCATCTTCGATTGAAAACAGTAAAAAATTAATAAAAAGTTTCTACGATTACTATTGCAATTACTATTATCAAAGTTCAAGGTCCGCATGAAGCGATGAATCTTTTTAAATGCTATTTATATGACAGACTGACGTCAACGAGCAAAAATACTTCTAGCTCTCTCAAATGGATTAACTTTTCAAAGTACAACGATAAATCAAACAGTTTGTCGGCGATGGTAATGACGTTGTTTCGACGATGACATATTAAATTCGAGGCAGCAATTGTGTCAACAATGGTTGCTATATCGGTTTGCTCTAAAAGTTCGCGACGTGGTTGCCAGTCGAGCATGGAAATATACTGCAAGGAGCGATTAAAAATGTGGAATTAGATTGTATGAATTAGTATGGCATCTGGTGTTCACACACATGTTCGCGGTATACGCGGGAACATAGAAATTGCTTACTGCTGCTTGTCACAATCTGCTGAAATGACATGGCTCGCCTACTTCGTGCTACAACTGGAAGAACACCTAATAAACCTTGAGTATTCGAGCTTCTTTCTCTCTTTTCTTCTTCTTTTCTAATGATTATCGTTCGTTCGCCATCTGTTACGAGTAGCGATAAACAAATATTTTAATCTTGAGTTGTAATATATGCAATAGTATATTTGTAGTATATAGTTAGCGCAGAATATAGATGTAATTATACGTAAAATTTCGAATTAAAATTTTGTAAATATTTCTATAATTGAAACTAATGCTGATCCTCGCTGTTGAATCTCATAAATCCATATCGATATGAGTATGCGTTTAAGCGATAGCAAGCAAAACATTTTAGTCATCGTGGACAAGTAACTACGGAATATTTTGTATCGAAATACGCGTTACGCTTCTATTTCACGACTAACAAATGATAAACTGTTTGCAGACAGGGAACGCTGATCGACAGAGCGAAGAAAAATCGACGCCGACGAAGCGTTCCCTCCTTCTTGAATAACACCGTTATCAACTTCCTGATATACAAAGCTCGTGTGAGTTGGCAGTTTCAATGAAAAGCTCCTCGTGCATCGTAACGTCTCGTATCTTGTCCATGGGGAAAGAGAAGCTCTCGCGAGCCGACGTAAACGAGGCACCTTGATAAATTTCTTTCTTTGAAAAACGACCCATTCGACTTGCGATCGGAGAGGAACCGATGGGTCGAACGTTCTCGACGTTATTGAATCAAGTTTCGAAAGCAAATAGGTGCAATAAAATTGCGTGTATCGCGTGCATGCATTGGGAACCAGATACGTCGCGTCAAGTCGATGAACTTGAGGACTCAACGAACTGGTACCTCGCGAACAAGACCATACACGTGCTAAACTGGTTTCACCGCCGGTGCTGCTCGATTCCGTCTGTTGTACCGTAGTAATCGACCACGACATTAGGCGCATACACGATTCGCCGAACAAACGGAGGCAAATCGCGGCCGACCTGCCTCCGTTTTCCTTTTCGTTCACCGCGGACCATCAATTAGCAGCCAGGCGACAACTTGTCATTCGTAACCGTAAATAAACGCCTCCACGATCCTCAGCAACCGCTCGTCTGCCTCTCCTACACGGTTCCGCTACGTCCACTGTACGTATGTATATTAAAAATTTACATCTATAGGCTCATCTGTGTATCAATACAACGGACAGTCGACTTTCGAGTGTCACTGATGAGACACGTTGACCAAATGTTTGTACCAGTACGTTTCAGAGTGAATACAAATAAAGAGGACACACGCTCCTTACGTTTTACCGACGGAGACAGAGCAGATTCTTTCATTCATCTTCGTTTTATCTTTCATTCACGACAAGACAATCTTTACACAAATAATATCAAAGTGGACGTAACGATCGATTCGTGACTTCTTATACGCTGATTAAAGAGAATACACGTTACTCGTATCTGTAAATTTCTTCTTTTAACTATTGTTTTAAAGATAAATTTCAATAACGTGATTGTTTATCAAGCGTACAGAATCATGTCTACTTTTATTCATCTGGTTGATACAATATAATCTTTTATAATAACGATTTCTTATTGTTTGTTTTAAACAATGTACAGTTTATATACATACATGATTTCATAATGACGCATTTTCTACGAAAAATACATGTATGTTTTTCCTTTCTCGATATTGCTTATTATATTTAGAAGCCGATATATATTATTGTGATGCATTGCGACGGTATGCAAGCAAATACCGTTTATCTAATCAATTATACCGTTGATAAAATCATCGTACTCGTATTATCTCGTCGATCTACCCCAACCAGGCGGGTGTGAACCGATCGTTTCCACCGCATTCCGTCCTTCGAGCGCTCGCACGCCCTGCTCTCGGATTACAAGCGCTCACATGATACATGTGTACTTCCGCGAAAGAGTCACTCGATGCCGGTACTCCTTCGCCTTCGTCTACGTTTTGCAAAAGCAGGCGACAACGACGCTTCCTGATTCTCGCGTTTCCCTCGTGGCGGTTTCATGCGGACGCGTCAAGAAACGCGCGATCCATCACGACCTACGAAATCAATCATCCAGGGCATTCGACTGAGAAAGTCGACTGGGATATTGATGAAAGCAAAGATCGGCTGACGAAACAAAAATTCCTGACATCGACTCATGGAATGAATTTTTGTTTCTGAACAAATATATGCAAAATGTATAAATTAAATTTGCATAAATTTAATTTGCGAATGGATATTTGATCTGAAAATTATGGCAGTACTTGCATATTATGAAACTTTGAGTGAAATCAATAGAAGAGAACAATCTGTTAGGTTGAATTCTGTTTCATAGTTTATTCACGAAGAATATCAAGCGAAAGACTATCAGGAAGTTTTTAGACAACGATGACGATGAGAGGTAGTCTTCAAAATTTTCTTTGAATTTTTAATCTCATTATTATGTATCGTTCTACTTTTGTTAATATTTTTAATCAAAACTCTATGAAAAGATTATTTATACCAGTTTATTAATAATCTCACGAATTTTTCAAATTGTTAATTAAAAGACGAGTTTCTTTTAACTTCCCAGCGGAATATTAAATGTTGACTCCTGTAACGTAGTAAAATTTCGTTCTCGATACAACGTATTACAAGCTTTCGTATTAGGGTTGTCTGTAATAATCGAATAATCCGTGGTGAAATAAATCCTAATCGTGTCCAGTTAGCGAAACGCTGTACCAATAAATCGAAGCACGAATTAATCGATCGAGGTGTGGCACGACCGATCTCACTGTCCTTTCCACCTTATCTTTGTTCCATCCTTCTTTTTCCGTTTCGATCAACAGCTACGAATATAAATATGTATAACAGCATGCCTCGATTAAGCTTAATGCACGCTAATGCACGCTATATTCTAAATTGTAGAATGTTTAAACACAGGTCGAACCACCGGCAGTCTCTCGTAATTCAATTTAACCGAGCAGCACAAGTTATAATTTACTTTCCGTAATGCGGTTTCCGCGGCGAGTTTCGCCTCGGCCTCGGCCTCGGCCGGGAGAGCACTGGTCGCTTAATTTGTTCGAGAACTTGTAACTATCTTGCGTCGACACGTTCCTGCTCCGGTTAATTGTTAGTCGACTCGTTTTGCACGTCACAGAGCTGCATCGGCCACCCTGAGAGAGCCGAATACAACTTTCCAGAGCTACAAACGGAAACTCGTGTTTCTTCGATTCAACGCGAAGGTCGGAGAAAAGTCCGAGTTCAGGGGGAAGTTTGTACCGGGATCAGAGTTGGCGATACCCTTTGGCACAAATTGCGAACGGGGCTTCGGACGAATTGCGTCCAAACACCGAGTTTTCAAAGGGAAACTTTGGAATTTGTGGCACACAGGAGATAATACACGGATCGAATTAAAACTTCTAATTTCCTTTTCGTGTAAAGACATTTGGTTCGTGACCGTATTTTTTTTCTATATTTCTTTCTCTTTCCTTTTGCCATTCCGCGGAATCTTCGTGCCGCCCTTTGGGAAAGAAGGAAGTTTCGAAACCGGCGCTCTCGGGATTCGAGGCACGGGGGAATTTAATATGCGCTCGAGTCCTCGGACACAAAGCACGTTCGACCGCTTGCAACGCGGATAGCAAAAGACGTCCCGCAACACTCGTTTATGGTATCTAATCTCTCAGTGACAGACGTTTCTCCATGGCTTTTTCCCGCGTGTGTGAAAACCCGTGTGCGGCTGAAAATTCCGCGCCAGGGTAAACGCGTTCGCCGCGATAAAGCTGAACCGAGAATAGATAAATAACGTAAGGCGCCGGGAGGTCGTGATACGTATTCGATACATATTCGCGAATCGTGCGAGGAAGTTCGTTTTATGAAAATATCAGAACGATCACGGTATATTTTCAGTACGTTCTTGACAAGTTTATGCCGGAGATAACGTTTGAAATACCGATGAATTGTAAAAATGATCGTTGTTAGAATGGTAATAAAGCAAAGAGTACAATATGTAATACGGAACGTATCGAGTTTCGATATTTAAATATTTTGATAGATAGCTATTATTAGCTATACTTATATCGTAATTCACCATGCGTTCTCGAGGCATGACATCTCGAAACCCTAATGCGTCAACAAGTAATCTACGGTTTCATAATGTTGATGGTTTTACGAGCGAGTCGATATAAATGTTTACGTATTCATACGTAACGCGGATAAAGTTTTGAAAGATTGTATTGAAGTTTGTATTTAAATGAGCGCTAGACAGTTTTAGGAGTCTACGTACATAAAGGCAGGCTTGACGACGCACGGTCTCTATATTCTATTAATATAACAATCGAAGATAAACGTAACGAACAATTAAATGCCGATGAACCGCTGGAAACGATGATTCTTGCTCGACAAAAGAGTCACGATGATATTTCCTCTTTTTTTTACGACGATATTCCAGACTCGACGAGGATGTTGAGAATATTTGTAGCATCGTGTGTTTATTGAAGCAATCTCTATTTCAAGCGTGTTACACGACACAGGAATTTCTTAGAACGACGTTACATCCGTTTCACTTACATCATTCCATGGATAGCTCGCCGGGCGAACCGTCGTTAATTATCCATCATTCGCCCGTCATCGCTTCGATCAACTTTTCCAGCCGGTTCACCGGCGAAATTCTCATCCAGCTATGAAAAAACTCACCGTGTACGTGACGTGATAGTTCCGTTGATGCACGTCGCCGTTACACTGAACGGTAGACAGCATGTTGACAGCTGTCAACCACGAAAGAACTGACTGACGATCAATTTTCGTGCGCACTCGAAACTCACTCCGA
This sequence comes from Bombus affinis, assembly GCF_024516045.1. Classification (NCBI taxonomy): domain Eukaryota; kingdom Metazoa; phylum Arthropoda; class Insecta; order Hymenoptera; family Apidae; genus Bombus; species Bombus affinis. The sequence continues at coordinate 5,346,674 of NC_066355.1, read as the reverse complement.
CACCAGGATCGACGATCGTAATACGGTCATCATTTTCGATCACGTTGTTCCCTCGATTGGATCATCGCTTCTTTAACATTCAACCGGAAGCGCATACTTATGCCAACGATTTCGTACGACAGTCATTTTATTCCATTCCATTCAGACTGAATGATGAATTTAACTAATTCTCTTGTCTCTTTTAATGTATCGTTTTGAAGTGATAACGAGGAATGGGGGGAGTGGGGAGGCGGAGGGAATGACGACACTGAACGATGAAACGGAGAAAGGACGCGGCACGTTCGATGGCAAAAGCCGACGGAACTCGAATGGAGCTCGTGTCTTTCGGATCACGCACGGAACGTATAGGTTTAGGTATACGGAATGCGCTTGCGCGGTGCCCCGGCGAAGGCGCCCCAAGACCACGCTTAGTTTCTTCTTGTTCTCCACTTCTTTCTCCCTGGTCTTTCTTCCTCAACTAGACTCGTCCTTCCTCGCCGCATTCGTAGCCAACCCGTTGATAACTGAATCGACGACCATCAAACAATTTCTGCGCACGCTGTTTCAATTTTTTATCTATTTCTCTGTCTTTCGACGACTGATTTTACCTTAGTCATCGTAAAATTATTCATCGTAGGACTATGATTACCATAAATCTTTGTAAAAAGTTATTTTGCAAAAGTGTAACTTTCGATCTGATGATTTTCCAAACGTAAAATTAACAGTTTTAGAATATAAATAGACCGGAATGTATGAAAGCGGTACCCTAAAACGGAATTTTGGATCATCCGTCGAAAGATTCCTCCTTTTCGTTTCTCCATCGTAATCCACGGAAGGATACTTTAAAAACATTCGATTCGAAGTTGGGACGATTGGTTTCTACGATCTCTTTCGGAGATTGAATATTTTGGCTATTCCAAGTTGGATTTTCCGTGGCTATCCTTCGTCCGTCTCTCGAATAGCAATCTTGAGAACTTGGATATTCGAGCTCCATTTGATTTTCGATATTCTTCAATCTTTCTTCCAATTCGCATGTGGGATACCTTGAAAATTTTCTACAGGAAATGACTATCTCGAAACGTATTTATCGAAACTTCCAACAGAGCACAGTTTATATCCCGTTTTATAGAGGAAAACCCGTGGTGATAAATACTCATGACATGTTCAGATTCTTTCGCAATTTGTTATATTTACTCGTACAATTATAGCGGATCTGTTCCTCCGCAGAAAGTATAGACGGTAGTTTAAAGAATTTGTTTGCTTTCCGGAGCCCATAAACTCATATTTTAGTATTAAAGTTGACAATTAACGTTTAAGATAGAAACCAAAAACACGAAATTACTAACTGGATTCTAATAAAGCTTAAAAACCCTATTTCTTTTATGTACAATTTATGTATTGAGGAACTTCCTGGAAAATGAACCTACGGTAAACATCATAATTCATATTACATGATAAATTTATAATTGATATATTTGATCTACGATGAATATATATTCGGGTTACTTGTATATTTTCTACTTAAATAATAAAATTACGAAATTTAGATTGACCAACTTGAAGATACGAAAAATGCATAAAATAAGCAATATGCAGAAATACGTAAAACATTCAAAGTCTACTATTCGCTATAATACGTACTAGGTGAGATAATCTTTTTTTTTTGTATATCCTACTATTTTAGTTACATTTATACCGTGTTTATTATGTTTGTAAAAATTGAAACATTTCGTTTTGTGGATGTTTGTTTTATTCCTGTAATTGCATAACCCTGTGTACTTTAATTAGCGTTGGCTAAACCAACCAACGTCGTCATACATGGCATCGTCGTAGAGAATAATATTTACGACGATGAAAGTGCTGTGAATTATCGATAGGGAACAAAAACGCAAAATATCTCGAAACACTCCTCTTGCATCTTGTGTTGCAACGATATGTAAATACGAGAAGACAGGAAAAAAGATGATCACGAGGAACGAGAAGTGATAAAGCAAAGCTAGGATTTTCAATGATTATTTCTTCTTGCAGAGGCCTCGATTATCGATACGAATTCAATACCTAGCATCTTTGTCACTTTTATCGTTTCGAAACCGGTTCGTCTGGCCACAGATCATTTGTCTCGATCCGCTGGATCTTTCCCTCGATCTTGGTGTCGTGTCATCGTCGACCTTGATCCTCGATCGCGTTCTGATTGCTGGCAATTGATCAACGGCGCCTTCGTTAATTCACGAAAACTGGCCCTTACGTATCTTCACGCAGCATCTTCTTCTTTTTTGATAGTCATACTTGATAATCAATGAAACAAACTGATGATCGATCCTTCAAGAAGAATTAATGTCGCGTATTTAATTAAATGGGTCCCCTTAATTCTGTGAGACAGTTGAACAGATAAATGTATTTCATTGTGGCAACCCAAGTGATTCAGCCAAGTCTTCGTTTTTACATTGTTAATCTTCGATCATCGATCAATTATGATTGCTCCCTGTGATCGATATTGGAGAGGTTGATATCCTTGTAGTATCGTTTTCACATATTTCCATCGTATTATAATTGCAGATAGACTACGAATGTTTGGATTAAAATACAATCATTAAAAATGCGGAATCTAAATGATGACTTTTTTCGTTTATTTATTATATATCATAACGGTTACTTTGCATTTTGGATATTTATATGTTCTTTGCTTTCGATAAATAAATAAATAATTTTAATAGTCGGCAAGGAAAAGAAAATCTAATTCGCCAAATTTTTACAAACTTTCCTAACTTCCAAATTTATTAATATTCAAATATTTCAGATATTTCAGATATTCGGAAATTTTCCATCCGAGCAAATTTTGAATACTCCTAATGTACGAACTCCATACAACATTAGCATAAATAATCGTTAAAATCTATCGATTTACTGTAATACCCAGTCAGTCATTTACCAAACACTTGCAATACCGAAGTTTAATTATATATTCGTATGTAAATACAGTGGAACATTGGTCGAAGCGTTATCGAATTAACCACACTTCGTCGCAGTTACGCGATAAACGTTTCACCCCGACATGCAAGGGTTAAAATCACACGCAACAATGGAGAACAGGAACCAAATACCACGATAATAATACAGTTCGACACTTTCAACCCATTTCCTGCGGGCATTGTATGAATAGAACTCGATCGCCGGTTTGCCCGCGTCCATAATAATAATAATAATCGTTGGTTAAGTTCCCCCTCCCCCAAAAAAAAGAAAAAATAAAAAGAAAAAAGCACACGCACCGTGCTCGTGTTTCGCCACCCACGCTGTTTATCGTGTTGGCAAAATACGATAAACGAGAGTGCGTGGCGAGAATGAATGTATCGAACAACGTCGATTACAGAAAAGGAAAGGGAGAAAAAATATGGCAGGCAGAAAAAAAGAAGAATCGTTTTACGCTCCACCCATTTGAATTCTTTATCGACTTCACGAATCTCCGGCGTAATTAGAAGATACCGAGACGCGTGTTCGTCCAAGATAGCCGGTTTCCAGGTGAGCCTTTGCCATTGAAACGAAACCTCCAAACGACCGAATGATATTTTACGACATGTTTAAATCTTTTTTATGCATATGGATGTCACACGGGAGAAACGAAATTCGCATCGCGCCCGCCGGGATGATTGCATTCGTTCCGTGCAGTTTTGAATTGAAATGATAAAGGTAATGATACGGTCCTATTATGGATGATATTCGAAAGGTAGTGCTCTGTGTGTTAATGTTCTATGATATTTGTAGATCGGAAGGTTTGGAAATTTGGTTGTCGGAATATTTGAGAATTAAAAAATTTGGTACTTCGAAGATGTGAAAATTTTGATCTCCAAAGATTTGAGAAACTAAAAGTTCGATATTTCAAAGATATGAGCACTCGAAGAATCAAACCTTCGAACATATACGAACTTGGCGATCCAAAAATTTTCTGATCCAAATTCAAAAATGTTAATTTGAAGATTTTGAAATTCTAAAGCTTGAAAACTTGGATCTTGAGAGTCCGAAAATTTCGCCGCTAAGAGATACAGTGTTCATCCCCTCTCAGCAAAAACAAACCTTTAATAGCCATCAGAGAATTACTGAGACATCAATGCACCCTAAGTAACGCGTTATGACCAATATGTTTTGAAAACGCCCGAGCCAAGTTTTAAAAGACAGCCACACTGAATAACCGAGCAATCTTAAGTCACTGTTCGAGACCAATTAGACCATCCATATGCAAAACGATCCGCAAAGTAATATGCTTTGTCGCTCGTTTATATTTCGAGGAGATTCGCGAATAGCGAATAAGGTGGCGCTGGAACATTTTTCACGCTACCAGCGCGAAATTCAGCGGAGGAACGAAACATTAATCGTTGGCCAGATCGGTGTGCGCCCGTGGCGAGAGGACCGGAGACGTCTCGCATCGGTTCATAAATTTCGATGCACTTAGAGAACGCTCGCAGCCATACTTTTGGTACATCGAATCGTTTCAAACTTGGTGGAAAGGGTTCGAACTGGAGTGGACCCAGACGATGGGAGAGACGATTCGGCACACGATGACAAATCGTTCACGGGAAAGAATTCCATTGATCCAAGTGTGAGCGACGACGCACGAATAAAACTTCCGATCGTCGTGAATCTCTGGCTACGAAAGTCCGACGTGTATATGTCGCGCGATACATATTCCAAGAAGTTTTCGCCGATGCTTGAGGAAGCGGGTGAAAACGTTCGGATCTCAAGTGTTCCGTAAACTGAAACTAGATTCCAGCAACATGCGTACTGAAATGTTACGTTCGAAAGTAATAGACGCGAAATCTTTGAAAACAAAAGAAAAGCGAAATTGTAGTCGTTTTAATCCTAGTTTGGACAATCTTTTGAACTATCGTACTTTGCAACGAAAATATAACGAGACTTTTTGAAAATCTTTATCCAATATCGAAGTTTATACAAATGTTTGAAATTTTAAAGCTTTAGGCTTATCTATATACTTCTTAAATAATAGCTGCAATATTATGGTTGTGAACCTTTAATTCCTATCGTCGAGTTCTTGTCATAATTTCGCTCTAAAATAATACATGAAGTAATGTTTTGCCGATCTACAATTAGGTCGAACCTTCTCATTTATAAGCTATAAATCAAGATGCAAATTTTTATTGAATCTTTTTAGAAAATTAATTATTTCTATCTTATTGGACAAATTCAATATTAATGGAAAATTGTTCACATCTGTCCGAGATTTTCTTCCAATTGAATGACAAAATTACAAACGATGTTTATTCCATTGATCTTCCTATAATCTTACTGTAATCTATCATACACCGTATAATCCTCTTTGAACAAGTATCACGTGACCTCATAATTTCTTTTCAAAAATAGATTGTACAGAGGAAGCAGACTCTCATCGATAAGATAATGCATTGACTGTCTTTCGAATGGAAACAAAGTAAACTTCAAGGATTAAACGCTCAGTCCGCTTTGCTAAAACGTTCGAGGAGAGAACCAAGAACGAGTGGAGAAGCCGCACAAATCTTCCAAGTTCGCTAAAGACGCCGTAATCCCTAAATCAAGACGAAGGATCACTCGCACGATGAATCCATTTATTTTCCAATTTGTTGGCCTTCGCCCAATTCTCCACTGTATACTTCGATACTGTTCCGATAAGTTTCACGTAAATTTAAAGTCGCAAGAGTTATCGCGGACCTTCGCATTCTTTACAAAATAATGGTCAGTGATCGAACCAACGATACACGTGTCACTATATCGGTGAATTTTTAGTGAATTTTCGTATCTCTGCTCGATCTTCTAGAGCTCTGCCAATATTTTGAAATTTCACTGACGTTGTGGTAAGAAAAAGCCATTATGATCACGCGGATAAAACTCAAAACCAATCTGCAAGTGTATATAGAAGTTACAACATATGAATAAATCTCATGTATCTAATTTTCAAAATATCGATCTTCGTGTCTTAAAACTAACACTTTTCGATTCTACTCGTGCAAAAATCATACGTTATAAGAAAGAGTTACAAATTCGGTGTGTCCCAAAACGAAGTTGAGCCGTTTTGTGTATAATCAGCTTTGGTTCGTGAATAATACGAAGGTGAATATATTAAATTAATTGAAATTCCGATCGAATAGTTGGATGCAGCTTGTTTGCTGAAGCATAGTAACGGAGAGTGAGCACGTCTAAATTTAACAGAAAGTTAGAGGTAGCCGATAGTATGAGGAAACGCCTTGAACGAGATTACGGCTGGTGGCTGGCGTCGAAGTGGCCGCTTCCCTTTTTCCTTCTGTCGCCAAAGATCGAACCCAGCTACCCCTTTCGAACCGTAAATAAATCCATCCAGTTTACGCGTGCCAGGGCAGATGTTACTCCGCTCGTGTCTTGGTGACGAAATGAAAACAGTCCAAGCATGGGAAACGTCTTTTCAAAGCATGGACAGTTCGAGAACAGGCTCGATTATGCACTTTCGAAAGCGCGTTATGTTTTCTTTAAGTGGATACTGCAAGCAGAGTTTATTCGTTTGTGTGTTGTTTTGAGTATAAGGTTGTTGGAAGATTTAGATGCTTATTCTGCATTTGGTTTTGTTGGGAATTCGAAGTATTCTAAACCTGTTAGCCAAGAAAGACGAGGTAACTTGTCATTCGAGTTGCTAATCTCTTGGATATAATCTCTTTATTTGGAGATTTCCTGTCTTTTTACGTTTCCTGTCGTTTACTCTTTGAAATAAATTACAGTAGGACTCGATTTATTCCAACAAAGTTTCAAGTTTAGCGCTTGATTAACTTAATTTCTTTCAATTGAATCTACTTTTCTGAACGTGAGTTTCCATTAGATAAATAAAAATAGTGGATACTGAGAACAATTGGCGAACTTCTATTATATGAAGCTCAATTTATAAGCTGTTTGTCCGGATTTGTCCTAAATACAATTGTAAACTATCCGTCCTTCGATATATCCAGGAATAGAAGAATTAAAATCAATCTAATAGAAATTTATTTGTCCTTATTCATTTTTAACTCCGTGATTATAGAAGTTTTTCCTTAAGAAATAATTCAATTAACAACTCGTATACTAGACACCCAGTAAACGCAGGTTTCTAACAGAAATTGCTCGGTGTACCTATCAAACAAATGTTTATCGAACAACACCCTATTCGCAAACACTCGTCGATTTATAGAAAAGTGCAGTATACGACCATTTATTTTATCGAACGTGTACGAATGCAAACGAAACGCGAATTTTCTTTGATATATCGGTATTGCTACGAACGCCGGCAAATGCTCACAATCGTTCGCGGTTTTTCGCTTTCGCGTTTTCACCGAAATAAATTTATCCATTCATACATTAATCTTAAACGTTTGAAAGGAGAAAAAAAAATAAAATAGAAGTGTATGAAATAATTGTATAGGTTAATCGGCCTATTGTTTCATTGTTACGGACAATGTATGTCATGAAAAAATTTATGGCGACTGTTACATGAACGCGAGCAGAATTTTGTTGTTCGCCCGTGTTTGCAGAACATTCGCCTAACAAAGCAAGCGATGCAATTAAGTTAAATAAGATTAATGCTCGGCGTGATGCTACAACTTCAATGGCGAGGCATGTTTCCGCCGGTCTGGTGCAAATTCGTACGATCGCCTGTACACGAGACAACGCGAGATTAATTGCATCGAAAATGCAGAAAGGGTTGCGCGTAAAAGGAAACAAGGCAGTTTTATTCTGGATACCCTTTACTCGATATACGGCTTATCCTATTTGCCTGCATCAATTTTGGAAATTCTATCGCCGTATCGGCGAATCCGCCACATTCCATGCTACCCTAACGGTAGATACAAAGGTGTCGAAACTTCACTTTGAGACTTGGTATTTGAGCAAAAAGCTGTCGAGATAAAGGATGATTATACCTAATGATATAACAGTAATCCAGTAAAGAGATATAATAAATATTTTTAGTAATAAAATTTAACCACTCAATATTTCCATTTTGACAAATTTAAGCTGTGATACCTTGTATCGAGTCGTACACTACTGGCCAGCAATTTGAAATCATTGCATGTTATATAAAATTCAAGAATTTCAAGGAAAATCAACTTCAAGTTTTTAATAAAACATTTTTGTAAAATGTTCATCGACTAAAGTAAGTTGTTATTGATATATCTACGTAGCAACAATTTAAAATAATAGTAAAATTAGATCGCTGGTGTATATCTTATAAAAGATATATCATATTCATTGCTATTCATTTCTTCCTATAAAACAATTTTTCAACTTTTACAAAATATTTGATCGTGTATCGCTTTTGTTGCTTTAAGTTTAACGAGACTCAACTGTCGTTCAAAATCGTCATCTAATAACTCATCAAACGAACGTGACGTCCCACGACAATGTACTCTGTAAAAAAATCTCTAAGGCTAGTAAAAAAGTAACATGCCTGTACCCAGCTGCTAAACAGCGCGCTGCATCGTGTTCCGTCAACGCTTTAACGACCTCAACCCTATTTTCTAACCCTCGGCAAGCACTAAACGATCAAGACGTGGAACACGCGCGGCGGTCCCCCTGCGTTCAATGAACCGATGACGACTGGCAGCTGCAGGATTCTCAAGGACCTCCACCGCTTCTTTTTTTCAGCAACCCGAGCCCTCTTGACCTCGTGCCTCCCGTTTTCTTCTTCGCCGACATTACCATAAGCGGTAACCGATTTCCAAGCAGCCGAAAGAGACGACCTCCCAACGAAACTCGCGACACATACTCGTGAACTTTATTTATTGTCCTCCTCCTTTGACTTCGAAGAAACATCAAGGTTTAAACCTTGCTCAGCAAAAGTTTAGCATTTAGAATAATGGCCAGCAGGCAGTGGGATACATTGATGATAGGAGGCTTGTCAGTAGAGATAACGAGATAGCGGAAATCGTGAATTTAAACAACTCATTTCCAAAGGGGAATATTCGAGAAACAGATGACAAGCACTGTAACAATATAAATAATACGATTTTTTGTGGCGTTTTATTGATTTCAATCAGTTAAGGGGTATCACCAGACAAATCCTGCATAGTCGATATAGATTTTTAAATTTGCCTTCTTACAAAATTTATGCGAGATTCTGTTGGTTTCGGCGCTATAGTTAAGGACTAGCATCGGACACATCCTGCATGGTCGATACAGAATTCGAGTTAGGTTTTGCAATTTTCCTTGTTTGGAGCGGAAAGTGTTGGACACCCCGAATGCCCACCGATGGATTTCTCCGATGATAAGCTCCCCATTGATGTTCTACATCTCCTGATGGGCGTTGTCCTAAATACCAAACTACAGTCTGTCGTTCTTATCCGTATTTCGTATCGTCAGACTCTTAAAAACGGTACGTGCGAGCGATACGGTGTTAGTAATTGCGATAGGATCGCCCGATTAAGACGTTAATTAAAGATTGACCGGCTGTTCGTTTTCTCTCGTTCGCGTGGAAGAACTCCTGGTGGGTTAATTAACTCGTGCCACGACCAACGTGGCCGGGTATTGCGCCTGGTAAAAAGCGTTTAAGGATTAATCATGACCCGGTAAGACGAGCTGCTCACCTGCGCGTCGTGGAAGCCTCGCAAACGACCCACGGAACATGCTTAAGTCGCGAGGGTAGTGCACTTCTTTGCATGCTAGAAGACTGGCAAAGCCAGTCGACGTCCTGATTTCTGGCGTCGCTAATGAAAGAGAATCTCTAATGCGGTTGATTGCTCGGCCGATCGCTACCCTGCACTCTGATTACTTTTTTGCACCCAATGAATGTTGGATATTTTTTTGCCTTCTGTGATCGAGCGATGAATATTTTATTTTCGAGAAATTTATGAAGAATTCGTGAGCTTGTTCGTTATTCGGTATTTTATCTTTGCTGAACAGAAGATTTTTAGGAATAAAAATTATATATTCTTTGAGAGAACTATGACTGTCAATTTATAATACAATTATTGTTCATTAAAATTAGTCCTATCAACTGTAAGAAAGTTATAAAGAACGAAATTAATAGTCTATTTTCAAATGTACAGATATGTAAAACATAGTCATTTTCCTCTAGTTTTGGTAAATTCGTATACCCGTTTTAAGTATCTAATTTAAGCAATGAAGAGACTCAGTGCAGTCAATTATTATTACAAATAATCTCTTATTACAAACTGTTCACGATTGTTTAGATGAATCAAGTGCATGTTATATCTCGTACAACCCTTATTCAAATACAGATATATTATTCGAACACCAATATCAAAATCGATCATACGATTTTTCTCAAAAAAATGTTTCCCAATAGATAATTTGATTAGCATTTACGAGACGATCGTTTAGGAGCATTCGGCCCGAAATAGTACGGTTATAATGTTTTGACGGTGGTATAGACGTCGCGTACCAAACCGGCGCATCGACTAATCGGCATTAATGCGATAATAACGTCGAGCTGCAATCGTACGTGCAATTGAACGACCGTCGATAATCCAATTGGACTTTACACCAATTGGATGTTCCGATGGAAGCGCGGCCGGTCGTTTAATCGACGCCACCGTATATACATCGTTGTGGTTTTGTTTCCATGGTCGGACGCCTGAATTCATGCCACGATAGTAATCTACTGGTTGGTCGTAATTGCTTAATTAGGTCAGCCGGGCAAAAAATAAGGATGGGATCATCGACGATTCTCCGGGAACATACAAATTGTCGTTGATGTCACCGAAATATCGTTGGTACGCCGCTTCTATCGGAATATTACGGTTAATCTCGTGGTGAGCATGATCTCCGCGAATGAAAAACAAGATTATACGCTCAACGATTGCGACACTATCGGGATATTCCCTTGATATAACCATTTAAAGCAGATGGCTTTAAAACGAAATTATTACGTACTTTCCTCTCTTTTCGTCGTTTATCTAAATTCCAATATCGACAGTTTTTATAATGAAACGCTGACAGCGGCTAGATTTTAGTATGCAACAGGTTAAACGTGAATTTTTCCGAAAATCTGTGCACGTTCACGTTGATCCGCTCTGTCAGTTTCAACGTAAAGAGATCCCATATAAATCAACTAATTTCTCGTCAAACCCTCCTGACCCAGAATCAAATTTCACTCAGCCATGCGAGTACAATGCCACTATAGTGAAGGGTTGCTCTACTCTATTCCGGCTCCACGATTGAGTTCAATCGGATACAGCTCGAACGTCCGATAGTCTCTTACGAACAATGATGTGCATTTAATTGTACGCCTTTAGGAACACGTATATCTAACACTATACAGGATGCTCGTATACGTTGTCTGTACTTAGATAGATTTCCAGCCATCCATACTAAAAATTGAAAAAGAAAATTTACTACTCGGACATTTCCTAGGATTTGCCTATCTAAATATAAAAAGCGAATATTTATCATTTTTTAACGAACTTGTAATAACGAATTAAAAAATAACGAATTTTTTATTACATAAATAAATATTCATTTAGAAAATGAATTAATTTTTAGAATTTGTCCATTCAATGTAGAAAGTGAATGTCTATTAATTTTTTTAAATGAATTTATAACTCCTGATAGGATAAAATAAATCGTAAGGAAAAAAGTGGGAATGATACACGAGTGTACACGATCTCAAGTTTTATAGGTTTCATGTGTTACATGGAAATGTGGTTACTGCCGGATTCGATCGGTGATACACTCCGGACGATGCAGGAAAATACTAACTCAATTCTTCGCTGTATATTCAGGGAGAATCCGGTCGTCGCACATGAGAACGTGGTCGTCTACGAATTTCGATTTTTGTCCCGAATTCTAATTCAAAACCTCGACTCAGACCCTCGAGATTTACGTCCGGGGAGGATGTATATATCGAGATTTCCTCGGTCTCTATATAGAACAGGTGAAATGTTATTGGTCCAGAGAAGCGAGGGACCTTTCAAACTTTATTACGAAGCGTATCATCGGATGGCGTCAAACCTTTTAGCACAACTTTCCCTAAAATTAGAACAATTATAAAATTATTTCCCTCAAAATAAGAACACAGCTCTTTGTATCATAAAATGTAGCTTGGAAATTTTCATTTATAAATTAAATCCTAGCAATTCCTATCCATAATAGTTTAGAAAAAAAGCTATGAAGTTTGAAGGAATTAAAAAATTGTTTTAATAGCAATTCTTTTAATAGGAATCCTGGAATTTAAATTAAGATCTTTTTTATCCTGTAACAAGCTAGAAGAAAAGTTCAGAAGAGATTACAGGAAACTAGGAAAGAAACCTAAGAACCTTTTAGCTTAATAAGGTCGCAAAACTCTAAATTAAATTCAAATAATTTTTGCAACATGTGGCAATGTAAAAAAATATTCTCAACTTCTATGAAATTAAGGAAGAAGCCCGGTAGCCTAGTAACTGTTTGAAGATTTCTATCACGCGCACGATATTTCACTGGCCCTTCAAGTGAATCAAACTGACCATCGCATCTGGCTTCCCTCGTGCACCAAGTTACACCGGTATTTTGTGAATCGCTGACCCAGGTCACGTTCATTCATGCCTCAAATTTGGTGGCCTTTGAAACGGTTTGACGGATGTGAGGGGATCGATAACAGGGTCAGAGCTACTTACCGCGACTTGTTGACTGTTAGTCGGACTAGGGCTCGGACTGGGTGTCGAATTCGGGGTTGAAATTTCGCCTGACGTGGGAGATACCGAGCCTGCGGTGACGGGGCCAACCGTTGGAAACGCTCGAGCCGGATCTGCCTGCCATTGCTTATGGATTTGCTGCGAGGTATCCCGGAATCTAGCACCCTACGGATAAACCAGCAAATCGTTAAAGTTCCACAAACGATTCTCGACTAATAAAATGCGTTATAATATCGAGATTATTCTAATTATCTTGAACCAAGATAAAAAAGAAATAAACGTGTTTTTAATTAAACGATATGAACCCCTCTCCTTTATATATCGAATGTACCTTAGTCGGAAAATTCTGTAGTTACGGTATTAAGATCGATTAATTACCGAATTAAAAGTCAGAAGTAAAGTCAAAATGTTTTAATTAGTTTTTAGTCCTGGCAAATGTGCGTACTATATAACATATTTTTAGCAAAAATCAAACTATATATGTAAAGATATACTGTTCTTTAATTTTGTTTAATTTGGACTGTAATTTTAATTCCAGATTATAAGAACGATTTACTAAACACGGATTCTACGTATGTATGTGAAATATTCGAACGTTTTGCTTCAGGTGTAGTGTGATAGCAGAATGTATAATATAATCATTGGAAGACGATAAAGCAAGATGAGTTAAAAGTGTCGTCAAAAATGACGAATGGTAAATACGCGAACCCTCGAGGAATCAGACCGCATGAATCGTTTACGCACACCTCTATATATCGTAAATCGTACGATGACACACTTCGATTAGTTGCGGATATTTGCCTTCGAACAATTGTATCGTGAACGATCGCTCGGCACGGTCCAGTGAAAAACTGATTTCGAAAGGCGCATTCATCTACGTAGTCGTAACCGAAACGAACCTCTCCCAAATGAATTACTTAAACAAGAGAAATCCTTAAGCAAGAGAAAACCGTATATCACGCCGCTTCAAATTTCAGAGGTGTTTAAAATAGCCGTGTTAGTTCTTTCCTTTAAATTCTGCCACGGTTCTTCTAGTTTTACGTCTTGGTGACGTCTCCTTTTTTCAACAAACAAGGAAAGTTTTAAGAAATGTTTTAAAATATAATATATAAAAATATAATATAAAATAAAATGTATCTTTTTAGACATATATACTGTTTTCAAACTCAAGATATTTTTTCATTCTTCCTCCAAAGTTAATGACAGAAAAATATAATCAATTAGAAAGTAACCTAAAGGATATAATAGCCTCGCAGAGTTTTCATTTCAAGAAAAATTTTGATATTTTTTCGTACTTTTTTACGAGAATGAATTACGGTATGCAAGAGGATTGAAGAAAACAGTCTGAATGTAATTATTGTAACAGATTTGGTATTTCTACTGTTAAGGAAGCATGTATTTTATACCTTGCGTGGAGGTTTAAGGGTTTCAGATATTAAGAAACAACGAAAGATCGCGTGCCACGGTACAGCACGGCCAATAGGAACATCGTTGCTCGCAGTACGGTAATTACAGTTACGCAACAACCTGCTATAATAACGATTAGCATAGGAATATAATGGAAGGCGTAAGTGGAGCTACTTGGTGTACACCACACGAAAATAAAAAAAAATACAGTCGTTTCTCTCTCGAAGGCTCTTGAAATAAAGTATTTTTCCATAGCAGGATAAAGAATCGACAGCGTCGAGAAATCCTTTCGTGCCGCGTCGAAATTAATTTCACGACGAATGAGGATAATTCATGGGCCGGCGCTGCGTTTACCCTTAAAATTACGAGCACAATGTGCGCAATTTCTTCCATCGCGCGGTGGTTAATTGCGCGTGGAATTGCACCGCCCGACGAAAGAAAGAATCGCGACCGCTGTTTTTCTACCAGGTTAAATACACCATACAATTCAATCTTCTCTAAATTCTTCGTGCGTTTTTATTTCTCTTTCCGTTCCCTTTTTATTCTTCCATATATCTCTGTTTTTTATTCATTCTCCCTTTCTCTAAATAGAGGTGTTAACTTGAAACGTGTTGAAATTTTGGAATATGAAAATTAAGAGTGGAAAAAGAAAAGAAATAATCGTTCGTGGCTTGTTATTTTATTCGGACTAAAACATATCTCGTGTTTCCTTCTGTCGAGTTGTACATGAATTTCCATACGCGCGCTTCATTAATTCAACAACGACGGGACTCGTTTAAAAATCCAATCTTCACGCATGTTTATACATGCAGAAGAGTCTCGCGTTCGTTTCACTAGACTTCCATGCGAAAGACGATCAATCTTTCTTCGTATTGCATTTGGAAATGAGCACGATCTTCCGACAGAAATAAAGCCTGCATTCGAATCATATAGAAACAACATTGTGAATTTTTCACGAATTAAATTTCCGAGGATCTGAAACACGAACATCGAAATTTACTCTGATTAAATATTTTTTCCCCCAATTTCTGCGGTTGATTACAAACTAAAGCACGTTCGTTATTCCTCGTTTAGTCGTAATATATCTCGGCTAAGATTGCTATTTCTTTGTATGTATCTGCAGCACTGTGCAACAGCATTAGATTATCTAGCGCAAATGAAACTGTTTTACTTACAGAAATTAAAGCTGAGTAAAAGAATGTTATTGAAAGGAATTTTACGGGATAGAAATTTACTTCTACCGTTAACGTTTTACTTCTAGCATTTCTATTGACTCTTTCCAATTCCATTGGAAATTCTTACTTTTAAGGAAGATTAAATCCAGAAAATACTAATTGTATCGTACAATATGCAAAAATATATAAAATACCTACAACACCAAAGTTATCTTTCAGCGGAGTAGTAACTTTTGATAAATGTAAAAAATCTCTATTTACAAAATGTCTCTTTAGTTATATCCAGAAGGAAAATACAAATTTGCGCAAACATTCACAACTTATAATACTTGGCTAGGTGCTCTATTCATTGCAATATTTTCAACAAATGTATGACCCAGAAAAAACCACGTGAAATCTTCAACATCTTGAAAATTCTCTTTCATACAATAGAGAGTGGAAACCTTCCCGAAACTGAGTTCGAGACTATTTGAGTTATGACTGTTGCACAGTGCGCAGTGTGGTATATGTCTCGACGATGGTTCGTAAATGCGGTACGTTTATCTTCTTCGTGATATTATGGCGAAACGAACGCGAACAAACGTACGAATTAGAGGCTAACGGGAGCCGCGATTGAACCTCTCATCTCTGGCAACGAACCTCTGCAGCGTCGAGTGATCCAGCACGATCGAGATCGACAGATATATTCACGGTCTGTCCGGTATCGATCCCGTCGATCGTGAGGGTCGCTTACTGGAATACGGTACATCGCGTTTACACCGGCTACGATTGCTTCTCGTGTAAATAAAGGCGTGGTTTTAATTAAGCAACAAGGAAGTAACACAGGGAGGCTATAACACGTGCAATTACGTAACGAGGAAATATAATCATGTAAGAAGGTACATCTTAGACGAAATACAACTACGTAATTCGGTGCGTTTCGTAGGTAAATGCAAAGTCGATAAACTAAATGCAAAGGCAAACGAACGGTAATTATGACACTTTCGGAGATTACGATTTCTACTGGGGATTATTCCAAGACTCTGCGATACAAAGCGTTCATGGTAATTGCGTAGATTAATAGGATGCAGTGAGAAAGAACCGACTATTCCAAGAAAGCTCTTCGAACTGGTCCGAAAGTTATCACAGCTTAAGTTATCATGTGTAACTTTGTAGTGTCGCTACGGTTCGACGATGACGTTAAGATCGTATCTTGTTAAATTAGAACGAGCAGACATAGCAGTTCCTGCCAGATGAATTGACACGCTGGTTTTTTTTTTTTTAATAAGATGTTTTAATCGTTCCTTCTCAATTTAGAGAGACACATATCGAATTAAGGTCTGCATTGAATTAGTTACAGATCTGAATGTGAAACAAATGAAAGTATATATTTTCATAAGAAATAAATAAACTTGATGCTACTTCCGAAGTCTCCGAATTGATTCCCAAAATTCATTAGATGCTTCACACTCGATAATTTCTTTCCCGATTACCGTAAACCTTATAACCTCGTTCTATCCTAAATCCATCAACTTTTTAAATAGCACGAAAGTGTTAGACACGTGTCCAGAGAGTGCTCAAACCAGCGTTACACAAAAGTGCACTACAAACTGCATGTTAAACTAATTCTATCCTTGTTCTTATCGTTCCACTCGCTCCACTTTCAGTCACTCGAACATAGTTGTCCTCTGCGTTGCTCGGTATGCAATTACGTCAAGCGTTACAGCCACGAGCTTCGGGGTTCGAGCCGGCAAAAAATTAATTGTCTCTAATCCACGCTGTCGTTTGAGCAACGACAACAAAGATCACTCGTGGCATCGGGCGAAACGAGCAAAAAGATTAGTCGAGAGCTTCTCGTTCAGCTGCATAGGCGTCAATGCGATCCAATCAATTTCCCTGTTGCTCGTAAGTCACTCGAGTGTGTTCCTCCACGTGCATATATCGACATACGGGTGTCCTTGTGGACGTGTTGCGCGAACAGGAATTACGTGATAGATAACGGTTAATCTTACAGCGTGATCTCAATGGCCAGATATCGACGTTGATAAAGGAAAACGCGAGAGCAGAAGAAAGAAAACGCGAGACTAACTTTTCCCTAGGCCAATGTTTGACGCGATCGCCTCACACGATACGTTCCGTCCGGTTTACCTAATTAATTTAAGGGAAATCAGCATACCGTGTAATCGATTTATCACCGGAAATTTCAGTCCGTTACATATTGTGTTGGATTATTATTAATTGCCATGGGTAGATTAGAAACGCTGCCGAAGATATCTCGAAGTCAATTAGCTGGTGCGTCGTTCAAGAAAAAGTAGATACAAGATTCCGATAGGAAAATATCACTTATCGAAGACCGTAGGAGTTCCCCGTGACGCGACGCGTTTCATTGGATAGAGCGTAATTACGGGACGTTTAAACTGAAATTGATTAATGATCGTGGCCACGACTCGCCACTAATGCGCGATCGAGCTCTCGCTCGAAAAATATCGCTCTAGCATTTAACCGTAGGAATTATTTATCTACGATACCCTAGCCTTGTTCCGGCTGAAACATCAATTTGCATTCTTTCGATGACGTACAAGCCACGTGGCTTAATGGCTGCCTGCAAAAACACAGTGACCTCAAGAGTATGATATACTGCCGTGTTATTCAGGTTTATGGTTCACGTTATTTTTTTTTTAACTAGCTACCGATCTTTTTATTATGCCGACCAATTTTCTCTATCTACTGACTCTACGTAAGGCTCTAGATAAAACTAAAACGCCTAAAACGCTTAAATTACGGTTTAAATCGAGCTCATGTTTCTAAATAAACAATTCCTAGTAAATTCTAGCTAAACAAAACTTATTGACTATTACGATGCCTGTTTTAATACCTCGCTAAAGAGATGATCCAGCTCTTTTCGTGACAGCTTTGCCTTCATCCCGCGAGCATTCCTCGCATCGAACTTGCCCAGAAGCCAACCGAATTACTCAGCCCGCTCGATCTCGAACCAAGACGAGACGGAACTTCTTTACAAGCCTTCTTTAACAGCCACTGTTGTTCTCCGCTTCTTCTTTTTTTCCGTGTAGACCTCTCTGTCGCGCTCTCAGAACTCGCTACTTCTTTTTAGATACACAAATAGTCGATGACGCGAGGCGAAAAATGCGACAGAAGGTCGCAAGCTAATGCCCGTATCGCACGATCGGTCTGCGCTTTTCGTTCGAGTCGACATAGTCGCGTCGACTGGTCTCGTGTCACTGGCTCTCCCTTCTCTGTTCGATCCACGAATTGGCTCGATAATAATTAACGAAACGTCGCATCGACGACGGAACGCGTCACGATGGATTCTGCAAACGAAATCGACGGATGTGACCAATCGTCGCCGCTGAAACGCGAGCACGACGAATTATATTCCGTCCTTGACGAACATGTCAGGGGCTCGAAGAGGCAGTTGCATCGCAATTTTTCGCTCGTCCGCAATTCCACGCCCTAAATTCGCGTGACTTCGCGCAGATAGGCCAGCAGGTCCTTGCGAAAGAGATATCGATTCGCCGCGTGTCCTCTTTCGCCGTGAAACGGCCGCTTTTACCTCCCGATGAAAACGCTCTGACGAAGCACAAACGCCGAGTGCCGATCTAATCCAAGTATTCGATGATCTGCAGATTTTACATGAACGTGAATAATACAGGTAAAATGGAGTTACAAGGAGATGAAAGGATGATCGGGAGATTATACGCGTAATACGAATGTAATAATCTTATTGTTATCGAAGGAATCGAAACTTTCCTGAATTCTTGGCGAACATCAGGTATCGTACAGAAAAAGATGATGGATTTGTGTGAGAACAAAGCGATGATTGATAGGACTTACGCGTGTAAATTAAATTCGATACCTGCATTGTTACTGGAGGATAAAATATTTAGTAATTTCACGATGAATCGCAAAGGCGGGGAAAATAGACTCGTGAGAAAGTGGAACGATAGTACTTGGGAGATTATGCGCGTAACGTGACAATCCTATTTCCGACGAAGAAAGTGAAGTCTGCTAGAATTTTTTATCCCACGAATCATAGACGTAATGAGAACATAATCGAGAGATTATATTTTTTATAAGTCGAAAGCGACCATTCTACTGTCATTGAAGAACAAATTATTCTGGAATATTCATGGTAATATATAGAGGCAGAAGAAATATACGCTCGTGAGAATACGAAACGATGATCGGGAGATCATATGCATAACGCGAACACGATCGCGATGGTCTTATTGTCATCGAAGAATGAGATCTTCGAGAATTTTTTATGAACACGATGAATTGTAGAGGCGGAAGAAAAATGATCTTGCGCCATGATAAAACTATGATCGAGGCAATACATACATCGAACGCGACAACTATCGTTGTTGGAGAACGAAATATTCGGGAATTTTTACCACCAATTGTAGAGGTGGTGGAGAAATAGACTGCGGAGGAGATGTGAACGATAATCGAAGAAGTATCAGTGTGTAACACGAACGCAATAATTCCATCGTCGTCGACGAAAGAGATCTTTAAGTATTTTTCATAAACGTGGAAAAGAATGGATAAGTTTTGTGCACGATATGAGTACAATAATTTTATTTGTCGAAGATTCGGATTTTCGAAAACTATCCACAATTCCAACAAATTGTAGATATGAAACAAGATGAACTAATATAAATATGAAACGACAGATTATATGTACAACACGTATACAATAATCTTATTATCGCCATGATAATAATAATAGATGGAATAATAATAATAATGGAAATATGAACTCGTGCGAAGGTGAAGGATTATGTGTGTAATTCGAGCGTGTAACAATCTTATCATCCAGAAAGAATAAGATCTTCGTAAACTTCCTCTCAATATAACGTATTGCAGACGCAAAGAAGAATTGGCTGAGCGAGAAGGCGAAACGATGATCGAGGGATTATGTGCGTAACTCCATTGTCGTGTAAGAGCGAGGTGTCCGGGAATTCGGCAAGAGTTTAATTAAATTGGATCGATCCCTCACCGGGGAATTCCAAGCGTTCGATCCAATCTGCTATTTGGAGACCCTGTCAGCCTTCCAACGTAACTGGTCTCAACGCCCACGCGAAATTACCAGTCTTTTCTTCCCACCCTTTTCCCTCTCTTTCTCTCTCCTCCCTTAGACCGGTAACTTCCGCCGGTGGCATCTCGTATTTCAGACCGGTACTGGATTTCGATCTGCCAGCCATTGATACCGAGGACGGCGTATAAAACGTGTATGGTTTCTCAATGACACCGGAGAAATCGGTATGATCGAGATTCTCACGAGTTCGAGCTGACTGATTCTCGTTCGGAGATTCTTATCGATCTATCCGGAGATACTTTCTGCGGTATCGTTAATCTGTCTCGTAAATTCTCCAATCTGTCCGTGAGTATAGACAAATAAATGATCGAACCAAGCTGCACCACACACGCAGGAACGAAAGAAATTCGTCCAGGAATTCGTGGAATTCTTTATATTGCCCACCGCACTTTAAACGGAAACTTTCAGTCCTGGACAGTCACTCTTCGATGATATCGAGCTGTCTGGAGAGCACAGCCAGCTATTTCATTTTGAGTAGGATGTTCTACTTTTAGTTCCGCTTCTAGATCGTTTTGTCGAATTTCTATTTGTCGCGCAAGCTTCTCGAGGGAAACTTTCATCTTTTGATACAACGTGCATCATTTCTTTCAACCTCTTCTTTGATACCGGAGACAAATTACTTTTTCAAAGATTCACTGTTTTCTCTATAGTCGGCCATGATCATTCGTCTACCAAATGTCACTTTGAAATTTCTTCATATCGCGTTTCATAATCAAGATTTGCTATGAAAAACGTTCAGACTTGTAATTCCTTGGTCTCGAGAAATTCGTAACTTCCGAAGAGTTTGAAGGGAACTTCGATCTTACATCGATATAATATTGGTTACTTTCTACAATACTTTTTTTTCCAATACCAAAGAACAATATCCTTTAAAAAGTTCTGTATTTTCTTCCACCAACTATAATCATTAGATCATCAAATACCAGCCCCTTTCTCGTATAAAATTTTACAGTCGGGTTTCACCACAGAAAACAGTTGAAACTTATGATTCGCTACCCTAAAAAGATTCCGGTAATTTTAACCAATTCGAAGGAAACTCGACTTTCTCGATACAATGCAGAATATATATAGATTACTTTACTCAATCTTCTCCAGAAACAATACGCTTTAAAAAATTCTTTACTTTCCTAGCTACCAATCACGATCATAAGACCATCAAACACCAGCTGCGAATTTCTCATATCAAATTTCACAGGCTTCGCTCTTAAAATCACTTTGAACCTTATACCCCCTGACTCAAGAAAAGGGTTCCGAGCGAACCCATAATATTTAACGGTGAAAATTCTTCTGGGTTTTTTGATCGTCTTGCAACGGCGGCATTTGCACGTTCTAAACTCGCAAAGAGATCCACGTGAGAACGAAGCCGGACATCTCTTGGCCGCATAGCTCGAGGGAGGATAAACGACCTCTCGCTCGGCAGAGATCGAGATTGCACCGGCGGCTGAAAAGCTCGCGAGATCTCGTGTACGGTTCTAATTTAACCGTTGGACGCCGTTTGTTCTCGGTGACAACGGCTTTGTCCCTTCTGCAAGAAATTCAGGTTACCCGGGTCGACGTGGTGGTGGCTCTTCTTCCTCCTCTCTCGGCAAAGCAGAGCCAGGAACCGATCGTTTGGCTTCGTTTCACGATACGCTGGCTTCACCTGCGCGCGCCTTGCGTGCTATAACCCGTTTCTCACGACGTTATCGTGCCACCGCGGGCACCCACGTTTCCCCGATAAAACAATATCGCCGTGTGGCTTTTTAACGAGCAACACAGCGGCAACTTTTATTTCGTGTCGTCGGTTCGTTGCGAAATCGACGCGGGCCGCCGAGGAACAATCGAGAGTTTCGTAACACGCGCGCTGCGAGCATCTGCACGCGTCGTGCGGTGAATAAACATCGACGTGGAAGTATACGTTGTCTGCCACCGAAAGCAGAATCGAACGTTTCCCCACATAGTTTCTACTTTGTTTCTACTTTGAAACGTAGATGTCTGCTTCAGCCATTTTAACACTAGAATTAGTGACGGCTGAGAAGGGAATTAGAATGGAGCTATATGAAAAAGAATGTACAATGAGGGGGCCTCCTCTGTTTTATGAAAGATAATGGAAATGTCTAAAAAAGCCAGCATTATAAATCCTAACACTTCCTTAAATATTATAACACTTGCGGTAAATTGGCTTGAAATTTTCCCACTGCGATTATGACAGTCGTGTCGTATTACGCTGTTAATTAAATATCGCGAGGTTTTACATAACGTGCATAGCATATTCATAGAAATGTTCTGTGGTAAGTGTTCGAATATTTCCGTGGTATACGAAAAATTATAAATTGGTTGTTTTCGCTAGCCTGAAGGTTCTAACGTTAATGGTACGTGACGCATTAGATTCTAAGATAATTTTGGAATCTCTGACCACGCGGGCCCGACGATCATTGTAAATTCACGCGCGTCTTTCTTGACAAGGTCGCGCGATTTACGAGGTTAAAAAAACTCATTGGAAAATGTAGAACCTACTAGTGTCGAAGCGAATAACACATCATATTCAACGTTGCCACAACTTGACGCTCCATTTACGATATTTGTTCTCTTGGACAATTTGCATCACAAGTACTGCTTTCTAACGTTACAGGTATGAGAGGATTTATTCAATATATCTTATGAAGTTTGAAAAAGTTTAAGAATACCTATGTATGATATGAAGAATACTATGATAAATTATTTCTTTTTAAAACATAGAAATTTTTCTCTCTGATTATTTTCATAAATTTTTCGTACCTTAAAAAAACAATATTAAATTGCAACGATCTAAACCCTTAATGGATTACAGTTGAATTACTTTACAAGAACCTAAAGTACCTACGATAAGGTCCGAGACGTCAAGATTGCAAATTAGTCAGGCAGATTACGCAGTATACTTTAATCTGCTAGAAGTGACTAAGCCGTTTTATCCAATTCCACCAATATCATCACACATGAATCTACGCTACTTTCAACAGCGTGTATCTTATCAAAAATTCGAATCTTCGCTTAACAATGGTCGATGAGGTTGAAAAGAGAAACAAATCGTAACTTCGTCAGAGTGATTCATCACGGGAAACCGAACACTGAATTCTCGATCAAGTAGAACGATTGAGTACCTCGTTCGCGAGATGAGCAATCGATGGATCGTTTGACGCGCGTGCACGCGAAAACACGCGAAATGAACCGAGTTTCACACGAGCTCGAAGACGGAACTGTACGCTACGTGCTCCCGCATGTATCCGCGTACTACGACTGGCGAGCAGCAGATCGTGGAGCGCACGATTTGCTTCATCACCAACTCGTCCTCTCGTACGAGCCGGCGATATTCTTCGTAAATATTTATCCATTGCTCCGAGAGATAAATCTGTACCAACTATCTCGTATAGATATCGTAGCCAGGGAGCTTGCAACTTCCTTAATTTTTCAGTTTCCGCCGCACCACCGACGTACAGAACAATAAAATTTTTTACGAGTGACGTCACGATGCTAATGACGCAGCTCGCCGATTCAGAGATCGACGGATCGGCTTAATTGAATTGAAAGCTCCTGCAGAGTGCTCGATTTTAATAGTGCTCTCTGGTGGCCGCCCCCGTGCCCCTCTTCAAATGCAATTTAATTATCGTGGAACGTTGCCCGCTCGTAAAAGCAAACGCACCGAGAGTCTCTCGCGAGGACTTAACGAAACGACGTTTCGAACGAGCGTAATTCGATCAAACGGGGCCAATTTTACCGACACAAGGGTTAATCGTTCACCGACACCGTTCGACGTTTGCAAATCTCCGGCCGACACTTTTGGTTCGTCGATGAATCAACAGCCACTCATGTGGACCTGTGATGTATAAAACGAGTGGAAAACGTATAAACATCGATATTGGAGACCTGGTATTGAAGATCGGGTAAACTACAAGCACAGCACATCGACGTGAATATCACATTTTCGAATGGGAACGACGCGATGTGGCAGGCTACGGTTAGCTGGAACTGGCAATTTTCCGCTACTACGGAAATGCCCGTGGTCTCGAGACCTCTCATGCGACGAACGTGCGCTTACACGTATGCGCGTACCGCAACTGGCCGACCGCGCGAAGATCTCGCGGCACAAGAAGCTAGACCGTGTGTCGCATGTGCCGTTCCCCTGGTACACGCGGCCCTCCTCGCTCCAACGACCTCTTTGTCGTGGATCACTTCGTTGCGAATGCAGATCGCATCTATATACCTCTTCCTCGTCGAGTTTCTCGCGAGGGAATCGAAATTGAACTAGAACTCCGTAAACGAGAACAACTCCAGTCGTTTTGGGTGCTCAACTGGGTGTACTTTTACGAGAAACTTAACCGTTATAAAGGAGAGTTTTTGAGAAACTTTCTACCAACTGTTCCATCGTACTATGGTACATGTTATTGCCTATTTTTCATTCTCGCTTTAAACTCTTGAAACGAGTATCATTCTCAGTTTCCCAGGGAATCATCGTAGCTTTTAATGGAAATTATCGTCAAACTTTTCCCAACGTGGATCAGTGTTAGGAACTTCGAAGGTTTAGGAACTTTTTTCTTTTTTCATACGAGAATGGTCGTAGGCTGTACATCTTCAAAGGATGAATCTTCATAACGAGTCTTCGCGTTGAAACGTCGCGCCGCTCGATTCTAATCGTCGAGGTTCGCTTCCTTCTTTATCGCCGCAGTTATCTTCGTAATTCCCGCAAATATTGTCGCGGTGGTTCATGTCGCGGGCATCGAGGAAGAGATCGGAGCGCAGGAACGTGGACGAGAGGGATCAGAGTGGGGACGAGACCATAAACTGCAGTAGAAGTTCCTGCAGTCGCAGCGATGCGGATTGAACGCCTGCTGTGCTTGCGTAACCAATCGGACCTTGTGCTTGGCGGCAAGAATTATGAACTCATGGACAAGAAATTGGTCCGGCTCGGGCCCAGTTCGTCCGTTCTGCTCGAATATTTTACCACCCGTCGTCTTCAATTTTTCGGGATCTTTCATTGCCTTCTTTTTGGAAATATCGACTTTATAGGTTGAATGATCGCTCAAATATTAAAAACTAATCGAGAAATTCTTTTAGACTTTGTTTATGCAACTTCGTGATATACCAATTTAAAGTATACCGTTTGGAAAGATTAAGCAGATTTTTAATGTTTGAAAAGATTAAATACGAACATAATACAAATTTATGACTTGTCTCAGCAATTATTCGACCATTCATAATCTGATATTGGATATCCTGATGATCAAGAGGTATTTTTGAAGCTCTTCCGTTCGACTTCGTGATGTTTCAGTTGAATATTTGGAAAAATTGACAAATTTATGAGTTGACTGAACGATTGTTTAGACATTAAACAGTGACGGAGAAATACTTTTACGGTTTGCCTGCGCAACTTTATGATGCATCGGTTTGATATTTACAGAGATCGGCAAATTTACAAATTGGTAAGAGATCGAGAAGTATTTATCAAGTTCATCTATGCAACTTCATGGCTTTGATCATTACGAAGGTAAATTTTCGTAGTTCGAATGTATAAATTGTACGGAGCCTCGTTTTGAATGGGCTGTCACTCCAGATTGATGTAACAACCGGTTCTTGGGTAAGTTGCCGTTCGTCGCTGCCAATGAAAGAGAACGTAATACGTTATTAGCGTCTTGGCGAACGCTTTAACAATCGGCCTTCGCAGGAACGGAAATTGCGATAACACCAATAACCGAGTAATCAAGATCGGCAGAGTCTACCGTAGCCAGATGTGGGGGGTACGATCAAGTACAGCCTGCACGTGCGAATATTAAACAGTTGCTTCGTGACAAGCATTTGTACAGATATCAGATATCTGTGCTTTTAATCATTTTTCGTCCTGTCAACTATAAAATGAAGATAACCTTCGAGTATCGAGGTACCTGTACACCGAGATTCATATAATAACGTCAAAACTTGCAACGTTGAAACTCATTTGGTTAACCTGATTTGCAGTACACGGAAAATTTTATAAAGCTTCCGTTGAAGCATGGCGAAGCATACAGGTAAGTAACAAACAACCTGCCAAATGAAATTTTGTCCTGTTAATAACATGTGAGTACTCAGCAAGTAGCGTCTGTATAATATGGTTTTTAGTCGTATTATATCAGAGTTTATCATATTCTCTTACTATCTTCAAATGTAATTTAACTTTTCAACCTGGAAATATTGCAATTTTGCACAAACTGCTTTCTCCACTCGATGTTGTTTTAGTTACTTATATTAGATGGCAGCTCTTTTTATTTATACTTATTGGCGATCTTTTAACATGGAATTTTAATTGTATATTACACTAAATTAGTGAATATAATGGCATTGTATTCTCCAAACGTTTGAACTTCTCTTTACTTACTTCTATGCTTTGTACATGCCTCGGATACAGCGTCAATAGAAGTAGTTTCATTTCATGGAATTATGCGAATCTTAAACAAAATTTCCTCTACATAATACGAAAACTTAAACAAAATTTCTTTTACATAATTCCACAATTACGTTCTACTCCAAATCTTCATCGTACGAATGTACCGCAAGGTAGGAATAATTGTACATAAGAATTTATAAATTTCCCTTGAAAAATTCTCATAATTAATCGATTAAATTACTAATAACAATTCGACATATACCGGTCTATGTCGAAGAGTAGATACAAAAATTCTCCAATTTTCTTTGAAAAGGCCGAATAATTAATCCACTAAATCCATCACACTTTTCTCGAAGATTCCAAGCAGCGTAGATCACAGTGCAGAATTCATTAAGGAAAGTCGGAGAAGTACCAAGCGAGAACCGCGTCGAACAGAAGAAGGTGGGCACGACACCCACGTTTGCCGACCACGTACAGGATATTTCAGCGTGGAAGAAGCGGAAAAAGGCTCCCCTCGTGCGACCCACGCGCGTGTAACCCGTGATACTCCGACGGGTAATGCACAATCGTTTGCACGAGGAGAACGAGTTCCTTTCTGACTGTGCCGACATATGTAAACACTGGCTCGGGGAGGATCGGCCCCCAAAGGGTAGACACACATCATCGAGGCCATCCTTCTGGCGAAGGAGTTGCGAACGTCGACCACTGCGCAAGGACGCGGCACAATGGAGTCATAAGGAAGTCGCCTCTGAGTTATGAGACATTGTTTCACTGACCTGTCTCTGCGGCATAATTGCATGCCGATCAGATTGTTCGCGGAATGCAATTTGTTTCTTTGGCCGGCTGGTATTCGTCGTGTGTTCCACTGCTTAATTAAAGCTCTCAACGACAATTAAAGTCCCAAAATGATTGCCTTTGGTTATTGTTCTCACTGAAGAACGGCTGGTGAAAGATGATTGAGAAACGGATGACTCAGGGGAAATTTTAATTTGCACAGCGCTGGCGAAAGTGTCATTGACATCCGCGGGTGCAGCTATGAGTGCTGTTGCGAGTTGGAGAATTTAATAGAGATACACAAAGTGAAAATTACTTGGCGATGAACGTATTTTTTTTGCACGAGTTAACGATTAGCCTGAAGTCGGATTTTAGATGGAAGAATATATCGGTGACTGTGGTTCGCGGTCGAGGTGTAAAATATTATGCACCGTTATCGTTCATCGTAAAGTCGAGCAGCAGTTTTTCCATGAACGTTATCACGAATAACACTCGGTGTTTGCACGCGTATGCACGTTATTATGGCTTGGATTTTGACGCTCGTACTGTCGTCCGTTTTACGAATCAACAAACGAGTACAACGTTGAGCTGCTCTTTCGAAAATGTTATAATAAACTTTGAATTTCATTACAAAATGCAAAATGTATGAAAAAATGATCCCTACAACCATGGACACTTTGCATAGAAAATCTTTTCATTTCGTTAGGGATTGAGAAAACAAAGTATCAGGTTTTATTCCAAGTAGAATCAGACGATCGGTGCCAGACATCATACGTTTTTCGTGCCACCATCGTAATACTCGAATGACAGAGACCCAAGAGAAGGAATGCAAATACCAAAGAACACTGTATACTTTGCTTCCACACACACACCCACGTGGGTGGCAAACCAAAGTGGGTGGCTGAGCCGATTGGTTGATCTGCGGGGAGTTGAAGTATCAAAGCTGAAGTGTTCACCGCGTTGCGAACACTACGGGCGAGCCCGTAACCTTTTCGTTTTCCATTCTTTCGACCTTCGAGACGACGAGGTGAACAGCCCACGATCTTGAAGCGGACTATAGTCGATCGAGAATAGCTCTCGACAGTTTTACGGGTTCGAAAGATTATTTGTTCAAGCGAACGTTATAGCTCGCGATTTCCTGTTATTATCAAATTCCGGATAGATACATCAGAAAATGTTTCAGAATTTTGGAAATCGATGTTGATAAATTCTACGAGAATTTCAGTCTTTTGTATTCTTTTTCACTCTTTCTCGTGTACCCGATTTCTCAATGCGTGCTTTAAGATTCGCTTCGCAAGATTCTCGAACAACAAAGCATCTTTTAATCTTTGTCCCCAACTATACTGCCTTCGATCATTCAGATCGTTCCCCGGTACCGTTCGAGCAAACGAGCAACAACATCCGGCCGAGCTTAGCAGAGGCGATAAAGCTGGTGGTTGATCGTTTAATCGCCGATCAAAGCCCCTCTTCTCGCTCAATTACGGGATTTGTCTTTGCCGTCGTAGCTCGAATAAAGAATGAATGAATTCTCGGTCGTCCCGGTAGACCGTCGCTTATCTTCGCGGTAGTACAACCAAAGCTATCCCATGTTTACTCTCGATAAGGTACGATCGATAAGGGGCTGCACAAGTCGACGTCTCTACTGACCCACATATACGACCTCGTCTATGCAAATGGGAAAGATAAAAAACGGAAACGAT
This sequence comes from Bombus affinis, assembly GCF_024516045.1. Taxonomy (NCBI): domain Eukaryota; kingdom Metazoa; phylum Arthropoda; class Insecta; order Hymenoptera; family Apidae; genus Bombus; species Bombus affinis. The sequence goes on along the minus strand of NC_066355.1, from coordinate 5,317,563 downwards.
CCTTTGGGATCCTTTTAGCTTCCAAGAAGCAACGTTTTCAGGATGAGACGCGATCCCACGAATTTTGTTTCGAGGACGATCAAACATAATCGATCGAGACTCCCTGACCCAATTCTGCGTCATGAATAATAACGAGAGGCCGGATCACCTTTGAGTTACGACTTTCTTCGGCCACATCTTGAACGTTTTACGCCTTAACCCACTTCGACGGGACTGCCTGGTCGGAGCTGTGCGCTCCACCCGACCGATCGTGTTTGTTCTTCTTTATTTTGCTCTCTTTCGGTCGGAAGGTTTATCAAGCGTGCGTGCGTTCCTCTCTGGAACTCGTCGCGACGAACATTTTTTTTCCGGCACCTCGGCCTGTGCATGCACGATCGTTGCAATAAGAAAAGAACGAACTATTGCACTCGATTGACTTTAGCTTTGGCCAAGTGTTGGTCGTCGTCTCGAGTAAGAGAAAGAGGAGGCCACTTCGATCAAGGGGTTCTCCTCTCTGGTTTGTCACGATCGATCAGTTATATAAACTACAGGTCGTATACACTTCGTGTATAACGTGTCATATTTTTATATCGACGACTTTACACTTCTTTGGCGCGTTCATAGCTGTTTTTCTTGAATCTCTGGAATGCACCCTTTGGAATCTTAGAATCTCCTATAATCTCTTTTCGTGATGCGTATTTCGCTGCTATTTTCGTTTCTTTCTGTGGTGTCTATTTTCATTCATTTTCTAATGTAAGTATTAATACTGCTCTTGAAATTTCTCTTGCAGACTCTCCATGTACCTTTTGTTTGCTCTTTTATTGCTGGAATTCCTCTTTCTGGTATCCATTCAATGCTTTTTTCTCTCTAGAATTCCTTTCTTGGTTTGTTCTTTATTGCTAATATTCCTTTACTGGTATTTCCTTGATGTTTCCTTTCTCCTTTCCTGACGTCTTTGCTTTGTTCCTTCTTACTGAAATTCCTTTGCTTCGTGTTTTCCTTTCTTACGAATAATTATTGCACCAATGGGTATCGTTATTTAATGCCTCAATTTAGAACTTTACTATATCGTAAAAAATTTTGTCCACGAGTATTCAAACTCCTATGCAGGTATTTTAGTTTATCCCGTACATCAAATGAATTTTTTGCAAAGGTATTACAAACCGCTATTTGCCTTCTACAATCGGTCACGGGCAATTTAGGAATTTGTACCCTTCTCTTCGTGAATATTAATTATTCAGACTAAATGGAATTAAACGTATATGATTGAAAACCCCGTTGTGAGTGATGCCTAATATCAATCTGGCGGAGGCTGAGATCTAGAAGGGGCCTGACAAGAAGAAGAAGAGCGGAGGGATGAGAGGTGAAGCCAGGTGAGGTTGTTCGCCGATGTTATGGTAGCCACGGCTTCAAGGTCGTCGGGATCACCACGAGGACGTATCTGCTGCGCCAATCAGGGCTCGCCAGAGCCGCGCGATCCTTTGAAAAACTGTGGCCGCGTGTTACGTTTTTGTTACGCGGTCCCTAGCCGCCTGCCATTAAGAATGCGAGCAACACTCAGGAAACCTCGCGTTTCTTCTTGATCGTTACATCAGCGAATCTCTTCAACTCGCCCAGTAGCCATTAATCTTTCGGTGGCTTTCTGAATTATTCAGCTGTTCCAATTGTGAAAAGGTGTCGGTCTAAATCCCTCCATTCACTTCAATTTCTCTATACTAATTCCTGATATTTATTTTCCACCGCTTTGAAACTCACGGTTTACCATTTTATCCGTGACATTTTTATAGGCGATTAATTACAAAATAATACGCCATTGAGTGCGTGTTTCACGTTGGGATACGAGTACAGTTACAAACAGAATTAACATAACCAGCCGACAGAGGTGAAGAACGAAAGTGGACGAATTGCTTTCTTCCAAATGAACGTTCCAACACGGCCACCTTTTTCATCGTTGTCATTGCAAACGAGGCTCGTTAGGGCGGACGGTTTCGCGTCTAGGTTCCCGTTTAATTGGCAGGCCGAGCCAGTCAAGGATCTCTCTCCTCTTTGCCGCTCTGAAATTTCTCGCCATTGGTCCTGGGTCGTTGCGTCGGAGAACGCGAGATAATTAATTGTTTTTCAAAAGACAACGCGGCTGGCCATATTATTTATCGCGAACGAAACGACGGCCGCCTTGTAAATAAGACGCTCGGCGAGCAGAAGGGGAGATTTAAAAGGGTTCGATGCCGAGCGTGAAATAATTCAGACGCTTTACGATTCTCCCTGGCTACCTTATGGTAATGAAACATCTTCTCCGCACCAGTCAAACAAGAAAGCAAAAAAGAAAAAGAGGAAAGAAAAAAATAAATGAAAGTAGAAGAAGGAAACGATGGTTCGAGAGGTGAGATCGGCACGGTTGTAAAATAACCGTGTAACAACAGTGGGTATTTTACAGCGACACGCTGGTCACCATAACGGGATCGTCGTTATCATCTGCAAGGATCAACGATTCCGCCACGAGGGAATTACGGTTACGTCAGTGCGTTCTGCACGCCTACGTGTTCCCGAATGTCCATTCATATTTTCAGCAGTGGCGATCATCGATCCGACGTGCGACAAGATGTCGCGGTTTTTCCACTCGAAAGAATCTATCTCGATCACTTTCTCTTCCGGTTGTCGTTGACACAAAAGGTGATCGAACGAGGGAGAGAAAGAGAGAGAGATTTCGTGAGTGTACATGCAGATCCGAGAAGTAACGAACGATCGATCGATATGTTGGCCGCCAGGAAACGTCCAGGCAGATATCGTCGTGTCGGCTTGTCTCTCGTTAAGGTTCACTTCACCCTGATTACGAGAGAAAGAGATGCATCGTTGGTGAGTTACGTACGCGTGTACGGCACGTTCTGATTTTCATTGGTCGCGGGCAATTTCTCATCGGTCGGCTTCGACAAGTGCGATGCGCGCCGCGATAAATCTGCCTTCGCATTAGCGGCCAGATCGATCTAGAAACCGACGGCAAGAAATTGCTGACGCGGGATACTATGCGTCGTAATAATGCTCAGCGTCTTGCCGACACATAGATCATTCGCAGCCTTTCTAATTTCGCAGATAAAACTTTTCGAATTAATATTAAACGCTATATATCTTGTTGTTTATCCCGGTACATTTCAGCTTCCTTCTTTCCATTCGTCTTTCTCAGGAGATTCTACAGTGCGCTAACGAATAAAAGAGTCTTGCGTCTTATTTCGACGTTAAGAAGAACTCTTCACAATTCTAAGTAGAATAGAACTGTATAACAATAGAAACTTCTCTTAGAACGAACAGGAATCTAGAAATCCTTGAGTGAACTATTGTTACGCCAAAAGCAATATCTTCGATGTTTTTTACTTATTTATTCATTTACAAAGAAAGTATACGCATAATCCCATAACGATCCAAAGCGAGATACGATTTAGTAATTATCTCGGCAACTAAGGCGACTGATAAGAAAAGTGAGAAGTTACATAAGCATTATAATCGTTCGATTAAAACGGTAAAGGGAATCGTACAAAGTGCAATAATATTCAAACTTATGCTGATTTCTTTTAAGAGAATTAATATATATTTTGTAGGAAGCAGATCGGATTCCACAATCTGAACCAGTTATTCCAGAATAGACCGGACCAATCTACAAGGAGATGATCCGGCGGCGCTCTCGTGTTATTGAAAAATTTGAAAGAATTTACCAGTGAACATAAAACATCTTCCTGTATACATCTATACAGGCACCATGGTACACAAGCTTCGTAGGTAAGAGCCGAAGAAATGGAAGATATCGAACGCATCATCGTTTCTCGAACGTCGTTAAATCAATTCGCGCCAGAGGCAGGCGTTCGACCGTGACAGCCAGCGTGAATCCTCTCGTGCCCGTCGACACTTGTAAACGTAGCTTTAAGGTTACCGTGGGGTGTATACATGCTACGACAAAGTGGCCATGGTGTTCGCGGTGTAACGGCCGTGTGGTTACCGGTTTATCGCGCGAGAATGCCTCCACCAGGCGCGGATGCACACAATGAACAACCAGAGGCACGCAACTACTCCGAACATGGACAAACTCGAACGATTTTCCACCGTAAAGTCGAGCCTACAGGCAACGAACGACGCAGGCTGATTAATATTTCTAATTGCCTATCCCGGCTTCTTCTCGCCTAGCTAGTCCCCAGCCTGGCAATTAGCTTAGGTACCTCGTAAACGCCATAAATGATACCTTCTATCCGCCTCGTTTAATCCAGCTCTTGTTACACGACCGACGCGAGGCTGATGGCTGGGCTTGCACTGATCGATGATCTAGGATTTTCGGTCCTTTGGCATGATGGAGGGTCTGATCTTGTGTTAGTTGTCCATGAAATTTCAACGTGATAAAGAGATAAGCGAAGCCTGCTGTTAAATATTTTGATGTTTTACGGAATTTTAGATTGTGGAAACGATTATAGTTGTAAATTAAAACATTAATCTCCTGAGAGATAATAGAGAGATAAGCGTTTAATTAGCTCCAATTACATTTGAGACAATGTTCTTGGGTGTAGGAAATTCATTAATAGTTTATCTCATTCTCAATAATGATACTGTTTCTCTTCGAAAATTACGATATAATTACTGTAAATTCGTCTCTGAGAAAGTTAAATCATTTATTGATATACCCAACGATATAATTGCGTCGAACGCCATACTATACATTTTGTAGAAGCAGTTTCAATCCTGAACTGCAAAATTAATCGCTGAATTGGTGTGTTGCTTACAGTCTTTTATCAAAAGCATAAGGTATTATATTGCTTCTCACTTAATAACGATCATCGCATTAATAAAAATGAATCATCGGCAGCTGTCAAAGATTAGAATGCACCTTATCAAATGATACTCGAAGTCCTCGAATTCAAAAAAATTATCTCAAGGTACATGTTCCGACTCTCGTAAACTTTAGCTTCTAATGAAATTTTACGATCACATTATACCCGTAGCATACTACGTTAGAAATGATCTTCCACGTCGATAAGACCATAAAATTCGGTTGGACTGAAGCTAATCTTGGTGAGGCACGGATCGATACGATTTCTCATCGGCGAACGTCACGATTCCATGCGTGCCCCTTTGGTATCAGCGCATTAACCACGGACAGGCTAATGAAGCACAGATATCCATGCATACATCGGTAACGACCGATTCCCCATTGATCATACGCAGAAATTACAAGCCACGGGGGTAGGAATTTCCGATCGATATGGTGGCTGCCTCTCTCTTTATTCATGGAGGTTGATTAATAATCGTATATAATCTCCCGATCCAAATCCCAACCTTCTTGCTATCTTCATCTCGTCCGTTCGTAATCATTCACCCTCTTGAGTACCGGCAATTAACGTCAAACGACGTTTCGCGCTCGTCACGCTGGATAAGAGCCTATCCTCCGTTAAATCGTTCTTCGCGAACCAACGCACAGAGCCACCAGCTATCCATTTTTCGTCTTTATTTCTCCGATGTTGACTCCGACGAAGTAACACGAAAGTCTGGAAACTGGTCGTAGATCGTCGAGTCGGTAGATCGCCCACGCGGATCACTGGCACGCAGGCGAGCAGTCTAATCGATGCGTGTACACCGCGTAAAACTCGCGACCAGCCTGATTAATAGTCGCAATCATTATCCGGCTTCCTTTCTACGTTATACCAAAGACTGCTCGTTCCTGTTTCTGGCCGCGGATGCCGGCTATAACGCGATCGTCCCGCCATTCGTCGAGTCGAGCGTGACTCGTAATGAAAGTTTGTAATTAGCGTCGTATGGCGCTTCAAGGGAGCCACGTTTATAATAAGGAACCGATCCAGCGGCGGTTTTCCTAACGCGCCGTTTGTTAGGATCCTTTTCTTCCTTCCAAGACTAGTACACGTTAGTTCCAACTACGGACAACGTGATATTAGCCGGTGACTAACTGCCGCTCACGGACACGATAGATCGGCGTATAAGCGGCTTGGTAATAGAGCGATTCCTTCGCCGTCATTTCACGACCACCGCGGAACGTTCGTTCCGACAGAAGGGCGTAGATGCAAGACTTTTATCTCCATTTCTCGACAGATAACGTTGCTCGATTATCCTTGATCGTTCTTTGTTTGTGTTGGTTGTGTTTGCTGAAATCGTGAGCAGAATATGATGAAATTTCATTAAAATGACTTCATCGGGGGTTAACACAGGGGAAAATCATTTATAATGCAGCATTCAGTGGACAATTAGTATAACTGTTTTGTTTCACAAGTCAGGTAAGTATAGGATACGATACATAGGACATTCACAGAGAGATTCGTGTAGAAAAAGAATCTTCGGAAAAATGACGCAGGTGTTTTTGGAGTATGAGCATGCGAGGATGATATTTTAAGTTTGCAAGCTTTTCGAGTCGTATTTGAATCTTTATTACACTCTGATTTTATGTTTCAATTCTCTTATAGAAACCCTGTTTTATGTTTGTGTCTGCTCCACTGTTTGAAGAAGCTTGGAACAGTTTGATCAAGACAACACGACGCTCGACAAAGATAGGATTAATTACTTGCCATGTAATTTTAAGTTTCTTCTTTTCGTTCGGGTTTCTTCAATATTCGATTGAAATTAGGTTAGTCGGGTATTGGAAGCTCATCTGAAATCTACGACTCGGTTGATTCGTTCCTTTCTACCGGGCAGCGTTAAGTCGGAACGTCGGTAATCAACTCGAAGCTCGATTCTCTCATGGAACAGAAAGTAAGGGAGCGTTCTCGCTGAGTAAACTTCAAATAATCGAGGGAATTCTTTCGCAGGCTTAATCGCCCAACGAATCGGGGAACGTCCCGGTAGAAAAGTTAAGTATCATCTACAGGAGAAAAAGTTCCTCAGCTCTCTTTAAAGGTAATCGATAAAGTAAGAAAACATTCTGGTTCGACTGTTGGTCGTGATTTACCTTTAGCTTCTTACTCTCTTCCTTACCTTTAACTGGCGACTTTCGTCGAAATATATTCGAAAACGAACGATTCGCAAAATTATCGAGCATATTCTCCAGCTATCTGTATCAATCTTTTAGAGAAGATAAATGTAACACGATGCAAGAAATACTCAAGTTGGATCAATCGACTGACCAGAGGCAAGACAATCGATGACCTGACTATCGAATCGACTGACGAATCTAGCCTACGAAGAATCTCATTGGTCAGAAAATTTGACAGCGGACAGACACTGCCACACCCTGGTTAACGTCTAATCGCATTAAATAGTTCGCTGTCTACCAATTGGTCACGTCCCGAGCTCGTCCAATGCCACACCACGGAGATTCACGGTTAACTCCAACCCGTTACCGATTAGATACCATGTAGATGCTGCTTACTGTCGATTACTTGACTTCGAACTTTCCGCATCACCTCCGATCGCGATTACGATACGCTATCGTGATTTAAATCCGTACATAGTACGAATATTTACCGATAATACGTATCGAGTATGAACGATTATTCAGTATGAAAGCCTTTTTTCAGACATTAGCAATTTTAACGAGAATGGAAATGGTAAACTTTTTCCGTGAGTGCCTATCGTCTTTCGAGAGCGATCTCTGATATTCTCTGGCCGGATTTCTCTTTTTTTTCAGCTTGCTCTTTCCTTTCGTCGCCAGGCAAGTGTTAATGACGCTAATGCATCGACCTCGGACAGAACGAACCTGTGGCACATCAATATTCATTAGCACTTCGTTCCACCGACCGAATAATTCCATGTGCCCACGGCCTATCCCACAAACCTACTGTGTACACGCGCGTTCATCGCGTGTGAACCCGACCATCGTTTCAGAAGAATCCTTTTCGGACGACGATTTACGCGATTACCATGAACACGTGTTTACTCGCCTGTCTGAGTTATTATGCTGAGGTAAAAGAGTGACAGGAATCTCATACATCAAGGTAGAACTAACTTCATCTATCACCAAAATCCTTACCATTGTGAGTCACACCAAGTAAAATACCAAAATATTGGGAGTATTGCGCGAAGACAAAGTGCAACGCCAACGAACTACAATTTCACAATGCAATACAAGATTTTCTTATTTTATAGGGAAAATTAACATTTTTTCTCTTTTTAGAAAAATGAAAGGTGTTAAATTCTTTTCATTTTCTTCGAGAAATATCTAATCTTCAATGAAAAAGCAGCAGAAACTTTGTTCGATTTTGTATCTAACACAGAGCTGATTTCAAAATCTAATTGATTTCAAAATCGAACCTAAATCCTAATCAATTTTTATTTCTCAAGGCAAGATATTTTATTGTGCAATGGAAACCCGAGGCTCACACGAGGCCCCGTTATTCAGACCTAGCGTGAAGCATACAGTATCAATTTATTGCTCGGCTCGAGCAAAGTTCGCGTTGCACGCGCCCCGATACGCATTACGCTTACGCACGCGTGCGGCCAACCTTTCGACAAAGGAGATCCGTTTCACGGCGAGACACAATTCATGCGGTCGTCACGCCCACGTACCAGGCTTTTCTGTCCTCCGTGAAACTACCGGAATGCCGTAGCTTCGCGACCACATCGCCAACAACTTATGCATTCGAGTTGATCCGTGCCACGTTATTAAACTGTCCAGCTGACCGACGATCACCGGTTCGACTAAATCATAGGGGACAAGATGAATGGATGTCGATGAGAGTTCTTGATATAAGCTAAGAAGTTTGGAAACCTGACTATTATGAAAATCATAGTAACTAGTAGTATGTGTGTGTGTATATTCATTTCTTCTTTTATTGCTTCTCTTCCTTTCTCGTTGCATCCTATTAATATCGATACTTCAGTTGTACTCCAAATAACATCACCGTGTGCATGACAGTAAAAAGTTCTCTCTACAAATCAAATGAAATAAACACCATCTCGAAAATAAATTTCGTAAATCTCTTATACTCTCACTAGCAACATCTCGCGTGAATTTCAAGATGATAAAAACCCCGGTTATTTACCCGACAAACGGCCATGAGGCGACCAAACGCGAAGTTACTGCTATCTTATCAGAATTTCATTCCGCGGAATTAGAATGCTCTGCCAATCGGCTCTTTGGAGAACCGCGTAATGAAGGTGTCCCGTATTTCTTCGTTTTAAACGATCCCCGATTAAACCGATATCGACATTGTTATCTAAATCGACGAGTGACTCCAACGCTCCCGAATCGCTCGCTTTAAATTCCACGGCTGATAATACGGTCGCTGGACCAACCGGTCGAGTCCAATTCGACCTGTTCCGAAATAGCGTGGTTGGTCCTTCGCGAGGCGAGAGAAACCGGGGCATAATCCACACCGATTCCTCCCACTTTCGCGAAATTTATTTCGATGTTCAATTCGGGGACCAACCGAAAAAAATTCCACCGGCCGGTTTCGCCAATGAACGAGCGATGTCGTACGCGCGATGCCGACAGCGGCGAATCAATTTTATGCAAGTCGTTTACGAGCTCCTTACGATCCATCCACACGGATAGTGCGACGATTCCGACGGAGTTGCGATCGTAAAACGTTATGACTGGTAACCCGAGGTTAACTCGACAAAAACAACAGGGATCCACCCTCTTCATCGTCTGCTATCTTTCTCAGTTTTCACTCATCTGGTCCTTTTTTATCAAACACTAGTCTCGTTGCAAAGGAGAACGTTGGAAACGGAAGTTTTGCTGCAGGAAGTACGAGTTGCTGCCACGAATCAGTCTGGAGGGAATCGTTTAACGACTTGAGAAAAGAAGACGTGGCAACGATTTTACGATCTTTTAAGAGATGCCGACGAGGAGAGAATTATTGGTACTTTTTACGAAGCCTGACTTAATGATCCTCGACAATGTGTATAAATTAACAGGGTCGCGGTTGTGCTCGTCGATGAGAAATCGTGGTTGTCGTGGTAATTTCGCGTAATAAGGAAAGCGAAGGCGTGGAATCGCGAGCTTGCAAAGTTTAATATCCAAGATAACGGGGGAATTTGTAGCGTTGCTTTGCTAGAGACAACGGTACCAGCTCCGGCGCGAGGGAATTATCGAAGCGTTTTTCGAGCAATAAGAACATCTCGAAAGTCGAGCCGCAGCTGCGAACTTTCCTAAACCTTATAACGCATCCGCCAATCCTCGAGATATTTCGAGTTAGTTTCGAGTCCTCCGACAACTTCCGCGAACTCGGACGCAGAGGGAACTTTGTCAAGAAATCTTATTCCCTTGGCCATGAAGCGGCTTTTATTTTTGTTTCAACTAACGTTAAGCTGGATATCGCTCCACCATTCAAGTACATTATAATCAGATGATAAACAGACGATTCAATGTCATTACAATTTCCTAGGGATGACGCAGTTCGATTCGATAACTTTTAATATCTTTGATGATGTAATGTACAGGCACGAGCAATTCCGTTGCTGGAAATACGAAACTACCGAGCTGTTTTTTTAGTTTTATAGAAAGAATTTTATGCTTTTAATGATTCAATAGACACGAGCAGCTATTCTGCTATTACGCTTATGGTTGTTAGAAATATAAAGCTGTCTAATCGTACCGTGTCCCGGTTACAAAGCCCAAATGAAATCACACCGAAATTGCAATAAAATTCCGACGAAATCACACTGAAATCGTAACGAAATCGTAACTCGTCCGCGTGAAACATACGTTCGTTAACGAATCGAGTGCGAAACCAGGGACACACGATTAATTCACGGCTCTAATTTGCCGATAGAGCGTTGAACGCCACTGTTAATAAGTACATCGTATTCCGTACTCTTCGTGAAATTTCATGAATATTTCATGGGTTGGCGGAACTTTCGACTAGGTGTGTTTAAGCGGCCTGGACAGATTGCTGTATATCGCGTGGAACGTCCCGTTGCAAAGTACACAGAGAGAAAGAAAGAGAAAGAGAGAGGGGGAGAGAGAGAGAGAGAAATACATCAAGAAGCCCGGAGGAATTTCAGCTAAAAGACACATTATGCGCGACCTTAAAAGCTAAACGCGATTCTCGGAAGGACTATTTCGGCTCGTTGGCGAATTTCAACGCGTGGAGCCTTGACTGGTCTTAACCGAATTCCACTCGCGGTGTTTTACAAAAGGGAATCACGTACGCAGCCTGTTCTTCCTTAAATTGAAGATTAGAAGGTGGAACGACGTTCGAAGGACGGAGGAAAAGGGTCGAGCATCGGATGACTGGGTCCGCCATCGTTCGCAATAATTTGTGCTCGAGCTCGTTTGCATATCAATTAATTGGCCATGATTACCAAAGATTAATGGCGCCACGCTTGCTGCTGTGAATTAAAAATTCCATCATCGAAACGATCATGTATATGTGTATTTCAAAATTTCCTTCAATGTTACTGTATCTACTGGATCCTCGCCGTTGGAACATAAATTACATCTAAGCGAAAACTTTTGCCAATATTTTTTACTCAATCTCTCAAACTTTCTTTAACGGCAAACGCGCTTACTTCCTCAAGTTAAAAATTTTATTATTGAGATTTCATTTGGCATCGCCAGATGTACCTTTTCGTTGTTGTTCAAACATAAATAAAGTGTAAATGAAAACCTCTAGCAATTTTTCAAATTTCGATACTACGAATGAAAAATTATACGCGCACTGGCGATATATGCGTTTGAAAATTTCATTCAATCTCGCTATACTTATCCGTTCCGTGTTGTTTTAGCATAAATCACTCTGAAAACCTCTGACGCAATACTTCGAGTCTGCTTTTTAAAACCAGAATCAATATTCGACATTCCAAGTCGCGTTTCCGACGACAAAAGGAACGAGTCTCAAGGCAGTCAATTTGACTTCGCCTCGAAGAGCAAACAACTGCGATAGCAACTATGCTAAAAACGCGACACAGATATTCAGTGTCTGCGCAGGAAGCACGATTATCGATGTACTACTCGCAAACGACCGCGTACGACGGGGACAATGCACAGGGAAGAAGAAACTTCGCGTTTCGGTATACGGACGAGTTGCGTGCGAAAAAAAGAGTTGGCCGAACGCTTTTCACTCGATGCATCGCGATAGCTGGCGCTAAGCCAGGGAGAAAGACTCGGCCATTCGAGTCGTCCAATCAATCTGGCCACGTGGAAAAAAAAATGGAAAGCCCATCTGGCCCCGATATATCGAGCACGGTAGCTCGACCATCGAAATTCCAACCAACGTCGTACGTAGGCGAACGCTATCGCGAGCGTACCACTCGCTTCAACGTTCGTCGCTATCTTCGTTCGATAATTAAAATTGCCTGACATAGATACCGCTTTATCAGCAATACTTACGGACAATTACAGTTAAATAACGTCATCGTTCCATTCCATTAATACGATCGTTTCGTTATTCTGACGAAAGTTATATAACATCGTAACTTGAAGATAATTGAAACGACTTGAAAACTTCTGACGAATTTCTCAAACGTGAAAGAAGATGTGCGTATACTTTTACGTGCAAACAGTGCCATACCTGCCAGTGAACGTTATCTAATCACTTAGAGAGTCTTATCAACCCTATCCTTCCGTCTTTTTTTCTCATTTAAACACAACCAGAAATTGCGAGCTTCGTATGTGAATGTCAAGCAAATCCAACGTAGTACAGAAGCTTTTGATAAACGTGAAATCGATAAGTCCCGTTGGTCATTTCCGTGCTTTTAACGTGAATTCGTAATACTTAATAAATAATCGGATTATACCTGTAAGCAGATGTTCGCTCGTTTATATTTAAGATACGTTGACGATTTAAACATAAAAGAAACCCAAGCCTGGAGCACGAACCTGCGCGAGTGATAAATGTAAATTCGAATTCGCAAAGTAGAAAGTTGGGTGCAAGTGGCAAGTGTTATCCAGAATATCTACGAACCAGAAACCTCGGACACCGTCATGCAAGCCGCGGATACATAAGACGTCGTCGTGTACGTCAAGAATTCCTCGTCTTTGCTGCAGCTATAATAAGGGCTCGTGCACACTAATTCGATAAAGCATTTAGGTAAACTTCGCAAAACCTCTTACCCATTCCGTTTCCTTTAACCGCAAACTTAAAACATTCCTTGTATATATACAAATTTCACGAAGACTCATCGAATTACAAATAAAAGAAATCCAATGCCATGCCAATACTAATTTCTACGAGTTCTCGGCTCTTACAGGCTGTCGCTCGTGTAATTGCCGAACAATCCTATGAAAGTTTTCCAAGAACCAAGTCTCGAGCGTTGCTCGCATTATCGAGACCTTCGCCATTCTCTCGCGATCGGTGTGCATGAACCCTAGGTCCGTCGCGCGGCGAATTTAGAACGCAACAAGAAGAAACCGCGTGCGCGCGGGCGACATGCCTAAGAAACGGAGGGAAAAAAAGGTCAGAGAAGGAGGAAAAGAAATTGTTGGACGGAACGTGGCGCAAGTACCTCATTGGTGGAACCGTGACCGTTCATCTTGCCGTCACCTCTGGTATCCCATTACCGGTCTGCGGCGAAACGCTCCAAGGATCGTTCACCTTCTCGCATCGGTTCTCGAAAATGGCGCATCTCACTTCCTTCGCACTGTCCACCTCGTCGCCGTCTCTCTCTTTTCGTGGTTCTCCAATGTCCAAGCTTCTCCCTTCGTACAATTCGTACCTGACGGACCACTCTCGATTTTCGTTAGGCTGGTCAACGCCGGTCAAGGTCACGGCACGATCGACGCCGTTACTAATTTCGCGCAAGTGTTCCTGGGTTCGACGACCCTCCTCCCCATGCTTCTTTCGCTCGTGCCTGCTTCGCACACGACACCGTTTCAGGAATTTTATCGCGAGATCGATCCAACGTTCGATTATACAGCCTCTGTAACCGCCTCGACACTGAAATCGTCTATCCGAGACAGCTACACACTGCTTCCTCGACCAGCAGGTTCCGGCACGTCACTTCACTTAACCGATCGTAAAATGTTTTGACTCGACGTGTCCCGGAATCGTGTTATACTTCGATTCGTATAAACATTTTAAAGTACGAAGATATCTTTCGAGTTAATGGTAAAATTCAATTCCCCGAGCAACTTTGAACGATCTTAAAAAGAATTTGAAGGATCTAGGCGGTATATATGAGCGTGATGATCACTGGACGAGTTTTTACGTTATCGATCGCGATAGATGCCAGGGGCAGTGGAATACGAAATCCTCGATGGATCGAGCAACGGCGACGAATCGATCTTTCCCACGTCCTTCGCGTTGGAGCGCTGTTCGCGGACTGGAGAGCTCCGCATCGCGCGTGCACGGAGCCCATCGCTATCGCCGCAGGTAGACACCCCACCAAATACACGGAGACCGGCAAGAAAATTTGTGGTCGAATCTTAACAACCCGCTGTTACACCGACGACGTTAAGAATTATATACGAGCACTTCCTGATTTATCGTCGGGCAACACCGTCGCGAATATATTTATATCGTAATGTATAGACAGCAACGGGCTTATTTATCGGGCGTTCGTTACCGCCGACAAATAATTCACGCTTCGGCGGCGGCTAATGTGCCCGATACCTACGACACAGGAGGAAAATTGGATTTTCGAGGAAGCTTGTTAACCCTTCGTTGCGCGCGTTTTACTTTCACGCCGGTACACGACCGTGTAGTAGATTATGGCGCGTAAACTCACCTAAACTTTACGGTTAATTGAAACAGAAACTTCTGTTGAACATTTTAATTATTAATTCGCGCGAACGACGATAATAATTGTGAATATAAATTATTCGTTCGAATATTAAAGATTAAGATTAATAATCTTCAAAGAAGATATTGTGATTTTGATATTTGATCGCGATTTTCGATAGATCGTTTTGCCGGTAATGTAGAGTTTCAGAAATATTCACGTAATACGAAGATCCAGTTTGTAGGTAGTTACATATTCATCTATCAGTTTGTTGACGCCGTTACTAGGCAACGAAAGAAACATAAATTCATTCTACTGATCGATCGACACGCGAGCTTTGTGGTAGACAGTCTCCGCGTAGTTCTCAGTTAATTTTAATTGCAGTAGAATTTCGTTGACATGAGCCTGTCAGAGAGTAAACGGTTTATATAATTTTCCCGATATACCGTTAAAACGCGGACTAAATTCATAATAGCGTTATTTATTCGCTATTTATCATGAAAGAAACGTTCTCTATGTTTTTTGTTTCATAAAATACATATCTAACAGCCATCTATATGTAGGAGTCTATTTAGATTTACAATTCTTTTGAAAATAATTGTACTGGCGTCTTACATACACCATGATTACCTCCATGTAACATTAGATAGTGTTTGTTTCTGTATATACACAGACTTATAGAATAATGCAAGAGAAACTTATAGAAACTTATAGAAACTTATAGCAAACTTATAGAATAATGAAGTGCAAGTGTTGTCATTATAGATTCGTAAAATTAAGTTTACGTTCGAATAAGTAGAGTTCACAGAAACAAAATTCCACTATAATCGATAATAAAACCGTTAAAAAATCATCTTAGAAAATAACTAGAAGTCTGTTAAATGCTCCAATTTTTTAAAAACTTATTATAGAGTAAACTTATTATTCTTCTGAAAGGTTCAATTAACTTATACCGTCATAGTTATTCAATTATTTTATGGACTATTGGTATAACCATTTGTTATAATCAAAGGGTCAACGACTCAACAGTAGAATCGACGCTTAGCGTGTCCCACGTTCGGTCGAATCGAGAAACACGCGAGTTAAGGATAATTCCTTGCATAATGGCAATAGATCAATGGCAGAAGAATACGTATAAGCGTGTCGCCGTGAATTCCGCCTATTTTCGCGACACGCGACATACTCAAACACGGAGGTTATTAGTCATTAGGCAACCAACGTTGGCTGACCGCCGTAGCCAATGTCACGACACCGCGGGACGTTCTTTTCGTTCGTCACATATATCCAGCGTCTCGTCTTGCCGCGTCTTCGATCCTCCTGTTCGATCCTCGTCTTTTCTTCGTTCGATCAATAGCTCAGACTCCGCTCCGAATACCGTTACAGCCCTCGCATGCGATCGCATCGATTTTCCTTCCGCGATTCCGAAACGTACGCGACCAACCGCGAGGTGATTACTCTTGAAAATCTAAGTGGAATAACACAGTGTCGTATCGCCTTTGTCTTGAAAATTCGCCTCGAAATACGAACGAAGCCGAATTTCAATTAATTTCTTGCTCCTGAAATTATTTAAGGTGTTCCAGTTTCCAAAGCATTTCTCGACTCGATGCGATTTCGATGCAATCTAAGCTTCTGTTCGAGATCTTAATAGTATCGATTGGTAGTATACAGAGGATTTCAAAATTGCTTTTAAAACACCTGCGAGCGTTCGGTTTAATCAAAGTATCTTGCAGTAGAACGAGACCGTGTCGTGTCAGGCTTCTTTTCTTCGAAAAAGTTTCTGTTCTACGTACTTTATCCAGGAAGTACCGATATTCTTCTTGAGTACATTCGTGTTAAAAGTATTCATTTGTATGTATAAGTAGAAAGTTCGTACATAATTTGAAAATGATAATTTTTGCCAGTATATTCAAAATGAAGGAACCAGTGTGTCTATATAGCGATAAGAACGACGATCGATGTGTTGTCTCGAGATTATTTCAAATCCTCCGACATGGAGGAAGGTGTTTAACTCAACCCAATTCAACTCTAATTTAAGTTTATACTACGGATGCTAGGAGTATTCGCCAGAATCGCATACGGAAATTCCAATTTTCTTCTACACCTACTTCGAGCGTTCTCCTTAATCAAGCATCGTCCTCGTTCTCGTCACCTCTCCTATTCATCTTTGTTTCTTAAATCAACACCGGCAAACAATCCTGCATTCATCAGGAACAAGGGTATCAAGGTGGATCATATCCGAGCTGCTGATGATGCATCAGCTCTCGGGAGCGCGCAACGTGGCGAAAGAAAATAAAGAGAAAGGAGATAAAGAGACGATGTATCAGAGGCACAGAGCCGACCTGTCTCTAGCCCTGTCCACGGAAACAATGGTGTATTACTAATCCTGGACTCTTTCCTTTTAGACCCCATTCTTCACTTTGAAAATTCCTTCTGGCTTCCCTCTGTGTTTTCCTCTCTGAATTTTCATACCGCCTCCTCCCCTTGGGAAACTTTCCCTCGTTCTCTGTGCTCTTCCTGTTCATTACACGACGGCCTCGCGTTCGATGCAAAAGAACGACGAGCAGCTTAATATCGACGTTGCACCTGGGCGCATCTCGACGATCGAATCCCGCGAAGAAAGGAGGAAACAAGAAACAGACGAGATGGAAGAAGAAGAAGGGAGAGAACGCAGTGAGAAGCGGGATCAAGCGTTACCCATCGTCTGGTTTCCCCGGTTCTTGCTAGCTGTTTACAATCGTGGAAGGCCGAGGTGCTGGTACACACCGTGCTAGCACCAGGTATGGTAGCCACGACTTTCGTACTTGGCGAGGACGAGATGTGACCACGGTTTACAACGGTGGACGGTCGATGCACCTCGCGACTTCCACAACCCGTAAGGCTCCGCCGTGTATCCCGGTGTCTAGAGAAGGCTCGGGCTAACTAAAAGGACTTGGACATTCAGCTTAGAGCCGCTGCTCCTCGGTGCTACCAGTTCACCGCAAAAATGACCAAGTTCGTAGGAGAACGAGTACGTTCTCGTGACTTTAGCAAATTACCTAATTCGCGACATACTGATCCCTTTGCACAATTTGGAAACCAGCCACAGGACGATGGAGGAAATAAACATTGATCAGGAACTTTGGCAATGTTCACCGAGGGAAGATTTGTTAGCGGGCCCCGTTTAGCTCCGGAAATTAACGGCGGTGCTAGAGTTTTGAACAGTCGAGAGTGGTCGATGTTAGCACGAGTTTCGGCGAAATTAACGAACGAAAGGCGGTGCAAAGAATGGAAGAGAGTCGCGGCGACCTTCAATGTCAAGGAAACATCTGGCCTCTCCATATTCGACGAACGATGTCGTTCGTTAGCTCGTTCCAGCGGTTCTCAGCCTCCACTGGCGCAGGAATTCTAGGAGAAATGGTGTTACAGTAAACGATGATATCAATACCTTCCTAACACATACCAAGGCGTATCTTGAGATAGGTGGTACGATATATGGGTTGTTCGTATGACTATACGGTAGCGTTATATTACATGAAACTCTGGACAGTAGTACTTTCTTACCAATCATATTTTGCAAGAGTTTTTATCTGCGATTAAATGAGAAATAAGATATATTGTAATACGATTACAATTACCAACATTTGGAGAACTTTATCTTCTACAATATTAGGTTTTACTTTTAAAAGCCAAAGAGAAACTTCTATGTCTCTGAACACAAAACAGTTACGTGATTCTAGTAATGCAATTCTATTAATTCGTCAAATTTAACTGTTAAAACTCTATTCATTGAGAAATTTAGTTTCTTTATACTGAATTCTTTTAAAAAGTGATTGCAACAACATCTTCAGCAAGTGTCTATATCTCGACTAATCGTCAGAATTATTCATGTTTTTTTTCGCCTTTATCATCTGTGTGTATCTCTCTTTTTTTCTCTTTCGTACACCGGTGTAGCACATAATGCCTGTTAAATCTTATTACGGATAAAAATTGTCTGTTAATTCTTATTATTGGTAATTATACTATAAAAGTAATGAATATATAAGTGACATTCCACGTATGTTTCATGCATCATGTGAACATTTATTGCTATATCGCTGTTTCGAGAATAAAAAGTAGCAACTGTTTCTTGGTACCGCGAGTCCAACAAATTGCATCATACTGTCATCCAAAGGGTGATGTTCCACGATACCGCGAACAGGGACTTCTAGATGACGCGACCACGTGACAACTCGTGGAAGGAAGACTGCCCACAGCCTCGAATTTCAAAACGTCTAGAGAGAAGAAACGTGACCTACGCGGAATTCTTCTAAGGAACGAAAGGAGCGGTTAGCTTTTGTGCCTCCATGATGGGGCAATAAGACTGTTTCATGGCATGGTCTGGCAACTTTAATAAGCCTAAATCCTGGAACGATCCATGAGATCATGGAACATAGGAAGAAGATCGATGGTTCGATAAACTGGTAGAATATTGCGCACCCTATCGTGTATCTCCCATTAACCTCCATGTTTCTACTCGTTAATATCGGGAAATAGCATTCGAATCGCCAATTAGACTGAAATTGTAATCTTTTTTACCTGCGCTTGGGCCAACTGGATATTCGAGTATTACCGACTTTCCACTGCTGGCGATCGTGGCCAATAATCCGTCCAAATGATCCCTAATTAAACTTAATACCTGCTCTCTGTCTCGTTTTATTCTCTCTCTCTTTCTCTATCTCCGTCTCGATCGAAATGTCATACCAGTCTCCGTCGCTAATTGCCCGGCAACGGTGACAAGCTTTTGGCGAAAGTCACGCGCGCCAGAAACAACACTATCGAGCGATGTAACGTGTGCCGACTTGTTAAACGTTAATCGTACGAAGACGTATAACTGTCTACCTTCACCGTAGGCCGGCCCTCAATCCGATCCAAACAGAACAGAGTCTTCCTCCGGTAATGGAAGCTCTCGACGAAATAGACGTATCAAAGGGATCGAGCCGACCGTTTTGTTCGCGGTGTGCCACAAAACCTTCGTAACAAACGACGTCTCGCCACTTACAGAAGGAAGTCGTGCTCTCCTACTGTCTCGGGCACGTTCTCCTTCACTTCCATCGTTCATCCTTCCGTTCTTCTTCGTGTCCACGCGTTCACAACACACATATGTGTATTACTCTGTATGTATACTGTATATGTATCTTTATTTGTGTATTTGATTCTGCATGTATTCCTACATGCATCCTTCATGTATCTCTTTGTAACTGTGTATGTATCGCTACGTGTGCATTACAGCGTATACATATTTACGTATGTGTCTTTATTGTGCTCGCAAGTGTATGACTGTGCATCTATAGCTATGTTTTCCGTTGTATGTATGTGTATGATCAACCTGTGTACGTATGAATGTGAATGTGTACGTATGACCAAGCCACGGTTCCGTGCCAGGTTGTTGGACGCTCGTGTTGGAGCGAGTGTGACACAGGAGCACTTCAAGATACGAAGAAGGTAAGGTAAGTAAAGCTCGTGCCCTGCCCGGTGACTGAACCCACACCGTGTGTTTCACACAGAGACAATTGATTCTGTCTCAGCCTATTCTCACACGAACATACACGGATTTATTTGGTACTGTGTATCTGTAGCATCGACAAAGACTTCGAGGTACCGAGAATCTCATCGACCAGGCTCCATCGGTAGAGTGTTCGAATTAAGATGCATCTACTAAGTGGCATCTCTTCTACGGCGCGGTTCTTCTTCGTTGATCGCTTCCGGTTTCACGAAACCAGACACGTATACGTCGTTGATACTCGTCGCTCGAAAAATTCCTCCGATGGATTGGCTCGATCCGACGACTTCGCTCGTTCAAGAACGTTTTGTTGGACGTGCTCGTAGCACACAGCAGATTTGTTTGAGTACCAGGAAGTACGAACCAGAACCCGTGCACGGTACGGAGAGGCTCTTCGTGTACAGGCAAGGGCTCTCCAGGTATCCACTTTGTCACAAAGTTTCCGAGAAGACGTTGCCTGATCGTGAACGTACACTAATTCGTGAGAAACGATGAACGAGAGGCGATCTAATTGTCGGTCGCTCGGATGAAATTTTATGAAACGTGCAGAGAAAATATGTTTACTCACCTTGTCCTCGCAGGTTTTATGGCAGATGTACTTGCAAACTGAAAATGAAGAAAGTATTTTAATAATACTGTCATATTTTTGTGTTTCTTTTGTGGCACGTTGATAAAGATAAAATTAAAAAATGCTTACAAAGTATTTTATAAAATGTGGATTCAGTAGAAAAGAATTAATATAAAAAAGAAATATGCAATATCCTGTAGGAAGTGGTTATTTAAGACTAGACCAGACTGAAATCGATCGACGTTCAAATTTCCCTCCGCTTTTTCACGCACCACACTTTTTTACCATACATAGTTCCGACAGAACTACCGACTGAACCCTTTCAGGCCACTAGAGCGAGCAAACCGTAGGGAATGAACTTATCGACTCACCTCTGCAGCACGACGCCTGTTTGATCACCGCCTGATGGCACAAATGGCACGGACGCGGCTTGCGCAACTGTTTCGTCCGGAACACGTGACATTGCGGTTCGAACTCGCTCTGAAATCAATCAAAAGGAAGAAATACGATTAATATAATCGATCGTTTTTCAATGAACAAGTAAAAGAGAATGCCGCGTCTAAAACTTATCTTTGAACATGCCACAGACACGTTCCCATGTTTCCTTTTTCCAAGGATTTTTTCAGCAACTTTAATTAGTGGATAAGGACCTCTTCACTGGCTAGTTTCAATGAGGTCTAGACGGTCTAAATGAAGCGCCTGTTCAACGTTGCCTTCATCGCCGGCAAAAACTCTTTCTTCCACTTGAAATTATTATTCATGAGTCGAGTGGTATTTCAAACTGTACATAGTGAAGAAATTCGTCCAGACGGTCGCACGGAAAACGACGACAAAGATGAAAAAGAAGAAGGAGAAGAAGACGAAAAAGAAGTTTCACCAACTTTCTAGCCTCGCCGCACTGTGTAATTGTTGTCTCTAGTCGTTTCGACTCGACGCTCAATCTGTTAACAGCGCATAAGCGAATGCACCACGCTATCCAAAGAGGCGGTTCGCGAAGTTATGCGCAAATAATCGCCCGGAGTGTTTGCGATCCAGCGATGCGCGGGTTCCGATTACAAACACGCAACGCTCGTCTCTTCCCTGGGAAGCGGATACCTCGCGCTTTCACCGGCTTCGACGCCGATCGATCGATCGATCGATCGATGAATTCGCAGAAAACAATTCCGTGGATCCGAGCCAAATTTTGCGTACCGCCACGTCGGTTGTAAGCGACGACTGCTTGACGATTCCCCTCGTCGCGGCGGGATAATTCAATCGGATTTCAAGGGAATACGATCGTAAGTAACGATAACGCGACGAAGAAGAACCGCTCGTGCATTTTCACGGATTATTCGTCGTGAGTTTCGATCGCTTCTTCGATCGTTAAGTGGCTTAGCGGGTGGCGGGCCGCGTTGGAATGCGCGTAAGGAGAATAAGAACAGCTTGGTCAGACTGCTTAGTCAGACTATTCTGCCAGACTGCATCGCGCTAATCTTTGACATATTTTTGTTACTATTATTAACAGACGAGCAGAAGAGGCAATTTTCTGCATAAAACTACACAGGATACAAACGAAAGTTTGAATATAACGCGCCATGAAACGCAAAAGCGTATAACTCAATATCATTTTTAAATGTCAACAATACTAATACGTATTTATGATATTAATCTGCAAATGAACTGCGACTCGAATTAACAAATCATTTGTTTTTTTTAGAATTGAACATTAATTGCGAAATTAAGAAATTCTAGAAAGTGAAGTTGATCAATGTTATTTTCGAGAGACTGATTTATTTCGAATTCTGTAGAACGCGAAATCACTCGAGTCAGCTGTTTGCTAACAAATCTCAAGAATTCTTCAGAGAGAGGAATTCTTCAGCTATTAGAAAGTTGTGAAAACCGTCAGTGATCAAGAGACGTATACATTAACCAAACCCACATCTGAATTTTCAAATAAATTATCGTGAGGACACTGAAAAGACAGGACGAATTTGTGTTATAATCCAACATTAGGACTTGATATTTTCCTTAAGACAAAGTTGATCATCTTGATTACTATTTAGCTCTAGTGATTGAAATTCCTCTTTTTCCACTTACTACTTTACCAAAGAGTTTACAAACTGATTACAAGAATCCTTTATCTTACAGCAATATAGATTTCAGTTCTGTTTTCCACTCTCTTCATATCCAATTTATCCAAAGTATTCGATATATTTAATTGGTTATGAATATACCAATCAGGAGTAGAGAGTGAATTAAGCTTAAGGTTCCCTATAGCTTAATGAAATTCGAATTTACGAGTAGCCTGGAAAGCAAGATTCTTTCTATCGATTTCCAGTGAACGATAATTACAGCGAATATTTCTGTGTCATTGGTTTCACGCAGTCTGCAATTAACCCAATAGCAAACCTCACGCAACATCGGCCTAGCATTCCACGCACATTCCCATGTTTTCCTTATCTCACACAACCTTTATCTTCACGTTCTTTGATCGATCGTGTTCTCTATAATCTAAATCCAAACCAACTCGATTCAAGTTTCAAGAGAATAACAGAATTCCTCCGAACATTAATACGACAATGTTTGCAGAACTTGCCGCTTCGATAATACTAATCGATGAAAATCCAATATTCTATCGCCGCTCAACATGCCCGCTTTATCGTGGCAAAGTTTGCCATAGTTGCGTCGGCATCGAGAACGCAGACATGGATTGTAAAATACCGTGCCATTAAGAGGCTGTAATATTTCGTAATTATCAGTTTTATCGGGCAACCACGAGTCACACCGGTTGAATTATTGTGACTCGACAAATGCGTTCGCCAATGCACGGAGGCGGAAGAACGAGCTTCCTTATTGGTTACTGTATGCAAAAGCTCGGCTGCGTTCGCTGTCATCGTAAACGTAGTCACGCAGCTTCCATTCTTCTTCGTTTTCCCCTTGTATTTCTTCCTTTTCATCCTTTTTACGAAACAGTGAATCGTGTTTCTGTATTAGATCGTTCGGTTGATATACACCTTCGCATTTGTCGAAATCTTTCGTTCGTTCGATAGTACGCGCCACATCGTTGGAGTAATATTATTGGTCGGCTATAAACGTCTTGAAATATTCGAGATAAATTACGTTTCTCATGGATATCCTCTATTTTGTACATTTTCTTACGCAATTTTATTATCCGCCTCCTATTTCATAGAGAAGAAATTAACCATTGGATATTAATTATAGTTTGACTACTAATGAAAGAGCCCGGAGACCACCATGGACTTCATTCTATTGAATAACAAACTATGATCAATTAAGATGGAAATTACCTAGCGTTGGGTGAATAATTTCGTCCGTTATCCAGCTAATCGATCTTTGACAAAAATTCAGAGGGTTTCCACTGATCGGTTAATAATTGACGTTCTACGGAATCCCGATGCTACTTAATTTTACCCATCCCGGTCCGTAATGATGATTTATCATCCGTATGGTCGTATAGCCGTATAGCATTGATGATAAAAACAATACGTTCTTTCCCGTCGATGTACAATTTCACGGTAACTTAATTCTATCTTGTCGACGTTGCTCGATGCTTGTACACGTATCTCAGTAACTAATTGCCGGATTCATTAGCGAGACTGACCTTTGATGCTCGCGAATAGCCATCGTCATTGATCACGTACGATTAATTGATCTTTAATCCTCGAGGAAACCCATTGAAATCCCTGGATCGCCGGCTATCTCGCTGGTTAGTCAGTCAACTTTCTTACTCCTCTACCTTTCTCCTCGAGAATATATCCTACCACCTCGAGGTCGAGGTCGACGCTGACCCGCGGTTCGTATTTTATTCCCGCCAACACGATTGAAACGCAATAATGCCCGTCTCGACTTTAGGTACGCGAAACGATTACGGCGCGACAGAACGAGGCTGGAATTTTATTCGAACCCCGAGGTGAGACAGGATTTCGTACGGAATATCGAGGATCAACAGGCTAACTGGAATTTTAATAGCTCGGACACTACAATCACGCTGCATTGGTACAGAAAAAGAAAGAAACGCAAGGCAAACTGAAACGGTCGAGAGTTGATGAAAAACTTCGTTCCGAGGTCTTTAGTTAATTTCTTTGGTTACTCTGTCCAATTGAGGGTGACATATTTAAGAAATGAGAAATGTTAGTTAAGAATGTAGGATTAATTTGATAAATGAAAACTTTAGGAAAATGAAGGACGGAGCAATGAGCATTTGGGGGAAATGAGGATTAAGTAAAATGGAAATTTTGGGAAATAGCAGTCTTGAAATATGAGAAACAGGGAAATGACACATTTTACGAAATGAAGAATAAGCAAATGAAAATATTTTAAAAAATGGATATGCCAAAAGGCTTTGGAATTTCTTTCCCCGATGAACTGCCTTACCGAATGTCAGCGTTAAATCTTCAATATTCACAGCAAACACGGTCGTCCAATATTTGTCACATTTAATTCAGAAAACGATATAATACAAAAAAAGTAATACGTGAAAAATGCTGATGACCGTCGCAATACGAAGAACATGCACTTCGCCTATCTCATGACAGACTCTAAAACGGAACAATTTTTGGCGAAACTACAGCTCGTCAAACGATCCTTTGTAGCCTCGACTATTCGACAATGCCTGGGCAACTCGCTTCTACGGAAAATTGAATTCCGTGGGCGGGTATGGCAAAGGCAAAGCGCGAAAACGCGATAGAACGTGGCGTGGTTCCACGCGAGCGTGACGAACATCGGTAACATTTAGCCTCTCAGTGCGCGACTCTGTTAAAGGAAGATATCGCGTTGTTGTAGTTTCCACGCGGAACAACCAATTCGAATCAAGAGGTTGGGGAAACAAAGAGTAGGTACGAGAAAGAGAGGGGGAGAGAGAGAGAGATATGAATTCAGAGCGTCCAATTTCCAGCACAGTTGTTAATTAACAGATCGCTATACAGAGTGAGCCATACAATTGGGACAAGCTATATTCCTTTCTCGATTGAAGTTAAGAGGAAATATTCTCTATTATTAGAAAATAAATGGTTAATAGATAAATGGTAAAAGAGGAAGACATTTTCACGGCTACATTTTTTGGCGATGATATGTATTTTGTAACTAGACAATTTTTTTTTAAATGGGAGCATTCCTTTTCACTTAGGTCGAATCATTTTCTCATTCTACGTAAAAATATACTAAGATAATATGGTCGAAAATTGATTGGTCGAAACGATATTTTAAATTCAATTTGGAAAGTTTATCTTACGAAAGAGACGTAACGCATTATTCTTGTATTTTCCTTCGTGTTTTCCTTGTCTCTTTTACGACGAATTCTACGAGGTTGGTTAAGATAACTTTTAAATCCATCAATTTTCAACTATGTCGCTTCACTAGCGTTTCATGTGGAATGAGGAAATGATTCCTTTAAGGAAGCACGTATATTCCCATTAAAAGAAAAGTGCATTTGCATTTTTCAGTGCATCCTTGCGTTTTAAAAAATATGCAAAATGTGACATCGTACAAAGATAGATATTACCATAGGAACCAACTTTCCTGTCCGCAACTTTCTGTTATCTCTTGCAAATTCCAAATACATATAACCCGTTTCAATTGCGTGGTTCACCCTGTATGTTTTCTTGTGTGTTCGTGGGCGTGGAACTGACACAGAGAGGTATATATACTCTGACTATCGTCTGGATCGAGTCGAACGGGGTTCAAAGTTCTGCCAGGGATCGAGTCGAGTGGAAATCAAGTGCGTTCCGTTCTCGGGACGATACCGGCCGCCTCTGGTTTGCTATGGTGGTTTTCTGGTGCAAAAGCATGCGGGAAGAGGAGAGAAAGGAGCTCGTCGGTCGCTCGAGGAAGGACGAGTGCTCGAACAGAGTCGGCTTTGTCGGGTTGTGTTTGCGCTTTGACTCGAAACACACTTCGGCTCGCATTAACCGGGCGTAGATACATACAAAGAGAGAGACCACGGTCGAGTGCACGCTCAATGTTTTTTCTCCTTTGCTCTTTCGCACGCGCGTCTCCCTGTCCGCCTTTCTGTCTGCCTTTCAAAAGTCTAGCTTTTTATCCATCCGCTGGCTGCAGCAGCCAGATATACTACTTCGGTCGGATGATGCACAGGGAAATACGCGGTTTCGCGAGACATTGTCAGCCGAGTGGATCGTTTACCTCCGCGTTGACGTCGTGGTAATGACGTGCGGATGGATCGGAGGTTTCGTGAAAATTACTACAGGGATTTGGCTTGATCCGAGGATTTCTGGATTTAGATGTACAGTTCTCTACAGTGCAGTTATAAAAGAGACTCGAGCGGATATATGTAATAAGTACTAATTAACATATTCACTGCGACACACATTCACTGACCACACGTACATTCGAGTTGGCACATACTTTCAGATTACGTGTGGTATCGAGTCGAACGTGGCATGTGAACTGAAAATTCCGAAATTGTGAAACAGTATTTCATAACAATTCATATCAAACACATATCTAAAGCTCCATAATATAAAAACAGGTATTGTATGAAAATGTTCCGTATAGCTGCGTGCAAAATAAAAATCGGGTTCACAGCGAACACATTAAATCATCTGTATACGTATAGTCGGCCTCTACATTATCCGATTTGAAGATCAAAATTCAAATTATTTAGTAGAATAATAAGAACGTGAAATATATGACACAGCAGTGTATATATAGCGAATTGAAAGGACATTAGTTGAAATGGAAGGCAAAGAGCGGAAGCACATATTATTAACCTGAGCAGGCATATCGACAGTTTCACATCTGCAAATAAGATCGTATAACATCGCGTGACAGTGAGCGAATGGAATACTTATTTTGCCTACTACTGTTGTCACAGTATTCTTTGCATTTGGTATCAGAAACACGAGAGATCTTAACGATGAAAAGAAGAAGCATGGAGAACAGCTGAATTGTCAATATGAACAAACGTAGGTTCAAAAATGAAAAAATATTTTAATCTACGAATTCCTCGTACCAGATGATCTATATAAAACGAAAGAAAGAAAATGCAAGAAGACTACGACGACGTAACAAAGCGCCATAAAAGATCAAGGGAAGCACCAAATACTCGAAGATAAATACAAATTTATCGACGCGGAAAAAGGAGAACGAGCGCGTCGCGGAATCATTACAAGGGGACTACTATCGATGAATCGTGAATGTGGGATGCATAGAGAAGAAGAACAGTAGCAGACGAAGAAGACGAAGAGGAAGAAGAAGAAGAAGAAGAAGCAGGCTGTGCGCGTCAGTCGATCGAGTTGAAATACGATTTACTGGGGTGGTCTTACGCGATAGAAACGACGCGGAGAGAAAAGAAGAATATAAACGAGGCTAATGCCTTCAATGACAACATCTTTGCGCGGATGATAGAGCGTGCATAGGAAGAGGCTTGTACCATCGAACGACGATGTGTGCACGGTGGCTTTAAGTCCAATGTATGTACTTCCTCGAAAATATCTCTACGATCGCGTTACTTTTCTTGGAAGTCGTGCGTGTAACGGAGCGACGGGAAACGACGGGAAACGACAGAGAAGAACGAAGGGAGAGACGATGAATTATCGAGCCGGCATTCAGAGCATCAGAGCCTCGCAGTGTGCTCCAACAAACTGCACGAAAGCGTATGCTTCGCATCAGCTTCGAGTTGCGCGAGTATTATCGCGTCAAAAAGGATGTTAGATCTGTGTCTGAACAGCGTGGTAATTTAATGAAACACAAATCCTACGAACTTCTAGTGCTAGAGAATGAAACTCACGACTCTGGACTGTCTCTTCAGGCTGGAAATATATCACAGATATATTGGGTTAGTGGAAGAGTAATGTCGGTGTTTCATCATACTAAGGAAGCCAGTTTCTGATAATCCATACGTTACAGTTTACAGCAAAATCATTTTAGAAAAAGGGAGTTCTGTATTTATAAAAACACTTGGCCTTCCTCTGAGCTTCGTCAGTAAACCGAGTAGTTTTAATAGTTGGACATGGAAGACGATAAAGTTTATTCTTGCTTTTTTTAAATTACGTTACATAAAGTTGAGAAAAAACTGTAAATGCAAGAACTCGAAATTCTTTTTTATTTTCCCTATTTTCTAGACAGACCATATATGTTGTTGTCGATCGTAGCACAGTTATTTAAGTAAATGAAATACGCAGAGATTATATAATTAATTAAATAGAATCATAATAACAGCGATGTAATTCGGTTTTGTGGATATAAAACTGGCATTACTTTCCCGTTAGTTCAATACCTTGTCTCGAAAGAATCTGGAAGTTTTCACGAATTTTCGATTCTATGTGCACCCCGATCGTTAGTAACGCTAACGTTAGGAACGTGGTACCAGCAACTTTTTCCGCCAACGATCGCAAATTCCGATCTTTATATCGCACGATTTATAAATTGAAAAGAACGATTCGAATCTCGTAAGCTTCGATGCCGTAAAATTTATCATGGAATTTTGACGCGTGCTCTCGATCGCTGACCAGCGTTCTACCATGGAAAATGGAAATATATTCGAGCACCGTTCTCAGAGAGAATAAATTTTCGACTCTCGCGCGTCTATGTCGTTCCTTCTCGTTGATTCGAAAGATCGACCTCTCGAAATATCGTTTTCTCTTGTTCGGTTTCAGTTCCCTTTCCGACCACGAAATTTTACCACGCCGTTGGCACCAGGGATTACCAATCAGGACCGTGCCCACCTCGTTCCCTCCCTCCATTTTTATTTCTCTCCTCTCTCGTGTTTTTTATTCGCACGCCGCGCCCGGAATGCCGATGGCCCGGCGCGCGACTCCGACTTTTGTGAGTTATAGTTCTCTGCTCGCAGGCGGAACCGCCGCGATTCTGCATGGTTACGTGCATGCTCGCTTCGTGGCCTGCTTTCGGGGAAAAATTCGCCGAACAAAGCGGTTACGGACGAGTATCGCGATACTCCTGCTCTTTGCAGGGGTATGGCTTTGAAAAGAGAAAAGAATTTCTGACAGAAAATTGTAGTTCTGTGCGTATCGTAGCGGTATGCAACGCAGTTTTCGGTTTGGGAAAACTCCTATATGGATTATAAATAAACTTCGTCTGCAACTTTCTTTCTAACACATCGTTTTAGAAAATTCTCCGCATTATTAATTCGTTGCGATAACACAGAACAGTAAGACTCGCGTTGCAATTGAATTGAGAAAATATTATTCCTTTATCGATATTTAATAATTGACTCGAAGGTAGTAGATAGACGATTGGACAATTATTATTACTCCAGCCGCTCGGAAGCCACACCGATCAAGTTCATAAATTGAAAAGTAAAGAAAAGTATTGAAGTTAGGATATTATTTCTTGTTAATTTACCTTGGGATTTGTGATTCCCTGCGCTATACTTGTATGCTAAGTACACTTATGAAAGTGAGGAATTTCTCTCTTGAATAAATTCAACAACATTTAACGCGTATTTCGGTAAAAATAAAGGTGCAGTGTAACTTATTATCCATATAATAAAGAACAATAAACGATAATGGAACGGAGAATACATTTAATTATAATAATTCTCGACTAAACACAAAGAGATGTACTTCAAATCGTGACAGTAATATGCCAAGAAATGCGAAAGTAAGCGTATGTCGGGTCGGCTGAATTTAAAGCATGATTGCATTAACATAATCCGACACCTCGGACACAGGGATCAAACGAGAAATCCATTCGAGCTAACTGATGATTTATCCAGCTTCAATCGGAAGATCAATATCCATATAAAAGCGGCAGCTTCTCTATCAATCATCGTTCCCGTTCTTCTGCATCGTTCGACTCCTCGATGCAGAAGAATCGCGAATAGAAAACGATTTCCATCGTGACGAGAAAGACCACCGGTTAACATTGGCTTCCTATTACTCTGTCCTTTTCTTTTTCTCCTTTAAACACGATTAAAATCTTCTCTTACCCGAACAGACATTTTTCCCCTTTGGTCACGATGCAACCAAAGATATTATTGACACGGAGTCTCGAATCGCAGACAGCAAAGAGTATCGTGCATCTAGGCGAGGATAGATCTTGTTGAAAGATCCAGATACACGCCGATAACGGATGCAACGGTGTACTTGACACACCGCGTGAGATTACGTTGCACGTGCAACACGGACGCCCCGGCGATTCAGCATCGCGAGTATAAAACGCGGAACGACGAAGAACCGCCGCCGCCGCCGCCGGTGCTCTGTCTTCCTGCATCACCGCCACGTTCAACCGGTTCCATCTCGGTCAGATTTTAGCGTGGGAGTGCTCGTGATCATCGCGAATTGAATACACGTGCGTCAACGGCATCTTTGTCCGTCACGTACTTCGTAAATATCAGATGAGCAACTTCGAGGTACTTGGAGGACGAACAGAACGGTTCTTCGAATTAAAAAGGGCACGTGGAGTTTTCTGCCAAACAAAAATTCCTGGAAAA
This sequence comes from Bombus affinis, assembly GCF_024516045.1. NCBI lineage: Eukaryota > Metazoa > Arthropoda > Insecta > Hymenoptera > Apidae > Bombus > Bombus affinis. The sequence goes on along the minus strand of NC_066355.1, from coordinate 5,286,507 downwards.
GATCGGTGCATAAAATGGCTAAATTCGTCTTAAGTTTCGTTACAAAGTTCCTGAATAGCTCGATACCAAATACATTTAGCCCACTGAAAATCATAGTTGCGTTAATCAATAGTTTCGGAATTTGGATTTAGTCATTTCGTTTCTTATAAGTATCATCTTTTTAATTTCATCGATAATCAAGATGTAAGTAGCGAGGAGAACCAATAAACTATTTTTATACGATCTTCAGTTATAATTAGATGTTATTGTATTGAATTATATAACTACACGAATAGATGATGTAAATTTCCATTATTATTGAATGTTATTGTATCGCACCCTATATAATTACGTAAGATGTTTGTTGCCCAATGGACTTAAATGGATATAGTTTTACTGTATCTTTCCCATTTCCATCAAATAGAAGCCGTTACACATACTACAAACTTCTCAAACGACCTAATATTTTATAGAAAGATAAGCACTCTCTGTTGGTTGTTAGAACAGAAGGTGATTTGGGAGATCTGGAAAGAAGGAACTCGCAGCGTGAACGTTCGAATTAATCGACTTTCTGCCCGCCTTGCACAGTGAACAGCCAATCGTTCAAAGTCAGTGGAACACGCTGTCGCGACGACGAGATAAGAAGCAACGACATCGTCTTAGTTATTCCTCTGCGATCATGTGCTTTTTCTTCACCACGATCGGACTGTCACGCCACCAATGTGTTCGTCATTCATCACGGCAAACTGTGAGAAACTCCCGAATCAGCGACGAGAGTCTTTCCTCCGCGAAAAAGAAAGGATTGCCGAGAGTTTTACGATATCTTGACGCTGACGTTAAACTAATGGGCATTTTTCCTTTTGACGTGGTATTTTACTTTTTACTAACTCCAATTTTCGAATTTAGAGCTAGGTATTTTCGATGAATTTTCAAAGAATATTCCGATGTTGAGAAAAAACTGGTAACTTCCTTATAAAACTTTCATGGAACTTTATTTTCTGGTTTTACGCGAATTTTCTAAAAATATTTTTAGCTATTTTCTTTTGTATTCAAATATAAAATTATAAATTCTCGCCGAAGTTTAAAGGAGTATCTCGATGAAAATAGACGACGCTTGTACTTTGTAATAGTTGAACTTTCGTGCAACTTTATCTTTTGATTAAACAAAGTTTCTAAAAATAATTACTCTACTATCCTCTTCTACTTGTAAAGTCTAAATTAGAAAGTTTCGATGAATTTTCGAAAGAAAGAGTAACTTTTAAACGATCCTCGGGAATGTGACAAACGTAACAAACTCGCGAAACTAATTTCATCATCGTTATCGGTTCTGTAACGCAGATAATACGGTGACCCGTAAAAGATCAAGAAAAAGTAACGACTGTACGTTGTCTGAGGCAGAAGTAAATCGAGTGAAGCTGTTGTTCGACAGAAACGTATCAGAGGGAAGATTCCTCATTTCGAAACTATTACTCGATTTGCCTGTAATCCTATTTGGAAGCGGGCCGGATTCGTCGGTCGTGGTTTTACCTAACGATGACAAACGGTCCTGGATTATTTGGCCAATTGTGATTTCCCTGGCCACCGATATACCTTCGAGCTTTCTGGTTACCCGGAGCAGAAATGGACCTAGCCAATAAGCTAACGTTCGGCGTGCAGCGTTGAAAAATGGTAAACGTTGCGCGCGAAAGCGAGTCCTAAATCTCGACCCGTGAAATCCGGCGTTACACGTTCTGCCTCTTTGCACAGCGTGTATTTCTAATACGTAAAAGGGTACACGGCACCGTTGCATCGTAGCCGGCAAGTATATAAATTCGCTGTTATTACGCCCCGTTTTTTCCGGGCCTCTATCGAGGCAAATGTGAATTTATCGCGCGTCGCGAATCAAACAAGCCGGATACATAAAGTTTCGTCCCAGTGGCCCTGTGGAAAGCGAAACGAAGGAGAATTGCTCTGCTCGTCGATGCTTCCAAGTTATATTGCAACGATGACAAGGAGTTTCTAAGAAGAAATAATAATAATATTGACAGAAAAGATTCCACAGTTCTGAAAGAAAAGTGCAGAGTAAGAGTATTGATTCTTTTTTTTTTTTAATCAATTTGTAGTAGAAGTGTATGATACAAATTAATTATTTATACAAATTAATATTGCAAGCTGACTTCACCATTTTCCTGCGGAATCTGCGAATTATAAATTTAAATTATCTGCGGGAGAGATAAGCGTAACAAAACGAAGTATCATCGAAGTTGTTCTATCAATTCAGCGTTTCCTTTATCCAACTCGATGTTTGAAAATTAATTAGCTTGTGGATAAGGAATTATTCAAACAAAATTGTGCTACGAGATCTCCCATTTATGAACAACAATTTTCCACATTAGTTTCCATAAAGCAACATTGTCTATTAATAACAAATAATGAAATCGATATTCGATAATCAAGTATTCGGACAATCTTAAACGATAGTATTAAAATACAATAAATACGATTATGTTCCCAGCACTTTTTTCCTAACTTTAAAATTCATATTTCCAATATCCCTCCTAATTTCTATGTCACTAATTCTATACAAGTCACGATGCACGTACCTAAATATAAAAATGAAGACGTTATTCTTCCTTCTATCCCAGCTCATTTTCGAATAAAGAAAACTTTACGACGCTCAGGATTGATTCTTCGTCAATCGTGTTCTATTGCCAAGAAACTTTCGACTCTTCTTACTTTTAAATGGTTGTAGAAACACGCAATAAAAAAGGCACCGTTCCACACGTGTCACTGCGTAGAGCGTAGGGCATGCGCGGTTACTTGGAAACATCATAATCCTATACTTCAACTAAACGCATATGGGAGGAAGGTTGCGTATAAATCTTCCGCCGACCCTTCGTTACAGACGCCCTCGACGTCGTCTTGGAATTTATCCATGGACGAGTTGACGACGATACCACGCAGTTCCAGACACCGTTCTACGCTCGAACAAAGACTACGCCGCGTTCTTTGCGGCGGCCAATAAGTCGTTTGTTTCAGGGACGCTCATAATTTTTCTGACACCACCCCTTTTACTTCGAAATAGCTTATGAGGCGTGTTATTCTTCCATAGCGTGTCTAGGTATTTTTACTATTATAGGTATAAGAAATTCTTGTTTGAAATGAGTTAAATATCAGAATAATATTCAAAGAAGATAATTTAACTCTTTGAACCTGGATCAGATTTCAATTGACATGCTTTCGAGCAACTTGAGACCACTGTACCAATATGAATCTCTTGTTTGTTTGACTTGAAACATCTTCTCGAGTTTCTATACTTCTTCTCATTATTTAAATCATTTGAATTCAAATAATTTGACAAATCTGAACGAGATTTTAAAGATATATCCCCGAGTTGATTCGATTTCGATTATATATAAAATTTCCTTTATCCCGAGTTAATTTGGCCCTTACGATGGAGTAAAACTTATTCTTCCCGGTCGTGATTATGATTTCCAACTTTTTTTAATTAAAAGTTTCTTCTAAGTCCAGCAATATCAGTTAAAGAAACCACGAGTCATTGAAATAAAGAAGATCTTGTAGAGAGTACATAATACTTATCAACTTCTTTCAATTTAAAATGGCCTATTAAGGTAGTCGTGCCAGATAAGAAATGATTTACCATGTTACATCATGGTCTGCATGAGAAAAAATCTCGATAAAACCGTTAACAGTTTCCATTTCACTCGTTGACGAGAGGCATGGGATGAATTAATTCGAAAGTTTCGTTCAGCAAGCCCAGCAAAAGGGGAACGAACAAACTGGCTGCTCGTAAGATTTCCACTTTTTACATCGTCGCAAGTCACGCAACAACAATGCAACTGTTCTGTAAAATGTAACGTACGAAATCGGTCGCAACGCGCTGCCACACGCTGCGATAAATTTAATAGACGTTCCTTGCTACGATTTGTTTTCGCTTGATCGCGATAAATTGTAAACGAGACCTTTCAAGGCGAACTCTATCGATTTCCGCGTTTCTTGCAATTAAACCGTCCGCTTTATAGCGAATTGGCGCTGTTGCTCGTGTGATTCGTGCTGTCCGCTATTTCTCAGCGTACAACGAGCAAGTCAACTGTATTTCTTCGTCGTCGTTTGTCGAGTGCCACTTCAAGGGACGCGTTATTCACGGCTACGAAGAGAAAGAAGCGTTTTATGATTCTCGTCTCGTCGTTGGCCCTTGTCTTCCGGGGTCCCAGGCGGCCGCTCCACTTCCCCAGTTTTCAACGTGAAACGTTCTCCGAGTTCTTGGCAAACGCTCGTGACCGACCGGCGAAACAGCTGTTCCTTTGGATAACAACCATACAACGGCGTTATCCGGCCGCCGTGTTATTACAGTCAAACGATTCCAATCCGCGTACCGTGATCTTCGATTACGAGGTTAGTTACCGTGTTTTTCGCGAAACAGTGCGAAGTAAACGATAAAACGAGAATTGCTCGGTAATTTTGCCTTGGTAAACGGTGTTTAAGTGTCGGAGCAATGTTTCTTTTATGCGGGTGATATGTGCTAATGGATGCTGAAGCTATTGCTTGATGGAAGAAAAATATTTCTTTGGAAGAATACTTTCAATTTCATTATTTAGAAAGATCGCGTTTTTAGGGATATTTTCTAGTTTCAGCGCTTATTTGCGTAATTAAATTACTATTACTAAAATACTTTTAATGTGATCGTTCGGAGAGAGAAGTCTGCATCTTCAAAGTCTTCTCTATAATGAAACTAAAATTAATAGCGAAACTTTTACGAGTACGAGTCACGAATTACAGGTGTAATTGCTAGTTTGGCCATAATTGCTAATAAACCTCTACCGCACGACGTTAAGCAAATCGATAATAAAACGAGTAAAATTTCTATGTAAATTTTGCGAATTACAAGGTAGCAAGCCGTTTATGCAACAGAAATCTACATATATATATATAGTCTACAACTTTTCACATTCAGTTCATTAATAGCACTAGTTAATCAATTATTACGTAAAAGAATTCAGAATGTTAGGTATACTTATTTTTAAAGCATATATTTAAGTCGAGTAAAACAACCTGGAAGCATGGTAACTCGGTTTCACGAAAGTACTTTCCCCGTTTTCTTTCCTTTTCCTTTTTGCTCCACATGTTTAATGAGAATTATAAAATAACCGAAATGAGCCACAAGATTCTGATCATAATAGAGCTACATGTGTAATTTTCACCGCGATAGGAAAATAATGTACTCCGGCCTTACAATTAAGCAACGCTGGCCTCGTGATTACTTATCGTTAATTAAATCAGCCTCGGCGTTATCTTCCACGAGCCTTCGTGCGTTCCACAACCCCTTCAACGAAGAGTGCCTCTTTCCTCATACAGACTAGACCCATCTAGTTCTAACCGTGATCTCAAGTGCATGCAGCCCATGTATACCAGAAATCTTGTAATCGGGGAATGTACGCTCGTGGAATCACAAGATGGAACGACAAGTCATCGTTACTGTTTTTACCACAACGTCGTTGTTGATCACGTTGGATGAAATGCCGGAACTTTAAAACGTGCATTCCACGTTCGTAACCTATTATAAATATATATCAGAATAATAGACACATTATAGAAATAATTACAGAAATTGTTACATAAAGAGGTTGGAGATGCGAAACGAATTTCTATAATTTGAAAGAAATCAGTTCATCACGGCGATACAAAATATTTCGATTGCTTTAAATTCCATAAAACTGTGGGATCTGCATAGAAGAAGAAATAGTAAGAAACAGAACACTGAGAAAATTCTTAAACTCCTTTTTGCAGTTACATGGTGAGTTCAATAGAATTAAATAATGTAAACTGACTGTAAAAAGAAGTTCGTGAAATGTTTCGTTAACACAACTCTGATCCTTAATAGCTTCAATAACAAGGAAAAATCTACTTCAACTTAGGAACATTATGTATTACCATCTATAATTTCGCGGACAATTTATTGACTGCCAGTGATACTTTCCTATGGATATATTCAGACTAAACGTGTTCTTAAAGTTTCCTTTATTATTAGTTAGCGAAGTTTCAATCCCTTTGCTGTAAAATCGATCTCGTTTCAACGGGATCCAGATAGTTCCTAAGTAAATACTAGTCAGACATTCCACACCTCGATCAGCTCGATTTTTACAGCTGTCAACGAGACCAAAGGCTCGCAGCGGATTTCACCGTACGTGAGTTCCGCGCGATAAACCCCGACACGATAGGATTAAAATAATTTTCGATCTCTTATGCGAGGCGTAAGCGTAAGAGTGTCTCGACTTGCGTCATATAACAAAAGTAGGATAATGACAGAGTAAAGCACTACGGCCGTGGAATGATTTGAATTTTCCCAAGCGACTCTTGCGCAACTCTCGCCGACAAAACGGGCGGGTCTGGTCGTTTACAACCAAGGTGAATAGAAAAAAAATACATTTCAGCACAAAAATATCGAAACACTTACCTATATTTAGCGAAGATTACAGGGGGCAAATATTATAGGTCTATTTTTGTTGATTTTCTAACGTTGATATCATTAAGTAGTTTCTTATGAAGTATGTAGTTAATGGGAATAAATTGATATATTTCAAAATACGAGTTTTGAAATGTAATAGTAGATGCGATTAAATTGATTTTTAAAAGCCAGAATGCAATAATAAAACTAGCGTCTCTAATTATCAAATCTTATAAAATCTTTATCTTCAAATTGAGCTTCTTTTAAATTAATAGAAAAATTCAATCATTAATATTCAAGCATATATCATTATCATGTCTTTTAACATACGCCTAATTTTAAATTTACAGTCTGTTGAATAGAGCATGTTTTCAAGCTTTTAGGTAAGGGTCCATGTGTCTCTGGCAATCATGGCAAAGAGACAAACATAAAGGGTTAAGAAAAAAGGAAAAGCCGATGAGAAAAAGCAACGAAGAGAAAAAGAGAATACGGACAATTGGAAAATCGATAACGGTGGTCGAGATCGAGGCAAATCAAGCGTGCTACGACACGAGTATTTTCACGTTGATGGGATTACGGTCGAGCGTAGGTAACGGAACTGGAACGAGACAAAGAGGATCGCCGATCCTTCGGGTCTTCGTCTTTCGATTCCCATCGGCCGCTTTTTTGTTCGGCAATTAACGATTGTTTTGTTGCCTCTGAATGGACTCTGGATCGACAAGAGGAGAGACACTGTCGACCGAGTGTGGCATTTAACGCAATTTGATGCGATTACTTTTCTCGTGCGGTGCCTCGCCGCTTTCTTCCATCGATCGTGTGCGTCTGCTACGCGTTCTACACGCGTGTACACGGTGCTTAAGTCGATTGGACACGCCTCGAGGTTTGACGCCGACAGACAGAACGGAACGTCAACGTCTTCAAGAGGAGACTAGAAAGAGCACTCTAAGCTTTCCGACTTCACCGATCGTTCTGGATTATTCGTTGAGACGAAAAAAAACGGAACAAGAAAAGTATCAAGGCTGTCGACGTGATAGGACACGAGATGCGTGGCGTGAAATGTGCTAAAGCGAACCCAAGTCAAGGACTGCCATACGTCGGCTTTCGATTAATTGCTCGAGTGTATATCGCGTCCAGTGGAGATCCTGGATATGTTGCACTTCCTGTTATTATAGTGAATCGATCTCAAGAGGGAAAGAAGTCGAGTGGCAGAGGCATGTTCTTGCAAAGAGTTTCTTGCGTGAGTCACGTGTGCGTTACGTGGAACCTGTCGAAGTTAAGAAATCGAGCCAAGATTTTGATTAATCGTTTTGAAATCGTTCTACGTATATACTTCTGCCAGTTTTTTCTAGAGGTATCTGAAAGTGCCGGTTGAATTGTATTTGAAAAGGTTCGATAAACTTGTCACGGCCAGTTGCCGGGATCTTTCGATTCATCGAAATCTCCTGCGGCTCATTCAGAAAACGGTTCACGTACGCACCTATGGGTTACTCACGTCGCCACGTGGCGTGGCTCGCAAGAAATATCAATTGCGGGCGCGATGGAGCTACGCATCTGTCGAGAGATCGTTTCGCATAGTTGCACACTCAACCGAGAGTTACGCAACTGGTACGCACATTACATCCGCCATTTTCTCGCCGTTTTGCATGTGTCTAGATATCCAATTCATCGGTGGTAAACATAGTTCAAGATGTTAATTAAGCATTAACGCGAGTCGACGGAATGAAGATAATTAACGACGACAGTGAGGTCTTGGAAGATTTATTAGGATGCAAGATAAATTCACTTGATATTTTGACAAGTTAATTGTCTGTTATCTTTGAGTAACTTTATGTCTCTTAGGCTGATTGATTTCTGAGGCGTCGTCAAAATATCTCCAATGTGTAACGCGCGTCGTATCATAAAAATTGACGATACGTCTGAAAGTTAAGTTCGATGGGTGGTTAATTTGCTGCCTCTCTCTTGGTCTTTATCCATGGAAAATCGTAAGTCAGAACCTCGTGACGTGCCTATGCTCGTTTGGTTATGTAACGTAATAATACTCGCGTCCTGCGTAATTGCAGTATCCCATATTTGGACCCACCAACATCCTTTCCATCGCCGTCTCTTTCCTTGCTCGTATAGTCGTGAATTATTGAAACGAAGATGCTCCGAGTAACCCATTCTCCAGGCCTTTCAATAAAGACATTGTATCTATTCATACGCTTATCGCGAACGTACTAGTTGATCTTCCGAGCAGCACTATGTATTAAAGATAAGTACATTTTCCGAGGAAAATTCATCGTTCGAAAGATTTATTCCTTCCCAATGTCGCTTTCTTCTATTCACCGTTTCTTCTCTATAAAACACCGATGAAAATTATTCTTCGATATTTTAATGTTCGACAGAGGATCGTAATTCCAATCAACTAAAGCACGAAGGCCATAAATTTACAAATCACATACCTCATTTTTCTTATTATTCTTTTCATCTCTCGAAGAATCAATGAAAATTACTCTGCAATAATTAGTTGCTAGAAAGTTACTTCTCAAAACTTATTCTCTCTCTTCCTAAACACGGTATAATGTTACTTTTCCTTCGCCAAGTGCATGAGAAATCTATGAAAATTATTCTCCCATATTTCTAAGCTCAATGGAGTATCTCGTAATATCAATTATCTACCGCTCACCGAAGTAGAAAAGTTCATAAATTTGCAAATCGTGGCGCAGGTTTAACCAGCACGTTTATCGGCGTAATACTCGGTCGAGTTTTACGCGAGCTGGCTAATTGAATTGAAGAGCTCAGCTCACGACGGTTGAAATTGAGAAATACACAGCCGCCAGTCACGAACACGCTCAACACAACTAGTCACGACCTCGTAACTATTTCATTGGGCCAACGACTGTCTACTGTCGGCTTGTGTACCGCGTTCTCGTTGTTCCAGCTAATTGGTACAAATTAAAAGTGGATCGATTTCACGTGATCCAGAGTAAACAGCCGGGAGAAACGAAGGTTCAGGGACCTTTGGATGCTTAGAGCTGGTGAATAGACGCTCATTGTCAGGGTCTATGCTTCATGTGCGGGCGTGTACTGTTCGCACGAAAATCCTTAACGCGCTCGTAACGATATTGATTGCCGCTCGTAAATCTGCATTCTAAATGGCACCGATCGCGTCGACTTTCGTAATGGATGTTGCCGCAAACTTCTCATGGAATATACAATAACGGAGTGGAGTAGAGACACTAGTAAATCGATAACCGCAAAGGGACTAAATGAAACTTCTTCTGTGTTGCACTTCGTTAAACGTTTTTAATTATGCACGGTTAAGCAGCAACTTTGCAGTCGACTTCATACTACCTGAAGCTTTTTGTAAAATGGAAGTTTACAAGTCACAAATTAGAAGTTACTAATAACTAGTATCATTCAACGAAAAAGAATGAAATTTTACAAGAAGATTTTGCAAATTACAAATTGCAACGTTATAAAAGAGAAGTTTATAAAGTGCAATTGTTTACTTGTTAATTCACTGATATTATTCATTCATAAATTATTGCAATTTGTACATTAATTATACGCAAAAAGGCTCAGAACTTGCATTGTTAGATTTTATATTGGTTTTCCGTTTTCAATCCTTTCAAGATAGATTTTTTCTTCGAGAATAAAGACAAAATGTAGTCCATTCGTAATGGTGCTCCGTATTTCACCAGGTCCTAATAATGCCAGAAAAATTATAAGACGGCAATTAAAAATTATCTTAATCTTATATAATTATAATACTTTTCCCTCTTTTTATGGAACGCCTATCTTTGTTTTCTGCGCGTAAATTTTGAAGAGATTTCATCCGAATGGATCAGTTAATGATGGACGACCCCATATTATTGATTGACCAGCAAATATTCCACGTCACGGCATGCGTACAGCTTGTAAATCGTTTTGTCATTCAATAATGATTGACAGAACAACATGGCCTCTGCACAATTTTAGAGCTGCTGTCAACATCATCTGCTCGTAATTCGACTTGTTAAGTGGATCCATTAAGAATACATGGGTGCCATCAACGACGTAGTGGACCCTTTTGAAGGAACGAGTTCTAGGTTATTCCATTGCGAATAAAAGAGAACTACTACTACTATTAAAATTCTTAAATAAACGTGATGATAATAAAAGCATTGATACTACTTTTCTATTCGGTTTTTGTAACATTTTCACAGGCCGCGAGTCTCACTCTTTTGACTGCCATTAGTGTGATTGAACCAGAGAAGAAAGAGCACTGTATTGTTACTAAGAGCGGCATCAAACGTACACGTAAAGAGTTATGATAATGATGAACTGGCTTTTGCCTTTTCACATCATGCCATTATATTCACGTGTCACAAAACAATTTGACAAAGAGATTCCAAATGGTATCATGCGACACGACACTCAAATAAATCCTACTATCCAGGCTCCGATCTACGAACTTTATAACTACAGAATTTCAAAGGACATTAGCGTACCATTCTCTCCGCTTTTCTGCCAGCAAATTTTCTCAGAGATTCAAAAGAAGAGAACACAAACGCATCAGCCCACGCTCCGACGTCGAAGAACCGAGCTCGTAACGAGAATCACGCAACGTTTTCTCGCGGAACCGTCCCCCAACGACTCTTCAGGGACACGTTTCCGGCATTATTAGCGCCACGTGATTCTAAGACCGTTTCTCGGTCGAAACATTACGTGTTGGTCAGAGATAATTAGCTCTCGAACGGGAGATCAGCGAGCCAAGTCCCTTAAGAGCGGATCATCGCGTGTCGTCGACAAGTAAAAGCAGTTTCGTGTTGCGCGAGGCTGCAACTGCGTATTATCGATCCTCTCGAACGCAGTCTCCGAGTCTCGTGGCATGCGGAAAAATGACACGAGACGATGACATGGTAGAACTTACGGAAACCAAATACACAGAGAATCTACGATTCGACGAGTCAAGTTCGTCATTTTTACCATTTCGAGAAGCATTCCTCGGCGAAGGTCGTAAATCTCACGTGGCGCATTAAGAAGGGTACGCGCGTCGTGTTTCGTCGATTCTACACGGCTGATTTACGAAACAAATTCTGCGCTCGGTTAGCCACGCTGGCTGCCGACCGATTATGAAACATGGCCAGACCGAGAAGACGAAGCACCTCTGAATCGAACGGTTGAAAGGGCATTAATCCTTCGGCAAATTCTTCGCCGACGATTACATACTTTGAGAACACGCCTCGCGCCGTGCACGCGTTACACATCAATCCAAGACTCGTTGCATCACTGATTCCTTGTTCCTTCACTCACTGTTAATACGAACGAAGGCGAAAAACACGACGAGAGATGTTGTGGCTTTTGTGTTGAGGACGATTCGCGTATTCCGTATGCATTGCTCTGGTTATCGGCTACATCTTTCGTCGAGAATATTAATCATCTGCCCTCTAGAGATTTTTGCAATGTATGAGCAACTTCAGCACGCTTCAGCATGAAACTATTTGAAACTACAAATTTCTTCCTGAGAAGAAAGACGTTACGAATGTCTGCGAATTTATCTTTGCGGTAACTTCTTTTTCTTTCCTATCTTTTTATCCAGGAAAGCAAAATAAAAATAAATAAAATAAAAATTTTCACATTATCATCGTCGTGGTAGCAGCATCAATGACATACGAGAGGTTAAAAATTGTAATAGTCGTCGATATTTCAAAGATACGAATTGCACGAACGAGCTTTTACGTAGCTACCCCACATTTCACGTTTTTCACATGTCGATATCACAGATGTCATGAAGTTTACGAAATTATATATTTTTGCAAACATATCTAGACAATAGCCTTTTCTTTCTACTCCTATATTCCAAAAAAAGGAAAACCAAATAAAAATGTCCACATTGTCATTGTCATTGCCATTATCATCGTCACTGTGGCGGTGCAACTGCAATAAATGTCACCTAAATATCAACATTTCAAAGATGCAAGGAATTGAATGAAAATTGAGTAGTAACATCAAACAAGCTACTCTAAAGCAAGCCCACATTTTCCAATTCGCATATAGAGCAAACACCAGATGGCAATACAATAGAGGCTGTAAATATTAGACGTATCATTAAATCCGATGACCCAACCCGTGTTTCCATTACCCGCGTGTGGCGGTCCATTTAACTGCGGTCGCATATGAAAACTGATATCCTATCGAATCACCAAAACAGTGGAGGCCGTTACGATAATTTCTACTGGGATTAACCCGATGAAAATTTTAGTTGTTGCTTCGGTGAGTGCGCAAAACCAAGTCTAACGATACCAGTCGCTAACTAACGTTAATGATCGAAGGCTCATGAGACGCACAATTATCGTCAGTGGGCCTATCCACGCGATAACACGTGTTCCAATCCATTCGTGGCGATGCATCATCGATGCAAATGATCGAATTACGTAAGATCGTTTCCTCATGCAAAGAGTACCAGCTAGTTAAGTCATTGTAAATTTTATCAGTGGATCTCGACGATGATATCGTTGCATGAAGAATCGTGCTATACGTTTCCCGTTTATTTTTGCCTAATCCCGAAAAATCACCGATTGTCACACTTCGTTACGTCCTGTTGCTGCGTGTTGGAATATCAATGCTCAGCATTGGTGCATCGAATCCTTTGTCGCGGTTCCAGGGCCGTGAAACACCATCACGAAAGGAATTATTGGTTCTATGTACGTATAGAGAACAGAGTGTGGGAGGGAGTGTAAAAAATTATGGAAATTGGGGAATTGGTTTCAGTCATCGCGTAGCTCGCAATGAAAAGAATTTTTTTTAATAGATCAATGTCGGTGCGCTGGTACCGAGGTTATCCTCTGGGTTAATATGCATATAGATTGATACGAATGAGATTAATATTCCCTCTGAAATACCGTAGAGCTCGTGCTACACTGTTATTTTTAGTATTCGCAAACAAGATCTTTGGAGAGATCATCCGGTACAAGTGCCTTTTCCTTGATCTAGAGATTCTGATCTAATAAACTTATAGATCGATAATGAACCATTGCAATGTACTTGACCCATAATCAGAGATACACGAGTCAGAAAATATATTTTATTAATCTCTTTCCATATGTTACACTTGGATATAATTATAACTTGCACAATTAAATTGGAATAGATCGTCGACTCATTAAGCAAGGATATCATTTGCAAAGGTATATTCACAACTCGAGAACGCAGGCTAATAGAAATTCGCTACGCATGGTCGCTATCTTCGTCTTTGGAATACTTAATTAACGATAATTGCTGAGAGTCAGATTGCCGATGAAATCGTCATATGCAGATAATTTTAATAAGCTTTTCGCGTCAATCGACGATATAAGCAATTTGGACACGTCGAATTAATTAAGGCCATGACAATTCGCTAGCAATGGTGCGTGCAACTGAATCAGACAGGATGCTCGACAAAAAAACAAAACCGATTCACCGTAACCGTGAAATAAAACGGATTTTACTCGTTAATTGATTACGGGAACTCGACGAGGTAGCACGCGTGCGCGCTTATTATCAGATCGTCACTCATCGTTGCCGCATTCAATAAAATGAAAAGTTCCCGACTTTCCTCTTATTTTATTCGAATGGGATCACTGTATTTCGATCGCAGGTGCTGTATAACTAGACAAAATTAATTTTTTATATTTAATCAATTGTAATTTATAAAATTGTATATATACATTTTTGGCTGCAAGTATTACCTGGGCAAAATTATTCTTTATCGAAATCTAATACGATTTAGTGGATTAAATATGAAGCGAAAAGTTATTAGAAACTTATTGAAAACTTTGGGATTACTATTTCGCCTAGAACTTGTAAAGAATCGAGTATGAACGTGAAATCGTTCGCAAAATTTCCATTTATGCGGTAACTACTGGAAATGGTTGTATGCGGCCTTGGGATTATCGCACCGGCAAAAATATATGCGTCATTGTAAAGTGTCACTTGTAAGTGGAGCAGTTGTTACGCTGACTACTTTCCGGCGTTTCAACGTTAAAACGCGTGTAACCGTGTCGTATAAAACACTTGTGTTTTTAAACGGAACGTATAGATACGTTTTAGAATCTTTCTATGTGAATATTTGGATGAAGAAAAAGTTCTGAAAAAGTATCTGTAATTTCTAAGAGATAAATATAAAGAGTCTTTAGGAAACATTTATTTCTAATACGAAACTTTTTAATGTAAATCAAAAAGTTTTGCTGTATGGATCACGTCGGAGTCACATCTTTTATGATCGTAGAACAAATAAATGTTGCATATTATCGATGGTATATTTAACTTTTGAAATTTATATTCTGCAACAAATTCAGGTTCACGAAGATCGCGAGAAACGTGCGTGCGAATGTAAATGAATTTAAACAAGTTTCCTTAAGATAGCTTGCTTTTGAGTAACCAACTATAATAACGAGGAGCGTCTGCTTAGAACGTTGAGCGGCGTGTGCTTTAGGCAAAAACACGTCTGATCTTCAATCTGGGAGTGTGTCTTATCTGCTTGCGCGTCTAACTAAAAGAGGAAACCACTAGTGAGAGCACGACATCGTGATTATCTAAACAACGAAATCTAAAGAGAGAGAGAGAGAGAGAGAGAGAGAGAGAGAGAGAGAGAGAGAGAGAGAGAGAGAGAGAGGTTCGGGTCTATCTGAGCAAGGGAGTTACGACTTGTGAGCTAAATCTAGGAATTCACACTTTCAAGATTTATTTTTGATCTGATGGAAACAAAGTTCTTCCTGCAACGAATAGAGAAAAGAAATCAAACAACCCACCAATCGTAAAATAGACATACAGAATAGAATCGCAGGTTTACAAACTTTTCACTAAGATTCAAGAAGAGAGATTTCTTCTCTCTAAATTCAATATTTGAATATGGTTACCACCAGTTACTCGATTAGCTTGACCAACATGGCTATCTTCCATCACGCAGAATACACAAGATGCGAGGGAGAAACCAGAAATATTTCGCTTCTAGAAACTCGAATATTTCGAATTCTCAATGCCTGATTAAATCGTCTATAAATTTAGATATGTTTCCTACATTTCTGCAGTTTATGTTCAACGATTATTATGATCTTCTCATGTTTTGCATTTTTACTATCCAAATTTATTTTCTTTATCGATTAACTAACCCTCTATAAACTTAGACCTCTCTTCTTTACATCTTTTGCCATTTATCTATGGCTAAAAATTCCTATGATTTCAAGAAAACAACTATAATTCGTCAAGCAAATTTCTATGATCTTCATACATTTACTACCCGTTATTAACTGAATTTCTATGTTCACAAAAATTCCTATAATCTATCAACATATTTTTGCAACTATTACTTTCCACGCGTTACATTACACCGTACCATCAATCTTTCAGGGGAATAATATTTAGCTCGATTAAAAAGCAAATAGGGGATGAAAGGCGGCAACACATGGTAAATTTCGATCGACCATGAGGGTCAACGATTGGTCGATCAAGTTCAGCAGCCAGTTAACCGACGGTTAGCCTGCTGTCCTGCGTCCGACTAACGACTTAATGACGGGAATTCGCCACTTACGGGGCTCCTCCTTTTCTCTTCTTTCGTCGTCCATCTTTCTCCTCTGCATCTTCGTCGGCGAATAGCGTCGGCAAATAGCATCGGCGTAAAACGAGCCAGCCAACGGTCAAGTAACAATGTCGAAAATTGGACGAGTCTCAACAGGGATCTCTATTAACCTCCGGAGTACCATGCATCGTGCAATTACGTTGGAAGGAATAAATTCAACTCGACAAATTGTGTGGCGTGTTGGTCAATCTCTTTGCATTAAACAGGTCCGGGATTTCTTCTTATGTCAGGAAGAAACGCGATATCATCGCATAAAATATGCTCATAAATCGATTACCATCGTAATCTCGATGTAAGCTATTGATAAAGATCGATGATTCATTTCCGTAAATCATATGTAAAATCTTCTTCACAAGGAAGTATTACGATGCTTGCAGAAAATGAAGTAAACGTCAAATATTATTAGGAAACCATTAAACGTTTAAGAATTATTATCACGTTTAAGACCTTAGATTAAGATATTATATAGATTATAGAAACGTATCAATTTTATGATAATGAAATTAAATTCTTCCTTGTTTACATCCATTACGTTCCTCGATTATTGATTTAATCGATTCTGATATTTGGATTACTTTTCTATTTTATTTTTTGTTCTGTGATTCCAGATTTTATCTCAGATTATACATATATAAACGAACATAATTCTTAACTCATCGCGTTCCTCTTGTAACTCAATCGAATAGTTTTTCTAAATTTTTAAGGTGTTACACCGCGTGAAAGTAAAACTCCGTTCGATTAATCGTTTCATTGATATAATTCAGATTAATCTTTCACATCTTTCATAAAATCAATATGTATCTTATTATTTGTGAACGAAGATGTACACGATCGTTCTCATGGACTTGCGCATAAATCCAAAACAGATCGTCGACAATAAAATATGCACAAGTAGGTTAGATTGCAGTTAACAGCAGATTATTTGATGGGCGTGAAATAAGATCTCGTTCAATTCAGACAAGACTTCATTGAATTTGCCCGAGACTATCTTAGACCGTAACAAGATTCCATTGAAACTGAATGGAGCTCTATTAAATAATATTGGATAATATTAGATTGCCGTTGGATTCAAGAAAAATATCATTCATCAGGAAGATCAGCATCGATTGTATATCAAATTGAATTTTACGTATTCGATCCATCGCCCAGATAACCTTTGCGGCGGTTTCGATAAAGATCGATGAGTTCCTCCCATGGATCAAGGAATTCTCGTTGCTCCGACGTTTCTATGGGTGCTTCCCTTCTCGGAATAATAGCCGATGGCCCCTCGATTGTGCCTCATAATACTAGGAAATTACATTACGACCAGAAGCTACCGTCTCGCGAATAATTGTTATGCACCAGCGACGCAACAGTGGCGTAGCATTCGCCTCGAGCGAATTCCACTGGACGTTCAATACTCGTCGGTTCTTCGTCGCTTTGTAACGAATGTTCTCTTTGAGCTCTTTATTCGTTTCCAATTAAAGGACTTCAAAGAAACGTTAAAATCATCAAATCTTTCACGATCGATAGCCCTATCGACAAGGGGATTCGAATATCTTTTTCGCGTTTCTATTGCTCCCACTCGAGACAGGAATTGGCTCAGCAGACGAAAATTCCTCTTTATCTTGAATTCATTAACCTTTACGAGATTAATTATCATTCGTGAGTCTGAACCGGGCCACGAATCGACGCCAATCGGACTGGTTCTTTCGCAAGGGTGACCAACGTTATTGACTTTACATGATTAAACAGTCATTAAATCATAAGCTTCGTTTTTCAGAACTCTAGACACATGATTTATATTATGGGGAGAGAATAGTCCCATTATAATCTCCTGCAATTTATAAACCACCTTCTTCATAATCTTCCTTCTCTTTCTCCCTCTCTCTCTCTCTCTCTCTCTCCATCATATTTTTCCTCGTCCATTGGCACGCTTAGCCGGCTGGCTGAATATTACCTGAATTTACCACCGTTTTTCGAACGTTCGTTAAAGTGGCGAGGCTTTGCGTGCATTTGACAGGAAATATGCTGAGCCAAGCTTTACGTAATGGACCGCTTCATCCTCGCCTCTTTTCTGCTCGTTCGAACGAACACACTCGACCACAAAACACGCAGGTGACGACTTCTCCAAGGGATCCTCTCTCTGAGAATTCGCGCGCGCCTTTTCTTCGTGCTATCAGCTCACGGTTGGGACCATCGGCCGCCAGTGTGTTACGTTCACAGCCTGTTCCCTCGTCGCCGCAGAAACGATTCAGGAAGAAGCACGATACTCGGGCAAACAAGCTCGCGATATCGAATTTCTCGTCCATCGCGAGTTGATGGTATCATACGAGTGGATCCTATAGAATGGACGTGAGTGCTCTTTCCATAGAAACCTTCCAATAGATAGCCTTTCTCTGTAGTTCAACTCTGGTGAACGTTAGATGATTGAATCTTTATCGACATGTTTCTCGGTTAATCTTAATTGCATCAGTTTAATTACTCTCTCTCTAAATTCAGTGACGTTCTTTAATGTCCTTTTAATAACATCCAACTGATCCGTCATTTACACACCTTTCACCCGATGTTAATCGATTCCACTCGCTAATTTCATCCTACACATCACGAATTAATCTCATCTCGCGGAGCTAAGATAAATAGAGATTCACCAGGGTTGGGATAAAATCGAAGGTGGTGTTGTTGTTGACCGAGCGAATCGGAAAACCAACAATTTACGCGAAAGGGAGTTTAATAAAAGGGAAAAACGGGGGGATACGTTTTCAGGAGCAGAGCAAGGATAATGATACATCGACGCTTCAATGGCCGGATTATCTTGTCATCGGTCTAATGCTGTCGATCTCAGCCGGCATTGGGATCTACTACCGATTCACCGGAGGCAGGCAACGCACGGCCGAGGTTAAGCCCTTGGAAAATTAATTTCGCCACGGACGATCGAATCGACATCGAGTCTACAACGCCGCGCGATCCAATATCCGTGATAAACTGCGTCAGAACAGGATTGTACATACCTAGAGCTGGCACGTTCTTAGATCACGACATAGGTCCGGCGTTCCATGCCTCAGATCTTTCACCGTTATCGCACCGATCGATCTAGCCGCGCGATAAATATTGCCATCGACACAAATTGCCAACTATTCAGAGCGCTATTTAATTTATCGGGTTAGCCGCGAGCCAACTTCCACGAACGACCGCAAAGACAGAAAGTTAATTAACGCTGAAACGTTATTACGAATCAAGTTAGAGGGCCAGCAGTAAAATGTCCACTCGCAGAATACGATCGATCAGGCGATAGTAACGATACACAGAATGAATAGCGTGGTTTTCGATTTTACTTCTGCTACGGACAAATTGACGGTCTGAAATAATTCATTGCAGATCGAAATACTTCTTTCAAATAAAATTATTATATCAAAGGATTAATTCACTCTTGTATAAAATGGACAATTTTTTTATATAATCTTATCTCTAAGTTTGTCGAAACGCATTAAAATTTAGTAAAACGTAACAGTAGTGTCAGCAGCAATGCTCAAACGATCGAATGAATGTAGCAATGCGTTAACCAATGTTTCGCGATTATTACAACAGGAGTACTTCTCAGCCAATCGAACGATGGGCGTCGTTCCTTTATCGATCGCACTGATGGTGTCTTTCATGTCAGCGATCACGGTGCTAGGAATCAGCGCAGAAACTTACATTCACGGCACACAAGTCACGCTGTTGTACCTGGGTGGTTTCTTTGGTACACCAATCGTCTTGTATCTTTATCTTCCCGTCTTCGCGGAACTGAACACCATGAGTGTCTATGAGGTATATGATTTTCTAATCAATCAATCGTACTATATCGCCAATCATTCCCACAATTTGGGACTTGGAAATAACCTTCGTGATCATTTCTTTTCCAGTATTTATGAACTCGATTTGAAATGATTGATAAATCAATCGTACCTCGTTAACAACCATCATTGATCCATAATCTCAAACTCGAAGATCATCTTCGTGATCCTTTCCTTCTAGCATTTAAAAAAATAATTTGCAGTCCGATGCTAACAGGTGGTAGCACATTTTATAAAAAATTATTTTCCATCAGTTTCAAACTTCAGAGCTTTCATCGTGATCTTCTGCTGCAATATTAAAAAAAAAAGACAATTTAGAGGCAAAACTTGATAAATCAATCGCGCTTCATCAATTCTTTATTTTCAATTCATAATTCGTAATTTACAATAAGTTGCCTTCTTGTAATCGTTTTTCTCTCAGTATCTAGAGATACGATTTGGAGTAGGAGCACGACTGCTAGCCAGCACTGCTAATTTCCTGCAGCTACTTTTATACACTGGAATAGTATTATTCGCGCCTTCGTTGGCACTAGAAGCGACCACTGGTCTGTCAGGAAACATGAGCATCGTGCTGATCGGCCTGATTTGCACCTTCTACTCGACCGTAGGTGGCATCAAGGCTGTCCTCATCACCGACGTCTTTCAAGCAGTACTGATATTCACTGCACTTTTTTGCATCCTGAGTATCGCCGCTAACGACCTTGACGGAGGCTTATCCAATGTGTGGAGCATCGCTCAAGAGGATGGTCGAATAGAATTCTTCGAGTAAGAACATCAGTGAATTTATACGAGGTCAGGTAGTTGAAAAATTTATTCATTTTTAGTTTCAGGATCGATCCAACTATAAGGCATACATGGTGGGCATTACTGATTGGTGGTACTACCATGTTTCTGTCTTTATACGCGGTTAATCAGATCCAAGTTCAGCGTTTACTCACTGCCAAGTGAGTAATTATAATTATTTATATAATAATTAATTCGAGGCCGGTGACTTAGATATCGAGTCAGGCACCCCTTCTCTTTAGTCTTCGAATACTCACGATTAGCGTTATCTACATGTTATTCGACCGCTCATGTAATTTTTATTTAATTTGCTCGGTTATCTCAATCATTGGATGTACGCTATCGACCAATTCTAGAGTGGCAAGTAAAAAAAGTAGATACGTTGAGAAATTGCAGAATAAAATGTATCGAAAGTATGAAATAATCAATGATTCGAAAATTAACTAAGAAATTAGTATTCCATGTCCGGCAGAAACTATTCAAAATGCGCCGCTCTCTAATACATATTTTAATTGATTTAAATTTTGTATAAGATCTAAATTGGATTTTCTGTCATCAGGAGTCTCAAATCTTCGCAACGCGCGCTTCTTCTCAGCGGTCCACTCACTTTACTCTTGGGTTCTTTGACAGCGTTCTGCGGTCTAGTTCTCTACGCTGTGTACAGAAACTGTGACCCAGTTACATCCGGTAAAATCTCCAGCTTCGACAAGATAATGCCATATTTTGCAGCTGAAAGAATGTCACGAGTGCCAGGTATCACTGGACTCTTCATTTCCGGTGTATTCAGCGCGAGTCTCAGCACCATATCCGCTATGTTGAATTCTCTAGCTGCTGTAGCTTTGGAAGACTATGTAAAGCCCACGTGTCGTAAATTTAGCATAGAATTTCCAACGGAAAAGGCAACGTTAATTGGAAAATTTCTTGCTGTGGCGAATGGTTTCACGTGTTTGGCCGTGGCTTTTATTGCCAAATCGATGGGACCGTTGGTCGAAGCTGCCATAGGGATTTCTGGAGCGATTGGAGGACCCATTTTGGGGATTTTCACACTAGGCATGTTCGTGGAAAAGGCAAATCAAGCTGGAGCCATCGTGGGCACTAGCACAGCCTTGATCACGTGCATTTGGGCAGTATTTGGTACACCAAAACCACCAACACCCAATCTTCCGTTATCTGTGGAAGGCTGCGACAATTCCACCTTACTCTTCTATCATCAAAACACAACTTTATTCGAAGAGTAAGTTTCTTTCTCGTTAAGAAAGCGAGCTTGTTATCGAGGCTTTTAAAGTGCGTATCGCGAGCCAGTTCGAAAGTACCAATGCTGTAAAAGGTTTTACGAGTTCGTTCGAAGCAAAGAAAGCCGGCCTTTAATAGGCGGAAATAGTAATTTTTCCGGAGGCAAATTAGAAAACCGTGGCTATTATTATATCTTTGCTCTGTTATCAAGTTTGTTGGTTCCCTTTAATGCATGCATGGAATAATTACACGGCTAAAACTGTTCCCCTTTTTGTGAATAAAAGCACTGCTTTCTTTCATCCCCCTTCATGAGCAATACAGGTACATATTCGCAATTTATGCTTCAAGCGATCATAAGAAAACGTAGAAATAATCGTTTCTAGCGTTTAACCATTCTTCTCGTATATAAATTTGAAAACAGAACTAGCGATCAATTCTTTACGACATGATCCGCACGTCCATCGAAAGTCGATTAATATCTACCATTTTTTCTATCATATTATTGAAATCATAGGTCCATTTCTAGGAACGTTCCTCGCTTTGGCGAGATTCGTTTTCGGTAAAAACATATTGTACACGCGTGTCACCATCCGATTTTCTCTCGAAACGTTGTTATAGCAAAAAATGCAAGTGAAACGTTGAGGTAGGAAAGGCGGACAGATCTTAAGCACCTCATTTTCGTGATTCTTGACTCTTCAGGCATAATCGATAAGGAGCAGCCGCGATGAATTTATCGGAAACGGAAGATTTCGTTACCGGGGAGCAGTTTTCGTTACACCGGAATATAATTGGTACATAAATCAGCAATGAATCGTTCTAGGATACGCCTTATCGTCGGTTCAAACGTTTCGCTATGATATGATGGGCGTGGAATGATACCATGGTAGCCAGTTCTCTGTTAAGAAGCAGCGATTACTTCCTGATTTCTTTCGACTCGAGAGCCGCTTTCACGTGCCGCTTGCTTCCCATCGTTTCCCACGATAGTAACTAACGCTAATTACTCGTTAATAAACCGTGATTATAGTCTCTTTGAAATCCCTGCCGCGTTCCAGTATTGCGTATGATATTGCTTTCTCCTTGCCACACGCCTCTAACCTGCTTTGTCATATTTTTCGCCTTCTTTTTCGGCTCGTTTATTCAATGATCGGTATCCAATATACTCGTAAACATTAAACTTCTATCATCGTTTAATCTCAAATGTTTAATCCAGAAAATATAATCGCAATATCAATCAAAGTTTCAAATAATTTCAATAATGAATTTCATTTTCATTTTCAGCTCCGTGAACGATTCATCGTACTTTTATTTGTATCGTATATCGTACATGTGGTATAATCCACTTGGACTGACAATCACGTTAATCGTGGGCTACGTAACCAGCCTGATCACGAATAAGATATTTTACAAGAACGCTCGCGAACCAGAGCCAAACTTGTTCTTCCCCTTCCTGGCGGCGCGAATTAGGAGACGAAGGGAGGACGCGCAGAAGACTACGAACAGCCAGGTTTTCGTATTGGAGAACAGAAAATGAAATAAAGAATATAAGAATAGCAGCGGGCGTATTGAGAATTAAGCTTCGATGAGATAATGGATATCTCAGAGCAAATGGAACTGCACTGCCCATTATAAGTTCGAAATTACCTGTCAAAAGAAGTTTCCAAAAATGGAGATAAAAATTCTATATACTATTTCGTTGATGTAATGTACAATTCGTATAAATTCACCCCGGTAGCGTATGACAATCCTATGGATATTAAGAACATCGTGAGGAAGTGAAATTCAACGCTTCCGAGCTCGTATGACAGAAACACGAATCCCGTAGATAAGAAGATTTGCTTCAAGAACGAGCGAAACAATTTATCGATTTAAAAACTTGCATTTCACTTACGAATATCGTATTTACTTCGTGTTACGAGCAACTTCCTAAGAAGGAAAGTAATCGAGCCAGCTTCTGCAAGTAATACTCATTAATGAAATAAGCGCAGGTTGAGATCCAGTGTCACTGTTCCTTGTACTTATTAACTGTTCTGATGATTTCATTAGCCATAACTCATCGTCAGTGCCTCGTCGTAGAGCAAATTAATAAAATCTCCAATTTGCACCATGTTTCGACTGCGCGTTAAATTCGCCAGCGCCGTCGGCCATCGTCTTTTCCTCGCTTTGTTCATTTGCAACTTAACGAGAGACGATTGGGCTGGAAGAGGATGTGAGCTATCCACGAATGAAGCTATCCAGGCATCTGGGTCACAGGGATGACCGGATTAGAGACACTATAATTCTCGTTGTATCGTTTTAGCCAAACACCGAGAAAAATGACCGCCTAACTTAACTTATCTCGTAATGGTCGACGAGCAATTCACTGTGGAGTATGGGTCGCGAACGACCCGCTAACACGTTTAATTAAACTTCATTCTGTACGGCACGTTATCACACTACCGCTCTGTAACAGCGAAAGACACGCAATAAAAGATAATTGATTCTTTCAACGAAAGCGACCGGCCGTTTCATTAAATTTCACACCGAAAACGATCATCACGCCACGGTACGTCCTTTCTCGCCCTCTCTTTGTTCTCTCGTTCTCTCTCGCTCTCTCTCATTTGTGAATATCGAGTGAGACAGATAACACTGGTTCCCCCTGTCGCGTTGTTTGCGGAAGCGGAATCGTCGTAATTTATCGTCTAATTGTCTCCGTGGCACGATGGTTGAGAAAGGCTTTATAATTCGTTTAATTGCAGTTCGTTCGGCTCGGTGCGGCCAACTGAATTTTCATCGCGTAAATTAGAGACAAGCTCCGCACAAGAGGAAAAAATCTGTCAAGGGATAGGGACAGGGGAGACACGTGAAATATCACGCCCGAAAATGCTCGTTCAATGTCGAATTACGTCTACGTTCGAATGTGTTGAGCGTTACGCGTGTGTCAGAGAATTAAAAGCTCGAATTAAAAGAGCGACGCTTTTGTAAGTGTTGACGGAAATTCACTGGACACGCACGGTATGGCGATATTTTTTGGAATAAAAATAACAGCCGCGCCCCTTTCACGACCAGTCGATTAATTTCCTGTCGACGTACCGGTGTTTCGTACGCGTCATCGATCAGTGAAATTTTCGTGGGACACGTGCGTCGATTCGCGCACGTTCGACCACATAAATTTCACTCGTACTACCAAGAAGAATCCGTGTGGGTCTGAGGTAGCTGTTCGTTGATACAGGCGCACCCATCGTGCGAAAACGAATGACCCTTTAAAAAAGGAAAGAGGTGAGACACGCGTGAGAACGTTGCTCGATACTCGATATGGCGGTTTAAACAGACCCCTATCTCTTGTAAACGTGATTAAGGGTTACTTCTCTGTCGATAATGAAAGAAAATTGTTATTTTAGTATTACGACATAAGGCTTCCTGTTTGATAATGAAGACACATTATAAAACTTCCAATTACGTTCTAGTCTTTGCCTTCTCACCCTTGGCAAATGGATACTTAGTTATCGCTGTTACGAGTGTTGAATATTCTACTTTATATCTATGTGAAAGTGGAGAATCAAGGAAAAAGAATCTTTATCTCCGATCTATTTAAGAAATTAAATTGCGTTTATAGTTCGATACGATAATGAATGTGAAATATCAACCTACATATGTGTCGTATGATCCAGCCTCTACTGTCTACGAGTTAAGTATGTTTTTATGACTGAATACTTTCGACTCTGATTTAATTATCGAACGTTGAAGAGATTCATATTCTCGTCCACTTTTACTGAATTCTTCATTTCAATTTCCTACTTGACTGCATTATTGAACGTTGAAATCCGAGAACAGCGTGCTTTCAATCACTCGTATTTAATTTCAAACTTGACAGAGAAGAAATAAGAATAAAACGTGAGCTTTCCTCCGAGTTTCTACTTCAACATCGGGGAGAACAAAGCGTTCCTTTCCAAATACTACAAAAGTCATAGAACATTGGAAAGTATCTGAGAAGATTCACGGACGTTTCTAAGATCACCGTGGAACAAATAACGATGATTATCTTGTAGAAACCCATTTGCATTTAACTGGTGGTAACGAATGGTTTACAAGCAGCTCATCGTCGAAATCTCGCAATATTCGTATCGTAAAACTGCTCGTTTGCGTATTGAAACGTCATTTCTATAAAATTTAATTGCATACTGCAACAACAAGCTCGAGGGGGAACCAAGAGTCAAAATGTTTTCTCGTAAGAAAACAACTTTCATGGCCATGTTTTCTCATAGAAAAACAACGTTGGTCGCGTTCACCACACGATCGCGATGAGTCGAGTTGTATACGCTTCCTGGACGTTGTAAATCGACCTCTCACGAACAGATTCAATGCTTTAGAAGTTACAACGAGCCGCATGAACCTAGGAAAGTACTCTAATTGTTTGTGGAGCGTCCTTTCTCCTCGTGGAAAATTGACTGGCTTTTAGAGGCGAACGTAAAGCGTTCTTCCGGTACGGATATCCGCACAATCAGGGGTCCACCTTCTCCCGTCGATTATAAGCTGAGTGCATAGGAGAGATCGTTGGTCGTCGTAAATAGTACGTTGACCAGATAAACTTTTATTTTCTAATATTCTTTGCATGTATTGAAAAAATTTTTTCGCGCTTGTGACAATGTTTTACCATATTTCTATAAATTCACGAAAATGAATTTTTTAATTTGTGTTCTAATTCATTGCCAAGCAACGAATTACTTTGGATTTGTGGAATCTTTCGTTCTACTTCTTTGTTATCCGAGTCCGACTATGTCATCCAATTTCTGTAAACTTTTATAACAATTTTCAACTATATTTCCTGTAATCAATAGAATTGGATTTCTTAACGTAAGTCCAGGTCTGTTGAACAACGGACGAAGCTATTCGATTGCTCGCAAGATCCTTTAATTCTTCTTGGACTAGTATGTATTTCTTTTTAGAAAGAGATTCGGAGCGCAACGAGTCGGAAGCAACTTTCGAAAGTCGATTAGAAACCATGGAGAAGAGTAGCTGCGAGCGATCGGACGATGTCAAGCAGAAGCAGCGCGCCAGTGTTCGTTGCGTGACCACGGTTGTAAACGGAACAATGCTTCGATCGAGGTCGATACATCGAACACCTCGTGCTGTAACAACCATGCCGACAAAGTACGAACGAATAAGCGCGGGAGGGCAATAAGATCGCGGCAGATGTAAGTATCAGCTGCACAGCCAGGGGCGGATCGTTGGCCACCATTCGAGACTTCTTCGCCTTTCACGAAACACTACCCAATCCATCACGAAGCCATCCGAAAAACGGGCATTCCTTTCGCTTGAAAATATTCTCATTGAAACGTCGTCTCTGGCATTCACTCCAGGACGTTATTAATATCGTTACACAACGTACTCAAACATTTTTGTTAGGCGTATTCTAATTAACGTTCCTAAAGAATAATTTATGTTTATTGGTAACATGATCCTGTTACAATCGTGGAAAGTCTCGTTTCAACTACCGAGGCAGTCATAACTTTTAATGAAAATTACACAAATTCCAAAACCAGAGATAAATCTTCCTTTCCTTTTTATTTGTCGTAGACTTGTGATCAGATAAACGAATATCAGGTTAATCTGAAACTATATATATTAAATGTCATTTGTATCTTATCGTTTGAAAAATTAAATACGAAAACTGTGTTCTCTCGTTAATTTCAAATTATCTCTGCCATAAATCCTATGAACGATAAGTTGTACATAAACTGATGACTGTTTTGAAACGTAGAGTAAATCGCTTAAAAATTGTTCACAACCGAATTTGACGAATTACAAGAGAAATTAGGAATTGTAATTATAATATAAAGTTAGCTTGACTCAAATAACTCTACCTAGCCCTAATCTCATTTCCTTAATGATCAACGATAACTACACGACAACTTCTTTGCCAGGTTTCCTAGCATATGAGACATCGTTCATCTCTCAATACCAGCAGCAAAGACAAGCTCCAATTAAATCCAAGCTACTTGAAAATTCCAACGATGGGATGGTTAAGATTCCTCTGTGCGGGAGCCTGCTTTTCGACCAATGATTTCAGGAGGCACGTGGAAGAAACTCATAAAAAGGTCAACAAGACAGTGGCCACCGGAAAGAAGAAGCTGCAGCTATAAAGTTAGGGCCAGAGCGAAAAAAATGCCAGACCTGACCGTATCCTGGGTCTTCCACGATAACCTATGCAAAAGACAGTTCGTGAGCGAGCTTCGGAACAGGCGCAAGCCCCTTCTCTTCTTCACGGAATTCACGATACGGCCGGCTATGCATTATAGGGAATACGATATCCATCTTACGTCAGATACATGGGGATCTTATGGCCACGGCGGCACCTAGCCTTTGCAAAATGAGCAAAAACACAAAGGCGACTTGTGTTCAAGAGAAATATCAAGAAGTCGTCGTTGTTTTCGTCCTCGATCGTTGTACGTTCAACGTTCGGCTCTCTGGACGACTCAACCGCAAAACCACCCAGTGAATCTCTTGTCCCGACCTTCGCGCCGGAGATACAAGAAGCGCGGCTATCGCTGTCTCCAACTGTTGCTAACGGTCATCGTAACGCGGATTTACGGACAGTCGTGTGAAATGATCGCTACTGGAAATGTTGCCACTTCAGGGTTAGCTAGAACTACGGTATTGTAGTTCTGCAATTACTGGCTTCTGCGATACTTGGGATGAGAACAGCTATCGAAGTGATCTCACTCGCAAGTTTCCATAACCAAATTTCTACAAATTCCTCCAAATTCCTACGTTCAAGTGTCTCAGTCTGTGGGCATCACGAGTTTAATCCGAGTCCAATCGCTGCTAAAGAGGTGATGGAATACAAAACTGAAAAGACTTCCCTCAGAAGCTTATGTGACAAAATTTCTCTAGATTCCTAAGCTTAAATTTAATGGAGAATTTAACCCTCAACCGGAGTCTGTTCATGTGTGATACAGAATGAATTCTACAAAGGCGCTGCATACAAATTAATTTACCAAAGATCTTCTTAAGATCTTAACCAACATTTCCAATAACAAATTCCCTAGTCCAATATTCAACTTACTGAGTCTATCCTTTTATCTTCTGCGTTAGAAACGTCAGCAAATGTAAGCGCTATTACTCGTTGTCATAACCGAACGAGCTCCACAAATCCAGCAGCGAGACAAAGTATCGCCATGATTTAACGATGTATATCGTTCCCCGAGCGGGTCTCTCGATGCTGGAGCTACCAAAATGGAGATTGATCGCCCGATCGTGGATCGGTGGCGAGGTAAACACTCATCGAGTCACTGTCGGTGGTTGGGATCGATGAATGAACCGGTCACGAGGAAGATCGCCAACAGAAATTCGTTCTGGATGAACGCCAGACAGATCGGACTCATGCAAATTCATGGGACGCCGTGTGGCCGCGTATGCGCGACCGCAGGAAACGTGAAACGCGACGGGAGGGGACAACAGGAGGAGAAAGGGTGGGAACTCAACGGGAAAAATGGACAGCATGAAGAAGAAGAGGTGGAGGGAAATGAAAAAAGCAAGAAAAAAGTGCTTAGAAAAAGGGACGTCGATGATCAAGATCGTACTGATGCTAGCAGTGTACCATGGGCGTATGAAGGTTCGTGGTAGACGAAGAGAACGAGCGGGGCCAGTGATTTCAATTTTAAATGCGATTCCACGGATTCCACGTGGCTAAGAGGAACGCTTCAAAAGTTCTAACGGCCGTTGTGCGCCAACCTCATACGTATGTGCATATTATCCGATAGCCATGGAGTCCATTGGATCTCTCGATCATCCCTTTTTCCTTCCTTTCCTGCTGTTTTTTGGAAATTCCAAGTGACTTTTTAGCGAAGAACAAAAATCTTGCAACATCAGCTACCTAGATCTAATCAATCGAAAACAGTAAAGATTCTATCAGATAGTTTCATCTTGGAAAATCATATTTTCGTTTCTTCAAATAGTTTTTCTTCAAATTATGAAGTACTTCGTTCGTATAGTATGAAACAAAAAAAATTAATAAAACATATCTGTATAATTTATGTCGAATACTCAAGTCAAATATTTAAATACTACCTACATTTCGATAACATCTATTGAATAATTTTCATTTTTAATTTTATAGACCCGAGGAGAACGGCAGGGTTAAAGATCATAATGGGTCATCGAAGTTCTTCTACAAAGAATGAAGATAATTTTAAAGTTACAGTACAGAATATACCATTGGCACGCAAGGTCACGTGCAGTTCAAAGAGGGACGCTAAGGGTACATATTTTAAAAACGAGGAATATCATACTTGTATATGATAATTGCATTCTTTGCAGATGATCTCTGACAACAACTTCCAGAATGATCGAATCCAACAATCCTAAACGCTCGTTTGTCCCATTAATTCCATTGGTACGACTGTGTTGAGTAATTGCACGATGGAATCCCGGCATAACAATCACGAGATAGAAATCCATCCGGAGGTCTGGGCGATAAAAACCGAGCGGCACGATTGGATTGTGCAATCCCAGGGAGTGAAGGTTGTATTATCCCGATCGCTTATCAAAATCGATTCGGCTTGCATCGGACTTAATTACCCCCGAGGCAGGAATAATTGCGTCGGAATCAGATAAAGAACCAGTCCACGACGTTAGTAGCCGCGGGCGTACATGGGACCCGATTAAAAATCAGTCAAGGAACGCGACTCGACATCGCTGTACCGAGCATTACGATAAACTTTCCTCTCCTTCTTCTTCTATGCATCGACGTTTCTACGTTCGAGTAACTTTTCCAATCTTTTACCAAGAAATCGTGTTTTCACGTACCACAGAATGTTCGTACCATCCAGTGATAATGAAGTATTGTGTGATACGAGAAAAGTGTAGTATTCTTAATATACAGTGGTGTGCAAAAATTTCTGGGCAGATAGATTCGTCGCTTTACATTCCAAGGGCGACTAATATTCCAAGATTAAAACAATTTTAGCTAATGTTGGGTATAAAGACATGAAAGTACAAGAAGTACTAATTACAATTCTTGAAAATATCACTTTGAGAGCATAAAGCGAAACAACTTTGATTTGTTCTAATTTTCACAGGATCATGGTCAAACACATTCATGTAATCTGAAGTAAACCTCCATCAAAGTGTCAAATATTTAATAATAAAAGAATTCTATAAACATGCAATATCTTCGAATATTTTCTAAATTTCGCTGCCAATTTTTCGAGCAACTGCATATTCGTGTATGTGAATGTGTGTACCGTAAAAGGAAACGGTAAAGCTTTATTGGTCTGGTTCATCTCGCTCACGATTACCATGGAATCCAAGAACTCGATTGCACGTTGCACACTGTGCGCGTTTCGCATTCTTTCGGTTCTCTCTTTCCTCTTCCTTTCCGATGCACTCGTGTCTTTCCTCCCTGTTCGATTCACATCCTCGGGAATTCCTTGTTTCTTCTATCTTACCCTAACCGACAACGTCTTCGTCCAGGATGAAGACAATGGCCTCCAGTGGACGTTGATGGACTCACCTTCTCGTTGACACACGTTAACGATCGCGGCGCGATCGGACACCGGAACATGGCTTCAATGATTCTTGACGTGGCACGCCCCGGGAAACGCTCGATCAAGGCAGAATTTAGACGATGCTTCTTACATTACGTAGCACGTGCCGGCTCTTAATCGCTTACGCTTAGGTATGTTTCTTCGTGCTTGCCGCGATGTTGTTTATTTTGATTACGGAATAATTGGTTTGCTTGTGAGAGTTGGTAATTTTTTTGAGGGGTGATTATACTATATCAGAATGTTGAACCTTTGTTGAGAAGATGAATAGTAGTGGAAGAAGAAGAAGAAGAAGAAGAAGAAGAAGAAGAAGAAAAAGAAGAAGAAGAATGAGTCAACGGATAATTGAGGCGTGTCTAAGTGTTACATCAGAGATTCTTGACCTACGGCAGTACTCTGTTGGACGATGCCCGGAAAGATCAAGGAAGCGGTATAAAATAGCTGCAGTTCGTATAACTTATCTCTGCTGTGATTTCAACTCTTTAACGTTTCCAATGTTCAACTTTTCAACCTTTTAAGCATTCAAATTTCCAAAATTTGTCAATTTACAAGCTTTCGAATATCGAAATTTTTAAAGGTTCCGATTTCCAAATTTCTAAAGCCCTAATTGTTAAATTTTCAGTCTTCCAAACCTTCGAATCGTTACATTTGTTCATTTCTTTGCTTAAGAATTTTCGAATCTCTTTATCCTTACATTTCCAAACTTTCGCGGTTCCTTAATACTTCTTTCTACAAAGCTTAATCCAATAACACAACCAAACTTCAACCCAACCCGGGAACTTTGCCCGTCCCAATAAGCCAAGGCAAACGTTTTCACCGATCTAAAGCACGAGGTAACGATACGAACTATTATTTCGGTGCTAGTGGAGGATATTTCGGAATTTCCTAGAAACAACAGTGACTAGGACGGAACCAGAAACCGCCTCTGTGGCAAAATTTAAGAGCTGTAGTGCAACGACCGAATTACGTAATGTTGCGAAGTCGTGCCAGAATTGAATCTCAATTTTCGATGTTTGTTTGAAAACCGCACCCTAGTCGTGCAGTAGGGACCGGCTATCGACTCGTCCCGTTTCCTGGCAAGTGCCAAGCGGATTAACGACTTAGACTTTGTTTCCCTTTGAAATAGCTTCTTCGTCGTTCACGCTCAACGAGCCTGTCACGATCCCACGCGCGTGCAGCTTCTCCGGCATCGCTTTGAAGAGTGCCGCTCAGCGCTCGTGGCATCCTTCCGCGATTTCCGCGCTAGTCGAATTTCCTGATCCGCGATAAACGCCAAATTGCCGGTGAAATTCCCCCATCGATCCTTTCTACAATGTTATGCGTTGATTCTTCCAAGAACTCCGTAGGAATTTAACTAATGATGTTTTTTAAAGTTTTATTCTTGAAAAATAGAGCAATTCGACGCAAATCTTTGGAAATAAATGGACAATTTTTAATTCTATAATTTTCTAGATGAATAACAAATTTTGATTCCGACCTCTCTACTATATCATCTTCTCCTCTATAAATCTCTTTGATAAGAAATTCGTGAAAATAGTTTAACTCCATTCTCCGTCCATTAAAACGCCATCTTCTATATGCCCAAAAGGATCCGGGTGCCTAAGATCAGTTCCACAATCTGACCAGCCAATTTCTACCATCTTCGCCATCTCTATCTTCGTGTGAACGGGCAACAAGCAGCGATTAACCCTTCAAAGAAACGACTCTTAAACTCATCCTAACCACTTCTTCGTCCGAGTTGCTCGTCGAGTATAGCAGACGGAAGCGTTTAACTGGTGGAGATGATAATTGTCGTGAACGTTGGTGGCACTTCGGTCCACATGTTTTGACACGGCTCGAGAGGGGTCTCTCCTCGCCAAGTGACGCATTAATCTCGTCCCTGCAGGACCGCCTAAACGGCCACTTGTGCCCCTGAGGGGTTTACGCCACCTAAGTTAACATCACCGTGATTCGACCGAATGTCGAACAACCAACCATGTTCCTCTCCTTTTTCCTCTCTTACGTATCTTTCTTTCGCTTCTCCAGGCCGTGTAAACGAAACACCCAACTTTTTCCACGCGTAATTCGAGATCCCAGGAAGGACAGGTTGTACAGGCGATTCAAGATTAACCGGTCGACCAGCAAGGACGCACAGGTTGTGTGGCTATATACTAAGAGCAGCGAAGAATGGCCACAAGTTCGGTCCCACGATGATTTATCTCACTGGGAGGTCAGGATGTGCCTTCCTGCCCCAAAAGATCTCTGGTGTCGTCGATCAACGAATATTCCTTTGTCTTTGCCCAACCATCCACGAAATCCTTCCTTTTCTCGGATTAGAACCCTTGGACCCTTCCCTATCCACCATTAAATTACACCTTTCCCTTTTTCTTCGAATCCTACGATTCTTCTGATGAGAATATATTGTGGGCCTAAATTCGTGGCTCCAGTGAAATCTAGAAGATTCTATGGCTTGAAACGAAAAGGATATCAAGAATAATAAAATTACGTTGAAAGCTTCATTATCGAGAAAATCGAGCTCGATAGTTTATCAAATATACGTGTATTTACCAAATTCCCAACTAAAAGGGATCAGACAATTGGCAGGAGGTTATTTCGCATCGAAAATATGAAATAAAATTTGTTCGTCTGATGCCTCGTTTTGAAGGGAATGGAGTTTCGATATGTATAGTTAAGAATTTGCACGATGCACACATATTCGACCAATTGTAAGGCTCAAAGACTAACCTTGTCAAATTTGTAAACCTTTAAGATAAGAATATGCTGTATTAATTAGAAGCGAAATAGCCTCTATGGAGAAATCGGTGTCATAAAAATCATCAACACTAACTTATATTAAATGAACTGCTTCTATAAAAACAATCTTAAGGTCTATTTCACTATGTAATTACATACAGTTCTCTTAAAGCATAATTACGGATACACCTCGTAGCAATCGTGTAATATAATGAATATTTAAAAGAAGAGTTGAAATATGTTAAAGAGAAAATAAGTATGTTACAAACATGGCCAAGAGACGTTCTATCAGTTCCTCAATTTGCAAATTTGCTTTTCTCTCCGACGCAAATTTTATTCTTTCCTATCTTCGATCTATCTCGAGGTAGAGAATTTTTCTGACTTCATTAGCGCCACAAAAAGTCCATGACGTGTATAACTGTCTGCGTCGATAAACTTATTACGCCTTCGGTTAGACGACGATTACATCGTTCACCGGAATACATTGATACATGAACTCGATGACGCAACATGTTTCAACAGCTCGACGAAACGCGGCATACAACATTATAGGTGTGGCGTAGATCTAAACTACACGGATCGAAGTTCAGGGAGGAGTTTAGTCCTCAGGCGCCTTCCGCCGTTGGTAGCCAGCACTCTTCAGTAGAGAATATTCACGAGAAACGCGCATCCGGCTCGCGAACGCGTCGTTACCTTTCCCGACTGACCGATTATGTAAAACGCGCTTCCACGGGTGGCCTCTTCTCCCACTGTTATGTCGATTCCACGGCCTTCCTGTACACACGCGGAACTGCGTGGGTGCATCCACCAATCCACCCACTTGAACGAATCGTTCGCTCGTTTCGAGTGCTCTCTCGATCGTCGATCGAACTTTGCCTGGTTTTCTGTAACGCTGGTTCTTTAGACGATCTCCCACCGCTTAGCATTGTATGGAATTCTTCTGAATATCGCTCCAGAGCATTTTCTCTTTTTCTGATACTAGAAGTATCGACGACTAGAATATAAAACGTGTACCGAAGAAATTTAAACAAGAAGTGAAAATAAAAACCAAAGTGAGACAAAAAAGCAGAGCAGTGCACCGCTGAATGAAATTTAAAGTCTTAGACAAGTTTGAACATCTTAAAGGATTCGCTCGAGTATTTTCGTCATCAAGCTACCACAAAAGTCTGTTAATTTTACCCAGATAGCGTTTTCCACATAATTAACTCCGAGGAAGTTTGAAGATCTTACAAGACCTTCCTCTAGCTTCCTCCAGTCACCACAAAAATCTGCAATTTTATCCAGGTAGTGTTCTCGTGATGACTGCAAGGAAGTTTGAACATCCTAAAGGATTCCCTCTAACTACCCTCATCGCCATAAAAACTTACATTTTTACCTAGATGCTGTTTTCATGGTAATTAACTTCAACTGAAAGTCTACTGGCACATAGCTCTCTCTTTCTCTATCTGTCTCTCTCTCACTCTCTCTCTCTCTCTCTCTCTCTCTCTCTCTCTCTCTCTCTGCGATCTCCACTTTTGGGTTACAATCAGGTCTGTATTCGCGTTAACCAAGTCCGTCATCTAGCGGGCGAGTTTCGTGTCTAATGAGGCGACGGGCCAATTAGTTTCAGAAAATGTCCTCGCGAGAAGCAATGGAGCCGAACAATGAGCGTGTGTGCAGGGAAGAAAGGATGAGTGAGAACGAGGGCTAAAAGCCTGGCTTCGCAGCAGCCTGAGAACAAAAAGCAGAAAAGAAAACACGTGTAGAGAGAAAGGAGGAGGAAGGGAAGCCTCGTGGTCGGTTCTGCCTGACTGCCAGTCGACGGCAGCTAGTTCCTCCGCAGGACCTCCGCAGCTTTCACAGTTTTTCACGGCTTCTTATTTTTGCCGACAAACGAACGCCGTTCCAGGAACCCGTCGGAATAATACCGGCCGGACACGATCCTAACTCGGGACGAAAACTCCTCCTAACGACCGGACCATTGTTCCCGCGAAATGTTCGCACGTGTAGAATAATGCCCCGCGGCGAGAAGGTGGAATCCTCTTCATCGTGCGCCGGACCAGCCACGAAGATTATCGTCGTCTTCTTTTCCAAATACCCTTTCTCTCCTCTTTTTCGCAAAACTTTGCACGCGAGACTTGTCTCTCGTGTCTTTGGTTAAGTCTCTGCCGCCATTTCATCGCTTAGGAAAGATATTTCGGGGTGCAGGACATCTGACAGGAGGAAAACTGATACAGCATGTTAGAAATTAGTAACTGTTCGCGGTGAAAAATAAGGATGCTTAATTTTTGAAGACGGCTTCGGATGTTAAGACTGGTTCAGATTAGTCAAGTTGAGAAATATTCTCCCGAGTTTCTAGCCTGGTTCCCATTAATTTAATCATTTAATTTAGAATCCCTTGAAACTACTTTAGTAACGTGAGCTACTTGAAATTGTTACGCATTTTAGTATTGACTTGAAGTAACCTTTCAATTTTGTGAAGTGCGTATTAAACCCGATGTATGGGAGTTTATGTATACATAAACTCCATGTATATTTCTTTTTTTTTTTTAAGAAATGAATTTTATTCGTCGTTGCTAATATTCCAGCAAGTACCACCTTTACTAATATTCCAGCAACCATCCACTACTTAAAGTTAGTTCACTCGAATTCAAGCTGCTCCATTGGAATGACTTGATTCACACAAGCTTCTATTCGAGTTATTTGATTAATTTGAACGAGGTTATAGCAACCGCAAAATGTTTTACTCGACTATCCACATAATAGACGAACAAATTCAGAGCCGAAGAATACATTAAACTCGAATGGTGATATTTCTCGCGTCTGGAGGTAAACTTGTTTTTTTGGCGCGTTGGACTCCCGCATGCACATCAATATCCCGTCAGCCCCATAAAGCGCATTAACTCCTTCTAGTCTGTAAGGCACCAGCATGCATCTCGATGCGCCTCGTCGTTCCAGACGAATTTATCAATCGTCTATTTGCGTCTCGCCAAGTCTCCATGCTCGTCGACGCTGGTTTCTTTCCCTTCCACGACGTTGACTTTCACGCTTCTCGTCTGGAAGTAATACGAATCTTTCTCGCGGAATAAAACAGGCGACGTTTGCCAAAAAACGAGATACGAGGTACGAGCGAACAACTCCAATAAATTTTCAACGAGAAAAATCGTGCGAACGTTCGAAACGTTGAGAGCGTTTAAATGCACGGTGATTAATTTCGTGAGCATAAGCACGAGGACTCTGGAATACGAGGCCAGTGTCACCGGGCAGAGCTTTGTGGCTATTTGCATAATGCCTTTTCGTTGCCCGACACTCGACGCGTTTCCGTGAAATCCCTTTCCCAAACGGTTCTTTCTCCAACAGGATGCGTGTAGTCTTGTGAACGAGCAATGAATTCTTTAATGACCGCTGGAACGTGCCCTCGTGATACAGCGACACATTAGCAGCGTGGTTCGAAATATTTAGATATGCGTTGAGGCCCACGAAAGACTCATTTATTCGCCTTAAATCGACCCTATGGCCTGCCACCGAGCTTGAACCCGTTCTTTAGAGCGGAGGATCAGAGGATTTCACAGCATGATACAACTGAATAGCTAAAACCCACTATTGAGCATCTACCAGATTTTCCTAATCAAACTTATCGCAGCATAAATCGTAAAGAACACTTTACCGCTTTATCGATAGTAATCCGTTTAGATATTCAAAAAACCGCGTAATGAAGTTAACGCGATGGATCGTTAATCACGCAGAAATCTCCCGTAAAAGACGCAATCATGTTTTAAATATTCCTTCCTTGACAAGTTAAAAATTGATTTCTCCCGAACCGAGAGCGCGTTTCCAGTCGCGAAATAAATCGCCCAATGAAACGGCCGAGCGAGGGGGAAAAAGAAGAAGAGGACGACGATCGGCAGCAGGCACGTGCGTAATAAGCTGTCATATTAATGAACAAGCGATTCTTTAAACGGCGGAAGGCGAAGAAACCGGTTCTTCACCTTTTTTTCTCGGTAGGTGACGATAAGGAATGAGAGACGCATCCCTGCGAAAGGGCCTTCGGTTTTATAACTATATGTGCGTTCTATCGTTAGGGCAGGAGGTATTCAAGGGCGACAGGAGAATGGAACGATTCACAGAAGGGAAGGACGAGAAAAAGGAGGGGGAGGATGAAAAGCGGCTGCCTATAGATGAAATCTCGCTGTGCCCGACCTGCTCTAATCTGCTTCGCCTTAGCAGTAGATTCTCTACCAACCTACTCTTCCTTTTCCTGTACCTATCTGTCCCTTTTCCCCTCTTTTTTGCTCCAGCTTTCCCCTTCCAATTCTTTATATCTTACTGCCTTCTGCCTCTGAACCGTGTGACACGACCGACTCCCCTCTTATTCGTATATCTCCAACTTGTTCCATGGCACTTAACGAGAATGGAATTTCCATTCGATCGATCGGAGCTCGTCCCAGAAGATTCAAAGGAGCTAGGATGGAAACAGCGCGAGAAGCAGTGAACCTCGAATCTGCAGAAACTTCTGGTCCCACCTCCAGACGGACTGTATCCTCGGTCGTACCATCTGCTAGATTATTGGCTATCGTTCAATCGACGTCGACCACTCTAATTGGATTTATTAATACAATTAAGCGAGGAGAATTATGACCGCGGAACCGCGTAACTGTACTCGAAGCCACTGACTTATGAGGATCGTTAAGATCGGTGATTCTCGTGTTTCCATTCGTTATCGATGAAGATCTTCATCTAGGAAAAGTAGAATTGGAATTTTTACCATTGTCGATTGAATGCACGGATGCTTGGCTTTACAACTAATTTATGAAGGTTATTATATTAATAGTTTGATGAACATATTTGTGTATCCGTTTAAGGGCGTGATGATGCATCCTTGTTTGTACGTCAGGGTGTATTTATTCTGTTATTGGAAATGTCGGAGCTTAGGAAACACGTAATATCCGGCTGGCAAATATTTGCCAGTCGTTATTGCTTTCGGTGTTCCATGGACTGCTTCGTAACGTTTGTTCCTTACCCGAACCGTGATGGTAAATGGCCGAGTTCGACAAAGTGACCCACGTGTCCAGAGGTTACCCTCGAGAAGATCCTCACGAGGCAAACAACGTAGATCGAAGATCACGATCCATGAACGTACGTCCGCGATTTTACCTTGACCATAAATACACGTCACGAAATGTGCAGCTTCGAATGAAAAGGAATTACTGCGATTCCAAAGTTGCAGTGTCTAATTCTATTTCTTCTGCCCTATGTTTGCTACGATGCTTGTACAATTACGTTAATGCAGTCTCCCATCAGGGGAGAAATTCCTATTTGGCTTGAAACTAAAAGCGCCAAATTAATGTACATGCCTAATAACAGCACACTCTGTTGAAATAACCAACAATCAACGTGTCAAAGTCTAAAAGTATTCCAATCAAGGAATAACGGACCTCTAAACCTTTTAGAAAATTTCATACTAAATATTCGTTAAAAAAATTAATTACCAACTTTCCCATTGAAAGTCTACTGATTGCTGTATGAAAGCCACAGTTCCGCGTGTGAATATGCACATCGCAGACAGGGCACATTAATAATTTGTCAGCATGGTTAATTTAAACGGAAGTGTTGTAGGAGCCGCGACGAGCGCGGGTAAATCGGACGTGCGCTTCCTGTGCGCGCATTTGTGCCACGCAAGCGACTAGACACGGTTGTTATTGTTGCTACCGGTGGGGAAAGGGTTGTTTGAAAGCTGACGACGTGCCGGGAACGTGCATAATAACGCGTCTTTGTCGCTGACGGGGGTTGCAAGCTACAGATATTAGTCGTCTCGCCAGACTCGAGGGGTTGTTACAGGCAGAAATAATAGCACGGGGTGCGATGATAGGCAAAAGAAAGCAGAAAGAATACCGAAACGCGAGGGGTAAATGAGGTGCGAACGATCATTTCGCGCCCCTGTGAATACTCTGCTGGAAAAATTTAATAAGAACCGTAGGTACTTTTCCTCGGGGTTTGTTACAAACCTCATCAAAGAGGAAACTTCGAATCAAACTTCTCCCGAGATACTTTCTTTCCTCTGTTGATATCGTTAGTTTATTCTCCCCTTTCGGAGAAACCTTTGGCGAATCAAGGAAGATCTTCAAGTGCCTTATTAATGTTCGAACGATATTCGAACGCACTCGATAATGGCCTTTGTACGATTGTTAAATATATATCAGTAGAATTTCGTTTGTTGGGAGGAAATTTAGTGAACGCAAACTCCATTTATTGGAAAAAAGATTTTAGCGAATGTTAATGTGAACTCCATGTATTGGAATTTCCATGAATATGAATATCTGTTATTTGAACAAAAAATGTGAATGTCGTATTAAAAAAAAAAAAAAAAAAAATGATCCAGAGAGATTCTGTGATATTTTCACTAGAAAGTTAAAATATCATTGGAAGAAATATAGAAATGAATGCTAGATTGCACGCTAGTATGAAACTACTCGTATTCAGTAAAACTATAAGAATCATTTGCATCTTGAAGACAGATAGAGATCTACAGCATTGTTCTTTGTCTTGTTACATGGAAATTATTCAAGAAAGCTTACTAAGTATGCTATTTTATTAGAGTGGAAAAAGGAGAAATACTATAAAAAGGACGATTTAAAGCATCTAGGAGGACCCTGCTGGCTCGAGACAAACGATTCCCGAATCCATTCCAAACAACAATCGGTAACATCAGCGTTATAAAATCCATGAGTAAACGTCATCAGATAATTGCGCACCTGTTCCATCTCTATTTGGATTTGCACGTAAGCGCACGGATTACAGGCGCCTGCGACAGGATTACAGGGAAGCTGTGCTCTTGGACGTAGAAAATTCGGGATGACTTTTAATCTGGCTGCAGAGACACACGGCACAGACCATATTATTCCAAAGGGAACAAAATATTCGGGAAGCATGCCAGGGGACAGAATATATGGAACGACGGCCACGTGTCGCATATTCCAGCATCCTGCTCGCAATAACACGAATAATGACTGCTCGTTTTCTGGGACGGCTGTGTTTCACCACGCGAAAGAACCAAACTTCTACCATTGCCAACTATATGGTGGAAAAGTCACGTAACATGGTCCAGTTATCTGGATGTAAGACCGGATTTAAGACCAGGTGAAACGTTCTTACATCGCGCGAATCGTGACGCGCTATCGATGTCTGTGATCGTCATTGTGAACACGCCATCAAATAATTATAGCACGACCGTACACTGTCTTGACAGGTGGAAGTACTGGCTATAATCATTTGAGAGATAGCTAGAAATCAGACGTTACAGAGTTCATTTTCACAGAAAAATAATGGCTTGTATAAATATCTATCACAGTTTTGAAACCGCTGGAGATATTTTACGTATACTTTTTGTAAAGTGATGTGAAAAATTGGATCTGTCGGTTGAGTTAATAACCGAGAGATTAAAGATAATTTTATTCGGGTAGAACAAAGGACTACCGTAAAATTACCCTTTCAAATTACCCGCTATCTTTTTACGTCCACGAATACTCTATGCAAAATATCTCGGTTATTGTCTTAATAAGATTGCCGGTGAACGAAATGGTCGTCAACAACGTTATTTACCGTTCTTGACAGTCAAGAAAATTATATAAGTCTGATTCGATTTTAACCGCCACGTCATTTTATTGCGCGGTCTAACGAGACCGTTTTCATTACCGCATTATCTTTCACCGACAAGGATGAGTCTAACACACAGATAGAGAAACTGTCGTTACGTCACTGTCCATTTCAAAAGGAACGTATAGAATGTACCTCAATGCGGCGATGATCTATCTGAAACGATGTGCTTCGATCATGCAATTAAATCGTCCACTTTGTACCAGCACAAAAGAGAGAACGTCAATCGACCGACACGTTTTATCAATGTCTCCCCCTTTATTCGAGATATAGCAAAATAGAGTTATTTGGGCCCTCAACAAATTCAACCTTGAACTTTGTATAAATTAATCAAACTAGTTGTATGCTAGAAGACACCATTATTTTTTAACATAAAAACTCAAGGATGAGAAAACATTAAGTACGTTAGATTCAATCCATAAATTCCTATTCGTCAAATGGACACCATTGTTCGTAATCAACAAACCACGATTGTGATTTTCGTGGGAAATCATGCAGAGATCTTCCCTCGGATCCAAGTCAGCACGCGACCATTACGCAGAGTATGATCCTTGGATTCGATTGTACGGCCTGAAGCGCAGCTAATGGTCCAAACAGGAAGCAGGAGCGTGCTTAAACATTTATCCGGTCGATCGAATTCCGCTCTCCTTTCCGACTTCTGCGCGAACCGGGCAGCTTTCACGTTTGCAATTGGACGCGCGTGCGTCTCTCGATTCGAGCGTGTCCCTCCCGTCGATTCCGATTTCCAAACGGAAACATTCGAAGCGTTTGCGTGCACGGAAACGATCGGACCGATTAACCGACCAGGATTTCCACCTCGAGTCTTTTCAATCGCTTCGAGCCAGCGTTTTTATACATAGATGCGTGTATTTGGCAGATAGACGAGTTTTCCTTCTCTAAATCTGTTTTCTGAGAGTCGTCATTTTATCTCATATGCGAAAAATTTCATATAAAATAGTGTTACAGCGAATTCGAATTTTTATCCTTATACCATACTTTGTCACTTTTTATTTTGAGATGTTCAAATAGCAAGAAATAACTGAAATATTTGAAAATAAATCACGTTTTACGTTAAATTACATATTGCCAAAATTGTCTTCATCTGTCTTTGGAAACAGTTAGAATTTTTAAAATATTATTCGCAAAATATTAAAGTACCGAAGATATTAAAATATCTATGATACGATGCACGTGTCAGCCTACTCTATGTTAACTATAATATCGTATTGAAACCTTGTACTAATTTTCTATTAAAGGTTCAAGTACTTGATCACAAATCTCGCTGCCACTTTGCAATGCTGATAGCGGAAGACGCAATGAAAAATGTTAGAAAGTCCGTATTTTCTTCGCTGCCGGTAAATCGCGCTAAGCGCGAGATTGTTCAGGCTCGAGGAGAACTAGTAATGGTTACGATGATCGTTTACTCATCGGCCCATTATCCTTCGACTTGGTGGACCGTTCTCGATACCGTTGATGAAGTGAAACGCTCGTGCCTTGTCGTAAACCGACGATAAATCGTCCAGCTAAAGAGCCTCTCGTAATTCTGGAAACTCGGTTTGGTGATTAGATGATTTCCACGCCGGACACTTTTAGGCCAATCGTCCTAAAAAAATAAGTAGACAGCTATCTTTCCTAGCTGTAATCCCGTCACGGATATCCTTCCACTTTAAGTGCTACTACGATTAGCGTGTACATTCGTGGCGTGGCGATTTAAAACGTGTTAATCTAAGGAGCGAAGTCTACGAGACACACCACCGAACAACCTGAATATTACTCTAAGAAGATTAGCAGCAAAATAAAATCCTAACGAGTTCGAAATCATACCACGACGAGAAACGTATGGCAAAGATTGGGTTGAAAGTCGAGGATGGAAAAAGGAACGAAAGAGCGAGAAGAATTTGAACCGGCGTGTACGTGCTCGTTGTGGGAATACAGATCAAGGAAGAAACGTTTTGCAGGTGAACGTTGCTCATAATTCAGGGAAAGACAGTGGCAGACGCGCGAGGGTGCCACCAAGGGGCCATGCAAAGCTGCTATCTGATCGATTTAACTAAACGCCTTCACTATATCACCCTTAACTGATCTTCACCTTTCACCCTTTTATACACGGTAGACTGCGTTCCTCGCCACGGTCCCGTACTTCTTCTGCACCGGTTCGTTCGCTACGAGCATCTCTACATGGAATGCGCACTACTCCTCGCCAGAATAGAACCAGATAGAAAAAGACGGCGGTACTCGTAAGAAATCCGAGACGCAAACGCGGCGTCGATGACTTTCGACCAACCTAGTCCACAGGCTAAATAATAGAATCCATCGGGGGGCTCGTTATTTTTTCGATTGGGCAGATAAAACAATTGAAATTCCTCGCTTGAAAGTTTCGAGGAGACGATCGGAAAGTTCGGGTTACGAGTTTTCCCGGAAGAAAGCAGGACGCGAAGAAAGATGAAACGACTATCGGAAGACAATGACTTTTTACTTTTCTTTCTTTCAATGACTTTTTCTTTCTTCATTCTTCTCTGATTCTATATCGATTCGTTTATATTCTTTCGAATAGGATCCTATGAATAGAAATGGAACTGGGAATCTGTCTGTGTGGTTAATCATATGCAAAGTGAGATGTCATTTCTTATTGTGCGGCTTTCAACCGATTCAGTAAGCTTTCAACCGTGGAAGTAACAGATTTCACGTATTTTCTGCTCGCTCCACTCACGTTGCTCATTACCGACTCTCGAGAAATCATCCGACGACCTTTGTTCACCTCCGAGACCACGGAAGAATTCTGTCGTGTCGCGGTACTCCCGGTGAAAAGGGTTTGTCGGGCTGATTGCTGGAATTACCGAGATCCAACTGCGCTGTCGAGCATTCGAATCGCGGACAGGGGAACGAGTTTGTGATTACAAGGGGAACTTCCTAAGAAAATCTCATTCTCAAACGGAAACCATTCTCGAATATAATATAAACTTACAGAAATACCCGCTTGAGCTAATTCCGCGATTT
The DNA here is from genome assembly GCF_024516045.1 of Bombus affinis. Taxonomy (NCBI): domain Eukaryota; kingdom Metazoa; phylum Arthropoda; class Insecta; order Hymenoptera; family Apidae; genus Bombus; species Bombus affinis. The sequence continues at coordinate 5,241,789 of NC_066355.1, read as the reverse complement.
CTTTTTCAATACATTTTATAGAATTTAATTTATTATATCGTACGTGAAATATTCATTTTCAAATGTATTATTCCAATGAAAATTTCAATTTTTCTGTTGTATTTACACTTCCAACGTAGCAGTGGTGTTTCACGTTTCCATTTATTAGTGATACAGCGGATCGTTTCCCACGAACGAATTAAATCAACATGCAAATGTATCCGGTAATCTCCATAAAAAAGAAGAGGCCGATGAATCGTTCCCATCGCGCGCGCGAAGCGCTCAAAATTACGTCACGATGAAACGCGTGTGTGGCAACAATACTTCGATCCATGTCGAACAAAGAGTACATTTCCCTGTGGAAACAGTCGAACGAACAAATTCCTTTCGCAACGCCGATGTTCACTTGGCCCGACATCCTTCGTAACGAGACTACACACGACGAAATTGCGCCTCGCTCTTTCTGACATTTCGCGATATTGCCCAGATTATCATATACACGCGTGTGTACGCCGCCTGACGTCGCGAGATTTACTTTTCGCGATTCCAGATAATTCGCTGATGGATCGACCGCTTGTACCGCCGTGTAGACCGGCGGGTTTCATCCAAGCCACACACGAACAGGTCGATTGTTCTCTCTGGACGATCGACCGACGACGCCAAGTGCTGCATCAATTATTCAGAAACAATGAGAGACTGATCGAGGTACGGGAATCTCTCTGATGCTTCCTTATTGCTATCGCTCAACGTCCCCTCGCCAAGATCTATGGCTGGGTCTCAAACTTCTTCTTTCTTTTACAGAGTATTCTGGCGATGGGAAAAACGGAGTATCAGAGCAGTTGTTACGAAAATCCTTCGGGGAATTCATTGCTTTTATGTAAAGTCTCTCTGACAGCATCTTGAACGTATTTCGAATCTTTTTAGGGAAATCTTCGTTGATAATTTGCGATGGAAGCTGAACGACCGACGATGTAGTTACAAGGTTTCTCTTGTATCTGGTATCGCAAATGCAAATGGATTAGACGATAACAAATTCTTGATTTTTGCTTCTATACCGATGATCATTCTGCTTCACTTCGAAAAGCGTATTTAGACTGTGTTATCAGGTACGAACAGTAAAAATTATGTCTCTTACTCCGATCATCGCTTTATTTCACTTTGGATGATGCGAATTACTAAATTCTGTTATTAACGCCAAAAATAAGAACTGTCTATTCTTCAATCCAATTGTAAATGGAGATAATTCAAAGAATAAGAAAATTATTTGTGACGAGTATTATCATGCTTTATTTATGTTGTTCACTAAACCGAATCTTATTATTAGAACGGAATAATTAAAACTGCATACTCTTGTGTTCAATATCGCAAACATAAATAATTAAAAGAATAAAAGAAGTCCTTGATTCTTTAGCACTGCACATCATTTTCATTCACATTGATTATTTCAGAGGCATAATTACACTGGAATCGTGCAAGTGTGAAGCAAGCGTCAGCAAGATTTCTGGATATGGCTGACCCATTCATGAAACGGGATACGCAAGTCTGAACTAGCTTTCTACGAAGATAATCCGACGAGCAAAAAGATTCCACGTAGTTGACCCAAGGGGTTGGATAAAACTACGAGGCACCGCGAGATGCGATACGTGTGTCCCAATTGAAGAACTTTTAATTGCGCACCGGCGTGCAGCTGCAATTAAGGAATCTCAAGAGGTCGGCCATCGTCGCTCGCGCAAGACTCGAATCGTTAAGCCGTGATATCGCGCGATTTAATCTCCACCAGTGTTCGTTTCTTTTCTCTCGGCTCGTTGCTCGTTAACCCTCTTTCTCTGTATTGCTTTTCCGCATCTTTCCTCCTTTTTCGGAACTGGCAGCCTCGTCCGGTAAGCACTCGAATAATTTCTCAATTCAATTCCGCCGTTACTTCCTCTTCAACTTCGCTACTCCTGTCCGGAAACTTTTAAGATTCCCCTTCTATAAATCTCTTCAAGTGTTGTACGTCAGAAGTTTAGATAAATAGCAGAACTGAACACTGAGAATGATTAATTTGCTATTTTTCATAGAAATTTTATAAATTCACTGCAATTCCTTTTTGACGATACAAATGAAGCGTATTTCGGTCATTGCATACTTTAACTTCTTCTTTTATGTGTCTTTAGACATCGAAGATTCCGGTATTAAGCTTCGTCACGTGTACTTTCTGACCCAATTGGGCACCAGATTTGGCAAGCGAATGAATAGAAATGTCATCGAGCGTCTGCAAACGTGTTATTTTTGACGACCATTTTGGAAGGGGTGACCCTTCCAGTGTCTGAGCGTCCCTGAGTCCAAAAATAGAACAAGGATGGAGTCATCGGGTAATTGACTAGCCTGTTCTAATCTTGTTAGCACTATTTATCTCGAATTTGGATACCATTAACACCAATCGTCTACCATGTGCGAAATTCGCAAACTTTCGCAATAAGAACAAACTCTAACACCTATGTGTTTGCAATTGAATGTAATAACACAAGGTGTGTACGTCGTGCCAAATTCTTCGAATCAATGAAATAGTTGAATCGTTACGCGACTCTAAATTTATTATGGAGGTTCGTCAAGATGAAAAGGGGCTGGTAAACGTTAGGAAACGCTTTGAAACGTTAGGAGGTAAGTATATCTGCCTACGCGCATGGACTCGGCTCCTGAAACCGTTCGCCGGCGGGCGTTCGCTCAATAAACTCGAAAATTGTTTGCTTCGCACACACAGTCTTTACTTTACACCTTTTAAGCGGTGTCACAACATTATCGACACCTACGTACGTGTCTACCTCTCGGACACTTTGACGTTTCACGTAGAGAAAACGCGCTCTTCTCAGCCTTGAATATCGATGGCGTTTCAAAAATAGAATCGCCATTACATTTTTACTTCTCCATCTTCTTACTATATCAGTCGTGTTATTTAATTTCTATGCTCTTCGGAAACTTCTACGTTCTTTAAAACGGCGAAAATTTAATTTCCATTACTTTTATGAGATTGTTAAAAACAGCGTAAATGCCACCGAAATATAGAGAATATTGCTTTTAAATTTAAATAACACAGGCCATGAAAAGATAAACGATTGAAGTACTAAAAAGTAGAAAGCGATTTTTCATAGCGAAATACAGCGAAAAGAGTTAAAAGTGCTAGAATAATTTACTTTATCTTTTAGGACAATGACAAAATAGAGCTACGATTGTAGTTGGAAAAGATGGAAGATATATTTTTACCATTTATTTTTTCTGTAAGTTTATCGAAAAAAAGGTAAACGCTGAATTTTCATACCTTTCAGAAAATGAACAAAAATACATTCCTTGTTTTTACTAAAAAATTTTATTCATGACATTTATTGTCTTTGTCTATTTCAACTCCTCAATTGCAGCAGGGGAGGAAGAAAAATAGCGAAATAGAGAGGTGAAGATTCATATAACAGATATGAACGTTAAAATTAACAGTAAATTCTCCGTTTCTATCAAGAATCTTTACTCGTGACATTCTTATACCATTTACCACTTCAACTTCCCAATTGCCACACAGATAAAATAAAGATAAAACAAAGTAAAAGATCGAGATATGTAAAGTGGAGCTTCTAGGTGAGTCTAATATCCGTAAGATTAATTTTGGAGCTAGTTTGGCCTAGAAAAAGTTCAAAGGAACATTGCAGCTACGTTCCGAGGGAGCGGACCTAGCCAATAAAACATTGTTTTGCCGTGTGTACTATTCAATGGCATGCGCACATACTTTCCGCGTAATATACGAGCTGGTACACGTACCGGTTACCGGGAGAGCATTCACGATGATGACGATAGTTATGAGACTTTCCTAATCTTCCCGGAGAATTATGAGCCTTCGCTGATTCACCGTGAAAGATATCGCCAGCCCGGCTTTTAACCTTTTAACCAAAGGTAATCGAAGCGTGTCGAGTGTTTTCCTTCGATCGATCGATCCTGTTTCACGAGGTACTTTTCACCACTCGATTTCAATTTTCCGTGTACGCATACAGAGAACACTAAGAAATCGCTTCGTTTGGAATTTTCTACCGAGTTTTCTAAGCAAATACGTAATCCGATCTGAGCTGATCGGTTCAAATCGATTAGACGTATTAAGCGTGTACACGCACGACAAAAAGTGCGTGTAAAAAGAAAAAATACGCCGTCAAACGTGGTCTAACATATTTGCCGTGACGGTGAGCGTGCCTCGAGAAAAATTCGCATAATTGCGTGGCAGGTGCGCTGACTTAATTGCCGGGCTTTGTACAAAGCAAGTGTAGCGCCACGAGGAACGTGATGCAATGCTTGGAATTTCGTTCTGTGCATGTTTGATAACAGACTTTAAATGCACGTTTACTTATACCTGAACATCTTAGCGAGATTACGATACGTAATGCAGAAATCTGACACTGTTGCTGAGATTAGGAAATACGAAGTCTATAAAAGGCCAGAAGTACTTCGCGTGGAAGAGTAATATACTAATGTAGACTAGAATTAAGCAAATTCCAAAGACACTCCTCGAGATCATCGGAGTCGCGACCTTTCATCTCCGTTCGAGTACTATTACATAAAGTTTCGTCATGTGAAAAATCGCAGAATTGCCAGGGGCTCGCTAATTTAATTGCCAGCTCTGGAGCGTGCTTGCTGATGGGCGGCGTACACAGGCCAGAACCAATCCGTACAGGTGTATAGTACCGATAATGGTACGGTTATAATAACAGATGTGGTGCGCTCGCATGATCGCGGATAGCTCGCACACGTCGTCACGTCTGCGTGAGGAATAACATCTTGCAGTAACAAAAAATATTTAAAAAACAAACAAGACTCTTAAAAAAAAACAACTATTAATCGTGAAAAATACAAAAAGTGGCAAAAAATCCAGAAAGTGATAAAAAGTTAAGTTTTTTATCTTTATCGTGTGAATCCAACGGTACGCTCGTTTTCGTATAAATGAGAGAGACAAACACGCGGCGAAGTTTTCGCCCAGGCGAGTTTTAGGAGCGCGGAGAACGAGCAGCGAGAATGGCCAACTTCATGGACGCATTCATTCTACGGAATATCGCATTCGCAATGCTAAGTGGCGCTTTAATGAAATCGCCGCAGCACGCAACCACGGGTGGTAGCACGCTTTACTATTATTTAATTGCGCGCCGCTATTAGCGCACGATTTTTAGTCTGTGTACTTAATTCGCTTAACGACGCCTCCGAGTTGCTACCTGAAACAAAACGAGCCTCGCGTGGGACTCTATTTGATCGTGAGAGGACTTCGCCCGGGTTTCTGATTGCCTGTTTCATTATGGCTCCCTGTTTGATGCACGTTAATGTCTTATAAGTATGTGAACACTTCTAAATTATTTCAGATTCTGGTATCGATTTTTTGAATAATGAATATTTTGCAACTTCTACATACATTTGAAGATTGGTTTCACATTTTAGCAATAGAATTATGGTATACATGTCTCACCACTGTTAGTGAAATCTCCATATGTTTTCTATAACACACATAATGCATTCGAAAAAGTTACGTAAGTATTAAAATACTTTTCCGAATCATTATAAATTAGGTGATTACAAGTCTGTTCAATATTGCGATGTTAACGGGATTGAGTTATATGTCTCTAGCAACATTCAAAGACTTCATAGTCGGCTCTCCTTTACGGATAAACATGGATCTTAAGTGATATATTTCTTGTCTTAGTTTAAATTTAGCACAGTACCGACCGAAGATAAAGAATCAACATTAAAGAAGTATTTTTCAACCATAACATTGAACATACACCAGGAACATCAACATTTTGATCGGATTACACCAAATTTAATTATACAGACTCATGGACGGTAATATATGTTGTAACTCGTTAGCAGACTTGACGAATTACATATTTTGTCAGAACAGGTGACGCGATATTCGAAAAAAGTAAACGATCATTCGCAACAGAACGGTCGTAAATTTTAATCGGAGAAATTCAATTTTGACCGACGTTTAATTAATTCGAGGATCAATCGCTTCTTGCCGTATAAATTAATTCGTCGTCCAGCTCCACCACATTGTTTTAATTTAATTTCGTTTAATTACAGACCACGCGACGTTATTTGCATAAAAAGAGTGTTGAATAGCGGATGTCGTTTCAAAAGAAGAACGTAGGAAACTACACGAAAGAGGATTCGACCTTGTTTTCAAGTCGCTTTTGTGCTTCGATAATTACCTTGATAATCTGAACACGTCTGCCACAGTGACAATGACAATTTTCGTCTGACATACTTTTCACGATAATTGAAACCTAGTAATTTGTAGCTACTTAAGATCAAACCACCAGTCATCCACCAGAATCGTTAACTGTTCTCGAAATATATAACTTGGATCTGATCCAGGGAATCGTATGTATTCCAAATATTACTCTCGTACAAAGGAACTCGATCACCAGACCTAAACAACTTCCTATTTCACGCTACTCACTCAGTAAATAATAGAAAATTCGAATTTAGTTAATTTTTACTGGCTGTAGTCCAAAATTCTATCCTTTCGAACGAACAGACTCGTATAGGAGAACTAGGAGCTGTCATTCTGCCAATTCAATACAATTTTGCAAAAATTGAGATATCAACCGAATGAAAACGTGTCAATCGAGATTCGAGTGTCAAGTGAGATTTTCTCGTCGATCTGATCCCTTCGAGGCCAGTCCTCTTCATCGTGACGATCGCGCACAAGTGTGTGTCACTTAACTATTGCGTTAAGAGTCAGCTAGCAGGCACGATAACGAGCAGGTAACGCGGCGTGGTTATTATCAATTTAATTGGTGGGTCGTGCGGATGTATCATTGAATCGATACAGTCGGCTGCGGGGCGGTCTGGATCAGTCGACTCAAAGGAGCAGACCTTCGACAAAGAAATTAATAAATCAAGGCTGGTTGAAAGGGTCACTATGGTGCTCCTTTGTCATCTCAGGATTTCGTATCTATCCAGCTTTATGGCATTCCAACGCGAAAGAAACGCTCGCCTAATAATCGTTTTAACCCATTCCTCGTCCGACTCTCCTTTTTTCTTGTCTATCGCCTTTTTCTTCCTAGTTAAGCTACCTCTCGCTGAACGCGACACGCTTATTAAACGCTTCGTGTAAACGTTGTCTGCGTTATCTATGAGTTCTGTCCTTTGTTTCCATGATACAGAACTGTCGGAGGGATGGAAGGCAATTAGGACAAAGGACGGAGCTGGCTTGTCGCTAAATTATCGGCGAGGGAGATCTTAGAACACACGATTTTCCAATGAATGAAGAGATCACCAGACAAGATTACCATTTAGATATTTTCCTCTGTCGCCCTTTTTTTGTCAATGGTAACTCGGTCTTCGATACAAAATCACGATAACCTCCTGTTAAGCATTAACTTCAATAATCTCGAACCACTACTCATCGTTTCCCTATCGAAATCTCTAAATTAGTATTTACGTCATTGATCATGCTAAATATATCCAACACAAGTGGATAAGCGTGTATACGGCGATTTAGTAGCACGTAACCGTGCCAGTAAAGTTAAAGAGCGGCCATAAAGTCGCCTATCTGGAGCCAGAATCCCTTCCAGATTTGACTCGAGGACCTCTTTAACACAGAAGAAAAAAGAGAAAACCATCGATAGCCGAATTGATCGGGGCCATGTGCAATATAATTTAAACGCAATATTAACACCCATCTTGCAACAGGACCACCCCGTCAGAATCTCTTCATAGACATTCAGGAGAAAATTTGCTTGAAAAATTCGTCGAGGGAAATACTAAGGCAAATCATACCTTGACGAGCAGGTGGATCGGCTGGCTGACGCTGAGTGGTTTGCCTCTTCTGGCCTTTCCGCCTCCGCCGCCCAAACACTTTATCCACGGCATTCCTCGAGTGTTTTCTCGCCTCTCCGTTGCCTCTTGTTCGCGACTCCGATTCTTCTCTTTCCTACTTCTCTCTTTCTCGCTTCCCTGCCAGTCACTAGCTCGTTCTCGTCCTCCTTCCGCAAATCCCTCAAGGCTTCCTCGGCTTTAAGTTGTTATCTACGTCTCTCGTTCGCTGCATCTCGCGGATCTTTTGAAAAGTTGGGAAAGTCGCGCGCTTTCAAACCGGATTCAACCCAGAACCTAATCCGAACCTTTAAATTTGTTCGTCAGGATTCTTCGTTTTTCTTTTCAATGAAAATTTTCTTTTCGATTATTCTATGAATTCCGTGATTCTTTCCTTCTACTTTGAACTTTTCACCGATTCATCACTGATTCGTTAATAATTCTATGTATCTCCAAGCGCAGACCACGTACGTCGTGATTTTGCATCGAAACGAAGCGTCTTGACTGCAAGTTAATTAGCTGGTCGCACTATAGATCGTCCCTTAAGCATGATTTTCATTCGTAATGTATCGTGGATCGATTCGTTCAGGCACAATCGAGGCAGGTTGCGATAAGAACACAAACGAACACAATTCTTGCGAGATGATTGACAAAGCGAAAACACAGCGTGGTGGGAAGCATTAACGTTTCCACGCTGACTTTTCTATGCTGACTTTTCCACGCGTCGACGTAGCACTAACGACGACGTCCTCTCTCGCGCGCGGCTGCCGCGACACTGCCGACTGTCGACTTTGCTATCGTCGATTTTATACGCGCCTTGACAGCCTGGGTCACCGCGTTCCTTATCTTCGTTTCGTCGACTCTTCTGCGATCAACCTTTTCCACTAATGATGATAATATTTCCCACAAATCGCGAGAAATATTATTCAATGGGTATATACGACTGATGCGATTTACGAATTTTTATTTTTTTGAATTAAAGCGAGATCATTTTTATCACTTGGATTATTATAAGATTTTTCAGGAGTTTGATATTAGAGAATATATTCACTAAAAAGTTCGTAGACTCGTAAGAAACGAGCTTGAAGGTGGATTAGCTTCTGGTAGTTGTCATCGCACATTCATCAACCTGTTTGATCATTTCTGCGTAATCTCATCTCATCTTCAATTTCTGCGTAATAAGCTTCAGGGATTATCGGGTAACCCGCCGATAGATTGCAATTTCTTCTCAAAATTCAAGAAACTTTGCACCGTTAATTTCGTAATATTTTAAACTTCAATTACTCAAACAATAGATGCTTTTAAGCCAGCTGTCAGCATTTGAAAATCCTCTTTCAATTTTTTTTAAATTTCTCGACTCAAGAGAAATATTTCATCATTGATATGCAATATCTTCAATATTTCTGTATTTTCATCCATTATTTGTCCATTAATTGAAATTTTGAAATCGAGGAACGTCAAAATGCAGTGCCTCGTGTCGTAAAGTAAATGTATACGCGTGAGAATGGAGCGGTGCGCGTGTCGAGCGACTTGATTTTACGAACGTCAGCTTTTCTCGACCAGCTCGACCCGCGGCCTGCCGTCGACTGACAGAAAATACCAGCCGGGACCCCGAAGAGCGCTCAGAGGGCCGGTACAGAGGGGCGGAAGGAATCGACAATCCGTGTCGAAACGCAGCGCAGCTCTCCGCATCTGCGCCTCCACTACGATCGCTGGCCCTGCTTTTGTGACGATTCAGAAGATGATCGAACCGAAAACGATCGAACCTTATTATTCTTCTTCGACAAACAACGCTTTAAAACCATTCGATACAAGATTCGATAAATTCGTTTAGAGCACTTCTTGTTTGGTTAGTTTATTTGCCATATCTTTACGATATTCGTCAATAGGGCATGGGATTACTTGCCGATGAGTTGAAAGAAAATCAGACGTATACCCATGATTCAACCTTTTTCGAAACGAGGTCGAAGTTTTATGAGGGGCAGGATTTTAGACCTCGTCAATATTATTTCATGGTATTTTTTACAGATCGTTTCAAGGCTCGTACACAGATGGAAATAGATAGATGCATTAGGCAACGCGTACAGATGATTGAAACTTCTAGCAAAGATTGTACACTTGTATAAATATTTTCGTGTCACGAGTCAACCCTTCGGCTAATGTCCACACATACTGGTTACATTTCTTATTCTTTTCCCTCTAACCACATCGATCATTTGTTTCCTTCTAGATGTTACTACATACCTTTCCAACGTCGTTACGATCTAGATACATAATAAAGTACATCGTTACGATCTGTAACAGACACATAACAGGACGTATCACACAAAAAAACTTTGTTCGTACCACCGTGCTACCCTTTATAAACCGGTATCTATGGTTTATCGTCCGGTCAGTAAATTCAAGTTATGAGAAGATGGTAACGGTGTCGATGGAAAAACGCCAACGTGGGTCCTAGATGGAGGCAAATTACGTTACCACGTGAAACAAAATGCCCCGTATGCTGTACTGTGTCGTACAAGCACGATATCAACGGGAAGCATGTTTACATCTCGTCGTGGCGCAGCAGCCGAGCAAATCTTTACGACGGGAGCCTATAAAGCCAGTGCCGTACCACGTATTTACACACGAGCTACCATGGATCGAGCGATGATCGAACGGAAGTCAAGGTAACGAGAGCTACGAGGAATTTCCTTCTACATCTTTCTTTGATGCATCGAAACGCATCGTGAGTCTGGAATTTTCGAGTGATTTATGTAATCTTTGCTACCATGACGATGTAGTAGACTGAAAATACGAAGAACAAATAAACACGATAACAGGCCAGTGGCGCTTAGTTTATTGTACGTTTAACCGTGCGTAAACCAGGGGTGAAAACAAGAGCAATTAATTACCGAATAGATATATTTTAACAATCCATAGCGAACACTGTTTATTTCCTACTAAATGAGATTTTAGTCGTACGTGTTTACGAGTCCCTTGATCGTCCAGTTAAAATCGCACATGTTATTAATACTGTTCGATTTGGAATGGGGAGATTAAAATGTATCTCGTTGCAATTAATGATGTAATTGCACGAATATTTTGCGTTTAAGATAAAATATTTGAATTTAGTAGAGCATTTGTCTAATTTATAGCATCATTTCGTTGGTAATTCGAAGTAATATTATGTAGTCTATAATTCTGAAAATAAATCGCTGTAGCGATACCGAATTAGAATATCTGATACGAGTGGAATATTAATATTTACCCTTTCTAAATTTGCATATTATTTACTTCATTCTTTCCACCGCAATAATTATGTTAATAATATTAATATTTAATACATTGTATAATATATGCAGTGGCGAGCGTATAAAAGACTAGGTTACATGGATGGAAAGCTCCTCAATTATGAACTAAATTAAATTGAATTATATGCTCGCTGCTGTATAGCAAGACCACAATTTTCCCCAAAATACTTTACCAACCTTAAATAATTCAATAAAGAATTTCTCACTGTATATTATTTTCCCAAAAACATTGATCTATCAAATGGAAATAGTTCGACAAAAAATGTCATTTTCATTTTATATTCCTAAACAAAACTATTTCGAGCTCAAATAATTCAATATGCAAGTTCATTACTATACTGTACATAGATGCACCTAATTACGTTACACGTGGTCATTACCTAGACACGTTACCACATTGCATTGGCAATTACAATCGAAGCTGCCCTCTTTCACGGCCACGGAACAAGATTCCAGGGCCTGCAGGACCCCGCACAGATAAATCATCGGCTTCTTCGAAGTGTCTCTCCTTTCTCGATGTCCGCCGGCCGTAGTCGCTAATTAAGTTTGCACAACGCTGCTGGTGCCGCTTCTGGCCGCATAACGAGGTGTGTGTAACTTTCTGTTCAGCGGGAGGTAATGCGAGTGGAATACTTAATATCGCGGGCACCCGGCTTCGGATCTCTTTCTGGGCACGTGCTGCTCGCCTACGGCCAGAAAGGGTTGAATCCGGAAGCCAGCAGCGTTTTCTTCGTTTCCACGAAACACAACTGCTCGGGGAGAAAGGAAATTACCTACAGCGTTGCAGAGAATCTTCCATGGTGAACGAAGTTCCTTCACCATCACTGAGAGTAATAAGCTACGCGAGTGTACTTTGAAGTTTTCTAAACTCTGGGAGTTTTTAAAATTGCGATGGTAAACGTTCAGCATATTTTGCAACACTTTATTCTTTGAATAAATACGAGTTAGGTAAGATAGGACTATCGTTCTTGTGTTTGCCATTTTTATAAGCATATTCTCTCGTATTTCCACAGAACTATTCTCTCTGTACTTTACGGTGTTGTTCGATGTTTCTATTCGTAAGATTTTTCTTACAATATTTCCTCTTTTCTTTTATTATCTTAGATTGCTTTCTGATATCCATTCGACTGTATTTTTCTCTTCTTATTGTTGAAACTTTCTTCGCTACAACGAGATGCATACAGTCGCCACAAAAACTATTTACGTTGTAATTATTACGTATTTGTTGTAGCATTGACGTACTAATTAATTAGGTCCAGGTATATTGAATTTCACAAATAAGAATATGTGCAGGCGCGTTTTATAAGTACTGTAAGTATTGAAATCGTTATGAACCGAACTTTAACAGACATATTCGATGAAATAAATTGTAAAGAACTTTTATATCTCGATTGCGATAACTAGGAGTTGTTAATAATACAGAAAATAAACAATGAAACTATTACTTATTTAGTAAAATAGAATTATAAAAAGTTGTCTGCAAAATCCTAGATATTTTTAACTATAAATCCTACTTAAATAAATCCTATCAAGAGAAAAACCCTTCATTTTTTACTAACTTCTAATGCTCTATAACGTACTACATGCAATCTCCTGATCTTCTAACTTACAATTTTCAGGAAAAGTATTCGTTCCAGGAACAAAACCTGCCACAAATTATTCCCAGAGAAGAGATCGTAAAAGTTTCTGGCCGCCGCGAAAACTGCGATAAAATAAAATTTAAGACAGCGTGCTCCAACTTACAGACTCCAGAGCAAGTGGGGGAGATCGTATCGGCTGCAAACGTTCCCTGTTTTCCCTCTCGCGTTTTCGACGCATCCGCGTTGTTACTTTTCTCTCTAATAGTATCGCTTGGAAAGTCCATCTTTATAGGGAAGAATTAGGCGCGCGAGGTGCTGTAAAACGCAGAAAAGAAAGAACCAGACCAGAGGATCGTAAAGAATCGGGTCAACCAGAAGATGAGAAAACTTTTGCCCTTTTCTTTAACGCGTCTCATCGAGGGTTGAATAACAAAATCTGAATGTTAAAACGAGAAATCGAACTGGTTCATCTACGAGTAGTGCATGTAAATGAAACTAAACGAAGGCCTCGCGTGAAACACATGGTACGCCACATGGTACGTCATATTTCTCATTTTTCATAAACGAACAATTTCTAAATTGAAGATATTGTTTGTTCTTCATTGTGTTTTACGATTAAATACATGTGTGCCTTGTCATCCTCTTGGACGTATAAAAAATATTAATGACGTTAGAATCATACAGACGAATATGAATTAATATCAACCGACATGACAATTAACCCAATGTTGTTCGTTTTTTACGAAACATTGTGAACTTGTCACCTTTCAAAAAGTTCGTATCTTTAAATTTATCAGAGAATGCCTTGCTTGATTCATTTCGTACTAAAATACTCGTCTCTATCCACCAAACGATATAATAGTCAGACAGTTAACAAAAATGGATTTATCTTCGAATGATAAAACTGATCTTCGAATCATTGATCTTCGAATGTAATACAGCCCTTATTGATTCGTCTTTTGTGCTGGTTAGAAAGTGTCAATGACGTACACGGTCGGATGAGGTAGTTGGGCGGTGGTTCGAGCGAACGAAGTTGTTTCAGAAACCACGAGCCAAGAGGTCAGCCAATTCTGGCGATGCTCTTGCGTTAACTTTCGTGCTACGTCAGATAGCCAAATGGCCTGTGCGCTCCGCATTGACCTGCATTTTCCTGTTCTGCTTCCCTTTTACCCCTTGTCTGATAGAACGTTTTCGCCGCTCTTGTGTCGATGGTCCGATAAAGAGGCAACTAGAGGTTTTGATTAATGAACGTCTCTGGCGTTTTCCAGGAGTAAAACGCATCAAAAACGATCGTTTATCAAACACGCGGTTTTTTGACGATTTATTGACTCAGACGAAAAAAAGGTCCGGACGAAAATTTTCCAAGGAAGACTGAGGGGATAAGAGCAATCCTTTCAAAAAAGGTGTCGTTATTTTTTATGTTAGAGCAAGAGAAAATTGGTACCATTCCTTTGTTTTTGGGATATGGAGTCACACTCGTGATGTAGGTTATAGATCAAATACAACGAAGTTAGGTTGTACTTCTATCAAAGTTAAATTTTACGCTTCTACTTCATCTCCAAATTGCAAGGCTGTAAATTACTAAGAATAAATCATATAGGTACAATATTTCAATGTCTTGCTAGGGATAGCGCCTGAAGCGGTAAATAGGTAATAGCTAACGTACGTACCCGCAAAAAGAATCGTACGGCGAGCAGTTAATTGAAATAACTACAACGAGAAAAAGTTTTTATAATTTTGCACAAGTGGTACTTTTGCCGCGCGGATAAAATTTCGAAAGCATATTATCTGCGAATTCGCACGATAACGATGGTAATACACATAATCGTAACCGAGTGGTTTCAGAGGCTGCTATTACACCGGAGTGGAACTATGTACATGCACTTTAACGTGTATCTATGAAACACGATGCAATATCGAAGCGTATGTTCGCCGAGTCTCATATCGGAACACGTACGAACGTCGTACATCATGATCGGAAACCACGACGCAACTTCTGTAAAACCAATCCTTTATTTGCTCGGTCTGTCTACTTCACAAACAGAGAATCAAAACATCGAAAATATTTCCTGGACACGTGTCCGATCGTAGTTCTCGCTGTCCGCTAGAAATTCGTGGGGAAAAGATTTATGAAAGGCGATATGCATATCGGATGGAAAATCCAGTCAAAAGGACAATTTATGGGCCATAACTCATTCTCTCGATGCTCAATTATGCCGTGAAAATTAAAAATCCGACGGGACCGAATCGCCTGGATAAATTTCACCTTTGTTAATTCCGATTAATAACGAGCCTCCCTTTCAATTCTCGACGATAATTCGTACTTCCGACGAAGCTTCGTATTTTCGAAAACCAGCCTCCGTACCCAGATTCCACGGCCGGACATTGCAGCAAAATCGATTTCACGCCACCACGTGTTTCATCGTTGAAAATACACTCAGGTACCATGTGTCTTAGTGTGTATGCGAAATGGTTTAAAATCTAGAACGAATTTAAAAGAGCTTCGAGAAATATATCGTTACTGAAAATGTAAAACCGCATCCGTCTGATGGTTCGCAAATATTTTCCCTTCTCTAGGACCCTTCCCTTTGTTTCCTCTACCTGGCGCCAGAGATACTTTTGTGGACTCTATGAAGACAACGAAAGACGAATAGCCCTGTAACTGTTCTGTGAATAGCCCTGTAACTGTAAATGTGACTATTTCACGCGCCACTTTCGACTTTCTCGTGGCGTGGCTGAATTGTTAATGCAAATTGCGTGAATCGTGTGCGGAATCTCTATAGCCTCGTTTGCAATTATTTTAGAGAGATCTTTGCATTGTGTTGAATTCTCATTAAAATATACGTGATATTTGTAAATTTCTGTCATGAGAAAGTGGTAACGGCTAATCACTTTAGTCTTTCCAATGCAATTAATTGTTCAGTGCCACCAATTAATAATCGACTTTATCTTTTCTATCTTTTCTAACAAAGGATAATTATCTTTATCACCCGGCACTGTTTCTCTTTGATCCTGGCATGAACTATTTTATTAATTCGTAAGATAGGAATATTTAAACCAATTAACAAATTTGATTCACTCCAAACGATTTCTTTAGATAATTTTAAACCTCGTATAAGAGAAATAAATTCTCAACAAGATTCGCCAAATCATCGTTCGTGGGTGGCAAAACGTTCCCACTTCCTAACAGCTTAAAAATAATTCAGCCGCTCGCCGCTCTGTCTTTCCATTCGCAGAATTTTTCTGTGACTCGCAAAGGCAAACAGAGGCAAACGAAGCGATAAAACTGAGCTCATCGACCGTACTAAACGCTCGCCGATTTACGCGTTTCCGGTGTACACGCCACCGTGATTTCTTTTCCCACCAACCTCCCTTTCTCTTCGTGTTTCAGCATCTAACGTAAAGCGTGGGCAGGAATGCGCGTCCTGAGGAAAAAGGGACGGTCACTTAATGGTGGAACGACTCGCAAGGAAACAGCTTTCTCGCCTTCTCGATCCTCAGATTAGAATAATAGGGATACCATCCCCCGGCGATTCGAATTAATCGATCGGAATTTATGGCCAAGGGAAATTTCGCACGCAAGCCACGCGACATAAATTTCGCGCTCGATAAAGTTGCAGATTTTTCCATTCAACCATAACGATTTAGTGTTCCAACGATAAACCGTTCCCATTAACCACGTTCCTCCTTCTTCGTCGCTGTTGCCTTCTGGTGGATGGTATCGATGCGTTGGCGTGATTTATCTTTGCTTCTTTGTCCGGAGCTATTCTCGAGCCATATCTTGGAAAAATATCCATCGTTTAATCTTCGATATTTTCTGTCTCGTCATAGAAATATTCGTATACTGTTCGTTGTACTGTTTCGTTCTTACAATATCTAAAGTTCTAAAGTTTATCGATTTTGTCAAACGTTGAAAGCCCAACGGAAAATTTCGAGGGCTGGTTTTTACAGTACAAAAGATTTAGTTTTTATTCTCTCTACCGAATTTAGAACGCTCAACATCTCGCAAAAATAAAGTTTCTACGTTCCCACGAAAGCATAACAGAAACCTGCGCGCAGGCGGAGTTACTACACGAGATCTTTAAAAATTATCGTGGAGACTTTCGTTTCAGGAAGACTCGAGAGCGTTCGCCGCAACCGCAGTAATCAAAAACTACAATGAATGTTTCCCGGTTGCAATTAAGCGGCGACGTCCGCGTAATTAAACTGCTGTTTATCTACGGAACATTCCTCAACATTACGTCAAGATAGAAAGTCTCGCAAAAGTCAATGATTCGTGAATATAAAAAATAATTCGTCGATTCGATGCTTAAATCGACCATGGTGCCATTATGTCATAAAATTTAAGAGCTTTTAACGAGAACTACGCGTGTTGAACTTTTCAATTATTAAGATAATAATATATTTTTGTAGTCAGAACTTAAACTCATATAAGATGATCTGCATCTTAAAATTTTTTGTCGAATAAAAAATAACAAGGACTACCAAACATTTTTTTATATGATATTTGCATTGTAATATGATGAGCTTTTTCTTTTAATTCGGAATATATTTAACAGAAATTAAAGATTTGGAATGTTCTCCCGCTTTTCTGGAGGAAAACAAACATAGACAAAAATCGTTCTTGCTATGAACTCCTCAACTGGTTACGGTATAACAAATATTGTATACGATCAGTGAGAAGAAAAAAAAGAAGAAACGAAAAGAAATATAAAAATCATGTATGTGCACGCGATAATAAAATTTAGATAGCGCTAGATTTTAATCAACGACGTCAAAGGTTACGAGGTGGCGAGACGTGCGGATTAAACGCGCCAGGCCGACTAAATTACACGGCGGATTAATCGAACCAAGAGTAAATAACGTGAATTAACGACTTCGTGTAATGAACAGATAAATCAGTCGGCCGATTGCGTATTGAGATACTTCGAACAGGCCCGCAACTGCATTAGAACCACGAGAGAAAAGTGTGTAGAAGAAAGATCGCTGGAATGGCCCGCTGGCACACCGGTTACTTCTGCGCTATGTAATTACACTATCGATCAAAAGTTTGGGTACACCTACGTCGTCCACGTTTCACGAATGACTGTGAGCGGAGGTATAAATCGCGTGACCTCTTCTTCGTTTGGCGAGGAAGGAGAACGGAAAGATTCTAGAAAATGGTACTACCAAGTAATTCATAAGATGTAAACTTACAAAGCGGTTAGAACAAAAAAAAAATATTAAGCTGTAGGTTCCTGAATCATTGAAAAATTAAAGAGAATCCTGTTTCATGAAAGATTAAACACACAAGAATTATACAAAACACTTTAAACAGTTTTTAGAGTTCACACGTGTGAAGGAGGAAAAAAGAACAATTCTGAACACTACTTGGTATTATCACGAGACCCATAAATGGTAATTAGTAATAGAAGAAGATTAAAATAAACAAAAGGTAATAGGTTCCATTTTCCATAATTTCATGAACCCTTGAGAAGAAAGGATGTTACATCCCGTGCTTTCATGAACATCTGGGAAAAGTCATATAGATTTGAGCGTATGAATCAGTAAAATTCCTAAATGTCTCATTAAATTACATATCCAAGTTTTTAGCCGATGATATAGCGTATCATGTATGATGAACACCGAATAATTGGATAATTGGAGGTCAAGATGTAATGGCGATTCCTGATATTCTCTGTTCGGGGAATTAACGAAAAAAATTTCGAACTGACCGCAAAATCGAATATATCATTATTATATTATAAGTGGCTTTCGCACCTTGCCACGAACCGTAACGGGATCGTGGGATAAACAGCGTAGGGCAAGGGATACATAAGTGCGGACGTTATGGTGTCACGTGACACGGAAACCATAAGGCCGATCTCGTGTGTGCCCCATGGTACGATACGAGGTCGATTCCCGTTATTCCTGTCGGAATTCCACTCTAGTGTCAAAATTCACAGCGCCGCCCCGGGGACCTTTTCTTTCTCAGAAAGAGAAGCGCCTTTTAATGTGACGGAACATGTATGGTGGTCATACCAGTTACAAATTAACTACAACATCCGGAATACCTCTTCTCTCTCTTTTTTAAGCACTCTCTTTTTAAAAACAAGAAGCTTGTTTTAAAGTTCCAATTCTACAGCCAGTGCTCTGCCCTTTCCACGTTATATTAAATAAATTTTCAGTATTGAATAGGGAGGATTCCGCGAAAGCACGAGAGGACGCGGAAATCAGCGTTGAAATATCTGATAAATAAATTCCAACCATCGTCTGTGGGAAGAAGTTCAAAGTGCACGAGGTACAGAAGTACACAGCTCCCCGCGTCGATTTATCGTCCTTATAAAAGAGATTCAGAGAAAAAATAATTCCAGCGGGAACTATATCCTGCCTGGTGGAGAGATCGAGATGAAAAAAGCAATAAAGGGAAGAGGGCAGGTAGGTACATTTTGGACCAATGCAAACTGGATTCAGAATCCTCTCCGCTCTTTTTTTCCTACCTCGTTCATTTGTATCCTCCAACCATCGTGGCAAACCAATGCTATTTTTTCTCCCTTTCGTATATTGTACCAATCGTTTGCCAACACCTCGCGAACTTTGTCCCACGGCGAACACGTGAAATCGAAATTATCGGTGGTACACGTGTCGAAATCCAACAAACCAACAAAGCTAGCTGGAAAACGAACTATTCACGAGCGTTGAACCCAGGAATCGCGTGCTTTTAATAGTGAATCAAATTTGAAACGGTTGGAATCGTTTCCCCTGACGGCCTAAATAGATTTTTCCATCGTTGAAAGCTAGGCTGGTCTGGAATTTAATTAAAGCTTAATCGAATTTATCGCCGACTCCATGCCCGGTTTTTGATCAGACCAATTTCGCATATATAGAGACTCGTGCATTGACGAGATGCAAGATCGACCCGATGCGAGAGAGTCGGGATTCGTTTAACGGTTGAAAATTAATGTTTGCTGTGCATCGCGTAAAATCTCGCGTGTCCCGTCGACCCCGTTTGATACCTGCACGCGGCAAATGCAATTTGTTGTTTGATAAAGACGTAAAGAATGCGTGTAACGAGCGACCAACTTGGCACGAAAACGTGCATTAATGTGAACATCGTATTAATGACGTGTCGGTGAGGACAGAGAGCTATTATTTTATAAGATATTCTCTCGAGAATGTATGACATACGGTACATCAAGTGTAGTCAGGCGTACAAACATATTTGATTAAAAAGTAATTTTCAATGTCATTTTTCTCTTCTTTCTTTTTCTTAAGGGGGTTACAAAGAACCGGCAAAGACATTGAGATGAAAGAAGGCGTAGATACTTTGTATAGACGCACTTAAATGTATGATGAGACTATAGAAGCCATAGAGAGTTTATATAGTTTTACTTCGTAATGGTTTTTCTTCCTCAAACACTTTCGAGAAGATGCGACTCGACCTAGTTCCCTGATACAGCCTGTATACGGAATAAGATCAAAAGTGTGTCACAAAATTTGCCCTGTGTCCCAACTAAATTGTCTAGCTACATTTTGAAAATATGAGAACTTCATATTTTGATATTTCTTTCATTTCGTAAAAACACAATTTCTCAAACTTTTTCGTAGAATTTTACACAATGGAAGATCACAGAAAGAAAAGATAAGCCATATTTCCTGTCTTTTATAAAGGAACAACTTTAAATTGAATAAACGTTGCTAACCAATTCTGCATCAAAATTATTTCACTATTAAATTCTGGAATTAAATACGTATTTTTGTCGCTATCTAGAACATTTCAAAATATTATGAATATTAATTACAAGGACTAATATAACTTTAATTAAATTGACAAAATTAATGAATACTTAATAAAATATTGTGGACTATCAGTTCTTTTCAAAAGCCTTTTATTTTCGAATCTATCAAATTATTTCTTTCTTCACCTACTTCATATTAAAATACTTCTTTTCAACCATTATTAAATGGCATAAAAAACAGGAAATCAACAAACAATGGACTTATCATAATTTTCCCGTATTTTTCTTCAGTTTTACTTGCGTTTACGTGTTCTTCAATTAATAACTAGCAGGTGATAATTAAATTATATTATAGCTTTGGTTATATTCATACATTATAGTTGACTAATTCATTAATTATATAGTAACAGTATGAATTATTATAATATGGCCGATAGTTCCTCAATAGCGTTCGTAGAAGCATTTGTAATGAACGTTTATTAGTGGGGAATCAGTCGAACACGTAGCTAATACGAATTCGGCTTATATCCCAGGCTATTACAATAATAGATCACATGAAACACGGAAACACGTACCTGAACGTAAATTATCATTCTAAGTACACTCTTTGCCGGTGTTCTTTAGTTACGTTTAATACCGGTACTTGCTGCCGCTACTTATCCCTGGCAATTACTTTCTACTTCCACTTAAAGCCATTTAATCTGAAATTTAATCGCTATGATCGATAAGTGGCTAACTGAGAGATATTTTTCGCTTGGGCGAAATAGAATAGGAGATAAAGGGTGAACTTTACTTTGAAGAAATTTTTTGCATCAATTTCCTTATTCAATCTTGATACAACGAAATTATGTTACTATGTAATAACTTACTGATGCATTAACATAGTATTGACACGGCGCTTTTACTGGGAATAATCATTTTATTCAATCGTACTAATTATTCATTACATTGATATGGAAATTAATTATAGAAGGTTTAACTATTATTAGATAGGTATAGACATTTATTCGGTAGCCTTTACATTGAATCAGTCGTAAATCCATTTTAAACTTACATATTTTCTTATTATATATATTTTAGGATTTTACTGTACTTAAAGTTTCTAAAATACAGCATATACGTAATTTCGGAAAACATTAATAAATAAATTTCGCTTTTCAATTAAAAGTAAGGAAACTGGGTTTGATCCAAAAGCAAAACTGATAAGTAACTGACAAGTTTGTTTAGAAAAGGCAGTGAATTAATTTCTATACCTAATATTTCTATCTTTCTTCGTATTACTCTCTGTCACTGTATAATTTCTATGTTACCCAAAAATCTCACATTAATGCAATATGACTATCCCGAATGGTCGCCAATCGGCAAACTTTATAGATAAAGCATTAACAGAAGGAATCTCGAAATCCTGTAAAGCTTAAGCGATACGATCTCTCGAAAGTGTCGTTAGAAAAGGAAGAAAACAGGAGAATAGAGATGGTTTTGCAGGCCTATCACGTATCCTTCGAGTAACAGCTTTACCACCACCAGCAAGCAACCAGTTTTCCATTCATTCAGTTTGCTCATTCATCCCGAAGTATCGGGGCAACCTTTAATGCATTTCTGACAGAACAAGGAGTCGCGTGCCGTACTTAGCACCTGGACTTCCTACCCTCAAAACATCTGTGCGCGGCCTGTTCGTCATCTCTTCAATGCTCCTTTTCACGGGAATCGATTTCCATCGACGACAAACCCACATCATCTTGTTCGTTGCTATTCAGCTCTATTCAGAGACGGCAATTGTCGATGTTGGCCGTTTGGTATTCCACATTTCGAAATGGCCAACTTCCTTTACAATCGCGTCACGTATTTTCGCCGTTTAAGATTTTAGGGCAGTAAAGTTACAGGTCATCTTTTAAAATAGACAGCCATCCTCTACAAGTTTTTAAGAAATTAATTGCTATGTATGTATAATTGTCACTTTAGATTCTGTGACGTTTCAATGAAACTGAACATTATTTCCCCAGCTTCTTCATAATATTCAAATCTTATCGCTTTCTTATCGCCCCTTATAACGTTAAAGTGTCGAAACACATCGAAATATGATTTGTGTTAATAGTCACAGACCAAGGCAAGTTTATCTTGGCTGCTAATCAATTTTACAACCTAGTTATATCGTGACTCGCACCACAGATAAAATCGTAAAGCGCAGCCATTAAAGTTTAAGAGCAAGTATTACGACTATATTAAATTAGTAGCTCCTATTGTCTTTATAAATTACTGGAAGTTCTGTTTACGACGTCTCGGCACTAAAGACAGCGAAACAAATTTCAGCCAGACAAGAAGGCATCAGGATCAAGCGTGGCAAAGGTTTAATCAGACGATGGAATTTTTAATGAAAGAAAGGCACGTGGACGGAAAATAAACAGCTGCAGAGAAGCCGAGCCAAGAGATTGTTATTCTTGAAAGCAATTACCTCGGTAGAGCACCGGCTCGGCACGAGAGTCCCAGGTTTCGCGAGGAAGATTTACGCCGCGAGATTTTTCCTCCAGGCACAAAGAGAACGTAGCCGAAAAATTACCGTGGAACACACAACACGCGGACTTTCTCGAGGACTTTAATTGGGCATTTGGGTTGCTTGACTGGATGATAGAAACGAGTCGGCCGCCGGAGAAATCGTTCAGCAGCATACGATCGACGAACCGCTTTTTATTCATCACGCGGAATCGTTTCGTTCATCCCCGCCGTACCTCGAGCATCAGACTAGTTTATACGTCGTATAACTGTAACTTTACAGTAACCGAAGGAACGATTGAAATTCAATAGAGAAGCCGATAAAATTGCGACCGGTCCGTAAAGATGCCATACTCTCTCATCGATGGTAAATCTTCCGGTGGAGACTGATGGCAATACTTGTGCAATATATAATGCGTATACTATTAGAAGCAGAGTTTTCAGATAAATCAGTTTGAAAGCTTTGAAGTTTAAAGGTTTGAGGATCGAACAATCCAAAAACTAATAAATCTCAAATACACAATGATTCAATACTCCAAATATTAAAGGATTCTATTATGCGAAGATTTGAAAATTGAACTGTAAAAATTCAAGCACTTATAAATTCCAAAGCTGAAGACTTGGTAACTTAAAAAATTGTAATGTTAGGTATCCTAAATCTTTTAAAACTAACAAACTTCTTTAATAAAATATAACCGAAACGAGGTTATAAATAACGGAAATCGACGATAATTCTCACCCACGTACCTACAAACGTCGAAAACCCGATAGCTCAGAGCTTAGAGTCTTAGCCTTGAAGAATCCACTAGAAAACTGACTATGTTTCTAAGAAACGAAGCGGACCTCGCTGAGATGCTGTAGCGAAGGCGAGATATTTCGTAGAGCGGAAATAATTCGCAATGCTAAAACATCAGAAATAGCTTGACGCGTGGAAACGATGTCTCGATAGGGTCAACGAACGGTCATCATCGTGTTAGATCATCGCGCTAGATCGCCACGTTTGGGGCCTAGGCACAGACAATCAAACAATCAATGTCAGGGACCAACCCTTTCACGACGAAACAGTTGGTTTCCGTTTGCGCGCGAATCTTCCGTTTGCATGCCAATCAGTACTATTTGCGTGCCCGATACGGCTAACCGAGAAAAGAAAACAGTTACGCATCGCATAGTTTCATCTATCGTTTCAGCGCACGTAGGGAGCGCTTCAGAGACCGACTTTGGCCCGAACCATTTTCACTCTTCTCTAACTAAATGTACCTCCTCTACATACGCTACCATTCATTAAAGATTATTAAAAATTAAAAATTAAGTAACTGATAAACAATTAGGGAATTTTCAAGACCCTTAAGAACGATGGCGTACTTCCCTTATTAATAATATAATTAACGTACAAATTAATTAAACCTTATGTCTTATGTAGAATCTATAAACACTTATTTCACGTCAGAGTCAGTTCCAAATCAAGTCAAGCTCTGAATTAAAAATCTGTGAAGAATTTTTTGACTAAAAATTTTGTCAACTTCTCATCGTCCATGATCTTTATTACCCAAGCCAATAAGCTAAATTCCAACCCTATTTATCGAACCTAATAAGACACACCCTATAATCTCCATTAAACTACGAAACCTATAACAAACATCAAGAATACTCTGTCACCGCTCCAGGCAAAATTCGACTAACACATCATCGTATCATATCCATTAATAGACCAACAAATGGCAGCAAGTTGCCACGCAATACGTCGATCCACGCGAGCACAGTAAACAGCATTGAATCACCCGAAATAGTCTCAATGAATCGAGTCTCGTAACGGGAGAGAACTACGAACAATTACGAACAATTAACTCGCGACACACGCACGTGGTTCAGGCTACAGCGCCGACGCGCGTATGATATCTCACGAAAATATTTTAGAGCACTATTATGTATATGTAGTATAGAGTATTAGAATAGAATTCTTTATTTCCGCTTGCCTTCCGGCTTTGCGATGACTTCCATTTACATTACAAGATTATAGTATGAACTATATCAAACATTTTGAAATTTCATTAGCACCGCAATGATATTTATATATGTCATAATTACATAGTCACAATTTTGAGACCAATTTGAAACTAATCTAAAAATATATAAAACTTGCAAGATTTTTATTGGAAATATATATTTAATAAAAAATGATACTTACACTAAATATTGAGACCTATTAACTGATATAATTATATAATTAATATATAATTGACTGATTGGGTATTTCAACTTTGGATAACCAATATAATCAAACTAGTCATGAGACTCGTTATAATACTAATAATTTAATAAATCTTACATAAAAGACACGTAATACATTGGTAAAAAGTTTCTATAAATTGGGATACTTCCGCGAGCAACTATAATTGTACTAAACTAGGTAGATTTCCATTAACGTGAAGGGCCGGTCTGACAGTGACTTCTATCTAGAACCTGCACACCCTTCCATCGCGAGGCAGATGGGCCTGTTAAGTCATTATCGTTATTGTTTGCGCGCCGCACGCAGCGAGGGCACCCACTGAGAGACCTGGCCGTTTTAATATATAACGGGTGGCAAGAATATATGGTCGGCTAACATGGAAAGGAACCAGCGTGAGTCACGAGGGGGGGACCGATCGCCGCGATTTCTTAGACGGGTTCACAGGTAATTGGCCTGATCATACGAAGACGCGTTCCACGGTTTGGTTGTGTGCAAATCGCAGCCGAATGCGCTCCGATCGTGCTTCGTTGAGTCATCCTAGTGACACGCACGAACTGAGCCTTTGACAACGGCCCTTCTATCTTTTTTTCTTTTCTCTCTTTATCGCCTCTGTCCGCAGTTGTCACAGGCGAACGAAGCGGAAATTACGCGCGGAAGTGGCCGCGAATCGTATTTTACGGGAGGTTTGCGAAAAAAATTAGCCAGATAATATGTATAGTTGAGATGGTTAGGTTACAATGGTTAGGTTACAAACGGTAATTGGTCGTGAAAGATTCGATGGATCTTCTGGGAAAGGAACAGGGAAACTGGTTCTGTGGTTAGGTGTGGTTTCTTTGGAATAGGGTGATTTTTAATGAGATTTAGTTTGGATACCGAGGATATACTGAGGATACCTTAATTTAAATATCAATTAATCTTCTACTAAATGATGTTTTGGGAAAGATTATGATAGGTAAAAAATACTTATTCTGACTAGAAAGAGAATTATCGAAGAATTTGCTTCAACCCTAAGAGCCAAACGTTTCTAATTATTTCAACTGAAAAAATGATATATCTTATGAATATTTGTATTAGAAGAATATCGAATAAGTCTGTATTTTTATGTTCATAGATAATATTTACTAAAAGTTAGCAGTTAATAAATAATATTTAGTAAGAAAAAATATTCATAGAATGGAAAAATTGTCATAGATCACTGTGGGGAAAATATCACAGGTATTTGCGCGAACTAATTTGTTTTACATTTCCAAGATCGTAAGCATTGACAGAAGGGAAAAAAGCAATTACAGTTATATAATTTTGTGGAACGGGCAGCTGTTGGTCAATTAGGGAGAACTTTCGAAAGAAAAGGCCGGTCCTCGTTCAATTCCCAACACATCCGTCAGATGCTATCCCCATACAATTACGAATCGCAATTTCCTTGATTCTTTTTCCAAGAAAATTCGTCATTGCCTAGTCCCCTGTCGAGGATACCCCATCATCGTGCGGACGCTGAAACCGTCGAAAGCATGTTTGTTCGCCGCGGAAACGCGTCGTCACTGGTAATTACGTGAATGCCAGTCAGCCATGACATCGACAACCGACCCATTTTTAACCGAGCAGTCCGCGATTCGTAACCGCGGGGAAGAAATTCTTCGTGCTTTCGTAACATTGTTCCTTCATTAAAGATTTATGTTATTGCTTCTGCGGTATGCGGTGGTCACACACGAGCTTGAACAATAGATGAGAAATATTCGTGGAATTGATAGAAAAAAAATTCAGCGTTCCTTTCACTCATTCCCTTTTCGCTTTTCCCATGGTACAAATATGATTTGCAAGAGACAAACGACTAAAAATAACATTTCCTTTTCACCGTAATTATCCTTAACACGATTTTCCTTTGTGATTTTAAAAATAATAAACCTAACATTTTTATCGAATTAACTGAGAGCCTGGGCCTTTCACACGAGGCACATAGCTTGAAAAAGTGTAGCCACAAATCGTGGCCCAGGTAACTACACGTGTATACACACGTGTTCGCTAATGGCTACGTATTGATGGCGAGCAGGGAGTAAACCCTCGATGTTGGCTACGAATAACGAAGTATTGTATCGCCTCCGAAATAAACTTCCCTACCTTTTGATTCGCATTTTTCTATCGCGTGCTCCCTTCTGGGGCATCAAGAGAGGGTTTATCGCACGAAATGAAAGGGGAGATCGTTAGCACCGAGTCGAAAGGAAGTCGACAGAGAATGAATTCCCCGAGCTGCTGCGAGTCATTAGTAATTCGACGAGATGCTGCAGTTAATTTTAAGAAAAAGAAACTGCTCGACGTAACCTTGCACGAGAAGGAAAAGTAATCAACGGCTCGTGCCAGCTCTCGTAGAACGCATTACTCTTTCACGAAGCAAGGCTTTCAAGAATGCAGAGCCGAGATTTCTGGTGCAACGGCGAAGAAGAAACATACCGGTGGCGCAACAAAAGTCGAGATTTTCACGAGGCCAACCATTTGTTTAGGTATTAGCGTAAAGTGCACCGAACTTCCCAGGCTACAGTTACGTTCATTAGCAGCTACTCGAAAGCCAGCCATTGGAATGCAGTGTACACCGCTCTGGCTTTTTCTTCTTTTTCGTTTCTGTTGTTCGTGGCTAACCTTTGGCGTTCCCCTTCCCTCCTTATCCTCAGATCGTTACAAAAGCACCGAGTTCGAGTACCGGTCATTTTATCGACACAATCGTAATCTCTTCGAACGAACGATTTTCGATTGTTCTTGATTGAATCGATGGTGAAACGAAGCGTGAAAAATCACGACGAATCCGTCGGATGTAAATGTTGCACAACACGTCGCCACTTGAACAAAGACGTCCAACAAGAGACGATAAACATCGAACGACTCATTGTACGAGCTCGTAATAATAATTCGATTCGTCAGCAGCGATTTCGCCCGATCTACTGATCATACAAACTCGATAAACTGGCCACCCGAAGATCCCCCCTAAGAGCAATGCTTTCACGCATCTCGACAAAGAGTTATCGACTTTTAAGTGGGCTGAGATTTGCATCTACGTGATCATTATTCTTAGCGAGGGAAACCTGCCGGTGTTTCCCGCTCACCGCTTTGAAAGTCAAAGTGCATACTGTTTCGGAGCGCTTGTCATGCGCATGATAGTTCGCATCGCCCTTGTTGAATACATGTTCCATTGTCGTGAGAATCTTGCGACACGGTGTAATCGTGTAAGAAACAGTAAATGTTCGAATAACTATGTATACAGAGATTTATTGGAATGGATATGCTTTGATAATATACCGAAGATCGGTAAACGGTCATAGGTAGATAAGTTATTTTAAAACTTGCAAATGAGATTGGTATATTAGTTTCGAGACTAACATTATCGACTCAGCGCAGAATAAGATACCGACATTATCGATGGTTGGTATCGGACGGAATGCAAGAATAGTCAGGCTGAAACTACACTGAGCTGAAATAGGATGAAACAGGATTATATACAATGAAATATTTAAAAAATATTAAAGAAACGTTGAAGTAAATTTTACCGAAAATTGGATTCAATACACAAAGAATTAGAGAGAGAAATAATCCTTTCATTGCAGCAGCAATCTGTACAAAAGTACTTATTATTAGTTACATTTCTAAATTATATCTAAATCATATTTTATTAATGTGATATACCACGGATGCACTGATATGAACACCTAGTCAGGTTCGCAACCAATTAGCTCATATTACTTGCCGTATAATTAATAACTATACCGTTATATAGTAAACTGATATACTGTATAGTGATACAATTAGTAATTATATATCAAATAATACCGATTGCCCGGGTCTCACCGACGAGGAAGTACTGTGAATGAAGACCCACCCTATCCGCGACCCATCCATCCTCTTTTTACGCAAAAAAAATCTAAAATTTATTTATTACCAAATAGATATTCCTTTTGGTGTACGCTAGTGCAATATTCACAACAAACAGCAAAAGCAGCTTTAAAAAGAAAAATCAACGCGGAAACTAATAATCTGACTAGAATTCATGAAAATCTGAGATCTAAAAATTAAATTAAATCTTAATCTAATTGTAATTCTATATGGAGCATCGCTTTATATGTATACATATATACATATACATCATACACACACTCACATATGTGTATATATATACACAAAAACTTTCGACCTTTACTGTCGTGAAAATGAAAACCAGTTGATTATGATTAAGAATTATAATAATTAGGCATGATTAAAAGTTAAATAAAAGGGACAAGAGATAAGATGAAATATATGATATATAGAATTAACCACTACGTAATATATACATTCTACAATGTCATACTTTTATAATTATAACAAAACGCGTTCATTCATTATCGCAACGCTAAAAGGAAAGATAATTAGAACTCGCGATGGAATAATATCGCAACGCTAATTCTGCCAGTGAATTAATGAAAATTACTATTTACTGTATGAAAAAGCTACTTCAAATATTCTGGTATTGCTACTTGCAATGCTGTAAAATTAATTAAAAACTGACATATTTATAATCTAATTTTAAACAATAGAAAACAAAATCAAGTTCGGAAAATTCGTAATAAAAATGGCAAAAGACAATAGCGATATCATAATTCGCAACTCTAAAGCAAGCGCGATTATCATTTTGTCGCAACTCAAATTCAAACCGCGATCATTTTCTCACAACACTAATAAGAAAAACCGCGATTTGCCCAATGTGATGATGGACCGATATATATATCGGCAAAAAAAAAATACTGCTACCACTACTACTACAAATACTAAAATCGAGCATGGCGACAAAGTAGTAACAAGAATGACTTCCCATGCTCTGGATGACCCAGAGGATGGGGAGTCATCAGTAGTTGCCCTCTTCTATGGCAGTTTGCCGGACCTCTTCGGCTTATAGCCTCTTCTTTCTTCGGGCGCAATACCCGCTGAAACTTAAATTTAAATTCGAGTCTTCTAAGTCGCAAACAAAAAAAAAAAACTTATAAAGGTAAAATAAAAATATAAACCGCGGAAGCTGATTGAAGTGCACATGGACTGACCAACGATCACAGCAGTGATCGTTGCCCACTCGCACGTGCGTGCTCGAGCAATATACGTTCGTATCGAGCCCATTCGCGACCGCGACCGTGAAATTCGAAAAATCGAAAGGCAAAACCAGAGACGAGAGCATGCTCTACTCGTGCCGATTTCACCGTCGATTTTTCAAATAAATTTCCAAAAACAGGTTGGTCACACGAAAACACGCCTACCCGACGAGAGACTGTGCCAACTTGCCCGGCCCTACCTACTTATAGTTGTAGAATCTTAATGGGTTTTTAGAGGAAAGGACAAATAATGATGTTTTGATTTAATAAATAATATTCGAAGCAACGAAATGATTATAATGCTGTCGTACGTCTTATTCTCATACGCGGCTTTCGACTTCCCGATTCCCACTCTCCGGCTTCTACACTCGCTCGCTCTCGCTTCTCAACTCACACTGCACGCCTTTTGCATTCGTTCTCTCCGGCTTCTCAACTAACACTGCTTTAGCGTCTCTTTGTCTTTTCCCGTCCTATCGGATACGTGTCCCGAAACGCCCGTGGCCAAGGTCACGCAGGCCCTTTCCACGAAACTATCCACTTGAAAGGACCGACGACACATTGATGTACCCGACGATGCCGCGGCTCTCGCGACTTTGTTTACGGTTCGGCCGATATCTTAGGCCTTTTGTCCACGATACTACATAGTTAACACTCATACCAGAAAATATGCTACCTATCCTACCGGGAAACCTATATTTAAAATTAAAAATATAGCAAAACAAGCACACCAATGCATTCACTCCACGGTTCTCATACATAACCCGGGCGCAAAGACCTACGCTAGAGAGACGTCCCGGGACACCTCCGACACCCGAGTTTGACATACAACATGCACACTCTAATGTTACGTACCATTTTCCTGAAATCGACTGACGAAGGCTGGCGACCATTGCGTACATCGTGATAAAAGTTAGAAATATTCCTAATTCAGTGAATGTGTCTATTTCTCAAAGAAATTGTAGATGGTACGAAATGTGGTACCATTTATTATAATTTAACAAGAAAATTAATGATACTAATATCTCTGATTCCCTGTATTCGATAACGAATCTTGTTTTACAGGTTGTAATTGAAATGATATTTGTATGAATTTATTTTTTGTCATTTAGATTTATAGCAAATAGAATAAATACTGAACGACGTAATTCCACAGCCTAACCATACTATGTAAATATACATAACATACAGCCATAACACACACAATGTAGAAAGTACGTCGTGCACGATACGCTAACTCATCGTCAGTTGCTTACAAATCACTATAAAATCAATGGTCATCGTACTCATTGCCTTTCTCTCACCCAAGTAGCACCTGGGCACGTGAGTGAGATCCTGGTAATGAATAGGGAAGGGGTTAAACCTGAAAATACTAACTAAAAGACATATTAGTGCATCCAATTTGTATTTAACGGGCTAATCTTCCTTTATTTTTCATTTTCGAATTTTATCTCTATTACTATCACTGAATGGTCTAGGTTATTAATTTAATAATTTACCGAAATACTAATAGTGAATTTATTTATAGAAAACAGCTCAAATAAGATCAATGCACTATAATGATTCATTCAAATAATTGACTCTATAAACTATCGAGATTTCATTACAAAAGAGACAAATTGACAATGAATAAGAAATTTATTTAATAATTGACTCAAGGTAGATATTATTGCAAACAACCTCAGACAATCTCTTCGTCAAAGCACATTTTCGAAAGCGCGAAAGCAGTGTTCAGAACTTATTGCTTTGATTCCAAAATTTGCCTGTCGCGAAATTTCCACTTGCACATTCCACTTGTACGGCAGGACTGAACTTTACTGTCTCTATATGTATATTTTAAATTAATACTCAAATTCAAAAATGAATGGCAAACAATTAAATCCATCGTAATGCAATATTGCAGATATAACGAAGCACTCGTCGCGTTTTATTTTGAGAATTTTCCGCTTCATAAATGTTATTAGCGAATTAGCGTTGCGAAAAAAGAATATTCAGTTCCATTCTCGGCTTGTTGATCGGGTTTATATAGAGTGAAACACGATCGAATTTTAGTAGCCCTTCTGGCTACTAAAATTCAGCGCCCATTATTAGTGTGCTCCTTATTACTACGTATATTACTGAAAATACTGCTATAAGACATATTCCTTTGTCAGCGTTAACGTTACCATGACTGCTAAAATACAGAACTTTATTACGAATGTAATATATTTACATGTATGAAATTCTCAGTTCCGCCTGGGCAGGCGACCTAAACGGACGTGCGAAACAGTGCTCCAGTGAAAGTGCGGCAAGAGAGAAGAGATAGGGACAAAGTTAAAGCCAAAAATAGACAAAACGTGGAATCATGCAGATTCCACCAATAAAAATAATTAACTCCGGTGAAACATTTTTCATAAATAAAGCTACAGACTCTACATATGTAGAGAAAAATGATGATATTATGGAAACAACACAATCCGACGAAGAGCAAAACATACCAATACACCAGGAAGAAAGCTGGACGGTGGCAACCTCCAGCAAAAAACGGAAGGTTTTTTTTTTTTTTATTTATTTATTTAAATTCACTATTTGTCCAATTTGGACATTTGGTGGAATTTTTTAGCGGTTACATTACCATGTTGGTGGCTACCCCCAGCGGGGTACCATCCTCGTGTTTGTTAGGTTATGTCCTTTATAAGGTCTGCTGGGTGCTTCCTTTTTAGTCTTCTGTCCATATTTGTGATTTTGTATGTTTCCGCAGCTAGCCGGTTTATGTGTGTTGCTATTCTTGATTTGTATTTCTCGGAGTATCTGCTGATTTCTTCCTTGACCGTTGGCATTCCCAGGTCCCTTCGTATATCTTCGTTTCTGACGTACCAAGGTCCGTTTACTATTGTTCTGAGGATTTTAGCCTGTATTACCTCTATTTTGTTTGTATGGCTCATTGCTGCCGTCCCCCATAGTGGTATACCGTACGTCCAGATTGGTTTTATGATCGTTTTATATATTTTTACTTTATTTTCTGTGCTTAGTTTGGATTTTCGGCTTGTTAGCCAATACATTTGTCTCCTTGTTTTCTGTATATTTTCTACTATTGATTTGATGTGTAGTTTCCAGGTAAGTTTTTGATCTAAGTAGAGTCCTAGGTATTTGACATGCTTTGTTTGCGTTATATGCGTACCGTTCAATAGGATGTTTGGTGGTATCTTTTTCCATAGCGTGAATGTAATATGGTTGCATTTATTGGGGTTTGCTTTTAATTGTTTTTCTTGTAGCCAATTTTCTATTTTTACGATATGTTCTTGTAGTATTTTGACTGCCGTTTCTGGGTTAGTATGCCTGACTAGTATAGCTGTGTCGTCCGCGAATGTCAATACTGTGCTGTTGGTAGTTGTTGGTATGTTCGCCGTGTATAATGTGTATAGTATTGGGCCTAGGACGCTTCCTTGTGGTACCCCGGCCTTGATGTCTTTAACTTGAGAATGTGTGTCCTTGATTTTTATTACGAAGGTTCTGCTGCTTAGGTAGGATTTTATTAAGTGGTGTATTTGCTCCGGGAATTGTTTCTTAATTGTTTGTAGTAGATTTTCATGGTTAATTTTATCGAATGCTTTCTCTATGTCTATAAAGAGGGCTGTGCAGTATTCCTTGTTTTCTAGTGCTACTATTATTTCGTTTATAAGCCTGTGCATTTGCTCTATCGTGGAGTGTTTGTTTCTGAAACCAAATTGGTGATCCGGTATTAGTTTTTTTGTCTCTATTATTGGTTTTATGCGGTCGTATATTATCTTTTCCAGTATTTTGGAAAATACTGGGAGCAGTGATATTGGTCTGTAAGATGCAGTTTGGTACGGGTCTTTGCCTGGTTTATGTAACATTTTGATTTGTGCTAATTTCCATGGTTTGGGGAAGTATTGAATTCTTAGAATTGCATTGAATATTATTGTAATTAGTCTTATTGCTTTTGGCGGAAGGTTTTTCAAGATTTTACCATTGATTAGGTCGATTCCTGGCGCTTTGTTGTTTTTTGTTTTATCAATTATGTTTCTAATTTCTTGTGCCGATGTTTTAGGTATGGTGTATTCCTTGTCAGCTGTGGTAGTAATGGTTTGTGTATCCTCTTCCATATGACTTTTGAGGTTGCTGTTGTTGATAATGTGTGGTGTGAATGTGTTGCAGAGGTGGTTGGAGAATTCTTCGGCTTGTTCTTCGTTGCTTCTTGCCCATGTGTTATCTGCTTTTCTGATTGCCGGGACGGGTATTATTGGCTTCCTTATTTTTTTCGTGGCTTTCCATAGTGAGTAGTTGGTGTTCTCGTGTGCGGAGAGTGTCCCTATGAACTTTGCGAATTCGTTATCGTTGTGCTCCTTTATTTTGTTTTTTATTTCCTTTGCAAGTTTGTTTAAGTGTTTTTTGTTTTCTCGGGTTCTGTATTTTTGCCATTTTGCTTTTGCTTTTCTTTTTTCTTTGATTTTGTCGAGTATTTCTTGCGGGATTGTTATTGTTTGTCTGCTGGTTGGTTCGGGAATAGTGGTTGTCCTTGCTGCTTCCTGAATAGTTGCTGTCAATGTTGCTACTGCCTGTTCTATGTGTTCAGGAGTTTTTAACGGGATGTTGCAGTTTATTTTGCTTCCTATTATTTCTTTGAAGGTTTGCCATTTGGTGGTTTTGTTGCATAGTGTTTCTGGTTTGCTATAGTGAATTGGTTTGTTTCTGTATTCAATTATTATGGGTGTATGATCGGAGCTGAGCTCGAGATTGGGTGTTATTTTTAGTTTATTTGTGTTTAGTCCCCTTGTAACTGCAAAGTCCAGAAGATCTGGTTTTTTGTTCAGGTCAGTCGGCCAATGTGTCGGTGTTCCTGTGGATAATATATTTAGGTTATTATTTCTTATGTATTTTTCCAGTGTTCTACCTCGAGGTGTAGTGTTTCTTGACCCCCATAGCGTGTGCTTTGAGTTGTAGTCTCCCGCTGCGATGTACTTGTCCCCTAGGTCCTGGAAGTATTCTTCCCACATTTGTGTTGTTATTTTGTGTCGCGGAGGCACATATACTGCTGACAACTGAAAGTAGTTGCTGCTAGTTTGAACTGTAACAGTGGTTGCTTGTAAATATTCTTTGTTAACTTGGCTGTGTAGATAATGTTTGATATCGTTTCTGACTATCACTGCTGTCCCTCCGTGAGCTTTTCCTGAGGGGTGTTTGGTATCATATATGGTGTAGTATGGTATTTTCAAGTAGCTTTTTGTAGTGAAGTGTGTTTCTGAGACAAGTAGTATGTCTATATTGTTATTGTATATGAATGTTTTAATTTCGAGGGCCCGTTGTTGCAGACCATTTGAGTTCCAGGCTGCTATTTTTAGAGTGTCCGTTTTTATTTTTTGCTTAGCACGTTTGTAATTAGATGTAGCATGACTGTGATTTGTTGAGTTTGCTGTTTTAGTACTGCATTTTGTTCGCTTATCATTCTGGTTAGCATTTCGGTGTTCTTTATGGATTGTTTGAGTAGTTCTTTGATTTCTGCAGTGTCATTGTTACTATTGCTGTGGTATGGGTTGTGTGTATGTGTTGATTGGCTGGTTATTTGAGCATAGCTTAGACCACCAATGGTGTTGGTACTGATAGGTTTGGTGTTTGTCGCTTGCTCTGTACTTGGAATTATTTCAGGATTTGTGCTGTCCTGTTGGGCTTGTGTGTTAGTGATTGTTCTGCTTCGTAGGGGCGGGAACAGTTTACGTTGTAATTGTTTTCTTACTTCACATCCTTTATAGCTGGCTGGGTGGTTTCCGTTACAGTTGTAGCATTTAACCTCCTCAATTTTTCCCGTGGATGGGCAGTGTGTCGTGAGATGATTTTTTGCGCATTTAACGCATGCCGGGGTTCTATTACAATAGTTTTTGGTGTGTCCGTATTGTTGGCATCTTATGCATTGTGGGATTTCTTTTTTATGTCTGGGTGGCTCTACTTTTACTATTGTGTTTAGTAATTTTTCTATATCGTATATTTCCTTATTGTTGTTTTTAGGTTCTAGTTCAACTAGGAATAGCGGTAGTGGTTGTTTGGTATCGTATTTGTTTATGTTATTTATTGATCTTACTTGGTGTCCGATTTTTGCCAGTTCTTCACTTATTTTTCCAGTATTTGTTTTTGGGTGTAGTCCCCTGATTACTGCTTTGTAGCTTTTGTCTGTTTTGAGCTGAAAAGTGTGATATGCTGCATTTTTTTCCTTTAGTGATCTTGTAATTTTTCTGAATGTTTCTGGGGTGTTGGTCTGTACTTTAACCTGGTCTATTTTTATTTGTTTGATGATGTAGTTGTCTTTCCCTGCGATGTTGTTTAGCAGTTCGACGATGGGGTCAATTATTTTTGCGTCTACGTATATTGGTGGTGGTTTGGGTGTACGGTTTGTCGGACTTTCCGTTGGGTCCGTTGCTGCCTCTTCTGGCAGTGCGCTGAATGGATTGTGCAGTTTGATATCTTGTAGCCATTGTTTTTTTTCATATGTATCAATTTTCCTCGCGCTTGCGAGCGGGGTTACCTTCCGTTTTTTTTCAGTTCCGCCTGGGCAGGCGACCTAAACGGACGTGCGAAACAGTGCTCCAGTGAAAGTGCGGCAAGAGAGAAGAGATAGGGACAAAGTTAGTCATGCTACATCTAATTACAAACGTGCTAAGCAAAAAATAAAAACGGACACTCTAAAAATAGCAGCCTGGAACTCAAATGGTCTGCAACAACGGGCCCTCGAAATTAAAACATTCATATACAATAACAATATAGACATACTACTTGTCTCAGAAACACACTTCACTACAAAAAGCTACTTGAAAATACCATACTACACCATATATGATACCAAACACCCCTCAGGAAAAGCTCACGGAGGGACAGCAGTGATAGTCAGAAACGATATCAAACATTATCTACACAGCCAAGTTAACAAAGAATATTTACAAGCAACCACTGTTACAGTTCAAACTAGCAGCAACTACTTCCAGTTGTCAGCAGTATGTGCCTCCGCGACACAAAATAACAACACAAATGTGGGAAGAATACTTCCAGGAACTAGGGGACAAGTACATCGCAGCGGGAGACTACAACTCAAAGCACACGCTTTGGGGGTCAAGAAACATTACACCTCGAGGTAGAACACTGGAAAAATACATAAGAAATAATAACCTAAATATATTATCCACAGGAACACCGACACATTGGCCGACTGACCTGAACAAAAAACCAGATCTTCTGGACTTTGCAGTTACAAGGGGACTAAACACAAATAAAAATAACACCCAACCTCGAGCTCAGCTCCGATCATACACCCATAATAATTGAATACAGAAACAAACCAATTCACTATAGCAAACCAGAAACACTATGCAACAAAACCACCAAATGGCAAACCTTCAAAGAAATAATAGAAAGCAAAATAAACTGCAACATCCCGTTAAAAACTCCTGAACACATAGAACAGGCAGTAGCAACATTGACAGCAACTATTCAGGAAGCAGCAAGGACAACCACTATTCCCGAACCAACCAGCAGACAAACAATAACAATCCCGCAAGAAATACTCGACAAAATCAAAGAAAAAAGAAAAGCAAAAGCAAAATGGCAAAAGTACAGAACCCGAGAAAACAAAAAACACTTAAACAAACTTGCAAAGGAAATAAAAAACAAAATAAAGGAGCACAACGATAACGAATTCGCAAAGTTCATAGGGACACTCTCCGCACACGAGAACACCAACTACTCACTATGGAAAGCCACGAAAAAAATAAGGAAGCCAATAATACCCGTCCCGGCAATCAGAAAAGCAGATAACACATGGGCAAGAAGCAACGAAGAACAAGCCGAAGAATTCTCCAACCACCTCTGCAACACATTCACACCACACATTATCAACAACAGCAACCTCAAAAGTCATATGGAAGAGGATCCACAAACCATTACTACCACAGCTGACAAGGAATACACCATACCTAAAACATCGGCACAAGAAATTAGAAACATAATTGATAAAACAAAAAACAACAAAGCGCCAGGAATCGACCTAATCAATGGTAAAATCTTGAAAAACCTTCCGCCAAAAGCAATAAGACTAATTACAATAATATTCAATGCAATTCTAAGAATTCAATACTTCCCCAAACCATGGAAATTAGCACAAATCAAAATGTTACATAAACCAGGCAAAGACCCGTACCAAACTGCATCTTACAGACCAATATCACTGCTCCCAGTATTTTCCAAAATACTGGAAAAGATAATATACGACCGCATAAAACCAATAATAGAGACAAAAAAACTAATACCGGATCACCAATTTGGTTTCAGAAACAAACACTCCACGATAGAGCAAATGCACAGGCTTATAAACGAAATAATAGTAGCACTAGAAAACAAGGAATACTGCACAGCCCTCTTTATAGACATAGAGAAAGCATTCGATAAAATTAACCATGAAAATCTACTACAAACAATTAAGAAACAATTCCCGGAGCAAATACACCACTTAATAAAATCCTACCTAAGCAGCAGAACCTTCGTAATAAAAATCAAGGACACACATTCTCAAGTTAAAGACATCAAGGCCGGGGTACCACAAGGAAGCGTCCTAGGCCCAATACTATACACATTATACACGGCGAACATACCAACAACTACCAACAGCACAGTATTGACATTCGCGGACGACACAGCTATACTAGTCAGGCATACTAACCCAGAAACGGCAGTCAAAATACTACAAGAACATATCGTAAAAATAGAAAATTGGCTACAAGAAAAACAATTAAAAGCAAACCCCAATAAATGCAACCATATTACATTCACGCTACGGAAAAAGATACCACCAAACATCCTATTGAACGGTACGCATATAACGCAAACAAAGCATGTCAAATACCTAGGACTCTACTTAGATCAAAAACTTACCTGGAAACTACACATCAAATCAATAGTAGAAAATATACAGAAAACAAGGAGACAAATGTATTGGCTAACAAGCCGAAAATCCAAACTAAGCACAGAAAATAAAGTAAAAATATATAAAACGATCATAAAACCAATCTGGACGTACGGTATACCACTATGGGGGACGGCAGCAATGAGCCATACAAACAAAATAGAGGTAATACAGGCTAAAATCCTCAGAACAATAGTAAACGGACCTTGGTACGTCAGAAACGAAGATATACGAAGGGACCTGGGAATGCCAACGGTCAAGGAAGAAATCAGCAGATACTCCGAGAAATACAAATCAAGAATAGCAACACACATAAACCGGCTAGCTGCGGAAACATACAAAATCACAAATATGGACAGAAGACTAAAAAGGAAGCACCCAGCAGACCTTACAAAGGACATAACCTAACAAACACGAGTATGGTACCCCGCTGGGGGTAGCCACCAACATGCTAATGTAATCGCTAAAAAATTCCACCAAATGTCCAAATTGGACAAATAGTGAATTTAAATAAATAAATAAAAAATAATAAAAAAAAAAATGTATGAAATTCTGAGCGATTTCATGCGCAACAAAATATTATAATGAAATATCTTAATGTTGCTATGAAGGCTTGAAATATTTTTTAAAATTGAATTCATTGCTATTGGAATTAATGCTGGTGATTGTTCGTTCTTAGAACCATAACTTTTAGAATTTTTTCGACCGCAATATTATCAATTTTTTAACAGTAATGTAGAATTTTATAAATATTCCAATTTTATTTGCATGAAACAAAAGTTCATTCGCGATCATCGTTCACTTGTAACAAAAATTCTGAACGAAATGATTTATGTGCATATCTTTCGGTTACCTACTTTGCAAGTCACTATGTTGTTGTAGGAAATAACAGATACTGTTAAAAGTTAAAAGACAAAGCAAGTGATTTTATAATAATCGGGGTTTCTCTCATCGTAGTTATTTCAAATGAAATTTTCAAGTTTTAATTCAGTTTAAATTCAATTACTTAAAATTCTTGTTTTCAAGGTAAACCTAGTTTCGATTAAAAAGATACAAATGATTCTCTATTTTTGCTAAAATTTAATCAAGAATAATTTGATCTATAATTGACCATTATTAGCAGTTTATTTTTCATGTATAAAATGTTCTCGTTTTAAAGATGCCTGTTTTTTCATATATCAAGTCCTGTAAATGAGTCTGTTTCAGATTTATCAATTTACAGAAAAAATATTTTAGTTACATATATGAACATTTCATAGCATATTAAATACGTATGCTAGATACCCAAATGATTTTTCTTTCATTGCCTGATTGTTCAGGCTTCTTCCTGTCTTCCCATTTTTAAAAGAAGCATATTGCGGTCACGTTGGAGTATATAACTTTTCGATATCTTCATAAGTTTAGTACAACGAGTCGTATGCCTCTTTTGCAAAATTAAATTGTATACGTAGTGTCAATAGTTTCATTTCCCATCTCACGTTCCAAGTTGGATAAATGTGTCTTTGATACCGAATGCTCCCAGTAGGGTTGCGAATTATTGTACGATATTTGTACTGATCGATGTAATCGTTGCGTGGAAGATAGATATTGCGTTATGTATGTTTTGTTCTACGTTTGTAAAGATTCATGTAAGTGCTGCGTCGGAGATATGTGTTTCGCAGTTAAGCTACGAAACAACTATTTCTTTACGCAGGCCCATGGTCAAGTAGAGTCAGAACTCGGCATTCTGCCAATAGGTTGAATGTCGAGATCAATGTGTAATGTCAAATAACCCATGGGCGGGTCTCTTGCATAGTCACCTCCGCGTGGTGAGACCTGGTAATTGGCATCGTTTTCCAAAAATTAATCAGTTGATTAGTCTTTGGAAAGCGATACCAAGCTAAGAACTACACACCAGTCCGGTTTGGATCTCCAAATGCCGCGAACAGAATTTTGGATGATCTAGACTGGACTACCACGTTGGACATCGTTGGACAACGTGGGACTCCGTTTTGTTCTCAAGGTTTTCAAATTTTTTGTTCTCAATCTTTTATATTAGAGTTCCAATTTACATATTTATTCGAGTTTAGTCTTTATTATTGTTAAAGTTTCAAGTTTGTTGTTATGTATTAACGATTTTAATGATATCTTATGTTTTGTTATAGATATATCGCTGTTTCAACTTCTTCGTCTTCTTTAGGAATGTCTTAACAGTGGCTCAAAAGCCTAGAATTTAAGTATTTTTACGTATCGTACTTCAGTTATGTCTATTCTGTATATTTTTCTTTGATCACTATCAATTAAGAAATTTGATTGAAGATTTGGGCGGTTAGCATTTTCTGAGGTTATTCTTTCATTAAAATAAAATAAGTGTTAAAGTCTTAATATCAAATTATGAAACAAATGACTAACATATTTCAGAAATTATTAGATTCTTAATTTTTAGATTTTAAACTTTCATATTAGAGTTTCAGTTTTTATACTTATCAAAGTTTCTTAAAATTTCAATCTTTATTATTACTAAAATTCACTCATTGTTACGTCGCGTGAAAAGGTCCGCGCGACGTACCTTAATGTCTGACCGTCAAGGCCCAAGCGTCATTAGAGAAACCCTCAATGATCCTAAGACCCACCATAATCCGAGTTTCATTAGCTTGCAGGAACTTTGAATCCTGCAAGTATTTTGGGTTTATAGCTGGTACTTAAACAAGTCATTAGGTCTATTGAGCGTGCTTAAAGATTACGGAGAAAGCTGGTAGTTATAACGAGAAAAGCTGGTAATTATATGATAGAGAAAACCAGGTATTTAGAGAATAGAAATGTCTGGATTTTCCCATGAGTCATGCCGATGGGATGCTTACATCTCTCATCTTCAAGCGTTAACGTCTTAGCCAATGGGTAGCGCGGATCCTTGTCCTCACCTTTCTTAAAGAAAAGTATGAACAACGAATCAGCTTCCTTCGTTCAAATGGAACGCCCATACCGAGCTTTCCTCCGTAATCACATCAGAACGAATATCAGAGTTTTCTATAGTTCCGACGAAGAGTTTCTCTAGCCCCTCCTACGGCTCTCACGGTGCCTAGAGTTCCCATAGCTCTCACAGTCAGTCTGTTCAAGTCAGTGCGGGTCAGTCAATTCAAGTCACTCAAATCACACAGTCGAAGTCAAGGAGTCGACGTCTATTCATTCGGTCATTCGGTTGATTCTGTTGATTCGATTCAGTCAAGGTCGGATCTGATCAATCGCTACGTCTACTACGACACGAGAGCCTTTATCTATCAGATTGGCAGTCAGAATCTGAGCAAGATCAAGGCAATCCTCATACTCAGCGACGTTACTATTGTGTGTGATTAGACGAAGTTGTTGGAGAAAACATATAATTATAACACTGATAATCCCGGAGTTATATTATTTCAACCACCCCTATTGTCTTAACGGAAATCAGGGGATCGATCTACTCGCGGCGTCGATTATTATAATCGTAACGGGAATTTACGATTCCCGTTGACGTGTTTCCCCGCGATTGCGAGATTTTTCGCAATCTCCATTTGTACCATTGGTCTTTCAACGGTTCCTGCCTCATGTTAGTCTCCCTGATGATATTTTCTGGGATAGCGGATCATCCATGGTACGTCCTGTTTCTCCATTTCGAACGGTGAGTCGCATGCATTTCTGTTCCTCCGGCCACTCAATCATGTCGTAGGATGAAGGTTCCGAATCGGCACGGGTGACCGGTTGTATTACGTAGAATTTCTTGCGAGCATAGTGATCGCGGATATTTTTTATACCCGTGAGTAGTAACACTCTTTCATTCAAATTTATTATTTTAGGATAGG
The DNA here is from genome assembly GCF_024516045.1 of Bombus affinis. NCBI lineage: Eukaryota > Metazoa > Arthropoda > Insecta > Hymenoptera > Apidae > Bombus > Bombus affinis. The sequence continues at coordinate 5,198,823 of NC_066355.1, read as the reverse complement.
TCCTCTTGCACATCGAGATTATAATTAGTTTTTTAATAATTTGGTTAAACATATACACTTGAAAATATATTCGTGTTATTTATAATTATGAATGCTAATATTCCGTATGACATACGAATTTACCTGTTTTACACGAATTTACGTGTATGACATAAACATTCTTGATCATAAAGAATGAATTGATCGTGGCAATATTAAGTCACGATCGTTTATTTCACTTCGGCTAGAATTTGAAATATGAGTTAAAATTCATTTTTTTCCGTAGGAGAGTGTGCGAAATTTTACGTGCAAGAAGACATTTCCCGAAAGACAGATTTTTGAATCGAAGCAATAATTTTGAACACTGCTTCTGCAATTTCCATTATATGCTTTGATAAAGAAATCGCTTGAGATTATTTCCTTCTTAGTAATATATTTAGAGTCAATAATTCTATTTGATCGAGTCTCGAGTTTTAGTATTGTTTTGTATATTCTGACTTTATTTTCCAGGCTTAGCTTGGATTTTCGGTTTATTAGCCATTGCATTTGTCTCCTTGTTGTCTGTATTTTAATTATTGTTGCTTTAATATGCTGTTTCCATGTGAGTTGTGTATCTATTTGGAGTCCTAAGTATTTGACCTTTCCTATTTGTGTTATGTGCATACCGTTCAGTAGTATACTTGCTGACTTCTGCTTACGCAGTGTAAATGTTATGTGATTGCATTTGTTGGGTTTAGCTTTAATTTGTTTGTCTTGTAGCCATTTTTTCTATTTTTGTGGTGTGTTCCTGTAGTAGTGTGACTGCTGTATCCGGGTTTGTGTGCCTGACTATTATTGCTGTGTCGTCCGCGAATGTAAATACTTTACTGTTGGGAGTTGTAGGTATGTTGGCCGTGTATAACGTGTAGAGAATGGGTCCTAAGACGCTTCCTTGCGGAACCTCTGCCTTGATTGGTTTAACTTCAGAGTACGCGTCTTTTATATTTACCGTGAATGTTCTGTTACTTAGATATGATTTTATTATCTGATAAATTTTTTCCGGGAATTGTTGTCTGATTGTGTGTAGTAGGCTTTCGTGGTTTATTTTATCGAAAGCTTTCTCTATGTCCATAAAGAGAGCTGTGCAGTATTTTTTATTTTCAAATGCCAGTATTATCTCATTAATGAGCCTGTGCATTTGCTCTATTGTTGAATGTTTGCTTCTGAATCCAAATTGATGATCCGGTATTAGTTTTTCTTTCTCTATTAATATTTTTATGCCGGCGTAGATTATTTTTTCCAGTATTTTGGAAAATATGGGAAGCAGTGATATAGGTCGGTAGAATGATGCTGCTTGGTGTGGGTCTTTGCCTGGTTTCTGCTAATGCGTTAATGCTAATGCGTGCTTGTTTCCAAGGTTTAGGAAAATATTGTGTTCTCAGTATTGCATTGAATATTATTGTAACTAGCCGTATCGCTTTTGGAGGAAGGTTTTTCAGAATTTTGCCGTTGATTAGATCAATTCCTGGTACCTTGTTGTTTTTTGTTTTTTCGATTATGATTCTGATTTCTTGTGCCGTTGTTTTAGGTATGGTTGTGGAATTGATTGATTGATTATCCGTTGTGGAATTAGTGGATCGTGTTTCATCGTCAGTAGATCGATTGAGATTGCTGCTGTTGCTATTATGTGGTGTAAATGTGCTGCATAGGTGATTGGCGAATTCTTCAGCTTGTTCTTCATTGCTTCTTGCCCATGTATTGTCTTCTTTCCTGATTGCTGGGACTTGTTTTATTGGCTTCTTTATTCTTTTCGTGGTTTTCCATAAGGAGTAGTTGGTATTTTCATTCGCTGATAGTGATTCTATGAATTTCGTGAATTCGATGTTGTGATGTTCTCTTATTTTGATTTTTAATTCTTTTGTAAGTTTGTTTAGGATTTTCTTATTTTCGCGTGTTCTCTGTTTTTTCCACGTAGCTTTGGCTTTTCTTTTTTCCCTGATTTTGTCGAGGATGACCTGTGGAATTATTTTTGACTGCCTGCTTTTTATTTCGTGGGTGGTGGCTGTCCATGCTGCTTCCTGTATTATTTCCGTCATATTTACTATTGCCTGTTCAATATGTTCGGGTGTTTTCAGTGGGATGTTACAGTTGATTTTGTTTTCAATTAGCTCTTTAAAAGTTTGCCAGTTGGTAGTTTTAGGGCAGAGCGATTCCATCTTGTTATACAGTATCGGTTTGCTTGTGTATTCTATTATGATAGGTGAATGATCCGAGTTGAGTTCAAGGCTGGTTGTTATTTTTAATTTGGTAGTGTTTATACCTTTTATAACTGCGAAGTCTAGCAGGTCAGGTAATTTATTGAGGTCTGTCGGCCAGTAAGTTGGTTTGCCTGCAGAGAGAACGTTGAGGTTGCTATTTCTAATATATTGTTCAAGGGTTCTACCTCTCGGAGTGTTGATTCTGGAACCCCATAGTGTGTGTTTTGCATTGAAGTCTCCTGCTGCTATAAATTTGTCTCCTAAGGTTTGAAAATACTCCTCCCATTTTTTGGGTGTCATTTTGTGTCTCGGGGGTACATATACTGCTGAAATCTGGAAGTAATTGTCGTTGGTTTGTATTGTGACGGTGGTTGCTTGTATGTGTTCTTGGTTTGTTTGGCTGTGTAGGTGATGCTTGATGTCATTTTTTATTATTACTGCTGTTCCTCCGTGGGCTTTACCTAGGGGGTGTTTGGTGTCGTAAATGGTGTAATACGGTATTGTTATGTAGCTTTTTGGAGTGAAATGTGTTTCTGAGACAAGTAGTACATCAATGTTATTTTTATATAGAAATGCTTTAGTTTCTGGGGCTCTCTGCTGCAAACTATTGGAATTCCAGGCTGCTACTTTTAATATGTCCATCTCTATTTTTTACTTAGCAAGTTTGTGAGTAGTTGTAACATTACTGTTGTTTGTTGTACTTGTTGCCTAAGTGTTGCATTTAATTCACTTACCATTTTTCCTAACATCTCTGTACTTTTAATGGATTGTTTGAGCATTTCTTTGGTTTCTATAGCGTCTTCGATGTTGTTGTTTTGATTCTGGTTATTTGTGAGTGTTGGTTGGCTAATATTTTGGGTTACTTGCGCGTAGCTTCGGTTCCCTTGGGGGTTAATGCTTCTAATTATGGCGTTAGGTTCGTATTGTGCTGTCAATGTAGTGTCGTTAACCGTTATACTTCGTCGTGGTTGGTGGTTGTTGAATGATTTGTTGCGAAGTGGTGGGAACAGTTTACGTTGTAATTGTTTTCTGACTTCACATCCTTTATAGCTGGCTGGGTGGTTTCCGTTACAGTTATAGCATTTAACTTCTTCTATTTTTCCAGAATATGGGCAGTGTATAGTTAAGTGATTTTTTGCACACTTGACGCAAGCTGGACTTCTGTTGCAATAATTTTTAGTGTGTCCGTATTGTTGACACCGCATGCATTGAGGTATATCTTTTTCGTGTCGTGGTGGTTCCACTGTTACTATTGTGTTTAGTATTTGTTTGATATCATATATTTCCTTGTTGTTGTTTCTGGGTTCCAGTTCTATTAAGAATAGTGGTAATGGTTGCTTCGTGTCGAATCTTGTTATATTGTATATTGTTCTTGTTTGATAGCCAATTTTTGCTAACTCATCGCTTAGTTTATGTATGTTCGTTTTAGGATGCAATCCTCTTATGACGATTTTATAGCTCCTTTCAGTTTTAAGCTGATACGTGTGGTAAATAGCATTTTTTTATTTTAATGCTTTTATAACTTTCCTAAATGTTTCTGGGGTGTTTGTTTGTATTTTTACTTGTTCCAATTTTGTTTGCTTTATTGTGTAGTTGTTTTTCTCATCTAGATTATTTAGTAGATCGATGAGCGGGTCTATTATTTGGGCCTCAACAAAGATTGGTGGTGGTTTTGTAATATGATTTGTTTGGATTGTGGTTTTATTTATGGGGTCAGCGTCTATTTCTTCCGTTAGTGAGCTGAAGGAGTTGCTTAATGGTAATTCTTGCAGCCATCGCTGCTTTTCTGTAGCTGGGTTTCCTATGGCACTTATGTCTGTAGTTGTTTTGCGTTTTTTGCTAGCCTTCGCTAGCTTCCAGCTTTCGTCCTGGTAGTATCTTTCATATTCTGAATTGCTATCTTCCTGTCCCCGATGCTCTTTTGCTTCTTCTGTCTCCATGTTAATTTGTTTGTTTTTTATATAATATGTTTCTCCTTTTGTTGCTATGTTTATAGTTGGTATCTGCATTGCTATTTTATTTCCTCCTCACTATCACTTTGCAGCACTATTGCTTTGAAGCACTTTTTCACTATTCACTTATACCTGGAGAGGACGACCGTCTAAACACGTCCGTCCTCCTCGGCTGCCCGAGCAGGAGTGATGTTGCAGAGGCGGTTGGAGAATTCTTCAGCTTGTTCTTCGTTGCTTCTTGCCCATGTGTTATCTGCTTTTCTGATTGCTAGGACGGGTATTATTGGCTTCCTTATTTCTTTCGTGGCTTTCCATAGTGAGTAGTTGGTGTTCTCGTGTGTGGAGAGTGTCCCTATGAACTTTGCGAATTCGTTATTGTTGTGCTCCTTTATTTTGTTTTTTATTTCCTTTGCAAGTTTGTTTAGGTGTTTTTTGTTTTCTCGAGTTCTGTATTTTTGCCATTTTGCTTTTGCTTTTCTTTTTTCTCTAATTTTGTCGAGTATTTCTTGCGGGATTGTTATTGTTTGTCTGCTGGTTGATTCGGGTGTAGTGGTTGTCCTTGCTGCTTCTTGAATAGTTGCTGTCAATGTTGCTACTGCCTGTTCTATGTGTTCAGGAGTTTTCAACGGGATGTTGCAGTTTATTTTGCTTTCTATTATTTCTTTGAAAGTTTGCCATTTGTTATTGTAAAGTTTGCCGAGGATGTTATAGCCGTCGATCCGTTCGAATCCCTGATCCAGTTGGGGGCGTCGGGGACGCGGTATGGTTCGGCCACCACAGCGAGTGCTATCCGATTCTCCCGGATGGTCTGGAGGAACAGGTCTTGTGCCCGTCTGGCTCTTCCTACATTGCATTGGAGCAGGCGATTGTATTACTCCGCCAACTCCATGGCCTCCTCCCGGCCACTCGTCACTGCTGAAGGTGATGCTGCCCTGTTGACGTTTCCGCCTTGGTTCTCGTTGCCGCTGGCGATGGTAGCAGCATCGGCGCCGGCGGCGGCGGCAGACTGTTGAGTAGGCCGTTTCCTCTTTCTCTTGGCTTTCGGGGGGTTGCATGCCACCCCGCCCATCCTGTGTCCCGATGGAGCTCCCAGCCGCTCGCATAGGGGACATTTCGGCGCGGAGGCGGGACATCCTCTGGCGCGGTGCCCGCTTCCTCCGCACCTATAGCAGAGATGGCTTCTATCCTCGGTGGACGTACAAGTCGGCCGTACGTGCCCCAACTCCAGGCACTTGAAACATTGCAAGGGCCTTTTCGGTATAGCAGAGACCCTCGCGATGGACCACCCCAAGACCACCTTGCCCGCCTGGGCTAGCTTGCGGGCACCGGCCGCCGGGCACTTGATCCATGCCGATCCGAGTCCTCCCCTGGAGACGCCGATCTCACCAATCTGGACATCCTCGCTGCCGCATCCCGCGGCCAAGGCCAGTGCTTGACGCAGCTCCTCCTTGTCCATCGAGATGTCCACGTTGGTGATTCTCAACTCCGCCTTAATGATGGGGGTTCCGACCTTTACCTTGGTTGGGTCCAGAACACCCGCCAGGTGCGTCGCCAAGATCGACGCCTTTTCCCTGTCCTTGTCCCCCGGGACTCTAATGACGATGGCGCCCGTCACCGCCTTCTTCATGGTGACGGCTTGCACGCCTATCTCACCGAGGGGGATGGCTCTCCTGGCCGTCGTAACGACGTCGGCGTACGACATGTTGGCTCCCTCGTTAAGCGTCAGAGTTACCGCGGATGTACGCGGTGCGCGAGGGAGCGTGACTGTCGGCGACGTCTTTCCTTTCCTCTTCGGCGTTTTAACGGAGCCACCGCTGCGCGATTTCGGCGCGCCTTCCATCCTATCCGCCCGCAGTTTTTGGACTGCCACAGATGGTCGGGTCTTCTCATCTCTTCTCGTGGCGTCCATCTTCCTTTCGGCGGTGTTCGTCTCTTTCCGCCCCTCCTTACTTTTTCTCCCTACCACCACGCTCCACCCGCCGTCCTTCTGAGTCCTCGGGAGCGGCGGGGGGTTTGCGTGGGCGGGGGGACGAGTAGCAGAGTGTTCCGCGTTCCGTCGGGTTTCGGGAGTGCTTTGTTGCTGTTGCCGTTGTTGTTGCAACAGACTCCCGAATTGTCTCTCCATCATCTTCATTATGGAGGGACCCAACTCTTCCAGCTTTCTCTCGAGGGCGTCGAGTCGCGCTCCTTGAGTAGCAGCCTCGTCTCGGGGGCGGTCCGCGTCGGCACCGCTGCATCGCGTGTATTCGAACGCGGGCATAGACCTTCTTGCCAGCTCTCTCCTGAGGGCGGCATTCTCCTCCTCTAGCGCGGACAGTCTCGCCTCCACCAGCCTCATCGCCGCGCTGTTGCCGCTGCTGCCCGCTTGTTCTCTCCTTCGCGGGGCCTCGTTCTTCCATGCGGCCGTGATATAGCTCGCCGCTTCCTTCAGCGCTTTGATGTACGTGCCCGTGAGGTTGGACGATGTGGTCGCCACCCTCATGATTTCGGACACGTGTCTCGTTAATTCCGCGCTGACGTCCGCGGCCGAGCTTGTCCTCACTCGAATCTCCAGATCTTTGGAGACTTCCAGGGTAGCTGATGTCGCCAGCTTCCTCTTCTTCCCCCTGGATGCGGTCGATGCCAGCGATGAGCGGGACGCGAACGAGGCTACCGATTCTTCGTCGTCCGACCTCGTTCGCGCGCGCGATCCTCCTGCCGTAGATGTTGTGGCTTCATCTACCGGGGCCGGCGCGAGAAAGACACTGCTCGACCGGCTCCTGCTTCTCGTCCTCGGAGTTCTCGGAGGTTCCATATCTTCCTCCGAGTATACGCTCCTAGCCTCGCCAGGCGTGATAACACGTTTGGGGGCCTGGCGGTCCACCCCCGAGCGGCCGTGGTCGTGTGATGACGACGTAGTGGGGCCCACTTGACTACCCCCGACTACGCCGGTACTGGGGACTCCCTCCCCTGCACTGTACGTGTTTTTTTCTCTTGTCGACTCTTCCATAGTTTAATTTTTTGTTTTCGCCGGTCGTCATCGGACCCCGGAAAGGTCCGGTGCAGGGTGACAGGGAGCCCCACGAGAAGGTGAGGTGAGTGGTCTTGACAGGCATGGGTCCACCAACTTCTCCGAAGTTCCCCGCACCGGATCAGCGAACTGACGGGTACCAGAGGCACCGACCAGCCGCCACCCGACTATAGAGGAACATCAGATCCATCGGGGTTTCCCGGGGCGTGGTCCTACGCCCCGAGAACCCATGCCCGCCTCATGCTCCCTGTCGGGCTCACCCTGGCGAGAGAAAAGACGGAGGTCATGTTCATCACAAGCTTGCGAGTGCAGAGAGTGGTGAAACTCAGGTTGGGCTCCTCGGACATCGAAACGGTCGATCGCATCAGGTATCTCGGAGTCGTCATTGACTCCAGTCGGAGGTTCGGTGCGCATATCGAGATGGTGTGTAACAGAGCCGACAAGTTAATAGGAGCACTTAGGGGAATTCTACCCAACATCAACGGGCCGCCCAGCTTGGCTCGTAGGCTCTACTACAATGTGTGGCCCGAAGTGGACGGACGGAAGGATCGAGCTGGAGAACGCTCTGGGCGGGAAGATAGACGTGGGCAATCTGATCGTCACGGTGACCGCCAAGGACGAGAGCTGGAATAAATTCAGGCAATTCTGCAAGACCATCATGTGTCACAGGAGGGTGACAGCGAGAGCCTGGGAAGAAGCAAGGAGGAGAACGAGCGAAACAACTACGCGGAGCAATGAGGGCAAGAACATGAAACAACGAAAAACCGCAGAAGGAGACCAGCCCAGTATTCTGAACTGGCTGAGAGGACGACATGAGCAGTAACTGCCCGAAGAAGTAGATACTACGGGGCACGAAAGGACAACCCTGATGACTGCCGACAGGTTTTACCGGGGTTGTCTGCCTCCCAAGCGGAGGAAGAAGGAAGAGGGGTTTTTAGTGGGTATGGCAACGACATCCGACCGACTCCCACATAACCCAGTGATGCGGGTCACTGGGCATGCGTAATAGCATTTTCCCCTCCCCACGCAAAAAAAAAAAAAAAAAAAAAAAAAAAAAGTATGGAACATGGAACGTATTTGGCTTTGCCTATCGATCTTTTTAATTCCGCGGTCGTGGTCGCGAGTAGGTTTCGACACGAACGTTTATTTATTGCTCGAGCATGTACATGCGAACGAACAACGATCGCTATGATCATTGTTCATGTGCGCTTGGTTCAGCTTGCGCGATTTACATTTTTATTTCATCTTTGTAAGTTATTTTTTAGTTTGCAATTTGGAAAGTCGCGAGCCTAGATATAAGTTACAGCGGGCATCGCGTAACTGCACTCAGGCAACAAACTGCCACTCAGGAGGACAACTACGTCATCCTCGTTACTACTTTTTCACTGTGCTGGCCTTTAATATTTGTAGTAGTATTTGTTTCTGATTTGTCTGTCAGCTGACGTACATGTCGGCCCATCGCCATGTTGGGCTAATCGCGGTTTTTGAATTAGCGTTGCGAGTGATTAATTACGGTTTGAACTAGAGTTACAAATCCAAATTTCGCGTTGCCAATTAGAATTGCGAAACCAAATTTCGCGTTGGTAATTAGAGTTGCGAAACCACATTTCGCGTTGCCACTTAGAGTTGCGAATCTAAATATCGCGTTATTAATTAGAGTTTTGAAAAAGTACTCATTTCGGTTTGGGATAGTGTTACGAATGAAAGACGCGTTTGCTTTTGTTTTGTAAGATATCGCGATTGTACTTAGTGTTTTCTCTCGTGAATAATTATCAGAATTTATTAAAGAGTAAAATTTGAATTTATCAAGTTTCGTTTTATTTTAAATTGAATTGAAATTACATTAATTTTGAATTAATTTCATAGCGTTGCAACTTGAATATTAACTTTGTGTTTCTCCTAATGTTTTCCTTAAGAATTGGCGTTGCGATATATTTCGCCGGTATTGTTTTAGTAATTTTTCGATTAGCGTTGCGTTGACGAATGCTCGCGTTCTTATACGTAGTGTTACGTCTATGGAATGCCCAAACTTCTTCCACTAGAATTGTGGAAATCTGTTCCTATTCTTGGGTCATCTAATGCAGCTAAGATAGTTGCAAAAAGGTGGCCGAGCATCAGCAGCTTGTACGTAATGTAGCTGCACTACGACATCTCGATATTAGCGTTGCGTATGTCGAAGCTTGAGTGTACAGAGTAGTATTTATTTAGTGTTGCGTCAATGATTGATGATTAAAACATCCTAGTGCGGTATATGCTTCCGCGAATTTTTCATTTTTCCTTATTTTTTTTCTTTTTTTTTTACCAATAGCAAATTAAATAGTGCTGGAAATATTACAAAGCACTCCCCACGATTTATTTTGAGAAATTTCTGTTTTATAATTATAGATTTAATAAATTAGCGTTGCGAAATAGAAAAATGTTCCACTCGCGGTTTGTTCTGGATTTTATCGAGTGTATCGCCTTTCTGGCTATTGGATCTTTTTCTTTTTTAGTATCCCTCTGCACGTTTGTTAATGGAAATACTGTTGAACATCTGCTCGATATTGACGAATATTTTTAATTTGAGGTTGCATTACTTGAAGTTATTATAGATGATTTTATTTCATAATTACAAAACGTACAAAACATACATGTAACATGTATATTGCATTTCAAAAAAGATTGAAAGGTGATATATCAATATATTAGAACTATACGATATAAAAATTTTCTACTAAATGAAAAGAAAGTGGGGGAATAACGACAATGAAGTTAATAACATTTTGTAGTTTATTAATTTATTTGAAACATATCGTTATGTCATTAACATATTATTTCATTATTTTATGGTATTAACAGTGACCGTTTGTTATTAGAGTTATACTTTCCTCGTTCATAGTACTTTCGATTAATTAAACGCAAAGTAATTTTGTAGATGTTTCAATTTGCTGTGTGTAAATCAATGTTTCTCCGCGATCATCGTTTATATTCAAGAATCTTACACAGAAAACGTTGTGCGAATGTAATTCGACGTGATTTCGACTCTTCGCGTTGACAATAAAGATCATTTGGCCTTTCCAAAAAGTTAAAAGAAAAGTTCCAAGTTAAAATAAGATGTAGTAGAGTTGGAGTTCTTATAAAGTATCCTTCTCGGTAATTGTGCGAAAATTATATAATGAAATAGAGATTATACGGAGAATGTCATATCTGAGACCAATTAAAACTGCACACATACACACACAGTCATTGAAATGAAAAAAACGAACATATTATAATTGTCGGAAATTTTTAATGCAATGAACAAAAGTTAAACTCATTTTATAAAAAGAAAGTATAGATGTATCATTAAATAATTCTATACAGCAAATTTTGACTTTAACCGATTGTTTTCTCATCTTCATATTTAAAATAAATTTTCCAATTTATAAATAAAGTCTAAATTGAAATATTTAATTTCAAACTGAAATTCAAGTTGCTTTAAATTTGCACAATTCTGATTAATATGATAATATGGTGGATATATAAGAAAATACTATGATTTATTTTTATAATTTCATCGTTTTTTATGTCTAAAACTTTCTCTCTTCATCTTTCATTTTTTTTTCTATTATATGTACTAATAAAATAAATAAGTTTGTCATAGATTTATTAACTTCGAGGAAGTACACTTATATACATAAACAGCATTTCAAATTATAAGTATTACATCAAAGATACAAGAATGGACAGTGGAATTTGGAGTATGGGTTGAAAAGTATAAATGAAATATGAATTGAAGAGATATGTTTAAATGAAAAGAGCAGAAAATCACGATTCAGCTTTTCTTGTAAAATTCTTGTAAAATTCTACTAAACCTTATCCCATCGGAGAATCAACGAAAGAGGACATATCCCGTACAATGTTCTACACATATAATATCCCATCCCTTTTCTTTTTAATATTTAGATTTTTATATGAGTAGGGTTCTTAAACGGGATTAGGTTTTTATAAATTAATATTAAATGTTGTTAATTAATATTAAATGTTGTTAATTAATGGTTTAATTGTTATAAATTAATAGTCTTAATTTGTCTGTATTTATATATATGTAAACTCCCTAGAGTTCATGTAGGATAGGGATTCTTTTTGTTTTACGGGTAGCACGACAGGCTGTGTTTCACGGGCAGATCGATCTTCTTTTGTTTTACGGACGACCATTTTAAGAAGCACGTTTTTCCCGAACGGACGGACAGAGAGTTACATTAGAGACAGACAAGGCTACAGAATAGTTATTTAAGATTTTAAAGACTGAAGAAGAAAGATCGGTAGCTCAGGACGTTGAAAATCGATTCTCGATTTTCAGGTAAACATTGCACTAAAGACTTGTTATTTCCCGTTTAGATAATTATTGTTATTTATTGTTATAGACGCATACTAATTGTTGTTTATTTTTGTATTTTATTATTTACTTCATAATAAAAACTCGATTTTCAGACTACAGAATCGATCCCTGAATTATCCCCTAAATTACGATCTTACAAATCGATTTTCACTACGCCATGCCGTTAGAAGTGAAGCTACGTATTGTCATGAACGAGAATGCAAGGGGGGAGAAAATAGAATGCATAGAATCCATAAGAAAACCAGAAGATGAAGTATGTTATGTCTTTCCTCCAGAATATTAAGCAAGAGATCATCATCCGCGGTTATTCAGTTTATCGATAGTGAAGAAAGCCGCAAACAGCTTAACCAAGGTAGGCCATTACAGAAACATTGCAGTCACGATGGATGACGCAACAGCAGCGTCATACATCGATACAAGTTTAAACTCCGTGTTTCGAGATATTTACTTAGAAGAATCGGAGATCATCCCCGCAAGGAAAATAAAGACCGAAACCGAAAAGCCCAATCTTCAAATAGAAACATTATTAGAGATCTTCCGGAAACAAAACATGCATGAGAGGGAAGGCACGGACTTTGCCATAAAACAATTTGATCGAACGCAAAAAGCCACAGATTGGATATTAGAGTATGAAACGGAATGCGAAAAATACGAGATCCAAAACGACGAAAAAAGGATCAAGAATTTGAAGAAATATTTGGGAAAAACAGCATCAGAATGGTACCAGACAAATCTGCTGAAGGATGAAGAATACAATTGGGAAAATTGGAAGGCGGCATTTCTAAAAACTTTTAGCAATAAAGGTTGGTCTGCAGTGCGATACGCCTATAACTTTAAATATATTTCAGGTTCATTCACTGAATATGCCATAAAAAAGGAACGATTAATATTGGAAGGAATTAAGGAGGAAGACCTCCGAAGAGACAAGGATAAATCTAATTGTTATTGGATTACCCATACACATTCAAGATAAAATCGATCAAGAAGGGGTACAATCAACAAATGACTTAATCGGACTCTTGGGGCAATATGAAGACCAGACGAAAGGAAGAAAAACACAAGAAAATAATGCAAGATTAGACAGAAAGCCAGAGCCACCACCCAAGAAACATCCGTGTGTGATTTGTGAAGCACTGAATTTCCCAGGCAGATTTCACCCAACACAAGTATGCAGAAACAGAAACGGAAATGCTCAGAGGAACCAAAAGCAGGTAAATTTATTAGAAGCATTCACGACAGAAAGTAAAGAAGCAATAACACCAGATGAGAATGGAAAAAACTAAAACGCCCGGAGAAGTACGAATCACTGATAAAGCTGTGAGTTAGAATCAACGACCAGAAAGAAGTTGAAGGCGTCTACGATACTGGAGCCAATGCAAGCTACATTAACCAAAGAATCATTGACCAAATAAAGGCAGATATAATAAAAGACAAGAGTATGTTTAAGACTATCAGTGGGAAGGACTTCACGAATAGCCGGTCGAAACTTAGAATGAAAATTAATAAAATAGAGAAAGAAATAAATGTTTATATAGTGCGCAATGATAACTTCACATATGATCTCATGTTAGGGCTGGACGCCATAAGAGAGTTCAAGTTGAAGCAAGATGAGAATTTGAGAGTTAGTCAGAAAGTAGACGACAAAGAAGAAATAATATTTAATAGAAAAGAAGAAAGAAGAAATAATCAGAGAAGAAAGATAAACGTTACAGAATACAAGAAGATGGACAACCTAGGACACCTAAATAACTTACAAAAAAAAGAGGTAAGCCAGCTTATAGAGAAATATAAAGACATATTTGCCAAACACAAATTCGATGTGGGAACTAGGAAATCACAAGAGGCTTCCATTAAGCTAACCGAAAACAAAATACATATCAAAGAAACCATACAGGTGTAGCATTCCAGATCAGAAAGAAATAGAATTCCAGATTACGAAATTACTAGAACACGGTCTCATAGAGGAATCAAGTTCACCATTCGCAGCACCGGTGACACTAGCTTTTAAAAAAGAGTCGAATCGTAGAGATAGACTGTGTATTGATTTCCGAGAGATAAACGAAATTGTAGTTCCGGAATCGCAACCGTTCCCAAGAATCGAAGATATCATAGTCAAAGCGGGAAATTGCCATTTCTTCTCAACGTTTGACATTAATTCAGCGTTTTGGTCAATTCCAATAAAAAAAGAGGACCGAGAGAAGACAGCCTTCATAACACAAAATGGACACTGGCAATGGAAATGTTTACCGTTCGGACTAAAAATCTCTCCTGCTATTTTCCAACGGGTGCTGGCAAATACTCTTAGAAGGAACGGATTAGCAGAATTTTGCATTAACTACGTCAACGACATCCTAGTCTTCTCCGAAACGTTTGATCAACATATCAAACACATAGAGCAGTTGATGAAGGTCATAAGGAAAGAAGGCTTCCGATTAAAACTGGCCAAATGTAAATTCGCAGAGAACTCAGTAAAATACCTAGGCTACGTTATCGAGAAAGACGGTGTGAGACCAGGAAAAGATAACCTAAAAACGATACGTGAATTTGAACGTCCAAGAAATAAGAAGAATGTGAGACAATTACTCGGAAAAATAAATTTTTATTATAAATTCATAGAAGACGCGTACAAACTCTTGGAACCACTACACAAATTATTAAGAAAAAACACAGAATTTATTTGGAATGAAGAATGCGAAATATCATTTCAAAAGATTAAAGAATACCTCTGTTCAGGCCTGATCCTTTCAATATACGATCATAACAAAGAAGTATTCATTTACACAGATGCAAGTGGAGAGGGCTTAGGAGCAGTTTTAAAGCAACCTCGAGACAACGGGATGTTATACCCGGTCGCGTACTTTTCAAGAAAATTGAAACCAACAGAGGCAAAGAGAAAAGCAATCCACCTTGTATGTCTTGCTATTAAAGAGGCGATTCAATACTGGCAACATTGGTTAATTGGTAGATATTTCACTGTCCTTTCAGATCATAAACCATTGGAATCAATGAGAATCAAGGCAAGAACCGATAAAACCTTAGGAGACCTGATGCACTACTTGTCGCAGTACGACTTCAAGATCATCTATGCTCCAGGAAAACACAACATAGAGGCAGACGCACTATTCAGGAACCGCGTCTTAGAAAGCTTTGAGAATGAAGAAGATGTTTTGAAAGTAGCAAATATTATAAAAAACAAGACATAATCCAAGACCAAGAAGAAAACAGAGAAAATATAAAAAATACGAAAAACCTTATAAAAAAATCAGAGATTTTTTTTTAAATATTAAAGGATGCCAACGTATATTCGTCTCACAAGAGTTTGGTGAACATATCATAAGGAAGGTTCGTGATTTCTTTGGTCACATTGGAAGAAACCATATACTGAAGAAAATCCGACCCTTTTATTATTTCAAAAAGATGGACCGAATTGTCGACAAATTCTGCAAACATTGCGAAATCTGCATCAAGAATAAAAGCAGAACGAGAAGACCGATCGGGTTTATGTCGAAACTAGGACCAGCTAGGAAACCGTTTGAAATAATGTCATTCGATACGGTCGGAGGTTTTTCCAATAACAATTCACCAAAGAAATACATGCACATACTCATCGATCATTTTTCAAGGGCTGTTTTTATGTCCACATCGAAAACACAACGCTCAGAAAATATCATAAAACTTATAGACTCGACAGGAGAAACTGATTCCATAAAAATTATCCTTGCAGACCGATACCCAGTAATGACATCCAAAGAAATTTAAGAGTATGCGAGAAAAAGGAACATTAAATTAATTTTCACTTCGACAGACTGCCCATCCTCCAATGGACTGAACGAAAGGGTAAATCAAACATTAGTAAACAGGATCAGATGTAAGATCAATTCAGACAAAAATAAGAGAAACTGGACAAAAATCACAGAAGAAAGCGTAGAAGAATACAATAACACCAGACACAGTGTAACGGGATTTGCCCCAAATCATTTACTGTATGGAAAAATGATTGAAATCGTCCCTAAGGAAATAATGGAAAATAAGATAAACCTAAAAAGAGACAGAGAAGAAGCATTCAAAAACTCGACAAGAAATTTCGAAATCAACAAACAAAAATACGATAAAAAAAGAAGAGAACACGAATTTAAAATCGGTGATATGGTCTTCACCCACAACGGAAACAAAATGAATAGAAATAAGCTGGAAGAAATTAGGAAAGGACCTTTCAAAATTCTAAGAAGGATTTCAAACTCCATATATGAAGTGGATAACGGTAATCGGAGATCTGAAGGGAATTTCTTCCACTCGAGTAAGCTGACTCCTACAGAGAAGACGATTAGCGATGTAATTGTCAACACGAGGAGGGGAGGTGTAAACTCCCTAAAGTTCATGTAGGATAGGGATTCTTTTTGTTTTACGGGTAGCACGACAGGCTGTGTTTCACGGGCAGACCGATCTTCTTTTGTTTTATGGACGACCATTTTAAGAAGCACGTTTTTCTCGAACGGACGGACAGAGAGTTACATTAGAGACAGACAAGGCTACAGAATAGTTATTTAAGATTTTAAAGACTGAAGAAGAAAGATCGGTAGCTCAGGACGTTGAAAATCGATTCTCGATTTTCAGATAAACATTGCACTAAAGACTTGTTATTTCCCGTTTAGATAATTATTGTTATTTATTGTTATAGACGCATACTAATTGTTGTTTATTTTTGTATTTTATTATTTACTTCATAATAAAAACTCGATTTTCAGACTACAGAATCGATCCCTGAATTATCCCCAGATTACGATCTTGCATATATGTCGAGTTATCGTTAGGATTTCGAGCGCGTGACGATTCTTCGTTAGAATTTGCCATCGTGATGTTCAATAAAGGTTGTATTTACATAAATTAATATTTTAATTAATATATTATAAATATATATATATTATTATATATATTTTTTTTTCTTTACAAAGTTTGATAAATAATTAGTTTAACGGTTAACTAGAATAACAAACAATAAGTATAACGAATGCTTTTGACAATATTCTTGGGTTCTGTAACGAATCCACGGTCAACGGGAAACTTTTCGTACGTTTTAATATGTTTTTGATAGCATGCTGACACGTTTGCTCAGGCACAGGGTTTCTCTAAGACTAACCCCAAGACGATGACAGTAAACTCTCCAAGAAGATTGCAAAATAAAAGACAGATACAGTTACATATGTCAAATACATATCGATCGGGAATATCAACAAATTCCCAAGCGCCGTAACTAGGCAGTTCCACATAAACCAGCATTGCTCCTGATCAAGACTTGATTGTTTATACAGCGTATCCCTCAACACCGGTACCTCCTCTGTAAGACATTTCGTTCATCCCGTGACCGTGGCTACGTTCGGCGACCAGTTATGTCACCTCGAGCCCAAGTATTGGGGAATCTTCCAAAAGAAAGGCCCGATGTCCCTACATCTCCGACATATATATATATATATATATATATATATATATATGTATATATATGTCTCTAGACGGTTTGCTGATATAAAAAATCAAATTTAGTAATTTTTTCATTTTTATTTCAAATTGACACATTCAACAAATTATAACATAACAATTATAATTATAACATAATTAACATTAATTAAATAACAATTATAACATAACAATAACCATTTTTATAATTTTAATAATTTTTACAAGCTAAAACTAAATTCACACTTTTGTGGTACTAGTTTTGATCTAGAACTGTTGCTAGTTTATATCAACTGCCAGTTTAGGATAAAAATAATTGTACTATTATAACCAAACACGAAATTAACCAGTGATCAAGAATAATTACCCATCTCAAAAGGAAAAGAATTTATATAACATTTCAATTTATAATATTTACGGATTCCTCAGAATGTTTTTACTAGATTTGTAATTTTTAGGGCTTATGATATTTGTAACAGGTTATAAATTTTCTTAACCTAATTTTGGATATGCACCATTGTCCATTGTTAAAGTATTGTTTTAGTTCAATTATTAATTGAATTACTTATATTGTTTTATTCTGTAATTTGTATTTAGTATACTATAGAAGAGAGTTCTATTTGTTTGAACCTGTCGCGCGACAAATACTTACATCTTTAACATGTACTTACGATTTCTCGTTCATATAATAGTTGTCACGTCTAGATGGGTGAAGCCACCGATGCAGAAGTTTATTTAGAGCACTAACTAAAGTTTTGTTCGAATAATCTAAGCGCATTCAAAAGCTATGGTTCAAACGGACTTATAATCACAATCATCGAACTGAGGCGTTATAATTTGTAGAGCGCGTGAAAAACATTCTGACTTTTTTCGAGGTCGATATGTCAAGGAGTCCAATTTAATATCACGTCTATCTTATCCTTACTCAATGCCAATATCTCGCCTGATAATTATCCTATAAATCGAGAGTCGGTAAAAGTAACAGCAGGTAACGTTACCATCTACTGGATAAAAAAGCGATCATGTTACCTACAGCAGTACAAAATCGATTGTAATCGATGTTGACTGATAATTGATTAGCAAAAAATGTATAATTTTCGACTTTTCCTTATTTACTTATGAAAAAATTAAAGCTCGTCTAAAAACATAATAGTGCAATACTTGAATAAATTAATAGCGGAAAATATACATATTTGACGACTTTTTATTATGATCTTGCTACAGCTTCTATATATACAAAGGTCAATCTATGCATCTACAAGAACGAATAATAGATGTTTAATAAAAATTAAGTAAAAAATTCGTACACTTCACTACGAATACCGATTACATTACGGAGATCAACAATCGTACAATATGAATCAACATTTAGCAACGTCAAATAACGTTATATCATTACCGCTACAAAGAAATCGATCTAACTCCAACGTAGGAGAGGGAATATTTGCATCGAATTACGCAATTTGGTAATTTCCACTTATAAATAAAGTACGAACTCTCCATCGTTGCCAAATATTAACCGTACGTCTATTGCACTATATATGTCTGTATAGTTTGTTTTAACTATAAGTTCTTATTACGGTATACGCATAATAGTCTAGAGTTTTATTGTATAATCGTCAGAGCTTAACCAGATATATTCTCTCTTTCATTTATTCATACATACGTAGCGCCTTATATTTTAAGTTTGCTGAGAGCAAAATAGGAACTGTAATCGCCTGATGTACCTGATTCGTCCGCTAAAATATTCTCACGATCGCCCTCACGATCTATAAGAAAATATGTAACCAATTATACATCGCCTCGATAGATGAATTTAGATCCCCAAAGTAGAACTCGCAATTTTCCTTTCGTTCGTACTCTAGATTCATCTTGCAAGATAAATATCTCCGAGAATCCAAAATTACCTCCCGTAAAAGGGAAATGTTTATCTAATATTTAATCCTACATTCTTTCTTCTTCCAATGATGATTATCCTATAACTGTTAAGATGGAATCTATGAAACCTTAGAAGTGTTCATTTTAACGATAATCTGAAATTTACTGGTGTATATATAAATACGCAATAGCAACTTTTATAAATTACTGGACATTTCCGTATACGAGATAAAATGACATACCAGTTGCAAGTTTGTGTAAAAATTGCTTGATTATAATGTCTGAACGTCAAAAGAAAAAAGAGAAAAAAAGATATGAAAGAAAAATTTGTTTGATCGATTACTGGACGAATTCGTGGTGCAGTTTGCGTACAAACAGGCCGCAAGAAGGCACCAAGCTACGCAACGCACGAGTTTTCGTATCTTCCAAGACGAAGCGCGTAAGGAAGGACCCGACCATTTTGATAAAAGGCTTCCGATGAAAGTACACGTCGCGACGGTTCGTTACAGAAACGTCTCGTTAAGGTAACGAGGTATCCATGAAACACCGTGCTTGAGAAAAATTGCCTGGACCTTTTTCTCGCGAGACGACGCGCTTGCAATTCACGATGATTCGTTTCAACGAGGAGGAAACCCGCTCTGCGTGAAATACGCGACGTCGAATCGATGGGAACGTCGCGCGCATCCGTATTAAAGCGGACCTTTTCTCTCTTCGAATCCGAGCATCGAGTCCGTAAATTCACGTTCCTCTTCGATAGCCACGCTTTAAAACGACATTTCCCTCGGGCCAGACGTTGTCACTTTCGATCGATTATACATGAATCGAAAAATCCGTTGAAACGAAAGTTGATGGAGCAAGTAAATCATAGTTTACTGTAGAGATTTTTGTTAACTTTTACGTACCAGCATTAATTTTTCCTTTCCGTAGAACAAAACGATAATTATTTCTTCATTCTTCTTCGGAGGTTCAAGTATGCGACCATCGAATTGTCCCAAAAAAAGGTCTCGTACACTCAGGAATATTCGTTCCCAGTAATGTTCGAATCGAAGAAAAACTAAACACAGATGTACAATTTATTTTTCGAATAACTAGAGAAGTTTCTTTTATCTCTAATCTTTTTATCTTCCTTATTTCGATCTGTCTCTAATAATGTTTCTAAAAAATGAGAAGTGTGTTAGAAGCTTTGATTAATGCAAAGAAATCCGTGAAATATCTACAGTACGATCCCAACAACAAGTCAATATATCCTTCTCATTTCGCGTAACGACCGCAACGAAAGAGCAGCGATAAAAGGTAAAGTGCACAACTCGTAATCATAATCATGGTGGACGAATCATTTCGATTTTACGATCTATACTTTTACGATCTACCAAAGCCTCTACGGTCGTCACGGTTAATCTCGCGATCAAACTGGACACGCATATCTTCGACGCGATTAACTTGAACGTTACGCAAGAAATCTCGTTAGAGCTACGTACGTTCCACATAAAAGCGAGCATTCTATCACTATCTCGATTCTCTTCCTCTTTTAAACACGATGCACGGTTTCACGCTCGCCAATGTATTTAGAGGCAATTTCCGGTTCGGTCCATTATTTCTGGATGCGGCCAGTCTCGATAAATAATATACGGCGATAAAAACGGATGGACCGCGTAAATCGCCCAAATATAAAATTCGTATCCTTTCGAATATATCTTTTTCGTTTCTCTAATTTCTTCCGTTTCGTGTGAATTCTCGCTGGATATTTCTTCCTTGTCTTTTTTTCTCTTTTTCTTTCTTTTTTTTTTTTTTTTTTTGTTTTCTGTTCACTGGTACAGATCTGTTTCGATACTAGGAAACATGGTTTGCTGCAAACACGTTTGTTGGAAAATATCTGATCAAAAGTATCATTGGCCCTTCTATTCGCACAATCGTCCCTGTCTGTATACACATATAAATCTAGTTACGCGAGTAATTTTGTACTTTGACCGAGATTTCGACCGTGGTTCGATGGATCTCTGATTACACGCCACATCTGCGATGGCGAGGTCGACGTACGGCGTGATATTGAATTTAGAGTATAAACTGTAACAAAGTTTAACAAAAATTATAATAAAATAAGGTAAATAAGATAATTATGTAATTCTAAATTCCATATATTCTGTATGTCAAATTTTACTTTCACTCTTCGTAGTCTATACCGAGACACCGCTATTTTTCCATTAAGATCTTTGAAATAATTTCATCGTAAAGTAATTGAGTGTATCTGACTTACCGTGCCTCGGAAATCGACAAAATCAAATGGCTCGCTGGGATACTTACGCTCGAAACGAACGAGAACAGAAGGAACTGAAATAAATGGGCGTGAACTGAACCCAGCACTGTTTCTCTCCTTTCCAAACATATTTTATTGTAATTGTATTGGCAAGTTGGATGGCTTACATGCTAAGAATGGCAAAAAAATAAAACATAAAGAACATAAAATAGTAATGTTGCTACGTGCGTAATGAAGAAGGTAGACAAAAAGTGCAATAGGATTATATATGAAAAAAAAAAAAAAAGAAAATTCAGAAATTTAAAGGAGTGTAGGAAAAATGACTTGGATTAAAGGAACGGTTAATAGTAGATAAATAAACTGCGTGGTATTTACAAATCAAAAAGGAGGAAAATGGAAAAAGGCGTGAAACATAGAA